>NC_138301.1:59000000-59692500 GCF_965601325.2 Salmo salar
GGGGGGTTCTATATTGGTATATGGCTAGGGGGGTTCTATAGTGGTATGTGGCTGGGGGGGTTCTATCGTGGTATGTGGCTAGGGGGGGTTCTATAGTGGTATGTGGCTGGAGGGGTTCCAAAGTGATATGTGGCTAGGGGGGGTTCTATAGTGGTGTGTGGCTGGGGGGGTTCTATAGTGGTATGTGGCTAAGGGGGGGTTCTAAAGTGGTATGTGGCTAGGGGGGTTCTATAGTGGTATGTGGCTAGGGGGGGTTCAATAGTGGTATGTGGCTAGGGGGGTTTCTATAGTGGTATGTGGCTGGGGGGGTTCTATAGTGGTATGTGGCTAAGGGGGGTTCTATAGTGGTATGTGGCTGGAGGGGTTCCAAAGTGGAATGTGGCTAGGGGGGGTTCTATAGTGGTGTGTGGCTAGGGGGGGTTCAATAGTGGTGTGTGGCTAGGGGGGGTTCTATAGTGGTGTTTGGCTAGGGGTGGTTATATAGTGGTATGTGGCTGGGGGGGTTCTATAGTCTTATGCGGATGGGGGGTTCTATAGTGGTATGTGGCTATGGGGGTTCTATAGTGGTATGTGGCTGGGGGGTTCCATTGTGGTATGTGGCTATGGGGGGGTTCTATAGTGGTATGTGGCTATGGGGGGGTTCTATAGTGGTATGTGGCTAGGGGGGGTTCTATAGTGGTATGTGGCTAGGGGGGGTTCCATAGTGGTATGTGGCTGGGGGGATTCTATTGTGGTATGTGGCTGGGGGGGTTCTATAGTGGTATGTGGCTAAGGGGGGTTATATAGTGGTGTGTGTATGGGGGGGTTCTATAGTGGTATGTGGCTAGGGGGGTTCTATAGTAGTATGTTGTTTGGGGGTTCTATAGTGGTATGTGGCTAGGGGGGGTTCTATAGTGGTATGTGGCTAAGGGGGGGTTCTATAGTGGTATGTGGCTAGGGGGGTTCTATAGTGGTATGTGGCTAGGGGTGTTCTATAGTGGTATGTGGCTGCGGGGATTCTGTAGTGGTATGTGGCTGGGGGGGTTCTGTAGTGGTATGTGGCTAAGGGGGGGTTCTATAGTGGTATGTGGCTAGGGGGGTTCTATAGTGGTATGTGGCTGGGGGGGGAGGGTTCTGTAGTGGTATGTGGCTGGGGGGGTTCTATAGTGGTATGTGGCTAGGGGGGGTTCTATAGTGGTATGTGGCTGGGGGGGTTCTATCGTGGTATGTGGCTAGGGGGGGTTCTATAGTGGTATGTGGCTGGAGGGGTTCCCAAGTGGTATGTGGCTAGGGGGGGTTCTATAGTGTTGTGTGGCTGGGGGGGGTTCTATAGTGGAATGTGGCTAGGGGGGGTTCTATTGTGGTGTGTGGCTAGGGGGGGTTCAATAGTGGTGTGTGGCTAGGGGGGGTTCTATAGTGGTGTGTGGCTAGGGGTGGTTATATAGTGGTATGTGGCTGGGGGGGTTCTATAGTCTTATGCAGATGGGGGGGTTCTATAGTGGTATGTGGCTTGGAGGGTTCTATAGTGGTATGTGGCTAGGGGGATTTCTATAGTGGTATGTGGCTGGGGGGGTTCCATAGTGGTATGTGGCTAGGGGGGGTTCTATAGTGGTATGTGGCTGAAGAGGTTCTATAGTGGTATGTGGCTGGGGGGGTTCCATAGTGGTATGTGGCTAGGGGGGGGTTCTATAGTGGCATGTGGCTGGGGGGGTTCTATAGTGGTATGTGGCTAGGGGGGGTTCTATAGTGGTATGTGGCTGGAGGGTTTCCATAGTGGTATGTGGCTAGGGGGGGTTCTATAGTGGTATGTGGCTGGGGGGGTTCTATAGGTGGATGTGTCTAGGGGGTGTTCTATAGTGGTATGTGGCTGGGGGGGTTCTATAGTGGTATGTGGCTGCGGGGGTTCTGTAGTGGTATGTGGCTGGGGGGGTTCTGTAGTGGTATGTGGCTAAGGGGGGGTTCTGTAGTGGTATGTGGCTAGGGGGGTTCTATAGTGGTATGTGGCTGGGGGGAGGGTTCTGTAGTGGTATGTGGCTGGGGGGGTTCTATAGTGGTATGTGGCTAGGGGGGGGTTCTATAGTGGTATGTGGCTGGAGGGGTTCCAAAGTGGTATGTGGCTAGGGGGGTTCTATAGTGGTATGTGGCTGGGGGGGGGGTTCTATAGTGGTATGTGGCTAGGGGGGTTCTATAGTGGTATGTGGCTGGAGGGGTTCTATTGTGGTGTGTGGCTGGGGGGGTTCTTTAGTGGTATGTGGCTAAGGCGGGGTTCTATAGTGGTATGTGGCTAAGGGGTGGTTCTATAGTGGTATGTGGCTAAGGGGTTCTATAGTGGTATGTGGCTAGGGGGGTTCTATAGTGGTATGTGGCTAGGGGGGTTCTATAGTGGTATGTGGCTATGGGTGTTCTATAGTGGTATGTGGCTGCGGGGGTTCTGTAGTGGTATGTGGCTGGGGGGGTTCTGTAGTGGTATGTGGCTAAGGGGGGGTTCTGTAGTGGTATGTGGCTAGGGGGGTTCTATAGTGGTATGTGGCTGGGGGGAGGGTTCTGTAGTGGTATGTGGCTGGGGGGGTTCTATAGTGGTATGTGGCTAGGGGGGGTTCTATAGTGGTATGTGGCTGGAGGGGTTCCAAAGTGGTATGTGGCTAGGGGGGTTCTATAGTGGTATGTGGCTGGGGGGGGGGTTCTATAGTGGTATGTGGCTAGGGGGGTTCTATAGTGGTATGTGGCTGGAGGGGTTCTATTGTGGTATGTGGCTAGGGGGGTTCAATAGTGGTGTGTGGCTAGGGGGGGTTCTATAGTGGTGTGTGGCTAGGGCTGGTTATATACTGGTATGTGGCTGGGGGGGTTCTATAGTCTTATGCGGATGGGGGGGTTTCTATAGTGGTATGTGGCTAAGGGGGGTTCCATAGTGGTATGTGGCTGGGGGGGTTCTATAGTGGTATGTGGCTGGGGGGGTTCTATAGTGGTATGTGGCTAGGGGGGGTTCTATAGTGGTATGTGGCTGGAGGGGTTCCAAAGTGGTATGTGGCTAGGGGGGTTCTATAGTGGTATGTGGCTGGGGGGGTTCTATAGTGGTATGTGGCTAGGGGGGGTTCTATAGTGGTATGTGGCTGGAGGGGTTCCATAGTGGTATGTGGCTAGGGGGGGTTCTATAGTGGTGTGTGGCTAGGGGGGGTTCCATAGTGGTATGTGGCTAGGCGGGGTTCTATAGTGGTATGTGGCTAAGGGGTGGTTCTATAGTGGTATGTGGCTAGGGGGGTTCTATAGTGGTATGTGGCTAGGGGGGTTCTATAGTGGTATGTGGCTAGGGGGGTTCTATAGTGGTATGTGGCTATGGGTGTTCTATAGTGGTATGTGGCTGCGGGGGTTCTGTAGTGGTATGTGGCTGGGGGGGTTCTGTAGTGGTATGTGGCTAAGGGGGGGTTCTATAGTGGTATGTGGCTAGGGGGGTTCTATAGTGGTATGTGGCTGGGGGGGAGGGTTCTGTAGTGGTATGTGGCTGGGGGGGTTCTATAGTGGTATGTGGCTAGGGGGGGTTCTATAGTGGAATGTGGCTGGAGGGGTTCCAAAGTGGTATGTGGCTAGGGGGGTTCTATAGTGGTATGTGGCTGGGGGGGGTTCTATAGTGGTATGTGGCTAGGGGGGTTCTATAGTGGTATGTGGCTGGAGGGGTTCCATAGTGGTATGTGGCTAGGGGGGGTTCTATAGTGGTATATGGCTAGGGGGGTTCTATAGTGGTATGTGGCTGGGGGGGTTCTATCGTGGTATGTGGCTAGGGGGGGTTCTATAGTGGTATGTGGCTGGAGGGGTTCCAAAGTGATATGTGGCTAGGGGGGGTTCTATAGTGGTGTGTGTCTGGGGGGGTTCTATAGTGGTATGTGGCTAAGGGGGGGTTCTAAAGTGGTATGTGGCTAGGGGGGTTCTATAGTGGTATGTGGCTGGGGGGGTTCAATAGTGGTATGTGGCTAGGGAGGGTTCTATAGTGGTATGTGGCTGGGGGGGTTCTATAGTGGTATGTGGCTAAGGGGGGTTCTATAGTGGTATGTGGCTGGAGGGGTTCCAAAGTGGAATGTGGCTAGGGGGGGTTCTATAGTGGTGTGTGGCTAGGGGGGGTTCAATAGTGGTGTGGCTAGGGGGGGTTCTATAGTGGTGTGTGGCTAGGGGTGGTTATATAGTGGTATGTGGCTAGGGGGGTTATATAGTCTTATGCGGATGGGGGGGTTCTATAGTGGTATGTGGCTAGGGGGGTTCTATAGTGGTATGTGGCTGGGGGGTTCCATTGTGGTATGTGGCTATGGGGGGGTTCTATAGTGGTATGTGGCTGGGGGGGTTCTATAGTCGTATGTGGCTGGGGGGTTCCATAGTGGTATGTGGCTAGTGGGGGGGTTCTATAGTGGTATGTGGCTGGAGGGGTTCCAAAGTGGTATGTGGCTAGGGGGGGTTCTGTTGTGGTATGTTGCTATGGGGGTTCTATAGTGGTATGTGGCTAGGGGGGTTCTATAGTGGTATGTGGCTATGGGTGTTCTATAGTGGTATGTGGCTGCGGGGGTTCTGTAGTGGTATGTGGCTGGGGGGGTTCTGTAGTGGTATGTGGCTAAGGGGGGGTTCTATAGTGGTATGTGGCTAGGGGGGTTCTATAGTGGTATGTGGCTGGGGGGGAGGGTTCTGTAGTGGTATGTGGCTGGGGGGGTTCTATAGTGGTATGTGGCTAGGGGGGGTTCTATAGTGGAATGTGGCTGGAGGGGTTCCAAAGTGGTATGTGGCTAGGGGGGTTCTATAGTGGTATGTGGCTGGGGGGGGTTCTATAGTGGTATGTGGCTAGGGGGGTTCTATAGTGGTATGTGGCTGGAGGGGTTCCATAGTGGTATGTGGCTAGGGGGGGTTCTATAGTGGTATATGGCTAGGGGGGTTCTATAGTGGTATGTGGCTGGGGGGGTTCTATCGTGGTATGTGGCTAGGGGGGGTTCTATAGTGGTATGTGGCTGGAGGGGTTCCAAAGTGATATGTGGCTAGGGGGGGTTCTATAGTGGTGTGTGTCTGGGGGGGTTCTATAGTGGTATGTGGCTAAGGGGGGGTTCTAAAGTGGTATGTGGCTAGGGGGGTTCTATAGTGGTATGTGGCTGGGGGGGTTCAATAGTGGTATGTGGCTAGGGAGGGTTCTATAGTGGTATGTGGCTGGGGGGGTTCTATAGTGGTATGTGGCTAAGGGGGGTTCTATAGTGGTATGTGGCTGGAGGGGTTCCAAAGTGGAATGTGGCTAGGGGGGGTTCTATAGTGGTGTGTGGCTAGGGGGGGTTCAATAGTGGTGTGTGGCTAGGGGGGGTTCTATAGTGGTGTGTGGCTAGGGGTGGTTATATAGTGGTATGTGGCTAGGGGGGTTATATAGTCTTATGCGGATGGGGGGGTTCTATAGTGGTATGTGGCTAGGGGGGTTCTATAGTGGTATGTGGCTGGGGGGTTCCATTGTGGTATGTGGCTATGGGGGGGTTCTATAGTGGTATGTGGCTGGGGGGGTTCTATAGTCGTATGTGGCTGGGGGGTTCCATAGTGGTATGTGGCTAGTGGGGGGGTTCTATAGTGGTATGTGGCTGGAGGGGTTCCAAAGTGGTATGTGGCTAGGGGGGGTTCTGTTGTGGTATGTTGCTATGGGGGTTCTATAGTGGTATGTGGCTAGGGGGGTTCTATAGTGGTATGTGGCTATGGGTGTTCTATAGTGGTATGTGGCTGCGGGGGTTCTGCAGTGGTATGTGGCTGGGGGGGTTCTGTAGTGGTATGTGGCTAAGGGGGGGTTCTATAGTGGTATGTGGCTAGGGGGGTTCTATAGTGGTATGTGGCTGGGGGGGAGGGTTCTGTAGTGGTATGTGGCTGGGGGGGTTCTATAGTGGTATGTGGCTAGGGGGGGTTCTATAGTGGAATGTGGCTGGAGGGGTTCCAAAGTGGTATGTGGCTAGGGGGGTTCTATAGTGGTATGTGGCTGGGGGGGGTTCTATAGTGGTATGTGGCTAGGGGGGTTCTATAGTGGTATTTGGCTGGAGGGGTTCCATAGTGGTATGTGGCTAGGGGGGGTTCTATAGTGGTATATGGCTAGGGGGGTTCTATAGTGGTATGTGGCTGGGGGGGTTCTATCGTGGTATGTGGCTAGGGGGGGTTCTATAGTGGTATGTGGCTGGAGGGGTTCCAAAGTGATATGTGGCTAGGGGGGGTTCTATAGTGGTGTGTGGCTGGGGGGGTTCTATAGTGGTATGTGGCTAAGGGGGGGTTCTAAAGTGGTATGTGGCTAGGGGGGTTCTATAGTGGTATGTGGCTGGGGGGGTTCAATAGTGGTATGTGGCTAGGGAGGGTTCTATAGTGGTATGTGGCTGGGGGGGTTCTATAGTGGTATGTGGCTAAGGGGGGTTCTATAGTGGTATGTGGCTGGAGGGGTTCCAAAGTGGAATGTGGCTAGGGGGGGTTCTATAGTGGTGTGTGGCTAGGGGGGGTTCAATAGTGGTGTGTGGCTAGGGGGGGTTCTATAGTGGTGTGTGGCTAGGGGTGGTTATATAGTGGTATGTGGCTAGGGGGGTTATATAGTCTTATGCGGATGGGGGGGTTCTATAGTGGTATGTGGCTAGGGGGGTTCTATAGTGGTATGTGGCTGGGGGGTTCCATTGTGGTATGTGGCTATGGGGGGGTTCTATAGTGGTATGTGGCTGGGGGGGTTCTATAGTCGTATGTGGCTGGGGGGTTCCATAGTGGTATGTGGCTAGTGGGGGGGTTCTATAGTGGTATGTGGCTGGAGGGGTTCCAAAGTGGTATGTGGCTAGGGGGGGTTCTGTTGTGGTATGTTGCTATGGGGGTTCTATAGTGGTATGTGGCTAGGCGGGGTTCTATAGTGGTATGTGGCTGGGGGGGTTCTATAGTGGTATGTGGCTGGGGGGGTTTATCGTGGTATGTGGCTAGGGGGGGTTCTATAGTAGTATGTGGCTGGAGGGGTTCCAAAGTGGTATGTGGCTAGGGGGGTTCTATAGTGGTGTGTGGCTGGGGGGGGTTCTATAGTGGTATGTGGCTAAGGCGGGGTTCTAAAGTGGTATGTGGCTAGGGGGGTTCTATAGTGGTATGTGGCTGGGGGGAGCGTTCTGTAGTGGTATGTGGCTAGGGGGGTTCTATAGTGGTATGTGGCTAGAGGGGGTTCTATAGTGGTGTGTGGCTAGGGGGGGTTCTATATTGGTATGTGGCTGGGGGGGTTCTGTAGTGGTATGTGGCTGGGGGGGTTCCATAGTGGTATGTGGCTAGGGGGGGTTCTATAGTCTTATGTGGCTGGGGGGGTTCTATAGTGGTATGTGGCTGGGGGGGTTCTATAGTGGTATGTGGCTAAGGGGTGGTTCTATAGTGGTATGTGGCTAGGGGGGGTTCTATAGTGGTATGTGGCTAGGGGGGTTCTATAGTGGTATGTGGCTGGGGGGGTTCTGTAGTGGTATGTGGCTGGGGGGGTTCTGTAGTGGTATGTGGCTAAGGGGGGGTTCTATAGTGGTATGTGGCTAGGGGGGTTCTATAGTGGTATGTGGCTAAGGGGGGGTTCTAAAGTTGTATGTGGCTAGGGGGGTTCTATAGTGGTATGTGGCTGGGGGGGTTCAATAGTGGTATGTGGCTAGGGTGGGTTCTATAGTGGTATGTGGCTGGAGGGGTTCCAAAGTGGTATGTGGCTAGGGGGGGTTCTATAGTGGTGTGTGGCTGGGGGGGTTCTTTAGTGGTATGTGGCTAAGGGGGGGTTCTAAAGTGGTATGTGGCTAGGGGGGTTCTATAGTGGTATGTGGCTGGGGGTGTTCTATAGTGGTATGTGGCTGGAGGGGTTCCAAAGTGGTATGTGGCTAGGGGGGGTTCTATAGTGGTGTGTGGCTGGGGGGGTTCTTTAGTGGTATGTGGCTAGGGGGGTTCTATAGTGGTATGTGGCTGGGGGGGTTCTGTAGTGGTATGTGGCTAGGGGAGTTCTATAGTTGAATGTGGCTAGGGGTGGTTCTATAGTGGTGTGTGGCTGGGGGGGTTCTATAGTGGTATGTGGCTAGGGGGGGTTCCATAGTGGTATGTGGCTGGGGGGGGGTTCTATAGTGGTATGTGGCTGGGGGGATTCTATTGTGGTATGTGGCTAGGGGGGGTTCAATAGTGGTGTGTGGCTAGGGGGGGTTCTATAGTGGTGTGTGGCTAGGGCTGGTTATATAGTGGTATGTGGCTGGGGGGGTTCTATAGTCTTATGCGGATGGGGGGGTTTCTATAGTGGTATGTGGCTAGGGGGGGTTCCATAGTGGTATGTGGCTGGGGGGGTTCTATAGTGGTATGTGGCTGGGGGGGTTCTATAGTGGTATGTGGCTAGGGGGGGTTCTATAGTGGTATGTGGCTGGATGGGTTCCAAAGTGGTATGTGGCTAGGGGGGTTCTATAGTGGTATGTGGCTGGGGGGGTTCTATAGTGGTATGTGGCTAGGGGGGGTTCTATAGTGGTATGTGGCTGGAGGGGTTCCATAGTGGTATGTGGCTAGGGGGGGTTCTATAGTGGTGTGTGGCTAGGGGGGGTTCCATAGTGGTATGTGGCTAGGCGGGGTTCTATAGTGGTATGTGGCTGGGGGGGTTCTATAGTGGTATGTGGCTAGGGGGGTTCTATAGTGGTATGTGGCTGGGGGGGTTTTATCGTGGTATGTAGCTAGGGGGGGTTCTATAGTGTTATGTGGCTGGACGGGTTCCAAAGTGGTATGTGGCTAGGGGGGTTCTATAGTGGTGTGTGGCTGGGGGGGTTCTATAGTGGTATGTGGCTAAGGGGGGGTTCTAAAGTGGTATGTGGCTAGGGGGGTTCTATAGTGGTATGTGGCTGTGGGGAGCGTTCTGTAGTGGTATGTGGCTGGGGGGGTTCCATAGTGGTATGTGGCTAGGGGGGGTTCTATAGTCTTATGTGGCTGGGGGGGTTCTATAGTGGTATGTGGCTGGGGGGGTTCTATAGTGGTATGTGGCTAAGGGGTGGTTCTATAGTGGTATGTGGCTAGGGGGGGTTCTATAGTGGTATGTGGCTAGGGGGGTTCTATAGTGGTATGTGGCTGGGGGGGTTCTGTAGTGGTATGTGGCTGGGGGGGTTCTGTAGTGGTATGTGGCTAAGGGGGGGTTCTATAGTGGTATGTGGCTAGGGGGGTTCTATAGTGGTATGTGGCTAAGGGGGGGTTCTAAAGTGGTATGTGGCTAGGGGGGTTCTATAGTGGTATGTGGCTGGGGGGGATCAATAGTGGTATGTGGCTAGGGTGGGTTCTATAGTGGTATGTGGCTGGAGGGGTTCCAAAGTGGTGTGTGGCTGGGGGGGTTCTTTAGTGGTATGTGGCTAAGGCGGGGTTCTATAGTGGTATGTGGCTAAGGGGTGGTTCTATAGTGGTATGTGGCTAAGGGGTTCTATAGTGGTATGTGGCTAGGGGGGTTCTATAGTGGTATGTGGCTAGGGGGGTTCTATAGTGGTATGTGGCTATGGGTGTTCTATAGTGGTATGTGGCTGCGGGGGTTCTGTAGTGGTATGTGGCTGGGGGGGTTCTGTAGTGGTATGTGGCTAAGGGGGGGTTCTGTAGTGGTATGTGGCTAGGGGGGTTCTATAGTGGTATGTGGCTGGGGGGAGGGTTCTGTAGTGGTATGTGGCTGGGGGGGTTCTATAGTGGTATGTGGCTAGGTGGGGGTTCTATAGTGGTATGTGGCTGGAGGGGTTCCAAAGTGGTATGTGGCTAGGGGGGTTCTATAGTGGTATGTGGCTGGGGGGGGGTTCTATAGTGGTATGTGGCTAAGGGGGTTCTATAGTGGTATGTGGCTGGAGGGGTTCTATTGTGGTATGTGGCTAGGGGGGTTCAATAGTGGTGTGTGGCTAGGGGGGGTTCTATAGTGGTGTGTGGCTAGGGCTGGTTATATACTGGTATGTGGCTGGGGGGGTTCTATAGTCTTATGCGGATGGGGGGGTTTCTATAGTGGTATGTGGCTAAGGGGGGTTCCATAGTGGTATGTGGCTGGGGGGGGTTCTATAGTGGTATGTGGCTGGGGGGGTTCTATAGTGGTATGTGGCTAGGGGGGGTTCTATAGTGGTATGTGGCTGGAGGGGTTCCAAAGTGGTATGTGGCTAGGGGGGTTCTATAGTGGTATGTGGCTGGGGGGGTTCTATAGTGGTATGTGGCTAGGGGGGGTTCTATAGTGGTATGTGGCTGGAGGGGTTCCATAGTGGTATGTGGCTAGGGGGGGTTCTATAGTGGTGTGTGGCTAGGGGGGGTTCCATAGTGGTATGTGGCTAGGCGGGGTTCTATAGTGGTATGTGGCTAAGGGGTGGTTCTATAGTGGTATGTGGCTAGGGGGGTTCTATAGTGGTATGTGGCTAGGGGGGTTCTATAGTGGTATGTGGCTAGGGGGGTTCTATAGTGGTATGTGGCTATGGGTGTTCTATAGTGGTATGTGGCTGCGGGGGTTCTGTAGTGGTATGTGGCTGGGGGGGTTCTGTAGTGGTATGTGGCTAAGGGGGGGTTCTATAGTGGTATGTGGCTAGGGGGGTTCTATAGTGGTATGTGGCTGGGGGGGAGGGTTCTGTAGTGGTATGTGGCTGGGGGGGTTCTGTAGTGGTATGTGGCTAGGGGTGGTTCTATAGTGGTGTGTGGCTGGGGGGGTTCTATAGTGGTATGTGGCTAGGGGGGGTTCCATAGTGGTATGTGGCTGGGGGGGGGTTCTATAGTGGTATGTGGCTGGGGGGATTCTATTGTGGTATGTGGCTAGGGGGGGTTCAATAGTGGTGTGTGGCTAGGGGGGGTTCTATAGTGGTGTGTGGCTAGGGCTGGTTATATAGTGGTATGTGGCTGGGGGGGTTCTATAGTCTTATGCGGATGGGGGGGTTTCTATAGTGGTATGTGGCTAGGGGGGGTTCCATAGTGGTATGTGGCTGGGGGGGTTCTATAGTGGTATGTGGCTGGGGGGGTTCTATAGTGGTATGTGGCTAGGGGGGGTTCTATAGTGGTATGTGGCTGGATGGGTTCCAAAGTGGTATGTGGCTAGGGGGTTCTATAGTGGTATGTGGCTGGGGGGGTTCTATAGTGGTATGTGGCTAGGGGGGGTTCTATAGTGGTATGTGGCTGGAGGGGTTCCATAGTGGTATGTGGCTAGGGGGGGTTCTATAGTGGTGTGTGGCTAGGGGGGGTTCCATAGTGGTATGTGGCTAGGCAGGGTTCTATAGTGGTATGTGGCTGGGGGGGTTCTATAGTGGTATGTGGCTAGGGGGGTTCTATAGTGGTATGTGGCTGGGGGGGTTTTATCGTGGTATGTAGCTAGGGGGGGTTCTATAGTGTTATGTGGCTGGACGGGTTCCAAAGTGGTATGTGGCTAGGGGGGTTCTATAGTGGTGTGTGGCTGGGGGGGTTCTATAGTGGTATGTGGCTAAGGGGGGGTTCTAAAGTGGTATGTGGCTAGGGGGGTTCTATAGTGGTATGTGGCTGTGGGGAGCGTTCTGTAGTGGTATGTGGCTGGGGGGGTTCCATAGTGGTATGTGGCTAGGGGGGGTTCTATAGTCTTATGTGGCTGGGGGGGTTCTATAGTGGTATGTGGCTGGGGGGGTTCTATAGTGGTATGTGGCTAAGGGGTGGTTCTATAGTGGTATGTGGCTAGGGGGGGTTCTATAGTGGTATGTGGCTAGGGGGGTTCTATAGTGGTATGTGGCTGGGGGGGTTCTATAGTGGTATGTGGCTAGGGGGGGTTCTATAGTGGTATGTGGCTGGAGGGGTTCCATAGTGGTATGTGGCTAGGGGGGGTTCTATAGTGGTGTGTGGCTAGGGGGGGTTCCATAGTGGTATGTGGCTAGGCAGGGTTCTATAGTGGTATGTGGCTGGGGGGGTTCTATAGTGGTATGTGGCTAGGGGGGTTCTATAGTGGTATGTGGCTGGGGGGGTTTTATCGTGGTATGTAGCTAGGGGGGGTTCTATAGTGTTATGTGGCTGGACGGGTTCCAAAGTGGTATGTGGCTAGGGGGGTTCTATAGTGGTGTGTGGCTGGGGGGGTTCTATAGTGGTATGTGGCTAAGGGGGGGTTCTAAAGTGGTATGTGGCTAGGGGGGTTCTATAGTGGTATGTGGCTGTGGGGAGCGTTCTGTAGTGGTATGTGGCTGGGGGGGTTCCATAGTGGTATGTGGCTAGGGGGGGTTCTATAGTCTTATGTGGCTGGGGGGGTTCTATAGTGGTATGTGGCTGGGGGGGTTCTATAGTGGTATGTGGCTAAGGGGTGGTTCTATAGTGGTATGTGGCTAGGGGGGGTTCTATAGTGGTATGTGGCTAGGGGGGTTCTATAGTGGTATGTGGCTGGGGGGGTTCTGTAGTGGTATGTGGCTGGGGGGGTTCTGTAGTGGTATGTGGCTAAGGGGGGGTTCTATAGTGGTATGTGGCTAGGGGGGTTCTATAGTGGTATGTGGCTAAGGGGGGGTTCTAAAGTGGTATGTGGCTAGGGGGGTTCTATAGTGGTATGTGGCTGGGGGGGATCAATAGTGGTATTTGGCTAGGGTGGGTTCTATAGTGGTATGTGGCTGGAGGGGTTCCAAAGTGGTATGTGGCTAGGGGGGGTTCTATAGTGGTGTGTGGCTGGGGGGGTTCTTTAGTGGTATGTGGCTAAGGCGGGGTTCTATAGTGGTATGTGGCTAAGGGGTGGTTCTATAGTGGTATGTGGCTAAGGGGTTCTATAGTGGTATGTGGCTAGGGGGGTTCTATAGTGGTTTGTGGCTAGGGGGGTTCTATAGTGGTGTGTGGCTAGGGGGGGTTCCATAGTGGTATGTGGCTAGGCGGGGTTCTATAGTGGTATGTGGCTGGGGGGTTCTATAGTGGTATGTGGCTAGGGGGGTTCTATAGTGGTATGTGGCTAGGGGGGTTCTATAGTGGTATGTGGCTAGGGGGGTTCTATAGTGGTATGTGGCTATGGGTGTTCTATAGTGGTATGTGGCTGCGGGGGTTCTGTAGTGGTATGTGGCTGGGGGGGTTCTGTAGTGGTATGTGGCTAAGGGGGGGTTCTATAGTGGTATGTGGCTAGGGGGGTTCTATAGTGGTATGTGGCTGGGGGGGAGGGTTCTGTAGTGGTATGTGGCTGGGGGGGTTCTATAGTGGTATGTGGCTAGGGGGGGTTCTATAGTGGAATGTGGCTGGAGGGGTTCCAAAGTGGTATGTGGCTAGGGGGGTTCTATAGTGGTATGTGGCTGGGGGGGGGTTCTATAGTGGTATGTGGCTGGAGGGGTTCCATAGTGGTATGTGGCTAGGGGGGGTTCTATAGTGGTGTGTGGCTAGGGGGGGTTCCATAGTGGTATGTGGCTAGGCGGGGTTCTATAGTGGTATGTGGCTGGGGGGGTTCTATAGTGGTATGTGGCTGGGGGGGGTTTATCATGGTATGTGGCTAGGGGGGGTTCTATAGTGGTATGTGGCTGGAGGGGTTCCAAAGTGGTATGTGGCTAGGGGGGTTCTATAGTGGTGTGTGGCTGGGGGGGTTCTATAGTGGTATGTGGCTAAGGGGGGTTCTAAAGTGGTATGTGGCTAGGGGGGTTCTATAGTGGTATGTGGCTGGGGGGAGTGTTCTGTAGTGGTATGTGGCTAGGGGGGTTCTATAATGGTATGTGGCTAGAGGGGGTTCTATAGTGGTGTGTGGCTAGGGGGGGGTTCTATATTGGTATGTGGCTGGGGGGGTTCTGTAGTGGTATGTGGCTAGGGGGGGTTCTATAGTCTTATGTGGCTGGGGGGGTTCTATAGTGGTATGTGGCTGGGGGGGTTCTATAGTGGTATGTGGCTAAGGGGTGGTTCTATAGTGGTATGTGGCTAGGGGGGGTTCTATAGTGGTATGTGGCTAGGGGGGTTCTATAGTGGTATGTGGCTGGGGGGGTTCTGTAGTGGTATGTGGCTAAGGGGGGGTTCTATAGTGGTATGTGGCTAGGGGGGTTCTATAGTGGTATGTGGCTAAGGGGGGGTTCTAAAGTGGTATGTGGCTAGGGGGGTTCTATAGTGGTATGTGGCTGGGGGGGTTCAATAGTGGTATGTGGCTAGGGTGGGTTCTATAGTGGTATGTGGCTGGAGGGGTTCCAAAGTGGTATGTGGCTAGGGGGGGTTCTATAGTGGTGTGTGGCTGGGGGGGTTCTTTAGTGGTATGTGGCTAAGGGGGGGTTCTAAAGTGGTATGTGGCTAGGGGGGTTCTATAGTGGTATGTGGCTGGGGGGGTTCTGTAGTGGTATGTGGCTAGGGGGGGTTCTATAGTTGTATGTGGCTAGGGGTGGTTCTATAGTGGTATGTGGCTAGGGGGGGTTCCATAGTGGTATGTGGCTGGAGGGGTTCCATAGTGGTATGTGGCTAGGGGGGGTTCTATAGTGGTGTGTGGCTAGGGGGGGTTCCATAGTGGTATGTGGCTAGGCGGGGTTCTATAGTGGTATGTGGCTAAGGGGTGGTTCTATAGTGGTATGTGGCTAGGGGGGTTCTATAGTGGTATGTGGCTAGGGGGGTTCTATAGTGGTATGTGGCTAGGGGGGTTCTATAGTGGTATGTGGCTATGGGTGTTCTATAGTGGTATGTGGCTGCGGGGGTTCTGTAGTGGTATGTGGCTGGGGGGGTTCTGTAGTGGTATGTGGCTAAGGGGGGGTTCTATAGTGGTATGTGGCTAGGGGGGTTCTATAGTGGTATGTGGCTGGGGGGGAGGGTTCTGTAGTGGTATGTGGCTGGGGGGGTTCTATAGTGGTATGTGGCTAGGGGGGGTTCTATAGTGGAATGTGGCTGGAGGGGTTCCAAAGTGGTATGTGGCTAGGGGGGTTCTATAGTGGTATGTGGCTGGGGGGGGGTTCTATAGTGGTATGTGGCTAGGGGGGTTCTATAGTGGTATGTGGCTGGAGGGGTTCCATAGTGGTATGTGGCTAGGGGGGGTTCTATAGTGGTGTGTGGCTAGGGGGGGTTCTATAGTGGTATGTGGCTGGGGGGAGCGTTCTGTAGTGGTATGTGGCTAGGGGGGTTCTATAATGGTATGTGGCTAGAGGGGGTTCTATAGTGGTGTGTGGCTAGGGGGGGGTTCTATATTGGTATGTGGCTGGGGGGGTTCTGTAGTGGTATGTGGCTGGGGGGGTTCCATAGTGGTATGTGGCTAGGGGGGGTTCTATAGTCTTATGTGGCTGGGGGGGTTCTATAGTGGTATGTGGCTGGGGGGGTTCTATAGTGGTATGTGGCTAAGGGGTGGTTCTATAGTGGTATGTGGCTAGGGGGGGTTCTATAGTGGTATGTGGCTAGGGGGGTTCTATAGTGGTATGTGGCTGGGGGGGTTCTGTAGTGGTATGTGGCTAAGGGGGGGTTCTATAGTGGTATGTGGCTAGGGGGGTTCTATAGTGGTATGTGGCTAAGGGGGGGTTCTAAAGTGGTATGTGGCTAGGGGGGTTCTATAGTGGTATGTGGCTGGGGGGGTTCAATAGTGGTATGTGGCTAGGGTGGGTTCTATAGTGGTATGTGGCTGGAGGGGTTCCAAAGTGGTATGTGGCTAGGGGGGGTTCTATAGTGGTGTGTGGCTGGGGGGGTTCTTTAGTGGTATGTGGCTAAGGGGGGGTTCTAAAGTGGTATGTGGCTAGGGGGGTTCTATAGTGGTATGTGGCTAGGGGGGTTCTATAGTGGTATGTGGCTGGGGGGGTTTTATCGTGGTATGTAGCTAGGGGGGGTTCTATAGTGTTATGTGGCTGGACGGGTTCCAAAGTGGTATGTGGCTAGGGGGGTTCTATAGTGGTGTGTGGCTGGGGGGGTTCTATAGTGGTATGTGGCTAAGGGGGGGTTCTAAAGTGGTATGTGGCTAGGGGGGTTCTATAGTGGTATGTGGCTGTGGGGAGCGTTCTGTAGTGGTATGTGGCTGGGGGGGTTCCATAGTGGTATGTGGCTAGGGGGGGTTCTATAGTCTTATGTGGCTGGGGGGGTTCTATAGTGGTATGTGGCTGGGGGGGTTCTATAGTGGTATGTGGCTAAGGGGTGGTTCTATAGTGGTATGTGGCTAGGGGGGGTTCTATAGTGGTATGTGGCTAGGGGGGTTCTATAGTGGTATGTGGCTGGGGGGGTTCTGTAGTGGTATGTGGCTGGGGGGGTTCTGTAGTGGTATGTGGCTAAGGGGGGGTTCTATAGTGGTATGTGGCTAGGGGGGTTCTATAGTGGTATGTGGCTAAGGGGGGGTTCTAAAGTGGTATGTGGCTAGGGGGGTTCTATAGTGGTATGTGGCTGGGGGGGATCAATAGTGGTATGTGGCTAGGGTGGGTTCTATAGTGGTATGTGGCTGGAGGGGTTCCAAAGTGGTATGTGGCTAGGGGGGGTTCTATAGTGGTGTGTGGCTGGGGGGGTTCTTTAGTGGTATGTGGCTAAGGCGGGGTTCTATAGTGGTATGTGGCTAAGGGGTGGTTCTATAGTGGTATGTGGCTAAGGGGTTCTATAGTGGTATGTGGCTAGGGGGGTTCTATAGTGGTTTGTGGCTAGGGGGGTTCTATAGTGGTGTGTGGCTAGGGGGGGTTCCATAGTGGTATGTGGCTAGGCGGGGTTCTATAGTGGTATGTGGCTGGGGGGGTTCTATAGTGGTATGTGGCTAGGGGGGTTCTATAGTGGTATGTGGCTAGGGGGGTTCTATAGTGGTATGTGGCTAGGGGGGTTCTATAGTGGTATGTGGCTATGGGTGTTCTATAGTGGTATGTGGCTGCGGGGGTTCTGTAGTGGTATGTGGCTGGGGGGGTTCTGTAGTGGTATGTGGCTAAGGGGGGGTTCTATAGTGGTATGTGGCTAGGGGGGTTCTATAGTGGTATGTGGCTGGGGGGGAGGGTTCTGTAGTGGTATGTGGCTGGGGGGGTTCTATAGTGGTATGTGGCTAGGGGGGGTTCTATAGTGGAATGTGGCTGGAGGGGTTCCAAAGTGGTATGTGGCTAGGGGGGTTCTATAGTGGTATGTGGCTGGGGGGGGGTTCTATAGTGGTATGTGGCTAGGGGGGTTCTATAGTGGTATGTGGCTGGAGGGGTTCCATAGTGGTATGTGGCTAGGGGGGGTTCTATAGTGGTGTGTGGCTAGGGGGGGTTCCATAGTGGTATGTGGCTAGGCGGGGTTCTATAGTGGTATGTGGCTGGGGGGGTTCTATAGTGGTATGTGGCTGGGGGGGGTTTATCATGGTATGTGGCTAGGGGGGGTTCTATAGTGGTATGTGGCTGGAGGGGTTCCAAAGTGGTATGTGGCTAGGGGGGTTCTATAGTGGTGTGTGGCTGGGGGGGTTCTATAGTGGTATGTGGCTAAGGGGGGGTTCTAAAGTGGTATGTGGCTAGGGGGGTTCTATAGTGGTATGTGGCTGGGGGGAGCGTTCTGTAGTGGTATGTGGCTAGGGGGGTTCTATAATGGTATGTGGCTAGAGGGGGTTCTATAGTGGTGTGTGGCTAGGGGGGGGTTCTATATTGGTATGTGGCTGGGGGGGTTCTGTAGTGGTATGTGGCTGGGGGGGTTCCATAGTGGTATGTGGCTAGGGGGGGTTCTATAGTCTTATGTGGCTGGGGGGGTTCTATAGTGGTATGTGGCTGGGGGGGTTCTATAGTGGTATGTGGCTAAGGGGTGGTTCTATAGTGGTATGTGGCTAGGGGGGGTTCTATAGTGGTATGTGGCTAGGGGGGTTCTATAGTGGTATGTGGCTGGGGGGGTTCTGTAGTGGTATGTGGCTAAGGGGGGGTTCTATAGTGGTATGTGGCTAGGGGGGTTCTATAGTGGTATGTGGCTAAGGGGGGGTTCTAAAGTGGTATGTGGCTAGGGGGGTTCTATAGTGGTATGTGGCTGGGGGGGTTCAATAGTGGTATGTGGCTAGGGTGGGTTCTATAGTGGTATGTGGCTGGAGGGGTTCCAAAGTGGTATGTGGCTAGGGGGGGTTCTGTAGTGGTGTGTGGCTGGGGGGGTTCTTTAGTGGTATGTGGCTAAGGGGGGGTTCTAAAGTGGTATGTGGCTAGGGGGGTTCTATAGTGGTATGTGGCTGGGGGGGTTCTGTAGTGGTATGTGGCTAGGGGGGTTCTATAGTTGTATGTGGCTAGGGGTGGTTCTATAGTGGTATGTGGCTAGGGGGGGTTCCATAGTGGTATGTGGCTGGAGGGGTTCCATAGTGGTATGTGGCTAGGGGGGGTTCTATAGTGGTGTGTGGCTAGGGGGGGTTCCATAGTGGTATGTGGCTAGGCGGGGTTCTATAGTGGTATGTGGCTAAGGGGTGGTTCTATAGTGGTATGTGGCTAGGGGGGTTCTATAGTGGTATGTGGCTAGGGGGGTTCTATAGTGGTATGTGGCTAGGGGGGTTCTATAGTGGTATGTGGCTATGGGTGTTCTATAGTGGTATGTGGCTGCGGGGGTTCTGTAGTGGTATGTGGCTGGGGGGGTTCTGTAGTGGTATGTGGCTAAGGGGGGGTTCTATAGTGGTATGTGGCTAGGGGGGTTCTATAGTGGTATGTGGC
This sequence comes from Salmo salar, assembly GCF_965601325.2. Classification (NCBI taxonomy): domain Eukaryota; kingdom Metazoa; phylum Chordata; class Actinopteri; order Salmoniformes; family Salmonidae; genus Salmo; species Salmo salar. Next base: position 59,018,435 of record NC_138301.1, read on the forward strand.
TGGGGGGGAGGGTTCTGTAGTGGTATGTGGCTGGGGGGGTTCTATAGTGGTATGTGGCTAGGGGGGGTTCTATAGTGGAATGTGGCTGGAGGGGTTCCAAAGTGGTATGTGGCTAGGGGGGTTCTATAGTGGTATGTGGCTGGGGGGGGTTCTATAGTGGTATGTGGCTAGGGGGGTTCTATAGTGGTATGTGGCTGGAGGGGTTCCATAGTGGTATGTGGCTAGGGGGGGTTCTATAGTGGTGTGTGGCTAGGGGGGGTTCTATAGTGGTATGTGGCTGGGGGGAGCGTTCTGTAGTGGTATGTGGCTAGGGGGGTTCTATAATGGTATGTGGCTAGAGGGGGTTCTATAGTGGTGTGTGGCTAGGGGGGGGTTCTATATTGGTATGTGGCTGGGGGGGTTCTGTAGTGGTATGTGGCTGGGGGGGTTCCATAGTGGTATGTGGCTAGGGGGGGTTCTATAGTCTTATGTGGCTGGGGGGGTTCTATAGTGGTATGTGGCTGGGGGGGTTCTATAGTGGTATGTGGCTAAGGGGTGGTTCTATAGTGGTATGTGGCTAGGGGGGGTTCTATAGTGGTATGTGGCTAGGGGGGTTCTATAGTGGTATGTGGCTGGGGGGGTTCTGTAGTGGTATGTGGCTAAGGGGGGGTTCTATAGTGGTATGTGGCTAGGGGGGTTCTATAGTGGTATGTGGCTAAGGGGGGGTTCTAAAGTGGTATGTGGCTAGGGGGGTTCTATAGTGGTATGTGGCTGGGGGGGTTCAATAGTGGTATGTGGCTAGGGTGGGTTCTATAGTGGTATGTGGCTGGAGGGGTTCCAAAGTGGTATGTGGCTAGGGGGGGTTCTATAGTGGTGTGTGGCTGGGGGGGTTCTTTAGTGGTATGTGGCTAAGGGGGGGTTCTAAAGTGGTATGTGGCTAGGGGGGTTCTATAGTGGTATGTGGCTGGGGGGGTTCTGTAGTCGTATGTGGCTAGGGGGGTTCTATAGTTGTATGTGGCTAGGGGTGGTTCTATAGTGGTATGTGGCTAGGGGGGGTTCCATAGTGGTATGTGGCTGGAGGGGTTCCATAGTGGTATGTGGCTAGGGGGGGTTCTATAGTGGTGTGTGGCTAGGGGGGGTTCCATAGTGGTATGTGGCTAGGCGGGGTTCTATAGTGGTATGTGGCTAAGGGGTGGTTCTATAGTGGTATGTGGCTAGGGGGGTTCTATAGTGGTATGTGGCTAGGGGGGTTCTATAGTGGTATGTGGCTAGGGGGGTTCTATAGTGGTATGTGGCTATGGGTGTTCTATAGTGGTATGTGGCTGCGGGGGTTCTGTAGTGGTATGTGGCTGGGGGGGTTCTGTAGTGGTATGTGGCTAAGGGGGGGTTCTATAGTGGTATGTGGCTAGGGGGGTTCTATAGTGGTATGTGGCTGGGGGGGAGGGTTCTGTAGTGGTATGTGGCTGGGGGGGTTCTATAGTGGTATGTGGCTGGGGGGGTTCTATAGTGGAATGTGGCTGGAGGGGTTCCAAAGTGGTATGTGGCTAGGGGGGTTCTATAGTGGTATGTGGCTGGGGGGGGGGGTTCTATAGTGGTATGTGGCTAGGGGGGTTCTATAGTGGTATGTGGCTGGAGGGGTTCCATAGATGTATGTGGCTAGGGGGGGTTCTATAGTGGTGTGTGGCTAGGGGGGGTTCCATAGTGGTATGTGGCTAGGCGGGGTTCTATAGTGGTATGTGGCTGGGGGGGTTCTATAGTGGTATGTGGCTGGGGGGGGTTTATCATGGTATGTGGCTAGGGGGGGTTCTATAGTGGTATGTGGCTGGAGGGGTTCCAAAGTGGTATGTGGCTAGGGGGGTTCTATAGTGGTGTGTGGCTGGGGGGGTTCTATAGTGGTATGTGGCTAAGGGGGGGTTCTAAAGTGGTATGTGGCTAGGGGGGTTCTATAGTGGTATGTGGCTGGGGGGAGCGTTCTGTAGTGGTATGTGGCTAGGGGGGTTCTATAGTGGTATGTGGCTAGAGGGGGTTCTATAGTGGTGTGTGGCTAGGGGGGGGTTCTATATTGGTATGTGGCTGGGGGGGTTCTGTAGTGGTATGTGGCTGGGGGGGTTCCATAGTGGTATGTGGCTAGGGGGGGTTCTATAGTCTTATGTGGCTGGGGGGGTTCTATAGTGGTATGTGGCTGGGGGGGTTCTATAGTGGTATGTGGCTAAGGGGTGGTTCTATAGTGGTATGTGGCTAGGGGGGGTTCTATAGTGGTATGTGGCTAGGGGGGTTCTATAGTGGTATGTGGCTGGGGGGGTTCTATAGTGGTATGTGGCTGGGGGGGTTCTGTAGTGGTATGTGGCTAAGGGGGGGTTATATAGTGGTATGTGGCTAGGGGGGTTCTATAGTGGTATGTGGCTAAGGGGGGGTTCTAAAGTGGTATGTGGCTAGGGGGGTTCTATAGTGGTATGTGGCTGGGGGGGTTCAATAGTGGTATGTGGCTAGGGTGGGTTCTATAGTGGTATGTGGCTGGAGGGGTTCCAAAGTGGTATGTGGCTAGGGGGGGTTCTATAGTGGTGTGTGGCTGGGGGGGTTCTTTAGTGGTATGTGGCTAAGGGGGGGTTCTAAAGTGGTATGTGGCTAGGGGGGTTCTATAGTGGTATGTGGCTGGGGGGGTTCTGTAGTGGTATGTGGCTAGGGGGGTTCTATAGTTGTATGTGGCTAGGGGTGGTTCTATAGTGGTATGTGGCTAGGGGGGGTTCCATAGTGGTATGTGGCTAGGGGGGGTTCCATAGTGGTATGTGGCTGGGGGGGGTTCTATAGTGGTATGTGGCTGGGGGGATTCTATTGTGGTATGTGGCTAGGGGGGGTTCAATAGTGGTGTGTGGCTAGGGGGGGTTCCATAGTGGTATGTGGCTGGGGGGGTTCTATAGTGGTATGTGGCTGGGGGGGTTCTATAGTGGTATGTGGCTAGGGGGGGTTCTATAGTGGTATGTGGCTGGAGGGGTTCCAAAGTAGTATGTGGCTAGGGGGGTTCTATAGTGGTATGTGGCTGGGGGGGTTCTATAGTGGTATGTGGCTAGGGGGGTTCTATAGTGGTATGTGGCTGGAGGGGTTCCATAGTGGTATGTGGCTAGGGGGGGTTCTATAGTGGTGTGTGGCTAGGGGGGTTTCCATAGTGGTATGTGGCTAGGCGGGGTTCTATAGTGGTATGTGGCTATGGGGTGGTTCTATAGTGGTATGTGGCTAGGGGGGTTCTATAGTGGTATGTGGCTAGGGGGGTTCTATAGTGGTATGTGGCTAGGGGGGTTCTATAGTGGTATGTGGCTATGGGTGTTCTATAGTGGTATGTGGCTGCGGGGGTTCTGTAGTGGTATGTGGCTGGGGGGGTTCTGTAGTGGTATGTGGCTAAGGGGGGGTTCTATAGTGGTATGTGGCTAGGGGGGTTCTATAGTGGTATGTGGCTGGGGGGGAGGGTTCTGTAGTGGTATGTGGCTGGGGGGGTTCTATAGTGGTATGTGGCTAGGGGGGGTTCTATAGTGGTATGTGGCTGGAGGGGTTCCAAAGTGGTATGTGGCTAGGGGGGTTCTATAGTGGTATGTGGCTGGGGGGGGGTTATATAGTGGTATGTGGCTAGGGGGGTTCTATAGTGGTATGTGGCTGGAGGGGTTCCATAGTGGTATGTGGCTAGGGGGGGTTCTATAGTGGTATGTGGCTGGGGGGGGGGGTGTTCTATTGTGGTATGTGGCTAGGGGGGGTTCAATAGTGGTGTGTGGCTAGGGGGGGTTCTATAATGGTATGTGGCTGGGGGGGTTCTATAGTGGTATGTGGCTGGAGGGGTTCCAAAGTGGTATGTGGCTAGGGGGGGTTCTATAGTGGTGTGTGGCTGGGGGGGTTCTTTAGTGGTATGTGGCTAAGGGGGGGTTCTAAAGTGGTATGTGGCTAGGGGGGTTCTATAGTGGTATGTGGCTGGGGGGGTTCTATAGTGGTATGTGGCTAGGGGGGGTTCTATAGTGGTATGTGGCTGGAGGGGTTCCAAAGTGGTATGTGGCTAGGGGGGTTCTATAGTGGTATGTGGCTGGGGGGGGGTTCTATAGTGGTATGTGGCAAAGGGGGGTTCTATAGTGGTATGTGGCTGGAGGGGTTCCATAGTGGTATGTGGCTAGGGGGGGTTCTATAGTGGTGTGTGGCTAGGGGGGGTTCCATAGTGGTATGTGGCTAGGCGGGGTTCTATAGTGGTATGTGGCTGGGGGGGTTCTATAGTGGTATGTGGCTAGGGGGGTTCTATAGTGGTATGTGGCTGGGGGGGTTCTATAGTGGTATGTGGCTAGGGGGGGTTCTATAGTGGTATGTGGCTGGAGGGGTTCCAAAGTGGTATGTGGCTAGGGGGGTTCTATAGTGGTGTGTGGCTGGGGGGGGTTCTATAGTGGTATGTGGCTAAGGGGGGTTCTAAAGTGGTATGTGGCTAGGGGGGTTCTATAGTGGTATGTGGCTGGGGGAGCGTTCTGTAGTGGTATGTGGCTAGGGGGGTTCTATAGTGGTATGTGGCTAGAGGGGTTCTATAGTGGTATGTGGCTGGGGGAGCGTTCTGTAGTGGTATGTGGCTAGGGGGGTTCTATAGTGGTATGTGGCTAGAGGGGCTTCTATAGTGGTGTGTGGCTAGGGGGGGTTATATATTGGTATGTGGCTGGGGGGGTTCTGTAGTGGTATGTGGCTGGGGGGGTTCCATAGTGGTATGTGGCTAGGGGGGGTTCTATAGTCTTATGTGGCTGGGGGGGTTCTATAGTGGTATGTGGCTGGGGGGGTTCTATAGTGGTATGTGGCTAAGGGGTGGTTCTATAGTGGTATGTGGCTAGGGGGGGTTCTATAGTGGTATGTGGCTGCGGGGGTTCTTTAGTGGTATGTGGCTGGGGGGGTTCTGTAGTGGTATGTGGCTAAGGGGGGGTTCTATAGTGGTATGTGGCTAGGGGGGTTCTATAGTGGTATGTGGCTGGGGGGGAGGGTTCTGTAGTGGTATGTGGCTGGGGGGGTTCTATAGTGGTATGTGGCTAGGGGGGGTTCTATAGTGGTATGTGGCTGGAGGGGTTCCAAAGTGGTATGTGGCTAGGGGGGTTCTATAGTGGTATGTGGCTGGGGGGGGGTTATATAGTGGTATGTGGCTAGGGGGGTTCTATAGTGGTATGTGGCTGGGGGGGTTCTGTAGTGGTATGTGGCTAGGGGGGTTCTATAGTTGTATGTGGCTAGGGGTGGTTCTATAGTGGTATGTGGCTAGGGGTGGTTCCATAGTGGTATGTGGCTAGGGGGGGTTCCATAGTGGTATGTGGCTGGGGGGGGTTCTATAGTGGTATGTGGCTGGGGGGATTCTATTGTGGTATGTGGCTAGGGGGGGTTCAATAGTGGTGTGTGGCTAGGGGGGGTTCCATAGTGGTATGTGGCTGGGGGGGTTCTATAGTGGTATGTGGCTGGGGGGGTTCTATAGTGGTATGTGGCTAGGGGGGGTTCTATAGTGGTATGTGGCTGGAGGGGTTCCAAAGTGGTATGTGGCTAGGGGGGTTCTATAGTGGTATGTGGCTGGGGGGGTTCTATAGTGGTATGTGGCTAGGGGGGGTTCTATAGTGGTATGTGGCTGGAGGGGTTCCATAGTGGTATGTGGCTAGGGGGGGTTCTATAGTGGTGTGTGGCTAGGGGTGTTTCCATAGTGGTATGTGGCTAGGCGGGGTTCTATAGTGGTATGTGGCTATGGGGTGGTTCTATAGTGGTATGTGGCTAGGGGGGTTCTATAGTGGTATGTGGCTAGGGGGGTTCTATAGTGGTATGTGGCTAGGGGGGTTCTATAGTGGTATGTGGCTATGGGTGTTCTATAGTGGTATGTGGCTGCGGGGGTTCTGTAGTGGTATGTGGCTGGGGGGGTTCTGTAGTGGTATGTGGCTAAGGGGGGTTCTATAGTGGTATGTGGCTAGGGGGGTTCTATAGTGGTATGTGGCTGGGGGGGAGGGTTCTGTAGTGGTATGTGGCTGGGGGGGTTCTATAGTGGTATGTGGCTAGGGGGGGTTCTATAGTGGTATGTGGCTGGAGGGGTTCCAAAGTGGTATGTGGCTAGGGGGGTTCTATAGTGGTATGTGGCTGGGGGGGGTTATATAGTGGTATGTGGCTAGGGGGGTTCTATAGTGGTATGTGGCTGGAGGGGTTCCATAGTGGTATGTGGCTAGGGGGGGTTCTATAGTGGTGTGTGGCTAGGGGGGGTTCTATAGTGGTATGTGGCTGGGGGGGTTCTATAGTGGTATGTGGCTGGAGGGGTTCCAAAGTGGTATGTGGCTAGGGGGGGTTCTATAGTGGTGTGTGGCTGGGGGGGTTCTTTAGTGGTATGTGGCTAAGGGGGGGTTCTAAAGTGGTATGTGGCTAGGGGGGTTCTATAGTGGTATGTGGCTGGGGGGGTTCTGTAGTGGTATGTGGCTAGGGGGGTTCTATAGTTGAATGTGGCTAGGGGTGGTTCTATAGTGGTGTGTGGCTGGGGGGGTTCTATAGTGGTATGTGGCTAGGGGGGGTTCCATAGTGGTATGTGGCTGGGGGGGTTCTATAGTGGTATGTGGCTGGGGGGATTCTATTGTGGTATGTGGCTAGGGGGGGTTCAATAGTGGTGTGTGGCTAGGGGGGGTTCCATAGTGGTATGTGGCTGGGGGGGTTCTATAGTGGTATGTGGCTGGGGGGGTTCTATAGTGGTATGTGGCTAGGGGGGGTTCTATAGTGGTATGTGGCTGGAGGGGTTCCAAAGTGGTATGTGGCTAGGGGGGTTCTATAGTGGTATGTGGCTGGGGGGGTTCTATAGTGGTATGTGGCTAGGGGGGGTTCTATAGTGGTATGTGGCTGGAGGGGTTCCATAGTGGTATGTGGCTAGGGGGGGTTCTATAGTGGTGTGTGGCTAGGGGGGGTTCCATAGTGGTATGTGGCTAGGCGGGGTTCTATAGTGGTATGTGGCTAAGGGGTGGTTCTATAGTGGTATGTGGCTAGGGGGGTTCTATAGTGGTATGTGGCTAGGGGGGTTCTATAGTGGTATGTGGCTAGGGGGGTTCTATAGTGGTATGTGGCTATGGGTGTTCTATAGTGGTATGTGGCTGCGGGGGTTCTGTAGTGGTATGTGGCTGGGGGGGTTCTGTAGTGGTATGTGGCTAAGGGGGGGTTCTATAGTGGTATGTGGCTAGGGGGGTTCTATAGTGGTATGTGGCTGGGGGGGAGGGTTCTGTAGTGGTATGTGGCTGGGGGGGTTCTATAGTGGTATGTGGCTAGGGGGTGTTCTATAGTGGTATGTGGCTGGAGGGGTTCCAAAGTGGTATGTGGCTAGGGGGGTTCTATAGTGGTATGTGGCTGGGGGGGGTTCTATAGTGGTATGTGGCTAGGGGGGTTCTATAGTGGTATGTGGCTGGAGGGGTTCCATAGTGGTATGTGGCTAGGGGGGGTTCTATAGTGGTGTGTGGCTAGGGGGGGTTCCATAGTGGTATGTGGCTAGGCGGGGTTCTATAGTGGTATGTGGCTGGGGGGGTTCTATAGTGGTATGTGGCTAGGGGGGTTCTATAGTGGTATGTGGCTGGGGGGGTTTTATCGTGGTATGTGGCTAGGGGGGGTTCTATAGTGGTATGTGGCTGGAGGGGTTCCAAAGTGGTATGTGGCTAGGGGGGTTCTATAGTGGTGTGTGGCTGGGGGGGTTCTATAGTGGTATGTGGCTAAGGGGGGGTTCTAAAGTGGTATGTGGCTAGGGGGGTTCTATAGTGGTATGTGGCTGGGGGAGCGTTCTGTAGTGGTATGTGGCTAGGGGGGTTCTATAGTGGTATGTGGCTAGAGGGGGTTCTATAGTGGTGTGTGGCTAGGGGGGGTTCTATATTGGTATGTGGCTGGGGGGGTTCTGTAGTGGTATGTGGCTGGGGGGGTTCCATAGTGGTATGTGGCTAGGGGGGGTTCTATAGTCTTATGTGGCTGGGGGGGTTCTATAGTGGTATGTGGCTGGGGGGGTTCTATAGTGGTATGTGGCTAAGGGGTGGTTCTATAGTGGTATGTGGCTAGGGGGGGTTCTATAGTGGTATGTGGCTGCGGGGGTTCTGTAGTGGTATGTGGCTGGGGGGGTTCTGTAGTGGTATGTGGCTAAGGGGGGGTTATATAGTGGTATGTGGCTAGGGGGGTTCTATAGTGGTATGTGGCTGGGGGGGAGGGTTCTGTAGTGGTATGTGGCTGGGGGGGTTCTATAGTGGTATGTGGCTAGGGGGGGTTCTATAGTGGTATGTGGCTGGAGGGGTTCTATAGTGGTATGTGGCTGGAGGGGTTCCATAGTGGTATGTGGCTAGGGGGGGTTCTATAGTGGTATGTGGCTGGGGGGGGGGTTCTATTGTGGTATGTGGCTAGGGGGGGTTCAATAGTGGTGTGTGGCTAGGGGGGGTTCTATAGTGGTATGTGGCTGGGGGGGTTCTATAGTGGTATGTGGCTGGAGGGGTTCCAAAGTGGTATGTGGCTAGGGGGGGTTCTATAGTGGTGTGTGGCTGGGGGGGTTCTTTAGTGGTATGTGGCTAAGGGGGGGTTCTAAAGTGGTATGTGGCTAGGGGGGTTCTATAGTGGTATGTGGCTGGGGGGGTTCTGTAGTGGTATGTGGCTAGGGGGGTTCTATAGTTGAATGTGGCTAGGGGTGGTTCTATAGTGGTGTGTGGCTGGGGGGGTTCTATAGTGGTATGTGGCTAGGGGGGGTTCCATAGTGGTATGTGGCTAGGGGGGTTCTATAGTGGTATGTGGCTGGGGGGGAGGGTTCTGTAGTGGTATGTGGCTGGGGGGGTTCTATAGTGGTATGTGGCTAGGGGGGGTTCTATAGTGGTATGTGGCTGGAGGGGTTCTATAGTGGTATGTGGCTGGAGGGGTTCCATAGTGGTATGTGGCTAGGGGGGGTTCTATAGTGGTATGTGGCTGGGGGGGGGGGTTCTATTGTGGTATATGGCTAGGGGGGGTTCAATAGTGGTGTGTGGCTAGGGGGGGTTCTATAGTGGTATGTGGCTGGGGGGGTTCTATAGTGGTATGTGGCTGGAGGGGTTCCAAAGTGGTATGTGGCTAGGGGGGGTTCTATAGTGGTGTGTGGCTGGGGGGGTTCTTTAGTGGTATGTGGCTAAGGGGGGGTTCTAAAGTGGTATGTGGCTAGGGGGGTTCTATAGTGGTATGTGGCTGGGGGGGTTCTGTAGTTGTATGTGGCTAGGGGGGTTCTATAGTTGAATGTGGCTAGGGGTGGTTCTATAGTGGTGTGTGGCTGGGGGGGTTCTATAGTGGTATGTGGCTAGGGGGGGTTCCATAGTGGTATGTGGCTGGGGGGGGTTCTATAGTGGTATGTGGCTGGGGGGATTCTATTGTGGTATGTGGCTGGGGGGGTTCTATAGTGGTATGTGGCTGGGGGGGTTCTATAGTGGTATGTGGCTAGGGGGGGTTCTATAGTGGTATGTGGCTGGAGGGGTTCCAAAGTGGTATGTGGCTAGGGGGGTTCTATAGTGGTATGTGGCTGGGGGGGTTCTATAGTGGTATGTGGCTAGGGGGGGTTCTATAGTGGTATGTGGCTGGAGGGGTTCCATAGTGGTATGTGGCTAGGGGGGGTTCTATAGTGGTGTGTGGCTAAGGGGGGTTCCATAGTGGTATGTGGCTAGGCGGGGTTCTATAGTGGTATGTGGCTAAGGGGTGGTTCTATAGTGGTATGTGGCTAGGGGGGTTCTATAGTGGTATGTGGCTAGAGGGGTTCTATAGTGGTATGTGGCTAGGGGGGTTCTATAGTGGTATGTGGCTATGGGTGTTCTATAGTGGTATGTGGCTGCGGGGGTTCTGTTTTGGTATGTGGCTGGGGGGGTTCTGTAGTGGTATGTGGCTAAGGGGGGGTTCTATAGTGGTATGTGGCTAGGGGGGTTCTATTGTGGTATGTGGCTGGGGGGGAGGGTTCTGTAGTGGTATGTGGCTGGGGGGGTTCTATAGTGGTATGTGGCTAGGGGGGTTCTATAGCGGTGTGTGGCTAGGGGGGGTTCCATAGTGGTATGTGGCTAGGCGGGGTTCTATAGTGGTATGTGGCTGGGGGGGTTCTATAGTGGTATGTGGCTAGGGGAGTTCTATAGTGGTATGTGGCTGGGGCGGTTTTATCGTGGTATGTGGCTGGAGGGGTTCCAAAGTGGTATGTGGCTAGGGGGGTTCTATAGTGGTGTGTGGCTGGGGGGTTCTATAGTGGTATGTGGCTAAGGGGGGGTTCTAAAGTGGTATGTGGCTAGGGGGGGTTCTATAGTGGTATGTGGCTGGAGGGGTTCCAAAGTGGTATGTGGCTAGGGGGGTTCTATAGTGGTATGTGGCTAGGGGGGTTCTATAGTGGTTTGTGGCTGGGGGGGTTCTATAATGGTATGTGGCTAAGGGGGGGTTCTAAAGTGGTATGTGGCTAGGGGGGTTCTATAGTGGTATGTGGCTGGGGGGAGCGTTCTGTAGTGGTATGTGGCTAGGGGGGTTCTATAGTGGTATGTGGCTAGAGGGGGTTCTATAGTGGTGTGTGGCTATTGGGGGTTCTATATTGGTATGTGGCTGGGGGGGTTCTGTAGTGGTATGTGGCTGGGGGGGTTCCATAGTGGTATGTGGCTAGGGGGGGTTCTATAGTCTTATGTGGCTGGGGGGGTTCTATAGCGGTATGTGGCTGGGGGGGTTCTATAGTGGTATGTGGCTAAGGGGTGGTTCTATAGTGGTATGTGGCTAGGGGGGGTTCTATAGTGGTATGTGGCTAGGGGGGTTCTATAGTGGTATGTGGCTGGGGGGGTTCTGTAGTGGTATGTGGCTGGGGGGGTTCTGTAGTGGTATGTGGCTAGGGGGGTTCTATAGTTGTATGTGGCTAGGGGTGGTTCTATAGTGGTATGTGGCTAGGGGGGGTTCCATAGTGGTATGTGGCTGGGGGGGGGTTCTATAGTGGTATGTGGCTGGGGGGGTTCTATTGTGGTATGTGGCTAGGGGGGGTTCAATAGTGGTGTGTGTGGCTAGGGGGGGTTCTATAGTGGTATGTGGCTGGGGGGGTTCTATAGTGGTATGTGGCTGGAGGGGTTCCAAAGTGGTATGTGGCTAGGGAGGGTTCTATAGTGGTGTGTGGCTGGGGGGGGTTATTTAGTGGTATGTGGCTAAGGGGGGGTTCTAAAGTGGTATGTGGCTAGGGGGGTTCTATAGTGGTATGTGGCTGGGGGGGTTCTGTAGTGGTATGTGGCTAGGGGGGTTCTATAGTTGAATGTGGCTAGGGGTGGTTCTATAGTGGTGTGTGGCTGGGGGGGTTCTATAGTGGTATGTGGCTAGGGGGGGTTCCATAGTGGTATGTGGCTGGGGGGGGTTCTATAGTGGTATGTGGCTGGGGGGGTTCTATAGTGGTATGTGGCTAGGGGGGTTCTATAGTGGTATGTGGCTATGGGTGTTCTATGGTGGTATGTGGCTGCGGGGGTTCTGTAGTGGTATGTGGCTGGGGGGGTTCTGTAGTGGTATGTGGGGTTCTATAGTGGTATGTGGCTAAGGGGGGGTTCTATAGTGGTATGGGGGTTCTATAGTGGTATGTGGCTGGGGGGGAGGGTTCTGTAGTGGTATGTGGCTGGGGGGGTTCTATAGTGGTATGTGGCTAGGGGGGGTTCTATAGTGGTATGTGGCTGGAGGGGTTCCAAAGTGGTATGTGGCTAGGGGGGTTCTATAGTGGTATGTGGCTGGGGGGGGGGGTTCTATAGTGGTATGTGGCTAGGGGGGTTCTATAGTGGTATGTGGCTGGAGGGGTTCCATAGTGGTATGTGGCTAGGGGGGGTTCTATAGTGGTGTGTGTGGCTAGGGGGGGTTCCATAGTGGTATGTGGCTAGGCGGGGTTCTATAGTGGTATGTGGCTGGGGGGGTTCTATAGTGGTATGTGGCTAGGGGGGTTCTATAGTGGTATGTGGCTGGGGGGGTTTTATCGTGGTATGTGGCTAGGGGGGGTTCTATAGTGGTATGTGGCTGGAGGGGTTCCAAAGTGGTATGTGGCTAGGGGGGTTCTATAGTGGTATGTGGCTAGGGGGGTTCTATAGTGGTGTGTGGCTGGGGGGGTTCTATAATGGTATGTGGCTAAGGGGGGGTTCTAAAGTGGTATGTGGCTAGGGGGGTTCTATAGTGGTATGTGGCTGGGGGGAGCGTTCTGTAGTGGTATGTGGCTAGGGGGGTTCTATAGTGGTATGTGGCTAGAGGGGGTTCTATAGTGGTGTGTGGCTAGGGGGGGTTCTATATTGGTATGTGGCTGGGGGGGTTCTGTAGTGGTATGTGGCTGGGGGGGTTCCATAGTGGTATGTGGCTAGGGGGGGTTCTATAGTCTTATGTGGCTAGAGGGGGTTCTATAGTGGTATGTGGCTAGGGAGGGTTCTATAGTGGTGTGTGGCTGGGGGGGGTTATTTAGTGGTATGTGGCTAAGGGGGGGTTCTAAAGTGGTATGTGGCTAGGGGGGTTCTATAGTGGTATGTGGCTGGGGGGGTTCTGTAGTGGTATGTGGCTAGGGGGGTTCTATAGTTGAATGTGGCTAGGGGTGGTTCTATATTGGTGTGTGGCTGGGGGGGTTCTATAGTGGTATGTGGCTAGGGGGGGTTCCATAGTGGTATGTGGCTGGGGGGGGTTCTATAGTGGTATGTGGCTGGGGGGGTTCTATAGTGGTATGTGGCTAGGGGGGTTCTATAGTGGTATGTGGCTATGGGTGTTCTATGGTGGTATGTGGCTGCGGGGGTTCTGTAGTGGTATGTGGCTGGGGGGGTTCTGTAGTGGTATGTGGGGTTCTATAGTGGTATGTGGCTAAGGGGGGGTTCTATAGTGGTATGGGGGTTCTATAGTGGTATGTGGCTGGGGGGGAGGGTTCTGTAGTGGTATGTGGCTGGGGGGGTTCTATAGTGGTATGTGGCTAGGGGGGGTTCTATAGTGGTATGTGGCTGGAGGGGTTCCAAAGTGGTATGTGGCTAGGGGGGTTCTATAGTGGTATGTGGCTGGGGGGGGGTTCTATAGTGGTATGTGGCTAGGGGGGTTCTATAGTGGTATGTGGCTGGAGGGGTTCCATAGTGGTATGTGGCTAGGGGGGGTTCTATAGTGGTGTGTGTGGCTAGGGGGGGTTCCATAGTGGTATGTGGCTAGGCGGGGTTCTATAGTGGTATGTGGCTGGGGGGGTTCTATAGTGGTATGTGGCTAGGGGGGTTCTATAGTGGTATGTGGCTGGGGGGGTTTTATCGTGGTATGTGGCTAGGGGGGGTTCTATAGTGGTATGTGGCTGGAGGGGTTCCAAAGTGGTATGTGGCTAGGGGGGTTCTATAGTGGTATGTGGCTAGGGGGGTTCTATAGTGGTGTGTGGCTGGGGGGGTTCTATAATGGTATGTGGCTAAGGGGGGGTTCTAAAGTGGTATGTGGCTAGGGGGGTTCTATAGTGGTATGTGGCTGGGGGGAGCGTTCTGTAGTGGTATGTGGCTAGGGGGGTTCTATAGTGGTATGTGGCTAGAGGGGGTTCTATAGTGGTGTTTGGCTAGGGGGGGTTCTATATTGGTATGTGGCTGGGGGGGTTCTGTAGTGGTATGTGGCTGGGGGGGTTCCATAGTGGTATGTGGCTAGGGGGGGTTCTATAGTCTTATGTGGCTGGGGGGGTTCTATAGTGGTATGTGGCTGGGGGGGTTCTATAGTGGTATGTGGCTAAGGGGTGGTTCTATAGTGGTATGTGGCTAGGGGGGGTTCTATAGTGGTATGTGGCTAGGGGGGTTCTATAGTGGTATGTGGCTGGGGGGGTTCTGTAGTGGTATGTGGCTGGGGGGGTTCTGTAGTGGTATGTGGCTAAGGGGGGGTTCTATAGTGGTATGTGGCTAGGGGGTTCTATAGTGGTATGTGGCTAAGGGGGGGTTCTAAAGTGGTATGTGGCTAGGGGGGTTCTATAGTGGTATGTGGCTGGGGGGGTTCAATAGTGGTATGTGGCTAGGGTGGGTTCTATAGTGGTATGTGGCTGGAGGGGTTCCAAAGTGGTATGTGGCTAGGGGGGGTTCTATAGTGGTGTGTGGCTGGGGGGGTTCTTTAGTGGTATGTGGCTAAGGGGGGGTTCTAAAGTGGTATGTGGCTAGGGGGGTTCTATAGTGGTATGTGGCTGGGCGGGTACTGTAGTGGTATGTGGCTAGGGGGGTTCTATAGTTGTATGTGGCTAGGGGTGGTTCTATAGTGGTATGTGGCTAGGGGGGGTTCCATAGTGGTATGTGGCTGGGGGGGGGTTCTATAGTGGTATGTGGCTGGGGGGGTTCTATTGTGGTATGTGGCTAGGGGGGGTTCAATAGTGGTGTGTGTGGCTAGGGGGGGTTCTATATTGGTATGTGGCTGGGGGGGTTCTATAGTGGTATGTGGCTGGAGGGGTTCCAAAGTGGTATGTGGCTAGGGGGGGTTCTATAGTGGTGTGTGGCTGGGGGGGGTTATTTAGTGGTATGTGGCTAAGGGGGGGTTCTAAAGTGGTATGTGGCTAGGGGGGTTCTATAGTGGTATGTGGCTGGGGGGGTTCTGTAGTGGTATGTGGCTAGGGGGGTTCTATAGTTGAATGTGGCTAGGGGTGGTTCTATAGTGGTGTGTGGCTGGGGGGGTTCTATAGTGGTATGTGGCTAGGGGGGGTTCCATAGTGGTATGTGGCTGGGGGGGGTTCTATAGTGGTATGTGGCTGGGGGGGTTCTATAGTGGTATGTGGCTAGGGGGGTTCTATAGTGGTATGTGGCTATGGGTGTTCTATAGTGGTATGTGGCTGCGGGTGTTCTGTAGTGGTATGTGGCTGGGGGGGTTCTGTAGTGGTATGTGGCTAAGGGGGGGTTCTATAGTGGTATGTGGCTAGGGGGGTTCTATAGTGGTATGTGGCTGGGGGGGAGGGTTCTGTAGTGGTATGTGGCTGGGGGGGTTCTATAGTGGTATGTGGCTAGGGGGGGTTCTATAGTGGTATGTGGCTGGAGGGGTTCCAAAGTGGTATGTGGCTAGGGGGGTTCTATAGTGGTATGTGGCTGGGGGGGGTTTCTATAGTGGTATGTGGCTAGGGGGGTTCTATAGTGGTATGTGGCTGGAGGGGTTCCATAGTGGTATGTGGCTAGGGGGGGTTCTATAGTGGTGTGTGGCTAGGGGGGGTTCCATAGTGGTATGTGGCTAGGCGGGGTTCTATAGTGGTATGTGGCTGGGGGGGTTCTATAGTGGTATGTGGCTAGGGGGGTTCTATAGTGGTATGTGGCTGGGGGGGGGTTCTATAGTGGTATTTGGCTATGGGTGTTCTATAGTGGTATGTGGCTGCGGGGGTTCTGTAGTGGTATGTGGCTGGGGGGGTTCTGTAGTGGTATGTGGCTAAGGGGGGGTTCTATAGTGGTATGTGGCTAGGGGGGTTCTATAGTGGTATGTGGCTGGGGGGGAGGGTTCTATAGTGGTATGTGGCTAGGGGGGGTTCTATAGTGGTATGTGGCTGGAGGGGTTCCAAAGTGGTATGTGGCTAGGGGGGTTCTATAGTGGTATTTGGCTGGGGGGGGGGGTTCTATAGTGGTATGTGGCTAGGGGGGTTCTATAGTGGTATGTGGCTGGAGGGGTTCCATAGTGGTATGTGGCTAGGGGGGGTTCTATAGTGGTGTGTGGCTAGGGGGGGTTCCATAGTGGTATGTGGCTAGGCGGGGTTCTATAGTGGTATGTGGCTGGGGGGGTTCTATAGTGGTATGTGGCTAGGGGGGTTCTATAGTGGTATGTGGCTGGGGGGGTTTTATCGTGGTATGTGGCTAGGGGGGGTTCTATAGTGGTATGTGGCTGGAGGGGTTCCAAAGTGGTATGTGGCTAGGGGGGTTCTATAGTGGTATGTGGCTAGGGGGGTTCTATAGTGGTGTGTGGCTGGGGGGGTTCTATAATGGTATGTGGCTAAGGGGGGGTTCTAAAGTGGTATGTGGCTAGGGGGGTTCTATAGTGGTATGTGGCTGGGGGGAGCGTTCTGTAGTGTTATGTGGCTAGGGGGGTTCTATAGTGGTATGTGGCTAGAGGGGGTTCTATAGTGGTGTGTGGCTAGGGGGGGTTCTATATTGGTATGTGGCTGGGGGGGTTCTGTAGTGGTATGTGGCTGGGGGGGTTCCATAGTGGTATGTGGCTAGGGGGGGTTCTATAGTCTTATGTGGCTGGGGGGGTTCTATAGTGGTATGTGGCTGGGGGGGTTCTATAGTGGCATGTGGCTAAGGGGTGGTTCTATAGTGGTATGTGGCTAGGGGGGGTTCTATAGTGGTATGTGGCTAGGGGGGTTCTATAGTGGTATGTGGCTGGGGGGGTTCTGTAGTGGTATGTGGCTGGGGGGGTTCTGTAGTGGTATGTGGCTAAGGTGGGGTTCTATAGTGGTATGTGGCTAGGGGGGTTCTATAGTGGTATGTGGCTAAGGGGGGGTTCTAAAGTGGTATGTGGCTAGGGGGGTTCTATAGTGGTATGTGGCTGGGGGGGTTCAATAGTGGTATGTGGCTAGGGTGGGTTCTATAGTGGTATGTGGCTGGAGGGGTTCCAAAGTGGTATGTGGCTAGGGGGGGTTCTATAGTGGTGTGTGGCTGGGGGGGTTCTTTAGTGGTATGTGGCTAAGGGGGGGTTCTAAAGTGGTATGTGGCTAGGGGGGTTCTATAGTGGTATGTGGCTGGGGGGTACTGTAGTGGTATGTGGCTAGGGGGGTTCTATAGTTGTATGTGGCTAGGGGTGGTTCTATAGTGGTATGTGGCTAGGGGGGGTTCCATAGTGGTATGTGGCTGGGGGGGGGGTTCTATAGTGGTATGTGGCTGGGGGGGGTTCTATTGTGGTATGTGGCTAGGGGGGTTCAATAGTGGTGTGTGTGGCTAGGGGGGGTTCTATAGTGGTATGTGGCTGGGGGGGTTCTATAGTGGTATGTGGCTGGAGGGGTTCCAAAGTGGTATGTGGCTAGGGGGGGTTCTATAGTGGTGTGTGGCTGGGGGGGTTATTTAGTGGTATGTGGCTAAGGGGGGGTTCTAAAGTGGTATGTGGCTAGGGGGGTTCTATAGTGGTATGTGGCTGGGGGGGTTCTGTAGTGGTATGTGGCTAGGGGGGTTCTATAGTTGAATGTGGCTAGGGGTGGTTCTATAGTGGTGTGTGGCTGGGGGGGTTCTATAGTGGTATGTGGCTAGGGGGGGTTCCATAGTGGTATGTGGCTGGGGGGGGTTCTATAGTGGTATGTGGCTGGGGGGGTTCTATAGTGGTATGTGGCTAGGGGGGTTCTATAGTGGTATGTGGCTATGGGTGTTCTATAGTGGTATGTGGCTGCGGGGGTTCTGTAGTGGTATGTGGCTGGGGGGGTTCTGTAGTGGTATGTGGCTAAGGGGGGGTTCTATAGTGGTATGTGGCTAGGGGGGTTCTATAGTGGTATGTGGCTGGGGGGGAGGGTTCTGTAGTGGTATGTGGCTGGGGGGGTTCTATAGTGGTATGTGGCTAGGGGGGGTTCTATAGTGGTATGTGGCTGGAGGGGTTCCAAAGTGGTATGTGGCTAGGGGGGTTCTATAGTGGTATGTGGCTGGGGGGGGGTTCTATAGTGGTATGTGGCTAGGGGGGTTCTATAGTGGTATGTGGCTGGAGGGGTTCCATAGTGGTATGTGGCTAGGGGGGGTTCTATAGTGGTGTGTGGCTAGGGGGGGTTCCATAGTGGTATGTGGCTAGGCGGGGTTCTATAGTGGTATGTGGCTGGGGGGGATCTATAGTGGTATGTGGCTAGGGGGGTTCTATAGTGGTATGTGGCTGGGGGGGTTTTATCGTGGTATGTGGCTAGGGGGGGTTCTATAGTGGTATGTGGCTGGAGGGGTTCCAAAGTGGTATGTGGCTAGGGGGGTTCTATAGTGGTGTGTGGCTGGGGGGGTTCTATAGTGGTATGTGGCTAAGGGGGGGTTCTAAAGTGGTATGTGGCTAGGGGGGTTCTATAGTGGTATGTGGCTGGGGGGGGTTCTATTGTGGTATGTGGCTAGGGGGGTTCAATAGTGGTGTGTGTGGCTAGGGGGGGTTCTATAGTGGTATGTGGCTGGGGGGGTTCTATAGTGGTATGTGGCTGGAGGGGTTCCAAAGTGGTATGTGGCTAGGGGGGGTTCTATAGTGGTGTGTGGCTGGGGGGGTTATTTAGTGGTATGTGGCTAAGGGGGGGTTCTAAAGTGGTATGTGGCTAGGGGGGTTCTATAGTGGTATGTGGCTGGGGGGGTTCTGTAGTGGTATGTGGCTAGGGGGGTTCTATAGTTGAATGTGGCTAGGGGTGGTTCTATAGTGGTGTGTGGCTGGGGGGGTTCTATAGTGGTATGTGGCTAGGGGGGGTTCCATAGTGGTATGTGGCTGGGGGGGGTTCTATAGTGGTATGTGGCTGGGGGGGAGGGTTCTGTAGTGGTATGTGGCTGGGGGGGTTCTATAGTGGTATGTGGCTAGGGGGGGTTCTATAGTGGTATGTGGCTGGAGGGGTTCCAAAGTGGTATGTGGCTAGGGGGGTTCTATAGTGGTATGTGGCTGGGGGGGGGTTCTATAGTGGTATGTGGCTAGGGGGGTTCTATAGTGGTATGTGGCTGGAGGGGTTCCATAGTGGTATGTGGCTAGGGGGGGTTCTATAGTGGTGTGTGGCTAGGGGGGGTTCCATAGTGGTATGTGGCTAGGCGGGGTTCTATAGTGGTATGTGGCTGGGGGGGATCTATAGTGGTATGTGGCTAGGGGGGTTCTATAGTGGTATGTGGCTGGGGGGGTTTTATCGTGGTATGTGGCTAGGGGGGGTTCTATAGTGGTATGTGGCTGGAGGGGTTCCAAAGTGGTATGTGGCTAGGGGGGTTCTATAGTGGTGTGTGGCTGGGGGGGTTCTATAGTGGTATGTGGCTAAGGGGGGGTTCTAAAGTGGTATGTGGCTAGGGGGGTTCTATAGTGGTATGTGGCTGGGGGAGCGTTCTGTAGTGGTATGTGGCTAGGGGGGTTCTATAGTGGTATGTGGCTAGAGGGGGTTCTATAGTGGTGAGTGGCTAGGGGGGGTTCTATATTGGTATGTGGCTGGGGGGGTTCTGTAGTGGTATGTGGCTGGGGGGGTTCCATAGTGGTATGTGGCTAGGGGGGGTTCTATAGTCTTATGTGGCTGGGGGGGTTCTATAGTGGTATGTGGCTGGGGGGGTTCTATAGTGGTATGTGGCTAAGGGGTGGTTCTATAGTGGTATGTGGCTAGGGGGGGTTCTATAGTGGTATGTGGCTAGGGGGGTTCTATAGTGGTATGTGGCTGGGGGGGTTCTGTAGTGGTATGTGGCTGGGGGGGTTCTATAGTGGTATGTGGCTGGGGGGGTTCTGTAGTGGTATGTGGCTAGGGGGGGTTCTATAGTTGTATGTGGCTAGTTGTGGTTCTATAGTGGTGTGTGGCTGGGGGGGTTCTATAGTGGTATGTGGCTAGGGGGGGTTCCATAGTGGTATGTGGCTGGGGGGGGGGTTCTATAGTGGTATGTGGCTGGGGGGGGGTTCTATTGTGGTATGTGGCTAGGGGGGGTTCAATAGTGGTGTGTGGCTAGGGGGGGTTCTATAGTGGTGTGTGGCTAGGGCTGGTTATATTGTGGTATGTGGCTGGGGGGGTTCTATAGCGGTATGTGGCTGGGGGGGTTCTATAGTGGTATGTGGCTAGGGGGGTTCTATAGTGGTATGTGGCTGGAGGGGTTCCATAGTGGTATGTGGCTAGGGGGGGTTCTATAGCGGTGTGTGGCTAGGGGGGGTTCCATAGTGGTATGTGGCTAGGCGGGGTTCTATAGTGGTATGTGGCTGGGGGGGTTCTATAGTGGTATGTGGCTAGGGGGGTTCTATAGTGGTATGTGGCTGGGGCGGTTTTATCGTGGTATGTGGCTGGAGGGGTTCCAAAGTGGTATGTGGCTAGGGGGGTTCTATAGTGGTGTGTGGCTGGGGGGTTCTATAGTGGTATGTGGCTAAGGGGGGGTTCTAAAGTGGTATGTGGCTAGGGGGGGTTCTATAGTGGTATGTGGCTGGAGGGGTTCCAAAGTGGTATGTGGCTAGGGGGGTTCTATAGTGGTGTGTGGCTGGGGGGGTTCTATAGTGGTATGTGGCTAAGGGGGGGTTCTATAGCGGTGTGTGGCTAGGGGGGGTTCCATAGTGGTATGTGGCTAGGCGGGGTTCTATAGTGGTATGTGGCTGGGGGGGTTCTATAGTGGTATGTGGCTAGGGGGGTTCTATAGTGGTATGTGGCTGGGGCGGTTTTATCGTGGTATGTGGCTGGAGGGGTTCCAAAGTGGTATGTGGCTAGGGGGGTTCTATAGTGGTGTGTGGCTGGGGGGTTCTATAGTGGTATGTGGCTAAGGGGGGGTTCTAAAGTGGTATGTGGCTAGGGGGGGTTCTATAGTGGTATGTGGCTGGAGGGGTTCCAAAGTGGTATGTGGCTAGGGGGGTTCTATAGTGGTGTGTGGCTGGGGGGGTTCTATAGTGGTATGTGGCTAAGGGGGGGTTCTAAAGTGGTATGTGGCTAGGGGGGTTCTATAGTGGTATGTGGCTGGGGGGAGCGTTCTGTAGTGGTATGTGGCTAGGGGGGTTCTATAGTGGTATGTGGCTAGAGGGGGTTCTATAGTGGTGTGTGGCTAGGGGGGGTTCTATATTGGTATGTGGCTGGGGGGGTTCTGTAGTGGTATGAGGCTGGGGGGGTTCCATAGTGGTATGTGGCTAGGGGGGGTTCTATAGTCTTATGTGGCTGGGGGGGTTCTATAGTGGTATGTGGCTGGGGGGGTTCTATAGTGGTATGTGGCTAAGGGGTGGTTCTATAGTGGTATGTGGCTAGGGGGGGTTCTATAGTGGTATGTGGCTAGGGGGGTTCTATAGTGGTATGTGGCTGGGGGGGTTCTGTAGTGGTATGTGGCTGGGGGGGTTCTGTAGTGGTATGTGGCTAAGGGGGGGTTCTATAGTGGTATGTGGCTAGGGGGGTTCTATAGTGGTATGTGGCTAAGGGGGGGTTCTAAAGTGGTATGTGGCTAGGGGGGTTCTATAGTGGTATGTGGCTGGGGGGGTTCAATAGTGGTATGTGGCTAGGGTGGGTTCTATAGTGGTATGTGGCTGGAGGGGTTCCAAAGTGGTATGTGGCTAGGGGGGGTTCTATAGTGGTGTGTGGCTGGGGGGATTCTTTAGTGGTATGTGGCTAAGGGGGGGTTCTAAAGTGGTATGTGGCTAGGGGGGTTCTATAGTGGTATGTGGCTGGGGGGGTTCTGTAGTGGTATGTGGCTAGTGGGGTTCTATAGTTGTATGTGGCTAGGGGTGGTTCTATAGTGGTATGTGGCTAGGGGGGGTTCCATAGTGGTATGTGGCTGGGGGGGGTTATATAGTGGTATGTGGGGGGGGGTTCTATAGTGGTGTGTGGCTGGGGGGGTTATTTAGTGGTATGTGGCTAAGGGGGGGTTCTAAAGTGGTATGTGGCTAGGGGGGTTCTATAGTGGTATGTGGCTGGGGGGGTTCTGTAGTGGTATGTGGCTAGGGGGGTTCTATTGTTGAATGTGGCTAGGGGTGGTTCTATAGTGGTGTGTGGCTGGGGGGGTTCTATATTGGTATGTGGCTGGGGGGGTTCTGTAGTGGTATGAGGCTGGGGGGGTTCCATAGTGGTATGTGGCTAGGGGGGGTTCTATAGTCTTATGTGGCTGGGGGGGTTCTATAGTGGTATGTGGCTGGGGGGGTTCTATAGTGGTATGTGGCTAAGGGGTGGTTCTATAGTGGTATGTGGCTAGGGGGGGTTCTATAGTGGTATGTGGCTAGGGGGGTTCTATAGTGGTATGTGGCTGGGGGGGTTCTGTAGTGGTATGTGGCTGGGGGGGTTCTGTAGTGGTATGTGGCTAAGGGGGGGTTCTATAGTGGTATGTGGCTAGGGGGGTTCTATAGTGGTATGTGGCTAAGGGGGGGTTCTAAAGTGGTATGTGGCTAGGGGGGTTCTATAGTGGTATGTGGCTGGGGGGGTTCAATAGTGGTATGTGGCTAGGGTGGGTTCTATAGTGGTATGTGGCTGGAGGGGTTCCAAAGTGGTATGTGGCTAGGGGGGGTTCTATAGTGGTGTGTGGCTGGGGGGATTCTTTAGTGGTATGTGGCTAAGGGGGGGTTCTAAAGTGGTATGTGGCTAGGGGGGTTCTATAGTGGTATGTGGCTGGGGGGGTTCTGTAGTGGTATGTGGCTAGTGGGGTTCTATAGTTGTATGTGGCTAGGGGTGGTTCTATAGTGGTATGTGGCTAGGGGGGGTTCCATAGTGGTATGTGGCTGGGGGGGGTTATATAGTGGTATGTGGGGGGGGGTTCTATAGTGGTGTGTGGCTGGGGGGGTTATTTAGTGGTATGTGGCTAAGGGGGGGTTCTAAAGTGGTATGTGGCTAGGGGGGTTCTATAGTGGTATGTGGCTGGGGGGGTTCTGTAGTGGTATGTGGCTAGGGGGGTTCTATTGTTGAATGTGGCTAGGGGTGGTTCTATAGTGGTGTGTGGCTGGGGGGGTTCTATAGTGGTATGTGGCTAGGGGGGGTTCCATAGTGGTATGTGGCTGGGGGGGGTTCTATAGTGGTATGTGGCTGGGGGGATTCTATTGTGGTATGTGGCTAGCGGGGGTTCAATAGTGGTGTGTGGCTAGGGGGGGTTCCATAGTGGTATGTGGCTGGGGGGGTTCTATAGTGGTATGTGGCTGGTGGGGTTCTATAGTGGTATGTGGCTAGGGGGGGTTCTATAGTGGTATGTGGCTGGAGGGGTTCCAAAGTGGTATGTGGCTAGGGGGGTTCTATAGTGGTATGTGGCTGGGGGGGTTCTATAGTGGTATGTGGCTAGGGGGGGTTCCATAGTGGTATGTGGCTAGGGGGGGTTCTATAGTGGTGTGTGGCTAGGGGGGGTTCCATAGTGGTATGTGGCTAGGCGGGGTTCTATAGTGGTATGTGGCTAAGGGGTGGTTCTATAGTGGTATGTGGCTAGGGGGGTTCTATAGTGGTATGTGGCTAGGGGGGTTCTATAGTGGTATGTGGCAAGGGGGGTTCTATAGTGGTATGTGGCTATGGGTGTTCTATAGTGGTATGTGGCTGCGGGGGTTCTGTAGTGGTATGTGGCTGGGGGGGTTCTGTAGTGGTATGTGGCTAAGGGGGGGTTCTATAGTGGTATGTGGCTAGGGGGGTTCTATAGTGGTATGTGGCTGGGGGGGAGGGTTCTGTAGTGGTATGTGGCTGGGGGGGTTCTATAGTGGTATGTGGCTAGGGGGGGTTCTATAGTGGTATGTGGCTGGAGGGGTTCCAAAGTGGTATGTGGCTAGGGGGGTTCTATAGTGGTATGTGGCTGGGGGGGGTTCTATAGTGGTATGTGGCTAGGGGGGTTCTATAGTGGTATGTGGCTGGAGGGGTTCCATAGTGGTATGTGGCTAGGGGGGGTTCTATAGTGGTGTGTGGCTGGGGGGTTTTTATCGTGGTATGTGGCTAGGGGGGTTCTATAGTGGTATGTGGCTGGAGGGGTTCCAAAGTGGTATGTGGCTAGGGGGGTTCTATAGTGGTGTGTGGCTGGGGGGGTTCTATAGTGGTATGTGGCTAAGGGGGGGTTTTAAAGTGGTATGTGGCTAGGGGGGTTCTATAGTGGTATGTGGCTGGGGGGAGCGTTCTGTAGTGGTATGTGGCTAGGGGGGTTCTATAGTGGTATGTGGCTAGAGGGGGTTCTATAGTGGTGTGTGGCTAGGGGGGGTTCTATATTGGTATGTGGCTGGGAGGGTTCTGTAGTGGTATGTGGCTGGGGGGGTTCCATAGTGGTATGTGGCTAGGGGGGGTTCTATAGTCTTATGTGGCTGGGGGGGTTCTATAGTGGTATGTGGCTGGGGGGGTTCTATAGTGGTATGTGGCTAAGGGGTGGTTCTATAGTGGTATGTGGCTAGGGGGGGTTCTATTGTGGTATGTGGCTAGGGGGGTTCTATAGTGGTATGTGGCTGGGGGGGTTCTGTAGTGGTATGTGGCTGGGGGGGTTCTGTAGTGGTATGTGGCTAAGGGGGGGTTCTATAGTGGTATGTGGCTAGGGGGGTTCTATAGTGATATGTGGCTAAGGGGGGGTTCTAAAGTGGTATGTGGCTAGGGGGGTTCTATAGTGGTATGTGGTTGGGGGGGTTCAATAGTGGTATGTGGCTAGGGTGGGTTCTATAGTGGTATGTGGCTGGAGGGGTTCCAAAGTGGTATGTGGCTAGGGGGGTTCTATAGTGGTATGTGGCTGGGGGGGGGTTCTATAGTGGTATGTGGCTAGGGGGGTTCTATAGTGGTATGTGGCTGGAGGGGTTCAATAGTGGTGTGTGGCTAGGGGGGGTTCCATAGTGGTATGTGGCTGGGGGGGTTCTATAGTGGTATGTGGCTGGGGGGGTTCTATAGTGGTATGTGGCTGGGGGGATTCTATTGTGGTATGTGGCTAGGGGGGGTTCAATAGTGGTGTGTGGCTAGGGGGGGTTCCATAGTGGTATGTGGCTGGGGGGGTTCTATAGTGGTATGTGGCTGGGGGGGTTCTATAGTGGTATGTGGCTAAGGGGGGGTTCTAAAGTGGTATGTGGCTAGGGGGGTTCTATAGTGGTATGTGGCTGGGGGAGCGTTCTGTAGTGGTATGTGGCTAGGGGGGTTCTATAGTGGTATGTGGCTAGAGGGGGTTCTATAGTGGTGAGTGGCTAGGGGGGGTTCTATATTGGTATGTGGCTGGGGGGGTTCTGTAGTGGTATGTGGCTGGGGGGGTTCCATAGTGGTATGTGGCTAGGGGGGGTTCTATAGTCTTATGTGGCTGGGGGGGTTCTATAGTGGTATGTGGCTGGGGGGGTTCTATAGTGGTATGTGGCTAAGGGGTGGTTCTATAGTGGTATGTGGCTAGGGGGGGTTCTATAGTGGTATGTGGCTAGGGGGGTTCTATAGTGGTATGTGGCTGGGGGGGTTCTGTAGTGGTATGTGGCTGGGGGGGTTCTATAGTGGTATGTGGCTGGGGGGGTTCTGTAGTGGTATGTGGCTAGGGGGGGTTCTATAGTTGTATGTGGCTAGTTGTGGTTCTATAGTGGTGTGTGGCTGGGGGGGTTCTATAGTGGTATGTGGCTAGGGGGGGTTCCATAGTGGTATGTGGCTGGGGGGGGGGTTCTATAGTGGTATGTGGCTGGGGGGGGGTTCTATTGTGGTATGTGGCTAGGGGGGGTTCAATAGTGGTGTGTGGCTAGGGGGGGTTCTATAGTGGTGTGTGGCTAGGGCTGGTTATATTGTGGTATGTGGCTGGGGGGGTTCTATAGCGGTATGTGGCTGGGGGGGTTCTATAGTGGTATGTGGCTAGGGGGGTTCTATAGTGGTATGTGGCTGGAGGGGTTCCATAGTGGTATGTGGCTAGGGGGGGTTCTATAGCGGTGTGTGGCTAGGGGGGGTTCCATAGTGGTATGTGGCTAGGCGGGGTTCTATAGTGGTATGTGGCTGGGGGGGTTCTATAGTGGTATGTGGCTAGGGGGGTTCTATAGTGGTATGTGGCTGGGGCGGTTTTATCGTGGTATGTGGCTGGAGGGGTTCCAAAGTGGTATGTGGCTAGGGGGGTTCTATAGTGGTGTGTGGCTGGGGGGTTCTATAGTGGTATGTGGCTAAGGGGGGGTTCTAAAGTGGTATGTGGCTAGGGGGGGTTCTATAGTGGTATGTGGCTGGAGGGGTTCCAAAGTGGTATGTGGCTAGGGGGGTTCTATAGTGGTGTGTGGCTGGGGGGGTTCTATAGTGGTATGTGGCTAAGGGGGGGTTCTATAGCGGTGTGTGGCTAGGGGGGGTTCCATAGTGGTATGTGGCTAGGCGGGGTTCTATAGTGGTATGTGGCTGGGGGGGTTCTATAGTGGTATGTGGCTAGGGGGGTTCTATAGTGGTATGTGGCTGGGGCGGTTTTATCGTGGTATGTGGCTGGAGGGGTTCCAAAGTGGTATGTGGCTAGGGGGGTTCTATAGTGGTGTGTGGCTGGGGGGTTCTATAGTGGTATGTGGCTAAGGGGGGGTTCTAAAGTGGTATGTGGCTAGGGGGGGTTCTATAGTGGTATGTGGCTGGAGGGGTTCCAAAGTGGTATGTGGCTAGGGGGGTTCTATAGTGGTGTGTGGCTGGGGGGGTTCTATAGTGGTATGTGGCTAAGGGGGGGTTCTAAAGTGGTATGTGGCTAGGGGGGTTCTATAGTGGTATGTGGCTGGGGGGAGCGTTCTGTAGTGGTATGTGGCTAGGGGGGTTCTATAGTGGTATGTGGCTAGAGGGGGTTCTATAGTGGTGTGTGGCTAGGGGGGGTTCTATATTGGTATGTGGCTGGGGGGGTTCTGTAGTGGTATGAGGCTGGGGGGGTTCCATAGTGGTATGTGGCTAGGGGGGGTTCTATAGTCTTATGTGGCTGGGGGGGTTCTATAGTGGTATGTGGCTGGGGGGGTTCTATAGTGGTATGTGGCTAAGGGGTGGTTCTATAGTGGTATGTGGCTAGGGGGGGTTCTATAGTGGTATGTGGCTAGGGGGGTTCTATAGTGGTATGTGGCTGGGGGGGTTCTGTAGTGGTATGTGGCTGGGGGGGTTCTGTAGTGGTATGTGGCTAAGGGGGGGTTCTATAGTGGTATGTGGCTAGGGGGGTTCTATAGTGGTATGTGGCTAAGGGGGGGTTCTAAAGTGGTATGTGGCTAGGGGGGTTCTATAGTGGTATGTGGCTGGGGGGGTTCAATAGTGGTATGTGGCTAGGGTGGGTTCTATAGTGGTATGTGGCTGGAGGGGTTCCAAAGTGGTATGTGGCTAGGGGGGGTTCTATAGTGGTGTGTGGCTGGGGGGATTCTTTAGTGGTATGTGGCTAAGGGGGGGTTCTAAAGTGGTATGTGGCTAGGGGGGTTCTATAGTGGTATGTGGCTGGGGGGGTTCTGTAGTGGTATGTGGCTAGTGGGGTTCTATAGTTGTATGTGGCTAGGGGTGGTTCTATAGTGGTATGTGGCTAGGGGGGGTTCCATAGTGGTATGTGGCTGGGGGGGGTTATATAGTGGTATGTGGCTGGGGGGGGTTCTATTGTGGTATGTGGCTAGGGGGGGTTCAATAGTGGTGTGTGTGGCTAGGGGGGGTTCTATAGTGGTATGTGGCTGGGGGGGTTCTATAGTGGTATGTGGCTGGAGGGGTTCCAAAGTGGTATGTGGCTAGGGGGGGTTCTATAGTGGTGTGTGGCTGGGGGGGTTATTTAGTGGTATGTGGCTAAGGGGGGGTTCTAAAGTGGTATGTGGCTAGGGGGGTTCTATAGTGGTATGTGGCTGGGGGGGTTCTGTAGTGGTATGTGGCTAGGGGGGTTCTATTGTTGAATGTGGCTAGGGGTGGTTCTATAGTGGTGTGTGGCTGGGGGGGTTCTATAGTGGTATGTGGCTAGGGGGGGTTCCATAGTGGTATGTGGCTGGGGGGGGTTCTATAGTGGTATGTGGCTGGGGGGATTCTATTGTGGTATGTGGCTAGCGGGGGTTCAATAGTGGTGTGTGGCTAGGGGGGGTTCCATAGTGGTATGTGGCTGGGGGGGTTCTATAGTGGTATGTGGCTGGTGGGGTTCTATAGTGGTATGTGGCTAGGGGGGGTTCTATAGTGGTATGTGGCTGGAGGGGTTCCAAAGTGGTATGTGGCTAGGGGGGTTCTATAGTGGTATGTGGCTGGGGGGGTTCTATAGTGGTATGTGGCTAGGGGGGGTTCTATAGTGGTATGTGGCTGGAGGGGTTCCATAGTGGTATGTGGCTAGGGGGGGTTCTATAGTGGTGTGTGGCTAGGGGGGGTTCCATAGTGGTATGTGGCTAGGCGGGGTTCTATAGTGGTATGTGGCTAAGGGGTGGTTCTATAGTGGTATGTGGCTAGGGGGGTTCTATAGTGGTATGTGGCTAGGGGGGTTCTATAGTGGTATGTGGCAAGGGGGGTTCTATAGTGGTATGTGGCTATGGGTGTTCTATAGTGGTATGTGGCTGCGGGGGTTCTGTAGTGGTATGTGGCTGGGGGGGTTCTGTAGTGGTATGTGGCTAAGGGGGGGTTCTATAGTGGTATGTGGCTAGGGGGGTTCTATAGTGGTATGTGGCTGGGGGGGAGGGTTCTGTAGTGGTATGTGGCTGGGGGGGTTCTATAGTGGTATGTGGCTAGGGGGGGTTCTATAGTGGTATGTGGCTGGAGGGGTTCCAAAGTGGTATGTGGCTAGGGGGGTTCTATAGTGGTATGTGGCTGGGGGGGGTTCTATAGTGGTATGTGGCTAGGGGGGTTCTATAGTGGTATGTGGCTGGAGGGGTTCCATAGTGGTATGTGGCTAGGGGGGGTTCTATAGTGGTGTGTGGCTGGGGGGTTTTTATCGTGGTATGTGGCTAGGGGGGTTCTATAGTGGTATGTGGCTGGAGGGGTTCCAAAGTGGTATGTGGCTAGGGGGGTTCTATAGTGGTGTGTGGCTGGGGGGGTTCTATAGTGGTATGTGGCTAAGGGGGGGTTTTAAAGTGGTATGTGGCTAGGGGGGTTCTATAGTGGTATGTGGCTGGGGGGAGCGTTCTGTAGTGGTATGTGGCTAGGGGGGTTCTATAGTGGTATGTGGCTAGAGGGGGTTCTATAGTGGTGTGTGGCTAGGGGGGGTTCTATATTGGTATGTGGCTGGGAGGGTTCTGTAGTGGTATGTGGCTGGGGGGGTTCCATAGTGGTATGTGGCTAGGGGGGGTTCTATAGTCTTATGTGGCTGGGGGGGTTCTATAGTGGTATGTGGCTGGGGGGGTTCTATAGTGGTATGTGGCTAAGGGGTGGTTCTATAGTGGTATGTGGCTAGGGGGGGTTCTATAGTGGTATGTGGCTAGGGGGGTTCTATAGTGGTATGTGGCTGGGGGGGTTCTGTAGTGGTATGTGGCTGGGGGGGTTCTGTAGTGGTATGTGGCTAAGGGGGGGTTCTATAGTGGTATGTGGCTAGGGGGGTTCTATAGTGATATGTGGCTAAGGGGGGGTTCTAAAGTGGTATGTGGCTAGGGGGGTTCTATAGTGGTATGTGGTTGGGGGGGTTCAATAGTGGTATGTGGCTAGGGTGGGTTCTATAGTGGTATGTGGCTGGAGGGGTTCCAAAGTGGTATGTGGCTAGGGGGGTTCTATAGTGGTATGTGGCTGGGGGGGGGTTCTATAGTGGTATGTGGCTAGGGGGGTTCTATAGTGGTATGTGGCTGGAGGGGTTCCATAGTGGTATGTGGCTAGGGGGGGTTCTATAGTGGTGTGTGGCTAGGGGGGGTTCCATAGTGGTATGTGGCTAGGCGGGGTTCTATAGTGGTATGTGGCTGGGGGGGTTCTATAGTGGTATGTGGCTAGGGGGGTTCTATAGTGGTATGTGGCTGGGGGGGTTCTGTAGTGGTATGTGGCTAGGGGGGTTCTATTGTTGAATGTGGCTAGGGGTGGTTCTATAGTGGTGTGTGGCTGGGGGGGTTCTATAGTGGTATGTGGCTAGGGGGGGTTCCATAGTGGTATGTGGCTGGGGGGGGTTCTATAGTGGTATGTGGCTGGGGGGATTCTATTGTGGTATGTGGCTAGGGGGGGTTCAATAGTGGTGTGTGGCTAGGGGGGGTTCCATAGTGGTATGTGTCTGGGGGGGTTCTATAGTGGTATGTGGCTGCGGGGGTTCTATAGTGGTATGTGGCTAGGGGGGGTTCTATAGTGGTATGTGGCTGGAGGGGTTCCAAAGTGGTATGTGGCTAGGGGGGGTTCTATAGTGGTGTGTGGCTAGGGGGGGTTCCATAGTGGTATGTGGCTAGGCGGGGTTCTATAGTGGTATGTGGCTAAGGGGTGGTTCTATAGTGGTATGTGGCTAGGGGGGTTCTATAGTGGTATGTGGCTAGGGGGGTTCTATAGTGGTATGTGGCAAGGGGGGTTCTATAGTGGTATGTGGCTATGGGTGTTCTATAGTGGTATGTGGCTGCGGGGGTTCTGTAGTGGTATGTGGCTGGGGGGGTTCTGTAGTGGTATGTGGCTAAGGGGGGGTTCTATAGTGGTATGTGGCTAGGGGGGTTCTATAGTGGTATGTGGCTGGGGGGGAGGGTTCTGTAGTGGTATGTGGCTGGGGGGGTTCTATAGTGGTATGTGGCTAGGGGGGGTTCTATAGTGGTATGTGGCTGGAGGGGTTCCAAAGTGGTATGTGGCTAGGGGGGTTCTATAGTGGTATGTGGCTGGGGGGGGTTCTATAGTGGTATGTGGCTAGGGGGGTTCTATAGTGGTATGTGGCTGGAGGGGTTCCATAGTGGTATGTGGCTAGGGGGGGTTCTATAGTGGTGTGTGGCTGGGGGTTTTTTATCGTGGTATGTGGCTAGGGGGGTTCTATAGTGGTATGTGGCTGGAGGGGTTCCAAAGTGGTATGTGGCTAGGGGGGTTCTATAGTGGTGTGTGGCTGGGGGGGTTCTATAGTGGTATGTGGCTAAGGGGGGGTTTTAAAGTGGTATGTGGCTAGGGGGGTTCTATAGTGGTATGTGGCTGGGGGGAGCGTTCTGTAGTGGTATGTGGCTAGGGGGGTTCTATAGTGGTATGTGGCTAGAGGGGGTTCTATAGTGGTGTGTGGCTAGGGGGGGTTCTATATTGGTATGTGGCTGGGGGGGTTCTGTAGTGGTATGTGGCTGGGGGGGTTCCATAGTGGTATGTGGCTAGGGGGGGTTCTATAGTCTTATGTGGCTGGGGGGGTTCTATAGTGGTATGTGGCTGGTGGGGTTCTATAGTGGTATGTGGCTAGGGGGGGTTCTATAGTGGTATGTGGCTGGAGGGGTTCCAAAGTGGTATGTGGCTAGGGGGGTTCTATAGTGGTATGTGGCTGGGGGGGTTCTATAGTGGTATGTGGCTAGGGGGGGTTCTATAGTGGTATGTGGCTGGAGGGGTTCCATAGTGGTATGTGGCTAGGGGGGGTTCTATAGTGGTGTGTGGCTAGGGGGGGTTCCATAGTGGTATGTGGCTAGGCGGGGTTCTATAGTGGTATGTGGCTAAGGGGTGGTTCTATAGTGGTATGTGGCTAGGGGGGTTCTATAGTGGTATGTGGCTAGGGGGGTTCTATAGTGGTATGTGGCAAGGGGGGTTCTATAGTGGTATGTGGCTATGGGTGTTCTATAGTGGTATGTGGCTGCGGGGGTTCTGTAGTGGTATGTGGCTGGGGGGGTTCTGTAGTGGTATGTGGCTAAGGGGGGGTTCTATAGTGGTATGTGGCTAGGGGGGTTCTATAGTGGTATGTGGCTGGGGGGGAGGGTTCTGTAGTGGTATGTGGCTGGGGGGGTTCTATAGTGGTATGTGGCTAGGGGGGGTTCTATAGTGGTATGTGGCTGGAGGGGTTCCAAAGTGGTATGTGGCTAGGGGGGTTCTATAGTGGTATGTGGCTGGGGGGGGTTCTATAGTGGTATGTGGCTAGGGGGGTTCTATAGTGGTATGTGGCTGGAGGGGTTCCATAGTGGTATGTGGCTAGGGGGGGTTCTATAGTGGTGTGTGGCTGGGGGGTTTTTATCGTGGTATGTGGCTAGGGGGGTTCTATAGTGGTATGTGGCTGGAGGGGTTCCAAAGTGGTATGTGGCTAGGGGGGTTCTATAGTGGTGTGTGGCTGGGGGGGTTCTATAGTGGTATGTGGCTAAGGGGGGGTTTTAAAGTGGTATGTGGCTAGGGGGGTTCTATAGTGGTATGTGGCTGGGGGGAGCGTTCTGTAGTGGTATGTGGCTAGGGGGGTTCTATAGTGGTATGTGGCTAGAGGGGGTTCTATAGTGGTGTGTGGCTAGGGGGGGTTCTATATTGGTATGTGGCTGGGAGGGTTCTGTAGTGGTATGTGGCTGGGGGGGTTCCATAGTGGTATGTGGCTAGGGGGGGTTCTATAGTCTTATGTGGCTGGGGGGGTTCTATAGTGGTATGTGGCTGGGGGGGTTCTATAGTGGTATGTGGCTAAGGGGTGGTTCTATAGTGGTATGTGGCTAGGGGGGGTTCTATAGTGGTATGTGGCTAGGGGGGTTCTATAGTGGTATGTGGCTGGGGGGGTTCTGTAGTGGTATGTGGCTGGGGGGGTTCTGTAGTGGTATGTGGCTAAGGGGGGGTTCTATAGTGGTATGTGGCTAGGGGGGTTCTATAGTGATATGTGGCTAAGGGGGGGTTCTAAAGTGGTATGTGGCTAGGGGGGTTCTATAGTGGTATGTGGTTGGGGGGGTTCAATAGTGGTATGTGGCTAGGGTGGGTTCTATAGTGGTATGTGGCTGGAGGGGTTCCAAAGTGGTATGTGGCTAGGGGGGTTCTATAGTGGTATGTGGCTGGGGGGGGGTTCTATAGTGGTATGTGGCTAGGGGGGTTCTATAGTGGTATGTGGCTGGAGGGGTTCCATAGTGGTATGTGGCTAGGGGGGGTTCTATAGTGGTGTGTGGCTAGGGGGGGTTCCATAGTGGTATGTGGCTAGGCGGGGTTCTATAGTGGTATGTGGCTGGGGGGGTTCTATAGTGGTATGTGGCTAGGGGGGTTCTATAGTGGTATGTGGCTGGGGGGGTTCTGTAGTGGTATGTGGCTAGGGGGGTTCTATTGTTGAATGTGGCTAGGGGTGGTTCTATAGTGGTGTGTGGCTGGGGGGGTTCTATAGTGGTATGTGGCTAGGGGGGGTTCCATAGTGGTATGTGGCTGGGGGGGGTTCTATAGTGGTATGTGGCTGGGGGGATTCTATTGTGGTATGTGGCTAGGGGGGGTTCAATAGTGGTGTGTGGCTAGGGGGGGTTCCATAGTGGTATGTGGCTGGGGGGGTTCTATAGTGGTATGTGGCTGGGGGGGTTCTATAGTGGTATGTGGCTAGGGGGGGTTCTATAGTGGTATGTGGCTGGAGGGGTTCCAAAGTGGTATGTGGCTAGGGGGGTTCTATAGTGGTATGTGGCTGGGGGGGTTCTATAGTGGTATGTGGCTAGGGGGGGTTCTATAGTGGTATGTGGCTGGAGGGGTTCCATAGTGGTATGTGGCTAGGGGGGGTTCTATAGTGGTGTGTGGCTAGGGGGGGTTCCATAGTGGTATGTGGCTAGGCGGGGTTCTATAGTGGTATGTGGCTAAGGGGTGGTTCTATAGTGGTATGTGGCTAGGGGGGTTCTATAGTGGTATGTGGCTAGGGGGGTTCTATAGTGGTATGTGGCAAGGGGGGTTCTATAGTGGTATGTGGCTATGGGTGTTCTATAGTGGTATGTGGCTGCGGGGGTTCTGTAGTGGTATGTGGCTGGGGGGGTTCTGTAGTGGTATGTGGCTAAGGGGGGGTTCTATAGTGGTATGTGGCTAGGGGGGTTCTATAGTGGTATGTGGCTGGGGGGGAGGGTTCTGTAGTGGTATGTGGCTGGGGGGGTTCTATAGTGGTATGTGGCTAGGGGGGGTTCTATAGTGGTATGTGGCTGGAGGGGTTCCAAAGTGGTATGTGGCTAGGGGGGTTCTATAGTGGTATGTGGCTGGGGGGGGTTCTATAGTGGTATGTGGCTAGGGGGGTTCTATAGTGGTATGTGGCTGGAGGGGTTCCATAGTGGTATGTGGCTAGGGGGGGTTCTATAGTGGTGTGTGGCTGGGGTTTTTTTATCGTGGTATGTGGCTAGGGGGGTTCTATAGTGGTATGTGGCTGGAGGGGTTCCAAAGTGGTATGTGGCTAGGGGGGTTCTATAGTGGTGTGTGGCTGGGGGGGTTCTATAGTGGTATGTGGCTAAGGGGGGGTTTTAAAGTGGTATGTGGCTAGGGGGGTTCTATAGTGGTATGTGGCTGGGGGGAGCGTTCTGTAGTGGTATGTGGCTAGGGGGGTTCTATAGTGGTATGTGGCTAGAGGGGGTTCTATAGTGGTGTGTGGCTAGGGGGGGTTCTATATTGGTATGTGGCTGGGGGGGTTCTGTAGTGGTATGTGGCTGGGGGGGTTCCATAGTGGTATGTGGCTGGGGGGGTTCTATAGTGGTATGTGACTAAGGGGTGGTTCTATAGTGGTATGTGGCTAGGGGGGGTTCTATAGTGGTATGTGGCTAGGGGGGTTCTATAGTGGTATGTGGCTGGGGGGGTTCTGTAGTGGTATGTGGCTGGGGGGGTTCTGTAGTGGTATGTGGCTAAGGGGGGGTTCTATAGTGGTATGTGGCTAGGGGGGTTCTATAGTGATATGTGGCTAAGGGGGGGTTCTAAAGTGGTATGTGGCTAGGGGGGTTCTATAGTGGTATGTGGTTGGGGGGGTTCAATAGTGGTATGTGGCTAGGGTGGGTTCTATAGTGGTATGTGGCTGGAGGGGTTCCAAAGTGGTATGTGGCTAGGGGGGTTCTATAGTGGTATGTGGCTGGGGGGGGGTTCTATAGTGGTATGTGGCTAGGGGGGTTCTATAGTGGTATGTGGCTGGAGGGGTTCCATAGTGGTATGTGGCTAGGGGGGGTTCTATAGTGGTGTGTGGCTAGGGGGGGTTCCATAGTGGTATGTGGCTAGGCGGGGTTCTATAGTGGTATGTGGCTGGGGGGGTTCTATAGTGGTATGTGGCTAGGGGGGTTCTATAGTGGTATGTGGCTGGGGGGGTTCTGTAGTGGTATGTGGCTAGGGGGGTTCTATTGTTGAATGTGGCTAGGGGTGGTTCTATAGTGGTGTGTGGCTGGGGGGGTTCTATAGTGGTATGTGGCTAGGGGGGGTTCCATAGTGGTATGTGGCTGGGGGGGGTTCTATAGTGGTATGTGGCTGGGGGGATTCTATTGTGGTATGTGGCTAGGGGGGGTTCAATAGTGGTGTGTGGCTAGGGGGGGTTCCATAGTGGTATGTGGCTAGGGGGGTTCTATAGTGGTATGTGGCTGGGGGGGTTCTGTAGTGGTATGTGGCTAGGGGGGTTCTATTGTTGAATGTGGCTAGGGGTGGTTCTATAGTGGTGTGTGGCTGGGGGGGTTCTATAGTGGTATGTGGCTAGGGGGGGTTCCATAGTGGTATGTGGCTGGGGGGGGTTCTATAGTGGTATGTGGCTGGGGGGATTCTATTGTGGTATGTGGCTAGGGGGGGTTCAATAGTGGTGTGTGGCTAGGGGGGGTTCCATAGTGGTATGTGGCTGGGGGGGTTCTATAGTGGTATGTGGCTGGGGGGGTTCTATAGTGGTATGTGGCTAGGGGGGGTTCTATAGTGGTATGTGGCTGGAGGGGTTCCAAAGTGGTATGTGGCTAGGGGGGTTCTATAGTGGTATGTGGCTGGGGGGGTTCTATAGTGGTATGTGGCTAAGGGGGGGTTCTATAGTGGTATGTGGCTAGGGGGGTTCTATAGTGGTATGTGGCTGGGGGGGAGGGTTCTGTAGTGGTATGTGGCTGGGGGGGTTCTATAGTGGTATGTGGCTAGGGGGGGTTCTATAGTGGTATGTGGCTGGAGGGGTTCCAAAGTGGTATGTGGCTAGGGGGGTTCTATAGTGGTATGTGGCTGGGGGGGGTTCTATAGTGGTATGTGGCTAGGGGGGTTCTATAGTGGTATGTGGCTGGAGGGGTTCCATAGTGGTATGTGGCTAGGGGGGGTTCTATAGTGGTGTGTGGCTGGGGGTTTTTTATCGTGGTATGTGGCTAGGGGGGTTCTATAGTGGTATGTGGCTGGAGGGGTTCCAAAGTGGTATGTGGCTAGGGGGGTTCTATAGTGGTGTGTGGCTGGGGGGGTTCTATAGTGGTATGTGGCTAAGGGGGGGTTTTAAAGTGGTATGTGGCTAGGGGGGTTCTATAGTGGTATGTGGCTGGGGGGAGCGTTCTGTAGTGGTATGTGGCTAGGGGGGTTCTATAGTGGTATGTGGCTAGAGGGGGTTCTATAGTGGTGTGTGGCTAGGGGGGGTTCTATATTGGTATGTGGCTGGGGGGGTTCTGTAGTGGTATGTGGCTGGGGGGGTTCCATAGTGGTATGTGGCTGGGGGGGTTCTATAGTGGTATGTGACTAAGGGGTGGTTCTATAGTGGTATGTGGCTAGGGGGGGTTCTATAGTGGTATGTGGCTAGGGGGGTTCTATAGTGGTATGTGGCTGGGGGGGTTCTGTAGTGGTATGTGGCTGGGGGGGTTCTGTAGTGGTATGTGGCTAAGGGGGGGTTCTATAGTGGTATGTGGCTAGGGGGGTTCTATAGTGATATGTGGCTAAGGGGGGGTTCTAAAGTGGTATGTGGCTAGGGGGGTTCTATAGTGGTATGTGGTTGGGGGGGTTCAATAGTGGTATGTGGCTAGGGTGGGTTCTATAGTGGTATGTGGCTGGAGGGGTTCCAAAGTGGTATGTGGCTAGGGGGGTTCTATAGTGGTATGTGGCTGGGGGGGGGTTCTATAGTGGTATGTGGCTAGGGGGGTTCTATAGTGGTATGTGGCTGGAGGGGTTCCATAGTGGTATGTGGCTAGGGGGGGTTCTATAGTGGTGTGTGGCTAGGGGGGGTTCCATAGTGGTATGTGGCTAGGCGGGGTTCTATAGTGGTATGTGGCTGGGGGGGTTCTATAGTGGTATGTGGCTAGGGGGGTTCTATAGTGGTATGTGGCTGGGGGGGTTCTGTAGTGGTATGTGGCTAGGGGGGTTCTATTGTTGAATGTGGCTAGGGGTGGTTCTATAGTGGTGTGTGGCTGGGGGGGTTCTATAGTGGTATGTGGCTAGGGGGGGTTCCATAGTGGTATGTGGCTGGGGGGGGTTCTATAGTGGTATGTGGCTGGGGGGATTCTATTGTGGTATGTGGCTAGGGGGGGTTCAATAGTGGTGTGTGGCTAGGGGGGGTTCCATAGTGGTATGTGGCTAGGGGGGTTCTATAGTGGTATGTGGCTGGGGGGGTTCTGTAGTGGTATGTGGCTAGGGGGGTTCTATTGTTGAATGTGGCTAGGGGTGGTTCTATAGTGGTGTGTGGCTGGGGGGGTTCTATAGTGGTATGTGGCTAGGGGGGGTTCCATAGTGGTATGTGGCTGGGGGGGGTTCTATAGTGGTATGTGGCTGGGGGGATTCTATTGTGGTATGTGGCTAGGGGGGGTTCAATAGTGGTGTGTGGCTAGGGGGGGTTCCATAGTGGTATGTGGCTGGGGGGGTTCTATAGTGGTATGTGGCTGGGGGGGTTCTATAGTGGTATGTGGCTAGGGGGGGTTCTATAGTGGTATGTGGCTGGAGGGGTTCCAAAGTGGTATGTGGCTAGGGGGGTTCTATAGTGGTATGTGGCTGGGGGGGTTCTATAGTGGTATGTGGCTAGGGGGGGTTCTATAGTGGTATGTGGCTGGAGGGGTTCCATAGTGGTATGTGGCTAGGGGGGGTTCTATAGTGGTGTGTGGCTAGGGGGGGTTCCATAGTGGTATGTGGCTAGGCGGGGTTCTATAGTGGTATGTGGCTAAGGGGTGGTTCTATAGTGGTATGTGGCTAGGGGGGTTCTATAGTGGTATGTGGCTAGGGGGGTTCTATAGTGGTATGTGGCAAGGGGGGTTCTATAGTGGTATGTGGCTATGGGTGTTCTATAGTGGTATGTGGCTGCGGGGGTTCTGTAGTGGTATGTGGCTGGGGGGGTTCTGTAGTGGTATGTGGCTAAGGGGGGGTTCTATAGTGGTATGTGGCTAGGGGGGTTCTATAGTGGTATGTGGCTGGGGGGGAGGGTTCTGTAGTGGTATGTGGCTGGGGGGGTTCTATAGTGGTATGTGGCTAGGGGGGGTTCTATAGTGGTATGTGGCTGGAGGGGTTCCAAAGTGGTATGTGGCTAGGGGGGTTCTATAGTGGTATGTGGCTGGGGGGGGGTTCTATAGTGGTATGTGGCTAGGGGGGTTCTATAGTGGTATGTGGCTGGAGGGGTTCCATAGTGGTATGTGGCTAGGGGGGGTTCTATAGTGGTGTGTGGCTGGGGGGGTTTTATCGTGGTATGTGGCTAGGGGGGTTCTATAGTGGTATGTGGCTGGAGGGGTTCCAAAGTGGTATGTGGCTAGGGGGGTTCTATAGTGGTGTGTGGCTAGGGGGGTTCTATAGTGGTATGTGGCTGGGGGGAGCGTTCTGTAGTGGTATGTGGCTAGGGGGGTTCTATAGTGGTATGTGGCTAGAGGGGGTTCTATAGTGGTGTGTGGCTAGGGGGGGTTCTATATTGGTATGTGGCTGGGGGGGTTCTGTAGTGGTATGTGGCTGGGGGGGTTCCATAGTGGTATGTGGCTAGGGGGGGTTCTATAGTCTTATTTGGCTGGGGGGGTTCTATAGTGGTATGTGGCTGGGGGGGTTCTATAGTGGTATGTGGCTAAGGGGTGGTTCTATAGTGGTATGTGGCTAGGGGGGGTTCTATAGTGGTATGTGGCTAGGGGGGTTCTATAGTGGTATGTGGCTGGGGGGGTTCTGTAGTGGTATGTGGCTGGGGGGGTTCTGTAGTGGTATGTGGCTAGGGGGGTTCTATAGTGGTATGTGGCTAGAGGGGGTTCTATAGTGGTGTGTGGCTAGGGGGGGTTCTATATTGGTATGTGGCTGGGGGGGTTCTGTAGTGGTATGTGGCTGGGGGGGTTCCATAGTGGTATGTGGCTAGGGGGGGTTCTATAGTCTTATGTGGCTGGGGGGGTTCTATAGTGGTATGTGGCTGGGGGGGTTCTATAGTGGTATGTGGCTAAGGGGTGGTTCTATAGTGGTATGTGGCTAGGGGGGGTTCTATAGAGGTATGTGGCTAGGGGGGTTCTATAGTGGTATGTGGCTGGGGGGGTTCTGTAGAGGTATGTGGCTGGGGGGGTTCTGTAGTGGTATGTGGCTAAGGGGGGGTTCTATAGTGGTATGTGGCTAGGGGGGTTCTATAGTGGTATGTGGCTAAGGGGGGGTTCTAAAGTGGTATGTGGCTAGGGGGGTTCTATAGTGGTATGTGGCTGGGGGGGTTCAATAGTGGTATGTGGCTAGGGTGGGTTCTATAGTGGTATGTGGCTGGAGGGGTTCCAAAGTGGTATGTGGCTAGGGGGGGTTCTATAGTGGTGTGTGGCTGGGGGGGTTCTTTAGTGGTATGTGGCTAAGGGGGGGTTCTAAAGTGGTATGTGGCTAGGGGGGTTCTATAGTGGTATGTGGCTGGGGGGGTACTGTAGTGGTATGTGGCTAGGGGGGTTCTATAGTTGTATGTGGCTAGGGGTGGTTCTATGGTGGTATGTGGCTAGGGGGTGTTCCATAGTGGTATGTGGCTGGGGGGGGGTTCTATAGTGGTATGTGGCTGGGGGGGGTTCTATTGTGGTATGTGGCTAGGGGGGGTTCAATAGTGGTGTGTGTGGCTAGGGGGGGTTCTATAGTGGTATGTGGCTGGGGGGGTTCTATAGTGGTATGTGGCTGGAGGGGTTCCAAAGTGGTATGTGGCTAGGGGGGGTTCTTTAGTGGTGTGTGGCTGGGGGGGTTATTTAGTGGTATGTGGCTAAGGGGGGGTTCTAAAGTGGTATGTGGCTAGGGGGGTTCTATAGTGGTATGTGGCTGGGGGGGTTCTGTAGTGGTATGTGGCTAGGGGGGTTCTATAGTTGAATGTGGCTAGGGGTGGTTCTATAGTGGTGTGTGGCTGGGGGGGTTCTATAGTGGTATGTGGCTAGGGGGGGTTCCATAGTGGTATGTGGCTGGGGGGGTTCTATAGTGGTATGTGGCTGGGGGGGTTCTATAGTGGTATGTGGCTAGGGGGGTTCTATAGTGGTATGTGGCTATGGGTGTTCTATAGTGGTATGTGGCTGCGGGGGTTCTGTAGTGGTATGTGGCTGGGGGGGTTCTGTAGTGGTATGTGGCTAAGGGGGGGTTCTATAGTGGTATGTGGCTAGGGGGGTTCTATAGTGGTATGTGGCTGGGGGGGAGGGTTCTGTAGTGGTATGTGGCTCAGGGGGTTCTATAGTGGTATGTGGCTAGGGGGGGTTCTATAGTGGTATGTGGCTGGAGGGGTTCCAAAGTGGTATGTGGCTAGGGGGGTTCTATAGTGGTATGTGGCTGGGCGGGGGTTCTATAGTGGTATGTGGCTAGGGGGGTTCTATAGTGGTATGTGGCTGGAGGGGTTCCATAGTGGTATGTGGCTAGGGGGGGTTCTATAGTGGTGTGTGGCTAGGGGGGGTTCCATAGTGGTATGTGGCTAGGCGGGGTTCTATAGTGGTATGTGGCTGGGGGGGTTCTATAGTGGTATGTGGCTAGGGGGGTTCTATAGTGGTATGTGGCTAGGGGGGGTTCTATAGTCTTATGTGGCTGGGGGGGTTCTATAGTGGTATGTGGCTGGGGGGGTTCTATAGTGGTATGTGGCTAAGGGGTGGTTCTATAGTGGTATGTGGCTAGGGGGGGTTCTATAGAGGTATGTGGCTAGGGGGGTTCTATAGTGGTATGTGGCTGGGGGGGTTCTGTAGAGGTATGTGGCTGGGGGGGTTCTGTAGTGGTATGTGGCTAAGGGGGGGTTCTATAGTGGTATGTGGCTAGGGGGGTTCTATAGTGGTATGTGGCTAAGGGGGGGTTCTAAAGTGGTATGTGGCTAGGGGGGTTCTATAGTGGTATGTGGCTGGGGGGGTTCAATAGTGGTATGTGGCTAGGGTGGGTTCTATAGTGGTATGTGGCTGGAGGGGTTCCAAAGTGGTATGTGGCTAGGGGGGTTCTATAGTGGTGTGTGGCTGGGGGGGTTCTTTAGTGGTATGTGGCTAAGGGGGGGTTCTAAAGTGGTATGTGGCTAGGGGGGTTCTATAGTGGTATGTGGCTGGGGGGGTACTGTAGTGGTATGTGGCTAGGGGGGTTCTATAGTTGTATGTGGCTAGGGGTGGTTCTATAGTGGTATGTGGCTAGGGGGGGTTCCATAGTGGTATGTGGCTGGGGGGGGGGTTCTATAGTGGTATGTGGCTGGGGGGGGTTCTATTGTGGTATGTGGCTAGGGGGGGTTCAATAGTGGTGTGTGTGGCTAGGGGGGGTTCTATAGTGGTATGTGGCTGGGGGGGTTCTATAGTGGTATGTGGCTGGAGGGGTTCCAAAGTGGTATGTGGCTAGGGGGGGTTCTATAGTGGTGTGTGGCTGGGGGGGTTATTTAGTGGTATGTGGCTAAGGGGGGGTTCTAAAGTGGTATGTGGCTAGGGGGGTTCTATAGTGGTATGTGGCTGGGGGGGTTCTGTAGTGGTATGTGGCTAGGGGGGTTCTATAGTTGAATGTGGCTAGGGGTGGTTCTATAGTGGTGTGTGGCTGGGGGGGTTCTATAGTGGTATGTGGCTAGGGGGGGTTCCATAGTGGTATGTGGCTGGGGGGGTTCTATAGTGGTATGTGGCTGGGGGGGTTCTATAGTGGTATGTGGCTAGGGGGGTTCTATAGTGGTATGTGGCTATGGGTGTTCTATAGTGGTATGTGGCTGCGGGGGTTCTGTAGTGGTATGTGGCTGGGGGGGTTCTGTAGTGGTATGTGGCTAAGGGGGGGTTCTATAGTGGTATGTGGCTAGGGGGGTTCTATAGTGGTATGTGGCTGGGGGGGAGGGTTCTGTAGTGGTATGTGGCTGGGGGGGTTCTATAGTGGTATGTGGCTAGGGGGGGTTCTATAGTGGTATGTGGCTGGAGGGGTTCCAAAGTGGTATGTGGCTAGGGGGGTTCTATAGTGGTATGTGGCTGGGCGGGGGTTCTATAGTGGTATGTGGCTAGGGGGGTTCTATAGTGGTATGTGGCTGGAGGGGTTCCATAGTGGTATGTGGCTAGGGGGGGTTCTATAGTGGTGTGTGGCTAGGGGGGGTTCCATAGTGGTATGTGGCTAGGCGGGGTTCTATAGTGGTATGTGGCTGGGGGGGTTCTATAGTGGTATGTGGCTAGGGGGGTTCTATAGTGGTATGTGGCTGGGGGGGTTTTATCGTGGTATGTGGCTAGGGGGGGTTCTATAGTGGTATGTGGCTGGAGGGGTTCCAAAGTGGTATGTGGCTAGGGGGGTTCTATAGTGGTATGTGGCTAGGGGGGTTCTATAGTGGTGTGTGGCTGGGGGGGTTCTATAATGGTATGTGGCTAAGGGGGGGTTCTAAAGTGATATGTGGCTAGGGGGGTTCTATAGTGGTATGTGGCTGGGGGAGCGTTCTGTAGTGGTATGTGGCTAGGGGGGTTCTATAGTGGTATGTGGCTAGAGGGGGTTCTATAGTGGTGTGTGGCTAGGGGGGGTTCTATATTGGTATGTGGCTGGGGGGGTTCTGTAGTGGTATGTGGCTGGGGGGGTTCCATAGTGGTATGTGGCTAGGGGGGATTCTATAGTCTTATGTGGCTGGGGGGGTTCTATAGTGGTATGTGGCTGGGGGGGTTCTATAGTGGTATGTGGCTAAGGGGTGGTTCTATAGTGGTATGTGGCTAGGGGGGGTTCTATAGTGGTATGTGGCTAGGGGGGTTCTATAGTGGTATGTGGCTGGGGGGGTTCTGTAGTGGTATGTGGCTGGGGGGGGTTCTGTAGTGGTATGTGGCTAAGGGGGGGTTCTATAGTGGTATGTGGCTAGGGGGGTTCTATAGTGGTATGTGGCTAAGGGGGGTTTCTAAAGTGGTATGTGGCTAGGGGGGTTCTATAGTGGTATGTGGCTGGGGGGGTTCAATAGTGGTATGTGGCTAGGGTGGGTTCTATAGTGGTATGTGGCTGGAGGGGTTCCAAAGTGGTATGTGGCTAGGGGGGGTTCTATAGTGGTGTGTGGCTGGGGGGGTTCTTTAGTGGTATGTGGCTAAGGGGGGGTTCTAAAGTGGTATGTGGCTAGGGGGGTTCTATAGTGGTATGTGGCTGGGGGGGTACTGTAGTGGTATGTGGCTAGGGGGGTTCTATAGTTGTATGTGGCTAGGGGTGGTTCTATAGTGGTATGTGGCTAGGGGGGGTTCCATAGTGCTATGTGGCTGGGGGGGGGTTCTATAGTGGTATGTGGCTGGGGGGGGTTCTATTGTGGTATGTGGCTAGGGGGGGTTCAATAGTGGTGTGTGTGGCTAGGGGGGGTTCTATAGTGGTATGTGGCTGGGGGGGTTCTATAGTGGTATGTGGCTGGAGGGGTTCCAAAGTGGTATGTGGCTAGGGGGGGTTCTATAGTGGTGTGTGGCTGGGGGGGTTATTTAGTGGTATGTGGCTAAGGGGGGGTTCTAAAGTGGTATGTGGCTAGGGGGGTTCTATAGTGGTATGTGGCTGGGGGGGTTCTGTAGTGGTATGTGGCTAGGGGGATTCTATAGTTGAATGTGGCTAGGGGTGGTTCTATAGTGGTGTGTGGCTGGGGGGGTTCTATAGTGGTATGTGGCTAGGGGGGGTTCCATAGTGGTATGTGGCTGGGGGGGGTTCTATAGTGGTATGTGGCTGGGGGGATTCTATTGTGGTATGTGGCTAGGGGGGGTTCAATAGTGGTGTGTGGCTAGGGGGGGTTCCATAGTGGTATGTGGCTGGGGGGGTTCTATAGTGGTATGTGGCTGGGGGGGTTCTATAGTGGTATGTGGCTAGGGGGGGTTCTATTGTGGTATGTGGCTGGAGGGGTTCCAAAGTGGTATGTGGCTAGGGGGGTTCTATAGTGGTATGTGGCTGGGGGGGTTCTATAGTGGTATGTGGCTAGGGGGGATTCTATAGTGGTATGTGGCTGGAGGGGTTCCATAGTGGTATGTGGCTAGGGGGGGTTCTATAGTGGTGTGTGGCTAGGGGGGGTTCCATAGTGGTATGTGGCTAGGCGGGGTTCTATAGTGGTATGTGGCTAAGGGGTGGTTCTATAGTGGTATGTGGCTAGGGGGGTTCTATAGTGGTATGTGGCTAGGGGGGTTCTATAGTGGTATGTGGCAAGGGGGGTTCTATAGTGGTATGTGGCTATGGGTGTTCTATAGTGGTATGTGGCTGCGGGGGTTCTGTAGTGGTATGTGGCTGGGGGGGTTCTGTAGTGGTATGTGGCTAAGGGGGGGTTCTATAGTGGTATGTGGCTAGGGGGGGTTCTATAGTGGTATGTGGCTGGAGGGGTTCCAAAGTGGTATGTGGATAGGGGGGTTCTATAGTGGTATGTGGCTGGGGGGGGTTCTATAGTGGTATGTGGCTAGGGGGGTTCTATAGTGGTATGTGGCTGGAGGGGTTCCATAGTGGTATGTGGCTAGGGGGGGTTCTATAGTGGTGTGTGGCTGGGGGGGTTTTATCGTGGTATGTGGCTAGGGGGGTTCTATAGTGGTATGTGGCAAGGGGGGTTCTATAGTGGTATGTGGCTATGGGTGTTCTATAGTGGTATGTGGCTGCGGGGGTTCTGTAGTGGTATGTGGCTGGGGGGGTTCTGTAGTGGTATGTGGCTAAGGGGGGGTTCTATAGTGGTATGTGGCTAGGGGGGGTTCTATAGTGGTATGTGGCTGGAGGGGTTCCAAAGTGGTATGTGGATAGGGGGGTTCTATAGTGGTATGTGGCTGGGGGGGGTTCTATAGTGGTATGTGGCTAGGGGGGTTCTATAGTGGTATGTGGCTGGAGGGGTTCCATAGTGGTATGTGGCTAGGGGGGGTTCTATAGTGGTGTGTGGCTGGGGGGGTTTTATCGTGGTATGTGGCTAGGGGGGTTCTATAGTGGTATGTGGCTGGAGGGGTTCCAAAGTGGTATGTGGCTAGGGGGGTTCTATAGTGGTGTGTGGCTGGGGGGGGTTCTATAGTGGTATGTGGCTAAGGGGGGGTTTTAAAGTGGTATGCGGCTAGGGGGGTTCTATAGTGGTATGTGGCTGGGGGGAGCGTTCTGTAGTGGTATGTGGCTAGGGGGGTTCTATAGTGGTATGTGGCTAGAGGGGGTTCTATAGTGGTGTGTGGCTAGGGGGGGTTCTATATTGGTATGTGGCTGGGGGGGTTACATAGTGGTATGTGGCTGGAGGGGTTCCAAAGTGGTATGTG
Source organism: Salmo salar (assembly GCF_965601325.2). Lineage (NCBI taxonomy): Eukaryota > Metazoa > Chordata > Actinopteri > Salmoniformes > Salmonidae > Salmo > Salmo salar. The sequence continues at coordinate 59,063,072 of NC_138301.1, forward strand.
GCTAGGGGGGGTTCTATAGTGGTGTGTGGCTGGGGGGGTTATTTAGTGGTATGTGGCTAAGGGGGGGTTCTAAAGTGGTATGTGGCTAGGGGGGTTCTATAGTGGTATGTGGCTGGGGGGGTTCTGTAGTGGTATGTGGCTAGGGGGATTCTATAGTTGAATGTGGCTAGGGGTGGTTCTATAGTGGTGTGTGGCTGGGGGGGTTCTATAGTGGTATGTGGCTAGGGGGGGTTCCATAGTGGTATGTGGCTGGGGGGGGTTCTATAGTGGTATGTGGCTGGGGGGATTCTATTGTGGTATGTGGCTAGGGGGGGTTCAATAGTGGTGTGTGGCTAGGGGGGGTTCCATAGTGGTATGTGGCTGGGGGGGTTCTATAGTGGTATGTGGCTGGGGGGGTTCTATAGTGGTATGTGGCTAGGGGGGGTTCTATAGTGGTATGTGGCTGGAGGGGTTCCAAAGTGGTATGTGGCTAGGGGGGTTCTATAGTGGTATGTGGCTGGGGGGGTTCTATAGTGGTATGTGGCTAGGGGGGATTCTATAGTGGTATGTGGCTGGAGGGGTTCCATAGTGGTATGTGGCTAGGGGGGGTTCTATAGTGGTGTGTGGCTAGGGGGGGTTCCATAGTGGTATGTGGCTAGGCGGGGTTCTATAGTGGTATGTGGCTAAGGGGTGGTTCTATAGTGGTATGTGGCTAGGGGGGTTCTATAGTGGTATGTGGCTAGGGGGGTTCTATAGTGGTATGTGGCAAGGGGGGTTCTATAGTGGTATGTGGCTATGGGTGTTCTATAGTGGTATGTGGCTGCGGGGGTTCTGTAGTGGTATGTGGCTGGGGGGGTTCTGTAGTGGTATGTGGCTAAGGGGGGGTTCTATAGTGGTATGTGGCTAGGGGGGTTCTATAGTGGTATGTGGCTGGGGGGGAGGGTTCTGTAGTGGTATGTGGCTGGGGGGGTTCTATAGTGGTATGTGGCTAGGGGGGGTTCTATAGTGGTATGTGGCTGGAGGGGTTCCAAAGTGGTATGTGGCTAGGGGGGTTCTATAGTGGTATGTGGCTGGGGGCGGTTCTATAGTGGTATGTGGCTAGGGGGGTTCTATAGTGGTATGTGGCTGGAGGGGTTCCATAGTGGTATGTGGCTAGGGGGGGTTCTATAGTGGTGTGTGGCTGGGGGGGGTTTATCGTGGTATGTGGCTAGGGGGGTTCTATAGTGGTATGTGGCTGGAGGGGTTCCAAAGTGGTATGTGGCTAGGGGGGTTCTATAGTGGTGTGTGGCTGGGGGGGTTCTATAGTGGTATGTGGCTAAGGGGGGGTTTTAAAGTGGTATGCGGCTAGGGGGGTTCTATAGTGGTATGTGGCTGGGGGGAGCGTTCTGTAGTGGTATGTGGCTAGGGGGGTTCTATAGTGGTATGTGGCTAGAGGGGGTTCTATAGTGGTGTGTGGCTAGGGGGGGTTCTATATTGGTATGTGGCTGGGGGGGTTCTGTAGTGGTATGTGGCTGGGGGGGTTCCATAGTGGTATGTGGCTAGGGGGGGTTCTATAGTCTTATGTGGCTGGGGGGGTTCTATAGTGGTATGTGGCTGGGGGGGTTCTATAGTGGTATGTGGCTAAGGGGTGGTTCTATAGTGGTATGTGGCTAGGGGGGGTTCTATAGTGGTATGTGGCTAGGGGGGTTCTATAGTGGTATGTGGCTGGGGGGGTTCTGTAGTGGTATGTGGCTGGGGGGGTTCTGTAGTGGTATGTGGCTAAGGGGGGGTTCTATAGTGGTATGTGGCTAGGGGGGTTCTATAGTGGTATGTGGCTAAGGGGGGGTTCTAAAGTGATATGTGGCTAGGGGGGTTCTATAGTGGTATGTGGTTGGGGGGGTTCAATAGTGGTATGTGGCTAGGGTGGGTTCTATAGTGGTATGTGGCTGGAGGGGTTCCAAAGTGGTATGTGGCTATGGGGGGTTCTATAGTGGTGTGTGGCTTGGGGGGTTCTTTAGTGGTATGTGGCTAAGGGGGGGTTCTAAAGTGGTATGTGGCTAGGGGGGTTCTATAGTGGTATGTGGCTAAGGGGTGGTTCTATAGTGGTATGTGGCTAGGGGGGTTCTATAGTGGTATGTGGCTAGGGGGGTTCTATAGTGGTATGTGGCAAGGGGGGTTCTATAGTGGTATGTGGCTATGGGTGTTCTATAGTGGTATGTGGCTGCGGGGGTTCTGTAGTGGTATGTGGCTGGGGGGGTTCTGTAGTGGTATGTGGCTAAGGGGGGGTTCTATAGTGGTATGTGGCTAGGGGGGGTTCTATAGTGGTATGTGGCTGGAGGGGTTCCAAAGTGGTATGTGGATAGGGGGGTTCTATAGTGGTATGTGGCTGGGGGGGGTTCTATAGTGGTATGTGGCTAGGGGGGTTCTATAGTGGTATGTGGCTGGAGGGGTTCCATAGTGGTATGTGGCTAGGGGGGGTTCTATAGTGGTGTGTGGCTGGGGGGGTTTTATCGTGGTATGTGGCTAGGGGGGTTCTATAGTGGTATGTGGCTGGAGGGGTTCCAAAGTGGTATGTGGCTAGGGGGGTTCTATAGTGGTGTGTGGCTGGGGGGGGTTCTATAGTGGTATGTGGCTAAGGGGGGGTTTTAAAGTGGTATGCGGCTAGGGGGGTTCTATAGTGGTATGTGGCTGGGGGGAGCGTTCTGTAGTGGTATGTGGCTAGGGGGGTTCTATAGTGGTATGTGGCTAGAGGGGGTTCTATAGTGGTGTGTGGCTAGGGGGGGTTCTATATTGGTATGTGGCTGGGGGGGTTACATAGTGGTATGTGGCTGGAGGGGTTCCAAAGTGGTATGTGGCTAGGGGGGGTTCTATAGTGGTGTGTGGCTGGGGGGGTTATTTAGTGGTATGTGGCTAAGGGGGGGTTCTAAAGTGGTATGTGGCTAGGGGGGTTCTATAGTGGTATGTGGCTGGGGGGGTTCTGTAGTGGTATGTGGCTAGGGGGATTCTATAGTTGAATGTGGCTAGGGGTGGTTCTATAGTGGTGTGTGGCTGGGGGGGTTCTATAGTGGTATGTGGCTAGGGGGGGTTCCATAGTGGTATGTGGCTGGGGGGGGTTCTATAGTGGTATGTGGCTGGGGGGATTCTATTGTGGTATGTGGCTAGGGGGGGTTCAATAGTGGTGTGTGGCTAGGGGGGGTTCCATAGTGGTATGTGGCTGGGGGGGTTCTATAGTGGTATGTGGCTGGGGGGGTTCTATAGTGGTATGTGGCTAGGGGGGGTTCTATAGTGGTATGTGGCTGGAGGGGTTCCAAAGTGGTATGTGGCTAGGGGGGTTCTATAGTGGTATGTGGCTGGGGGGGTTCTATAGTGGTATGTGGCTAGGGGGGATTCTATAGTGGTATGTGGCTGGAGGGGTTCCATAGTGGTATGTGGCTAGGGGGGGTTCTATAGTGGTGTGTGGCTAGGGGGGGTTCCATAGTGGTATGTGGCTAGGCGGGGTTCTATAGTGGTATGTGGCTAAGGGGTGGTTCTATAGTGGTATGTGGCTAGGGGGGTTCTATAGTGGTATGTGGCTAGGGGGGTTCTATAGTGGTATGTGGCAAGGGGGGTTCTATAGTGGTATGTGGCTATGGGTGTTCTATAGTGGTATGTGGCTGCGGGGGTTCTGTAGTGGTATGTGGCTGGGGGGGTTCTGTAGTGGTATGTGGCTAAGGGGGGGTTCTATAGTGGTATGTGGCTAGGGGGGTTCTATAGTGGTATGTGGCTGGGGGGGAGGGTTCTGTAGTGGTATGTGGCTGGGGGGGTTCTATAGTGGTATGTGGCTAGGGGGGGTTCTATAGTGGTATGTGGCTGGAGGGGTTCCAAAGTGGTATGTGGCTAGGGGGGTTCTATAGTGGTATGTGGCTGGGGGCGGTTCTATAGTGGTATGTGGCTAGGGGGGTTCTATAGTGGTATGTGGCTGGAGGGGTTCCATAGTGGTATGTGGCTAGGGGGGGTTCTATAGTGGTGTGTGGCTGGGGGGGGTTTATCGTGGTATGTGGCTAGGGGGGTTCTATAGTGGTATGTGGCTGGAGGGGTTCCAAAGTGGTATGTGGCTAGGGGGGTTCTATAGTGGTGTGTGGCTGGGGGGGTTCTATAGTGGTATGTGGCTAAGGGGGGGTTTTAAAGTGGTATGCGGCTAGGGGGGTTCTATAGTGGTATGTGGCTGGGGGGAGCGTTCTGTAGTGGTATGTGGCTAGGGGGGTTCTATAGTGGTATGTGGCTAGAGGGGGTTCTATAGTGGTGTGTGGCTAGGGGGGGTTCTATATTGGTATGTGGCTGGGGGGGTTCTGTAGTGGTATGTGGCTGGGGGGGTTCCATAGTGGTATGTGGCTAGGGGGGGTTCTATAGTCTTATGTGGCTGGGGGGGTTCTATAGTGGTATGTGGCTGGGGGGGTTCTATAGTGGTATGTGGCTAAGGGGTGGTTCTATAGTGGTATGTGGCTAGGGGGGGTTCTATAGTGGTATGTGGCTAGGGGGGTTCTATAGTGGTATGTGGCTGGGGGGGTTCTGTAGTGGTATGTGGCTGGGGGGGTTCTGTAGTGGTATGTGGCTAAGGGGGGGTTCTATAGTGGTATGTGGCTAGGGGGGTTCTATAGTGGTATGTGGCTAAGGGGGGGTTCTAAAGTGATATGTGGCTAGGGGGGTTCTATAGTGGTATGTGGTTGGGGGGGTTCAATAGTGGTATGTGGCTAGGGTGGGTTCTATAGTGGTATGTGGCTGGAGGGGTTCCAAAGTGGTATGTGGCTATGGGGGGTTCTATAGTGGTGTGTGGCTTGGGGGGTTCTTTAGTGGTATGTGGCTAAGGGGGGGTTCTAAAGTGGTATGTGGCTAGGGGGGTTCTATAGTGGTATGTGGCTGGGGGGGTTCTGTAGTGGTATGTGGCTAGGGGGGTTCTATAGTCTTATGCGGATGGGGGGGGGTTCTATAGTGGTATGTGGCTAGGGGGGGTTCAATAGTGGTATGTGGCTGGGGGGGTTCTATAGTGGTATGTGGCTGGGGGGGTTCTATAGTGGTATGTGGCTAGGGGGGTTCTATAGTGGTATGTGGCTGGAGGGGTTCCATAGTGGTATGTGGCTAGGGGGGGTTCTATAGCGGTGTGTGGCTAGGGGGGGTTCCATAGTGGTATGTGGCTAGGCGGGGTTCTATAGTGGTATGTGGCTGGGGGGGTTCTATAGTGGTATGTGGCTAGGGGGGTTCTATAGTGGTATGTGGCTGGGCCGGTTTTATCGTGGTATGTGGCTGGAGGGGTTCCAAAGTGGTATGTGGCTAGGGGGGTTCTATAGTGGTGTGTGGCTGGGGGGTTCTATAGTGGTATGTGGCTAAGGGGGGGTTCTAAAGTGGTATGTGGCTAGGGGGGTTCTATAGTGGTATGTGGCTGGGGGGAGCGTTCTGTAGTGGTATGTGGCTAGGGGGGTTCTATAGTGGTATGTGGCTAGAGGGGGTTCTATAGTGGTGTGTGGCTAGGGGGGGTTCTATATTGGTATGTGGCTGGGGGGGTTCTGTAGTGGTATGTGGCTGGGGGGGTTCCGTAGTGGTATGTGGCTGGGGGGGGTTCTGTAGTGGTATGTGGCTAAGGGGGGGTTCTATAGTGGTATGTGGCTAGGGGGGTTCTATAGTGGTATGTGGCTAAGGGGGGGTTCTAAAGTGGTATGTGGCTAGGGGGGTTCTATAGTGGTATGTGGCTGGGGGGGTTCAATAGTGGTATGTGGCTAGGGTGGGTTCTATAGTGGTATGTGGCTGGAGGGGTTCCAAAGTGGTATGTGGCTAGGGGGGGTTCTATAGTGGTGTGTGGCTGGGGGGGTTCTTTAGTGGTATGTGGCTAAGGGGGGGTTCTAAAGTGGTATGTGGCTAGGGGGGTTCTATAATGGTATGTGGCTGGGGGGGTACTGTAGTGGTATGTGGCTAGGGGGGTTCTATAGTTGTATGTGGCTAGGGGTGGTTCTATAGTGGTATGTGGCTAGGGGGGGTTCCATAGTGCTATGTGGCTGGGGGGGGGTTCTATAGTGGTATGTGGCTGGGGGGGGTTCTATTGTGGTATGTGGCTAGGGGGGGTTCAATAGTGGTGTGTGTGGCTAGGGGGGGTTCTATAGTGGTATGTGGCTGGGGGGGTTCTATAGTGGTATGTGGCTGGAGGGGTTCCAAAGTGGTATGTGGCTAGGGGGGGTTCTATAGTGGTGTGTGGCTGGGGGGGTTATTTAGTGGTATGTGGCTAAGGGGGGGTTCTAAAGTGGTATGTGGCTAGGGGGGTTCTATAGTGGTATGTGGCTGGGGGGGTTCTGTAGTGGTATGTGGCTAGGGGGATTCTATAGTTGAATGTGGCTAGGGGTGGTTCTATAGTGGTGTGTGGCTGGGGGGGTTCTATAGTGGTATGTGGCTAGGGGGGGTTCCATAGTGGTATGTGGCTGGGGGGGGTTCTATAGTGGTATGTGGCTGGGGGGATTCTATTGTGGTATGTGGCTAGGGGGGGTTCAATAGTGGTGTGTGGCTAGGGGGGGTTCCATAGTGGTATGTGGCTGGGGGGGTTCTATAGTGGTATGTGGCTGGGGGGGTTCTATAGTGGTATGTGGCTAGGGGGGGTTCTATTGTGGTATGTGGCTGGAGGGGTTCCAAAGTGGTATGTGGCTAGGGGGGTTCTATAGTGGTATGTGGCTGGGGGGGTTCTATAGTGGTATGTGGCTAGGGGGGATTCTATAGTGGTATGTGGCTGGAGGGGTTCCATAGTGGTATGTGGCTAGGGGGGGTTCTATAGTGGTGTGTGGCTAGGGGGGGTTCCATAGTGGTATGTGGCTAGGCGGGGTTCTATAGTGGTATGTGGCTAAGGGGTGGTTCTATAGTGGTATGTGGCTAGGGGGGTTCTATAGTGGTATGTGGCTAGGGGGGTTCTATAGTGGTATGTGGCAAGGGGGGTTCTATAGTGGTATGTGGCTATGGGTGTTCTATAGTGGTATGTGGCTGCGGGGGTTCTGTAGTGGTATGTGGCTGGGGGGGTTCTGTAGTGGTATGTGGCTAAGGGGGGGTTCTATAGTGGTATGTGGCTAGGGGGGGTTCTATAGTGGTATGTGGCTGGAGGGGTTCCAAAGTGGTATGTGGATAGGGGGGTTCTATAGTGGTATGTGGCTGGGGGGGGTTCTATAGTGGTATGTGGCTAGGGGGGTTCTATAGTGGTATGTGGCTGGAGGGGTTCCATAGTGGTATGTGGCTAGGGGGGGTTCTATAGTGGTGTGTGGCTGGGGGGGTTTTATCGTGGTATGTGGCTAGGGGGGTTCTATAGTGGTATGTGGCTGGAGGGGTTCCAAAGTGGTATGTGGCTAGGGGGGTTCTATAGTGGTGTGTGGCTGGGGGGGGTTCTATAGTGGTATGTGGCTAAGGGGGGGTTTTAAAGTGGTATGCGGCTAGGGGGGTTCTATAGTGGTATGTGGCTGGGGGGAGCGTTCTGTAGTGGTATGTGGCTAGGGGGGTTCTATAGTGGTATGTGGCTAGAGGGGGTTCTATAGTGGTGTGTGGCTAGGGGGGGTTCTATATTGGTATGTGGCTGGGGGGGTTACATAGTGGTATGTGGCTGGAGGGGTTCCAAAGTGGTATGTGGCTAGGGGGGGTTCTATAGTGGTGTGTGGCTGGGGGGGTTATTTAGTGGTATGTGGCTAAGGGGGGGTTCTAAAGTGGTATGTGGCTAGGGGGGTTCTATAGTGGTATGTGGCTGGGGGGGTTCTGTAGTGGTATGTGGCTAGGGGGATTCTATAGTTGAATGTGGCTAGGGGTGGTTCTATAGTGGTGTGTGGCTGGGGGGGTTCTATAGTGGTATGTGGCTAGGGGGGGTTCCATAGTGGTATGTGGCTGGGGGGGGTTCTATAGTGGTATGTGGCTGGGGGGATTCTATTGTGGTATGTGGCTAGGGGGGGTTCAATAGTGGTGTGTGGCTAGGGGGGGTTCCATAGTGGTATGTGGCTGGGGGGGTTCTATAGTGGTATGTGGCTGGGGGGGTTCTATAGTGGTATGTGGCTAGGGGGGGTTCTATAGTGGTATGTGGCTGGAGGGGTTCCAAAGTGGTATGTGGCTAGGGGGGTTCTATAGTGGTATGTGGCTGGGGGGGTTCTATAGTGGTATGTGGCTAGGGGGGATTCTATAGTGGTATGTGGCTGGAGGGGTTCCATAGTGGTATGTGGCTAGGGGGGGTTCTATAGTGGTGTGTGGCTAGGGGGGGTTCCATAGTGGTATGTGGCTAGGCGGGGTTCTATAGTGGTATGTGGCTAAGGGGTGGTTCTATAGTGGTATGTGGCTAGGGGGGTTCTATAGTGGTATGTGGCTAGGGGGGTTCTATAGTGGTATGTGGCAAGGGGGGTTCTATAGTGGTATGTGGCTATGGGTGTTCTATAGTGGTATGTGGCTGCGGGGGTTCTGTAGTGGTATGTGGCTGGGGGGGTTCTGTAGTGGTATGTGGCTAAGGGGGGGTTCTATAGTGGTATGTGGCTAGGGGGGTTCTATAGTGGTATGTGGCTGGGGGGGAGGGTTCTGTAGTGGTATGTGGCTGGGGGGGTTCTATAGTGGTATGTGGCTAGGGGGGGTTCTATAGTGGTATGTGGCTGGAGGGGTTCCAAAGTGGTATGTGGCTAGGGGGGTTCTATAGTGGTATGTGGCTGGGGGCGGTTCTATAGTGGTATGTGGCTAGGGGGGTTCTATAGTGGTATGTGGCTGGAGGGGTTCCATAGTGGTATGTGGCTAGGGGGGGTTCTATAGTGGTGTGTGGCTGGGGGGGGTTTATCGTGGTATGTGGCTAGGGGGGTTCTATAGTGGTATGTGGCTGGAGGGGTTCCAAAGTGGTATGTGGCTAGGGGGGTTCTATAGTGGTGTGTGGCTGGGGGGGTTCTATAGTGGTATGTGGCTAAGGGGGGGTTTTAAAGTGGTATGCGGCTAGGGGGGTTCTATAGTGGTATGTGGCTGGGGGGAGCGTTCTGTAGTGGTATGTGGCTAGGGGGGTTCTATAGTGGTATGTGGCTAGAGGGGGTTCTATAGTGGTGTGTGGCTAGGGGGGGTTCTATATTGGTATGTGGCTGGGGGGGTTCTGTAGTGGTATGTGGCTGGGGGGGTTCCATAGTGGTATGTGGCTAGGGGGGGTTCTATAGTCTTATGTGGCTGGGGGGGTTCTATAGTGGTATGTGGCTGGGGGGGTTCTATAGTGGTATGTGGCTAAGGGGTGGTTCTATAGTGGTATGTGGCTAGGGGGGGTTCTATAGTGGTATGTGGCTAGGGGGGTTCTATAGTGGTATGTGGCTGGGGGGGTTCTGTAGTGGTATGTGGCTGGGGGGGTTCTGTAGTGGTATGTGGCTAAGGGGGGGTTCTATAGTGGTATGTGGCTAGGGGGGTTCTATAGTGGTATGTGGCTAAGGGGGGGTTCTAAAGTGATATGTGGCTAGGGGGGTTCTATAGTGGTATGTGGTTGGGGGGGTTCAATAGTGGTATGTGGCTAGGGTGGGTTCTATAGTGGTATGTGGCTGGAGGGGTTCCAAAGTGGTATGTGGCTATGGGGGGTTCTATAGTGGTGTGTGGCTTGGGGGGTTCTTTAGTGGTATGTGGCTAAGGGGGGGTTCTAAAGTGGTATGTGGCTAGGGGGGTTCTATAGTGGTATGTGGCTGGGGGGGTTCTGTAGTGGTATGTGGCTAGGGGGGTTCTATAGTCTTATGCGGATGGGGGGGGGTTCTATAGTGGTATGTGGCTAGGGGGGGTTCAATAGTGGTATGTGGCTGGGGGGGTTCTATAGTGGTATGTGGCTGGGGGGGTTCTATAGTGGTATGTGGCTAGGGGGGTTCTATAGTGGTATGTGGCTGGAGGGGTTCCATAGTGGTATGTGGCTAGGGGGGGTTCTATAGCGGTGTGTGGCTAGGGGGGGTTCCATAGTGGTATGTGGCTAGGCGGGGTTCTATAGTGGTATGTGGCTGGGGGGGTTCTATAGTGGTATGTGGCTAGGGGGGTTCTATAGTGGTATGTGGCTGGGCCGGTTTTATCGTGGTATGTGGCTGGAGGGGTTCCAAAGTGGTATGTGGCTAGGGGGGTTCTATAGTGGTGTGTGGCTGGGGGGTTCTATAGTGGTATGTGGCTAAGGGGGGGTTCTAAAGTGGTATGTGGCTAGGGGGGTTCTATAGTGGTATGTGGCTGGGGGGAGCGTTCTGTAGTGGTATGTGGCTAGGGGGGTTCTATAGTGGTATGTGGCTAGAGGGGGTTCTATAGTGGTGTGTGGCTAGGGGGGGTTCTATATTGGTATGTGGCTGGGGGGGTTCTGTAGTGGTATGTGGCTGGGGGGGTTCCGTAGTGGTATGTGGCTAGGGGGGGTTCTATAGTCTTATGTGGCTGGGGGGGTTCTATAGTGGTATGTGGCTGGGGGGGTTCTATAGTGGTATGTGGCTAAGGGGTGGTTCTATAGTGGTATGTGGCTAGGGGGGGTTCTATAGTCTTATGTGGCTGGGGGGGTTCTATAGTGGTATGTGGCTGGGGGGGTTCTATAGTGGTATGTGGCTAAGGGGTAGGTCTATAGTGGTATGTGGCTAGGGGGTTCTATAGTGGTATGTGGCTATGGGTGTTCTATAGTGGTATGTGGCTGCGGGGGTTCTGTAGTGGTATGTGGCTGGGGGGGTTCTGTAGTGGTATGTGGCTAAGGGGGGGTTCTATAGTGGTATGTGGCTAGGGGGGTTCTATAGTGGTATGTGGCTGGGGGGGAGGGTTCTGTAGTGGTATGTGGCTGGGGGGGTTCTATAGTGGTATGTGGCTAGGGGGGGTTCTATAGTGGTATGTGGCTGGAGGGGTTCCAAAGTGGTATGTGGCTAGGGGGGTTCTATAGTGGTATGTGGCTGGGGGGGGGGTTCTATAGTGGTATGTGGCTAGGGGGGTTCTATAGTGGTATGTGGCTGGAGGGGTTCCATAGTGGTATGTGGCTAGGGGGGGTTCTATAGTGGTGTGTGGCTAGGGGGGGTTCCATAGTGGTATGTGGCTAGGCGGGGTTCTATAGTGGTATGTGGCTGGGGGGGTTCTATATTGGTATGTGGCTGGGGGGGTTCTGTAGTGGTATGTGGCTGGGGGGGTTCTGTAGTGGTATGTGGCTGGGGGGGTTCCATAGTGGTATGTGGCTAGGGGGGGTTCTATAGTCTTATGTGGCTGGGGGGGTTCTATAGTGGTATGTGGCTGGGGGGGTTCTATAGTGGTATGTGGCTAAGGGGTGGTTCTATAGTGGTATGTGGCTAGGGGGGGTTCTATAGTGGTATGTGGCTAGGGGGGTTCTATAGTGGTATGTGGCTGGGGGGGTTCTGTAGTGGTATGTGGCTGGGGGGGTTCTATAGTGGTATGTGGCTGGGGGGGTTCTGTAGTGGTATGTGGCTAGGGGGGTTCTATAGTTGTATGTGGCTAGGGGTGGTTCTATAGTGGTGTGTGGCTGGGGGGGTTCTATAGTGGTATGTGGCTAGGGGGGGTTCCATAGTGGTATGTGGCTGGGGGGGGGGGTTCTATAGTGGTATGTGGCTGGGGGGGGGTTCTATTGTGCTATGTGGCTAGGGGGGGTTCAATAGTGGTGTGTGGCTAGGGGGGGTTCTATAGTGGTGTGTGGCTAGGGCTGGTTATATTGTGGTATGTGGCTGGGGGGATTCTATAGTCTTATGCGGATGGGGGGGGGTTCTATAGTGGTATGTGGCTAGGGGGGGTTCAATAGTGGTATGTGGCTGGGGGGGTTCTATAGCGGTATGTGGCTGGGGGGGTTCTATAGTGGTGTGTGGCTAGGGGGGTTCTATAGTGGTATGTGGCTGGAGGGGTTCCATAGTGGTATGTGGCTAGGGGGGGTTCTATAGCGGTGTGTGGCTAGGGGGGGTTCCATAGTGGTATGTGGCTAGGCGGGGTTCTATAGTGGTATGTGGCTGGGGGGGTTCTATAGTGGTATGTGGCTAGGGGGGTTCTATAGTGGTATGTGGCTGGGGCGGTTTTATCGTGGTATGTGGCTGGAGGGGTTCCAAAGTGGTATGTGGCTAGGGGGGTTCTATAGTGGTGTGTGGCTGGGGGGTTCTATAGTGGTATGTGGCTAAGGGGGGGTTCTAAAGTGGTATGTGGCTAGGGGGGGTTCTATAGTGGTATGTGGCTGGAGGGGTTCCAAAGTGGTATGTGGCTAGGGGGGTTCTATAGTGGTGTGTGGCTGGGGGGGTTCTATAGTGGTATGTGGCTAAGGGGGGGTTCTAAAGTGGTATGTGGCTAGGGGGGTTCTATAGTGGTATGTGGCTGGGGGGAGCGTTCTGTAGTGGTATGTGGCTAGGGGGGTTCTATAGTGGTATGTGGCTAGAGGGGGTTCTATAGTTGTGTGTGGCTAGGGGGGGTTCTATATTGGTATGTGGCTGGGGGGGTTCTGTAGTGGTATGTGGCTGGGGGGGTTCCATAGTGGTATGTGGCTAGGGGGGGTTCTATAGTCTTATGTGGCTGGGGGGGTTCTATAGTGGTATGTGGCTGGGGGGGTTCAATAGTGGTATGTGGCTAAGGGGTGGTTCTATAGTGGTATGTGGCTAGGGGGGGTTCTATAGTGGTATGTGGCTAGGGGGGTTCTATAGTGGTATGTGGCTGGGGGGTTCTGTAGTGGTATGTGGCTGGGGGGGTTCTGTAGTGGTATGTGGCTAAGGGGGGGTTCTATAGTGGTATGTGGCTAGGGGGGTTCTATAGTGGTATGTGGCTAAGGGGGGGTTCTAAAGTGGTATGTGGCTAGGGGGATTCTATAGTTGAATGTGGCTAGGGGTGGTTCTATAGTGGTGTGTGGCTGGGGGGGTTCTATAGTGGTATGTGGCTAGGGGGGGTTCCATAGTGGTATGTGGCTGGGGGGGGTTCTATAGTGGTATGTGGCTGGGGGGATTCTATTGTGGTATGTGGCTAGGGGGGGTTCAATAGTGGTGTGTGGCTAGGGGGGGTTCCATAGTGGTATGTGGCTGGGGGGGTTCTATAGTGGTATGTGGCTGGGGGGGTTCTATAGTGGTATGTGGCTAGGGGGGGTTCTATAGTGGTATGTGGCTGGAGGGGTTCCAAAGTGGTATGTGGCTAGGGGGGTTCTATAGTGGTATGTGGCTGGGGGGGTTCTATAGTGGTATGTGGCTAGGGGGGATTCTATAGTGGTATGTGGCTGGAGGGGTTCCATAGTGGTATGTGGCTAGGGGGGGTTCTATAGTGGTGTGTGGCTAGGGGGGGTTCCATAGTGGTATGTGGCTAGGCGGGGTTCTATAGTGGTATGTGGCTAAGGGGTGGTTCTATAGTGGTATGTGGCTAGGGGGGTTCTATAGTGGTATGTGGCTAGGGGGGTTCTATAGTGGTATGTGGCAAGGGGGGTTCTATAGTGGTATGTGGCTATGGGTGTTCTATAGTGGTATGTGGCTGCGGGGGTTCTGTAGTGGTATGTGGCTGGGGGGGTTCTGTAGTGGTATGTGGCTAAGGGGGGGTTCTATAGTGGTATGTGGCTAGGGGGGTTCTATAGTGGTATGTGGCTGGGGGGGAGGGTTCTGTAGTGGTATGTGGCTGGGGGGGTTCTATAGTGGTATGTGGCTAGGGGGGGTTCTATAGTGGTATGTGGCTGGAGGGGTTCCAAAGTGGTATGTGGCTAGGGGGGTTCTATAGTGGTATGTGGCTGGGGGCGGTTCTATAGTGGTATGTGGCTAGGGGGGTTCTATAGTGGTATGTGGCTGGAGGGGTTCCATAGTGGTATGTGGCTAGGGGGGGTTCTATAGTGGTGTGTGGCTGGGGGGGGTTTATCGTGGTATGTGGCTAGGGGGGTTCTATAGTGGTATGTGGCTAGGGGGGGTTCTATAGTCTTATGTGGCTGGGGGGGTTCTATAGTGGTATGTGGCTAAGGGGTGGTTCTATAGTGGTATGTGGCTAGGGGGGGTTCTATAGTGGTATGTGGCTAGGGGGGTTCTATAGTGGTATGTGGCTGGGGGGGTTCTGTAGTGGTATGTGGCTGGGGGGGTTCTGTAGTGGTATGTGGCTAAGGGGGGGTTCTATAGTGGTATGTGGCTAGGGGGGTTCTATAGTGGTATGTGGCTAAGGGGGGGTTCTAAAGTGATATGTGGCTAGGGGGGTTCTATAGTGGTATGTGGTTGGGGGGGTTCAATAGTGGTATGTGGCTAGGGTGGGTTCTATAGTGGTATGTGGCTGGAGGGGTTCCAAAGTGGTATGTGGCTATGGGGGGTTCTATAGTGGTGTGTGGCTTGGGGGGTTCTTTAGTGGTATGTGGCTAAGGGGGGGTTCTAAAGTGGTATGTGGCTAGGGGGGTTCTATAGTGGTATGTGGCTGGGGGGGTTCTGTAGTGGTATGTGGCTAGGGGGGTTCTATAGTCTTATGCGGATGGGGGGGGGTTCTATAGTGGTATGTGGCTAGGGGGGGTTCAATAGTGGTATGTGGCTGGGGGGGTTCTATAGTGGTATGTGGCTGGGGGGGTTCTATAGTGGTATGTGGCTAGGGGGGTTCTATAGTGGTATGTGGCTGGAGGGGTTCCATAGTGGTATGTGGCTAGGGGGGGTTCTATAGCGGTGTGTGGCTAGGGGGGGTTCCATAGTGGTATGTGGCTAGGCGGGGTTCTATAGTGGTATGTGGCTGGGGGGGTTCTATAGTGGTATGTGGCTAGGGGGGTTCTATAGTGGTATGTGGCTGGGCCGGTTTTATCGTGGTATGTGGCTGGAGGGGTTCCAAAGTGGTATGTGGCTAGGGGGGTTCTATAGTGGTGTGTGGCTGGGGGGTTCTATAGTGGTATGTGGCTAAGGGGGGGTTCTAAAGTGGTATGTGGCTAGGGGGGTTCTATAGTGGTATGTGGCTGGGGGGAGCGTTCTGTAGTGGTATGTGGCTAGGGGGGTTCTATAGTGGTATGTGGCTAGAGGGGGTTCTATAGTGGTGTGTGGCAAGGGGGGGTTCTATATTGGTATGTGGCTGGGGGGGTTCTGTAGTGGTATGTGGCTGGGGGGGTTCCGTAGTGGTATGTGGCTAGGGGGGGTTCTATAGTCTTATGTGGCTGGGGGGGTTCTATAGTGGTATGTGGCTGGGGGGGTTCTATAGTGGTATGTGGCTAAGGGGTGGTTCTATAGTGGTATGTGGCTAGGGGGGGTTCTATAGTCTTATGTGGCTGGGGGGGTTCTATAGTGGTATGTGGCTGGGGGGGTTCTATAGTGGTATGTGGCTAAGGGGTAGGTCTATAGTGGTATGTGGCTAGGGGGTTCTATAGTGGTATGTGGCTATGGGTGTTCTATAGTGGTATGTGGCTGCGGGGGTTCTGTAGTGGTATGTGGCTGGGGGGGTTCTGTAGTGGTATGTGGCTAAGGGGGGGTTCTATAGTGGTATGTGGCTAGGGGGGTTCTATAGTGGTATGTGGCTGGGGGGGAGGGTTCTGTAGTGGTATGTGGCTGGGGGGGTTCTATAGTGGTATGTGGCTAGGGGGGGTTCTATAGTGGTATGTGGCTGGAGGGGTTCCAAAGTGGTATGTGGCTAGGGGGGTTCTATAGTGGTATGTGGCTGGGGGGGGGGTTCTATAGTGGTATGTGGCTAGGGGGGTTCTATAGTGGTATGTGGCTGGAGGGGTTCCATAGTGGTATGTGGCTAGGGGGGGTTCTATAGTGGTGTGTGGCTAGGGGGGGTTCCATAGTGGTATGTGGCTAGGCGGGGTTCTATAGTGGTATGTGGCTGGGGGGGTTCTATATTGGTATGTGGCTGGGGGGGTTCTGTAGTGGTATGTGGCTGGGGGGGTTCTGTAGTGGTATGTGGCTGGGGGGGTTCCATAGTGGTATGTGGCTAGGGGGGGTTCTATAGTCTTATGTGGCTGGGGGGGTTCTATAGTGGTATGTGGCTGGGGGGGTTCTATAGTGGTATGTGGCTAAGGGGTGGTTCTATAGTGGTATGTGGCTAGGGGGGGTTCTATAGTGGTATGTGGCTAGGGGGGTTCTATAGTGGTATGTGGCTGGGGGGGTTCTGTAGTGGTATGTGGCTGGGGGGGTTCTATAGTGGTATGTGGCTGGGGGGGTTCTGTAGTGGTATGTGGCTAGGGGGGTTCTATAGTTGTATGTGGCTAGGGGTGGTTCTATAGTGGTGTGTGGCTGGGGGGGTTCTATAGTGGTATGTGGCTAGGGGGGGTTCCATAGTGGTATGTGGCTGGGGGGGGGGGTTCTATAGTGGTATGTGGCTGGGGGGGGGGGTTCTATTGTGCTATGTGGCTAGGGGGGGTTCAATAGTGGTGTGTGGCTAGGGGGGGTTCTATAGTGGTGTGTGGCTAGGGCTGGTTATATTGTGGTATGTGGCTGGGGGGATTCTATAGTCTTATGCGGATGGGGGGGGTTCTATAGTGGTATGTGGCTAGGGGGGGTTCAATAGTGGTATGTGGCTGGGGGGGTTCTATAGCGGTATGTGGCTGGGGGGGTTCTATAGTGGTGTGTGGCTAGGGGGGTTCTATAGTGGTATGTGGCTGGAGAGGTTCCATAGTGGTATGTGGCTAGGGGGGGTTCTATAGCGGTGTGTGGCTAGGGGGGGTTCCATAGTGGTATGTGGCTAGGCGGGGTTCTATAGTGGTATGTGGCTGGGGGGGTTCTATAGTGGTATGTGGCTAGGGGGGTTCTATAGTGGTATGTGGCTGGGGCGGTTTTATCGTGGTATGTGGCTGGAGGGGTTCCAAAGTGGTATGTGGCTAGGGGGGTTCTATAGTGGTGTGTGGCTGGGGGGTTCTATAGTGGTATGTGGCTAAGGGGGGGTTCTAAAGTGGTATGTGGCTAGGGGGGGTTCTATAGTGGTATGTGGCTGGAGGGGTTCCAAAGTGGTATGTGGCTAGGGGGGTTCTATAGTGGTGTGTGGCTGGGGGGGTTCTATAGTGGTATGTGGCTAAGGGGGGGTTCTAAAGTGGTATGTGGCTAGGGGGGTTCTATAGTGGTATGTGGCTGGGGGGAGCGTTCTGTAGTGGTATGTGGCTAGGGGGGTTCTATAGTGGTATGTGGCTAGAGGGGGTTCTATAGTTGTGTGTGGCTAGGGGGGGTTCTATATTGGTATGTGGCTGGGGGGGTTCTGTAGTGGTATGTGGCTGGGGGGGTTCCATAGTGGTATGTGGCTAGGGGGGGTTCTATAGTCTTATGTGGCTGGGGGGGTTCTATAGTGGTATGTGGCTGGGGGGGTTCAATAGTGGTATGTGGCTAAGGGGTGGTTCTATAGTGGTATGTGGCTAGGGGGGGTTCTATAGTGGTATGTGGCTAGGGGGGTTCTATAGTGGTATGTGGCTGGGGGGTTCTGTAGTGGTATGTGGCTGGGGGGGTTCTGTAGTGGTATGTGGCTAAGGGGGGGTTCTATAGTGGTATGTGGCTAGGGGGGTTCTATAGTGGTATGTGGCTAAGGGGGGGTTCTAAAGTGGTATGTGGCTAGGGGGGTTCTATAGTGGTATGTGGCTGGGGGGGTTCAATAGTGGTATGTGGCTAGGGTGGGTTCTATAGTGGTATGTGGCTGGAGGGGTTCCAAAGTGGTATGTGGCTAGGGGGGTTCTATAGTGGTGTGTGGCTGGGGGGGGTTCTTTAGTGGTATGTGGCTAAGGGGGGGTTCTGAAGTGGTATGTGGCTAGGGGGGTTCTATAGTGGTATGTGGCTGGGGGGGTTCGGTAGTGGTATGTGGCTAGGGGGGTTCTATAGTTGTATGTGGCTAGGGGTGGTTCTATAGTGGTATGTGGCTAGGGGGGGTTCCATAGTGGTATGTGGCTGGGGGGGGTTCTATAGTGGTATGTGGCTGGGGCGGGTTCTATTGTGGTATGTGGCTAGGGGGGGTTCAATAGTGGTGTGTGTGGCTAGGGGGGGTTCTATAGTGGTATGTGGCTGGGGGGGTTCTATAGTCTTATGCGGATGGGGGGGGGTTCTATAGTGGTATGTGGCTAGGGGGGTTTCAATAGTGGTATGTGGCTGGGGGGGTTCTATAGTGGTATGTGGCTGGGGGGGTTCTATAGTGGTATGTGGCTAGGGGGGTTCTATAGTGGTATGTGGCTGGAGGGGTTCCATAGTGGTATGTGGCTAAGGGGGGGTTCTATAGCGGTGTGTGGCTAGGGGGGGTTCCATAGTGGTATGTGGCTAGGCGGGGTTCTATAGTGGTATGTGGCTGGGGGGGTTCTATAGTGGTATGTGGCTAGGGGGGTTCTATAGTGGTATGTGGCTGGGCCGGTTTTATCGTGGTATGTGGCTGGAGGGGTTCCAAAGTGGTATGTGGCTAGGGGGGTTCTATAGTGGTGTGTGGCTGGGGGGTTCTATAGTGGTATGTGGCTAAGGGGGGGTTCTAAAGTGGTATGTGGCTAGGGGGGTTCTATAGTGGTATGTGGCTGGGGGGAGCGTTCTGTAGTGGTATGTGGCTAGGGGGGTTCTATAGTGGTATGTGGCTAGAGGGGGTTCTATAGTGGTGTGTGGCTAGGGGGGGTTCTATATTGGTATGTGGCTGGGGGGGTTCTGTAGTGGTATGTGGCTGGGGGGGTTCCATAGTGGTATGTGGCTAGGGGGGGTTCTATAGTCTTATGTGGCTGGGGGGGTTCTATAGTGGTATGTGGCTGGGGGGGTTCTATAGTGGTATGTGGCTAAGGGGTGGTTCTATAGTGGTATGTGGCTAGGGGGAGTTCTATAGTCTTATGTGGCTGGGGGGGTTCTATAGTGGTATGTGGCTGGGGGGGTTCTATAGTGGTATGTGGCTAAGGGGTAGGTCTATAGTGGTATGTGGCTAGGGGGTTCTATAGTGGTATGTGGCTATGGGTGTTCTATAGTGGTATGTGGCTGCGGGGGTTCTGTAGTGGTATGTGGCTGGGGGGGTTCTGTAGTGGTATGTGGCTAAGGGGGGGTTCTATAGTGGTATGTGGCTAGGGGGGTTCTATAGTGGTATGTGGCTGGGGGGGAGGGACCTGTAGTGGTATGTGGCTGGGGGGGGTTCTATAGTGGTATGTGGCTAGGGGGGGTTCTATAGTGGTATGTGGCTGGAGGGGTTCCAAAGTGGTATGTGGCTAGGGGGGTTCTATAGTGGTATGTGGCTGGGGGGGGGGGTTCTATAGTGGTATGTGGCTAGGGGGGTTCTATAGTGGTATGTGGCTGGAGGGGTTCCATAGTGGTATGTGGCTAGGGGGGGTTCTATAGTGGTGTGTGGCTAGGGGGGGTTCCATAGTGGTATGTGGCTAGGCGGGGTTCTATAGTGGTATGTGGCTGGGGGGGTTCTATATTGGTATGTGGCTGGGGGGGTTCTGTAGTGGTATGTGGCTGGGGGGGTTCCATAGTGGTATGTGGCTAGGGGGGGTTCTATAGTCTTATGTGGCTGGGGGGGTTCTATAGTGGTATGTGGCTGGGGGGGTTCTATAGTGGTATGTGGCTAAGGGGTGGTTCTATAGTGGTATGTGGCTAGGGGGGGTTCTATAGTGGTATGTGGCTAGGGGGGTTCTATAGTGGTATGTGGCTGGGGGGGTTCTGTAGTGGTATGTGGCTGGGGGGGTTCTATAGTGGTATGTGGCTGGGGGGGTTCTGTAGTGGTATGTGGCTAGGGGGGTTCTATAGTTGTATGTGGCTAGGGGTGGTTCTATAGTGGTGTGTGGCTGGGGGGGTTCTATAGTGGTATGTGGCTAGGGGGGGTTCCATAGTGGTATGTGGCTGGGGGGGGGTTCTATAGTGGTATGTGGCTGGGGGGGGGGTTCTATTGTGCTATGTGGCTAGGGGGGGTTCAATAGTGGTGTGTGGCTAGGGGGGGTTCTATAGTGGTGTGTGGCTAGGGCTGGTTATATTGTGGTATGTGGCTGGGGGGATTCTATAGTCTTATGCGGATGGGGGGGGTTCTATAGTGGTATGTGGCTAGGGGGGGTTCAATAGTGGTATGTGGCTGGGGGGGTTCTATAGCGGTATGTGGCTGGGGGGGTTCTATAGTGGTATGTGGCTAGGGGGGTTCTATAGTGGTATGTGGCTGGAGGGGTTCCATAGTGGTATGTGGCTAGGGGGGGTTCTATAGCGGTGTGTGGCTAGGGGGGGTTCCATAGTGGTATGTGGCTAGGCGGGGTTCTATAGTGGTATGTGGCTGGGGGGGTTCTATAGTGGTATGTGGCTAGGGGGGTTCTATAGTGGTATGTGGCTGGGGCGGTTTTATCGTGGTATGTGGCTGGAGGGGTTCCAAAGTGGTATGTGGCTAGGGGGGTTCTATAGTGGTGTGTGGCTGGGGGGTTCTATAGTGGTATGTGGCTAAGGGGGGGTTCTAAAGTGGTATGTGGCTAGGGGGGGTTCTATAGTGGTATGTGGCTGGAGGGGTTCCAAAGTGGTATGTGGCTAGGGGGGTTCTATAGTGGTGTGTGGCTGGGGGGGTTCTATAGTGGTATGTGGCTAAGGGGGGGTTCTAAAGTGGTATGTGGCTAGGGGGGTTCTATAGAGGTATGTGGCTGGGGGGAGCGTTCTGTAGTGGTATGTGGCTAGGGGGGTTCTATAGTGGTATGTGGCTAGAGGGGGTTCTATAGTTGTGTGTGGCTAGGGGGTGTTCTATATTGGTATGTGGCTGGGGGGGTTCTGTAGTGGTATGTGGCTGGGGGGGTTCCATAGTGGTATGTGGCTAGGGGGGGTTCTATAGTCTTATGTGGCTGGGGGGGTTCTATAGTGGTATGTGGCTGGGGGGGTTCAATAGTGGTATGTGGCTAAGGGGTGGTTCTATAGTGGTATGTGGCTAGGGGGGGTTCTATAGTGGTATGTGGCTAGGGGGGTTCTATAGTGGTATGTGGCTGGGGGGTTCTGTAGTGGTATGTGGCTGGGGGGGTTCTGTAGTGGTATGTGGCTAAGGGGGGGTTCTATAGTGGTATGTGGCTAGGGGGGTTCTATAGTGGTATGTGGCTAAGGGGGGGTTCTAAAGTGGTATGTGGCTAGGGGGGTTCTATAGTGGTATGTGGCTGGGGGGGTTCAATAGTGGTATGTGGCTAGGGTGGGTTCTATAGTGGTATGTGGCTGGAGGGGTTCCAAAGTGGTATGTGGCTAGGGGGGTTCTATAGTGGTGTGTGGCTGGGGGGGTTCTTTAGTGGTATGTGGCTAAGGGGGGGTTCTAAAGTGGTATGTGGCTAGGGGGGTTCTATAGTGGTATGTGGCTGGGGGGGTTCTGTAGTGGTATGTGGCTAGGGGGGTTCTATAGTTGTATGTGGCTAGGGGTGGTTCTATAGTGGTATGTGGCTAGGGGGGGTTCCATAGTGGTATGTGGCTGGGGGGGGTTCTATAGTGGTATGTGGCTGGGGGGGGTTCTATTGTGGTATGTGGCTAGGGGGGGTTCAATAGTGGTGTGTGTGGCTAGGGGGGGTTCTATAGTGGTATGTGGCTGGGGGGGTTCTATAGTGGTATGTGGCTGGAGGGGTTCCAAAGTGGTATGTGGCTAGGGGGGGTTCTATAGTGGTGTGTGGCTGGGGGGGTTATTTAGTGGTATGTGGCTAAGGGGGGGTTCTAAAGTGGTATGTGGCTAGGGGGGTTCTATAGTGGTATGTGGCTGGGGGGGTTCTGTAGTGGTATGTGGCTAGGGGGGTTCTATAGTTGAATGTGGCTAGGGGTGGTTCTATAGTGGTGTGTGGCTGGGGGGGTTCTATAGTGGTATGTGGCTAGGGGGGGTTCCATAGTGGTATGTGGCTGGGGGGGTTCTATAGTGGTATGTGGCTGGGGGGGTTCTATAGTGGTATGTGGCTAGGGGGGTTCTATAGTGGTATGTGGCTATGGGTGTTCTATAGTGGTATGTGGCTGCGGGGGTTCTGTAGTGGTATGTGGCTGGGGGGGTTCTGTAGTGGTATGTGGCTAAGGGGGGGTTCTATAGTGGTATGTGGCTAGGGGGGTTCTATAGTGGTATGTGGCTGGGGGGGAGGGTTCTGTAGTGGTATGTGGCTGGGGGGGTTCTATAGTGGTATGTGGCTAGGGGGGGTTCTATAGTGGTATGTGGCTGGAGGGGTTCCAAAGTGGTATGTGGCTAGGGGGGTTCTATAGTGGTATGTGGCTGGGGGGGGTTCTATAGTGGTATGTGGCTAGGGGGGTTCTATAGTGGTATGTGGCTGGAGGGGTTCCATAGTGGTATGTGGCTAGGGGGGGTTCTATAGTGGTGTGTGGCTAGGGGGGGTTCCATAGTGGTATGTGGCTAGGCGGGGTTCTATAGTGGTATGTGGCTGGGGGGGTTCTATAGTGTTATGTGGCTAGGGGGGTTCTATAGTGGTATGTGGCTGGGGGGTTTTTATCGTGGTATGTGGCTAGGGGGGGTTCTATAGTGGTATGTGGCTGGATGGGTTCCAAAGTGGTATGTGGCTAGGGGGGTTCTATAGTGGTGTGTGGCTGGGAGGGTTCTATAGTGGTATGTGGCTAAGGGGGGGTTCTAAAGTGGTATGTGGCTAGGGGGGTTCTATAGTGGTATGTGGCTGGGGGAGCGTTCTGTAGTGGTATGTGGCTAGGGGGGTTCTATAGTGTTATGTGGCTAGAGGGGGTTCTATAGTGGTGTGTGGCTAGGGGGGGTTCTATATTGGTATGTGGCTGGGGGGGTTCTGTAGTGGTATGTGGCTGGGGGGGGGTTCTATAGTGGTATGTGGCTGGGGGGGGTTCTATTGTGGTATGTGGCTAGGGGGGGTTCAATAGTGGTGTGTGTGGCTAGGGAGGGTTCTATAGTGGTATGTGGCTGGGGGGGTTCTATAGTGGTATGTGGCTGGAGGGGTTCCAAAGTGGTATGTGGCTAGGGGGGGTTCTATAGTGGTGTGTGGCTGGGGGGGTTATTTAGTGGTATGTGGCTAAGGGGGGGTTCTAAAGTGGTATGTGGCTAGGGGGGTTCTATAGTGGTATGTGGCTGGGGGGGTTCTGTAGTGGTATGTGGCTAGGGGGGTTCTATAGTTGAATGTGGCTAGGGGTGGTTCTATAGTGGTGTGTGGCTGGGGGGGTTCTATAGTGGTATGTGGCTAGGGGGGGTTCCATAGTGGTATGTGGCTGGGGGGGTTCTATAGTGGTATGTGGCTGGGGGGGTTCTATAGTGGTATGTGGCTAGGGGGGTTCTATAGTGGTATGTGGCTATGTGTGTTCTATAGTGGTATGTGGCTGCGGGGGTTCTGTAGTGGTATGTGGCTGGGGGGGTTCTGTAGTGGTATGTGGCTAAGGGGGGGTTCTATAGTGGTATGTGGCTAGGGGGGTTCTATAGTGGTATGTGGCTGGGGGGGAGGGTTCTGTAGTGGTATGTGGCTGGGGGGGTTCTATAGTGGTATGTGGCTAGGGGGGGTTCTATAGTGGTATGTGGCTGGAGGGGTTCCAAAGTGGTATGTGGCTAGGGGGGTTCTATAGTGGTATGTGGCTGGGGGGGGGTTCTATAGTGGTATGTGGCTAGGGGGGTTCTATAGTGGTATGTGGCTGGAGGGGTTCGATAGTGGTATGTGGCTAGGGGGGGTTCTATAGTGGTATGTGGCTAGGGGGGTTCTATAGTGGTATGTGGCTGGGGGAGCGTTCTGTAGTGGTATGTGGCTAGGGGGGTTCTATAGTGTTATGTGGCTAGAGGGGGTTCTATAGTGGTGTGTGGCTAGGGGGGGTTCTATATTGGTATGTGGCTGGGGGGGTTCTGTAGTGGTATGTGGCTGGAGGGGTTCCATAGTGGTATGTGGCTAGGGGGGGTTCTATAGCGGTGTGTGGCTAGGGGGGGTTCCATAGTGGTATGTGGCTAGGCGGGGTTCTATAGTGGTATGTGGCTGGGGGGGTTCTATAGTGGTATGTGGCTAGGGGGGTTCTATAGTGGTATGTGGCTGGGGCGGTTTTATCGTGGTATGTGGCTGGAGGGGTTCCAAAGTGGTATGTGGCTAGGGGGGTTCTATAGTGGTGTGTGGCTGGGGGGTTCTATAGTGGTATGTGGCTAAGGGGGGGTTCTAAAGTGGTATGTGGCTAGGGGGGGTTCTATAGTGGTATGTGGCTGGAGGGGTTCCAAAGTGGTATGTGGCTAGGGGGGTTCTATAGTGGTGTGTGGCTGGGGGGGTTCTATAGTGGTATGTGGCTAAGGGGGGGTTCTAAAGTGGTATGTGGCTAGGGGGGTTCTATAGAGGTATGTGGCTGGGGGGAGCGTTCTGTAGTGGTATGTGGCTAGGGGGGTTCTATAGTGGTATGTGGCTAGAGGGGGTTCTATAGTTGTGTGTGGCTAGGGGGTGTTCTATATTGGTATGTGGCTGGGGGGGTTCTGTAGTGGTATGTGGCTGGGGGGGTTCCATAGTGGTATGTGGCTAGGGGGGGTTCTATAGTCTTATGTGGCTGGGGGGGTTCTATAGTGGTATGTGGCTGGGGGGGTTCAATAGTGGTATGTGGCTAAGGGGTGGTTCTATAGTGGTATGTGGCTAGGGGGGGTTCTATAGTGGTATGTGGCTAGGGGGGTTCTATAGTGGTATGTGGCTGGGGGGTTCTGTAGTGGTATGTGGCTGGGGGGGTTCTGTAGTGGTATGTGGCTAAGGGGGGGTTCTATAGTGGTATGTGGCTAGGGGGGTTCTATAGTGGTATGTGGCTAAGGGGGGGTTCTAAAGTGGTATGTGGCTAGGGGGGTTCTATAGTGGTATGTGGCTGGGGGGGTTCAATAGTGGTATGTGGCTAGGGTGGGTTCTATAGTGGTATGTGGCTGGAGGGGTTCCAAAGTGGTATGTGGCTAGGGGGGTTCTATAGTGGTGTGTGGCTGGGGGGGTTCTTTAGTGGTATGTGGCTAAGGGGGGGTTCTAAAGTGGTATGTGGCTAGGGGGGTTCTATAGTGGTATGTGGCTGGGGGGGTTCTGTAGTGGTATGTGGCTAGGGGGGTTCTATAGTTGTATGTGGCTAGGGGTGGTTCTATAGTGGTATGTGGCTAGGGGGGGTTCCATAGTGGTATGTGGCTGGGGGGGGTTCTATAGTGGTATGTGGCTGGGGGGGGTTCTATTGTGGTATGTGGCTAGGGGGGGTTCAATAGTGGTGTGTGTGGCTAGGGGGGGTTCTATAGTGGTATGTGGCTGGGGGGGTTCTATAGTGGTATGTGGCTGGAGGGGTTCCAAAGTGGTATGTGGCTAGGGGGGGTTCTATAGTGGTGTGTGGCTGGGGGGGTTATTTAGTGGTATGTGGCTAAGGGGGGGTTCTAAAGTGGTATGTGGCTAGGGGGGTTCTATAGTGGTATGTGGCTGGGGGGGTTCTGTAGTGGTATGTGGCTAGGGGGGTTCTATAGTTGAATGTGGCTAGGGGTGGTTCTATAGTGGTGTGTGGCTGGGGGGGTTCTATAGTGGTATGTGGCTAGGGGGGGTTCCATAGTGGTATGTGGCTGGGGGGGTTCTATAGTGGTATGTGGCTGGGGGGGTTCTATAGTGGTATGTGGCTAGGGGGGTTCTATAGTGGTATGTGGCTATGGGTGTTCTATAGTGGTATGTGGCTGCGGGGGTTCTGTAGTGGTATGTGGCTGGGGGGGTTCTGTAGTGGTATGTGGCTAAGGGGGGGTTCTATAGTGGTATGTGGCTAGGGGGGTTCTATAGTGGTATGTGGCTGGGGGGGAGGGTTCTGTAGTGGTATGTGGCTGGGGGGGTTCTATAGTGGTATGTGGCTAGGGGGGGTTCTATAGTGGTATGTGGCTGGAGGGGTTCCAAAGTGGTATGTGGCTAGGGGGGTTCTATAGTGGTATGTGGCTGGGGGGGGTTCTATAGTGGTATGTGGCTAGGGGGGTTCTATAGTGGTATGTGGCTGGAGGGGTTCCATAGTGGTATGTGGCTAGGGGGGGTTCTATAGTGGTGTGTGGCTAGGGGGGGTTCCATAGTGGTATGTGGCTAGGCGGGGTTCTATAGTGGTATGTGGCTGGGGGGGTTCTATAGTGTTATGTGGCTAGGGGGGTTCTATAGTGGTATGTGGCTGGGGGGTTTTTATCGTGGTATGTGGCTAGGGGGGGTTCTATAGTGGTATGTGGCTGGATGGGTTCCAAAGTGGTATGTGGCTAGGGGGGTTCTATAGTGGTGTGTGGCTGGGAGGGTTCTATAGTGGTATGTGGCTAAGGGGGGGTTCTAAAGTGGTATGTGGCTAGGGGGGTTCTATAGTGGTATGTGGCTGGGGGAGCGTTCTGTAGTGGTATGTGGCTAGGGGGGTTCTATAGTGTTATGTGGCTAGAGGGGGTTCTATAGTGGTGTGTGGCTAGGGGGGGTTCTATATTGGTATGTGGCTGGGGGGGTTCTGTAGTGGTATGTGGCTGGGGGGGGTTCTATAGTGGTATGTGGCTGGGGGGGGTTCTATTGTGGTATGTGGCTAGGGGGGGTTCAATAGTGGTGTGTGTGGCTAGGGAGGGTTCTATAGTGGTATGTGGCTGGGGGGGTTCTATAGTGGTATGTGGCTGGAGGGGTTCCAAAGTGGTATGTGGCTAGGGGGGGTTCTATAGTGGTGTGTGGCTGGGGGGGTTATTTAGTGGTATGTGGCTAAGGGGGGGTTCTAAAGTGGTATGTGGCTAGGGGGGTTCTATAGTGGTATGTGGCTGGGGGGGTTCTGTAGTGGTATGTGGCTAGGGGGGTTCTATAGTTGAATGTGGCTAGGGGTGGTTCTATAGTGGTGTGTGGCTGGGGGGGTTCTATAGTGGTATGTGGCTAGGGGGGGTTCCATAGTGGTATGTGGCTGGGGGGGTTCTATAGTGGTATGTGGCTGGGGGGGTTCTATAGTGGTATGTGGCTAGGGGGGTTCTATAGTGGTATGTGGCTATGTGTGTTCTATAGTGGTATGTGGCTGCGGGGGTTCTGTAGTGGTATGTGGCTGGGGGGGTTCTGTAGTGGTATGTGGCTAAGGGGGGGTTCTATAGTGGTATGTGGCTAGGGGGGTTCTATAGTGGTATGTGGCTGGGGGGGAGGGTTCTGTAGTGGTATGTGGCTGGGGGGGTTCTATAGTGGTATGTGGCTAGGGGGGGTTCTATAGTGGTATGTGGCTGGAGGGGTTCCAAAGTGGTATGTGGCTAGGGGGGTTCTATAGTGGTATGTGGCTGGGGGGGGTTCTATAGTGGTATGTGGCTAGGGGGGTTCTATAGTGGTATGTGGCTGGAGGGGTTCGATAGTGGTATGTGGCTAGGGGGGGTTCTATAGTGGTATGTGGCTAGGGGGGTTCTATAGTGGTATGTGGCTGGGGGAGCGTTCTGTAGTGGTATGTGGCTAGGGGGGTTCTATAGTGTTATGTGGCTAGAGGGGGTTCTATAGTGGTGTGTGGCTAGGGGGGGTTCTATATTGGTATGTGGCTGGGGGGGTTCTGTAGTGGTATGTGGCTGGGGGGGTTCCATAGTGGTATGTGGCTAGGGGGGGTTCTATAGTCTTATGTGGCTGGGGGGGTTCTATAGTGGTATGTGGCTGGGGGGGTTCTATAGTGGTATGTGGCTAAGGGGTGGTTCTATAGTGGTATGTGGCTAGGGGGGGTTCTATAGTGGTATGTGGCTAGGGGGGTTCTATAGTGGTATGTGGCTGGGGGGGTTCTGTAGTGGTATGTGGCTGGGGGGGTTCTATAGTGGTATGTGGCTGGGGGGGTTCTGTAGTGGTATGTGGCTAGGGGGGTTCTATAGTTGTATGTGGCTAGGGGTGGTTCTATAGTGGTGTGTGGCTGGGGGGGTTCTATAGTGGTATGTGGCTAGGGGGGGTTCCATAGTGGTATGTGGCTGGGGGGGGGGTTCTATAGTGGTATGTGGCTGGGGGGGGGGTTCTATTGTGGTATGTGGCTAGGGGGGGTTCAATAGTGGTGTGTGGCTAGGGGGGGTTCTATAGTGGTGATTGGCTAGGGCTGGTTATATTGTGGTATGTGGCTGGGGGGGTTCTATAGTCTTATGCGGATGAGGGGGTTCTATAGTGGTATGTGGCTAGGGGGGGTTCAATAGTGGTATGTGGCTGGGGGGGTTCTATAGCGGTATGTGGCTGGGGGGGTTCTATAGTGGTATGTGGCTAGGGGGGTTCTATAGTGGTATGTGGCTGGAGGGGTTCCATAGTGGTATGTGGCTAGGGGGGGTTCTATAGCGGTGTGTGGCTAGGGGGGGTTCCATAGTGGTATGTGGCTAGGCGGGGTTCTATAGTGGTATGTGTCTGGGGGGGTTCTATAGTGGTATGTGGCTAGGGGGGTTCTATAGTGGTATGTGGCTGGGGCGGTTTTATCGTGGTATGTGGCTGGAGGGGTTCCAAAGTGGTATGTGGCTAGGGGGGTTCTATAGTGGTGTGTGGCTGGGGGGTTCTATAGTGGTATGTGGCTAAGGGGGGGTTCTAAAGTGGTATGTGGCTAGGGGGGGTTCTATAGTGGTATGTGGCTGGAGGGGTTCCAAAGTGGTATGTGGCTAGGGGGGTTCTATAGTGGTGTGTGGCTGGGGGGTTCTATAGTGGTATGTGGCTAAGGGGGGGTTCTGTAGTGGTATGTGGCTGGGGGGGTTCTATAGTGGTATGTGGCTGGGGGGGTTCTGTAGTGGTATGTGGCTAGGGGGGTTCTATAGTTGTATGTGGCTAGGGGTGGTTCTATAGTGGTATGTGGCTAGGGGGGGTTCCATAGTGGTATGTGGCTGGGGGGGGTTCTATAGTGGTATGTGGCTGGGGGGGGTTCTATTGTGGTATGTGGCTAGGGGGGGTTCAATAGTGGTGTGTGTGGCTAGGGGGGTTCTATAGTGGTATGTGGCTGGGGGGGTTCTATAGTGGTATGTGGCTGGAGGGGTTCCAAAGTGGTATGTGGCTAGGGGGGGTTCTATAGTGGTGTGTGGCTGGGGGGGTTATTTAGTGGTATGTGGCTAAGGGGGGGTTCTAAAGTGGTATGTGGCTAGGGGGGTTCTATAGTGGTATGTGGCTGGGGGGGTTCTGTAGTGGTATGTGGCTAGGGGGGTTCTATAGTTGAATGTGGCTAGGGGTGGTTCTATAGTGGTGTGTGGCTGGGGGGGTTCTATAGTGGTATGTGGCTAGGGGGGGTTCCATAGTGGTATGTGGCTGGGGGGGGGGTTCTATAGTGGTATGTGGCTGGGGGGATTCTATTGTGGTATGTGGCTAGGGGGGGTTCAATAGTGGTGTGTGGCTAGGGGGGGTTCCATAGTGGTATGTGGCTGGGGGGGTTCTATAGTGGTATGTGGCTGGGGGGGTTCTATAGTGGTATGTGGCTAGGGGGGGTTCTATAGTGGTATGTGGCTGGAGGGGTTCCAAAGTGGTATGTGGCTAGGGGGGTTCTATAGTGGTATGTGGCTGGGGGGGTTCTATAGTGGTATGTGGCTAGGGGGGGTTCTATAGTGGTATGTGGCTGGAGGGGTTCCATAGTGGTATGTGGCTAGGGGGGGTTCTATAGTGGTGTGTGGCTAGGGGGGGTTCCATAGTGGTATGTGGCTAGGCGGGGTTCTATAGTGGTATGTGGCTAAGGGGTGGTTCTATAGTGGTATGTGGCTAGGGGGGTTCTATAGTGGTATGTGGCTAGGGGGGTTCTATAGTGGTATGTGGCTAGGGGGGTTCTATAGTGGTATGTGGCTATGGGTGTTCTATAGTGGTATGTGGCTGCGGGGGTTCTGTAGTGGTATGTGGCTGGGGGGGTTCTGTAGTGGTATGTGGCTAAGGGGGGGTTCTATAGTGGTATGTGGCTAGGGGGGTTCTATAGTGGTATGTGGCTGGGGGGGAGGGTTCTGTAGTGGTATGTGGCTGGGGGGGTTCTATAGTGGTATGTGGCTAGGGGGGGTTCTATAGTGGTATGTGGCTGGAGGGGTTCCAAAGTGGTATGTGGCTAGGGGGGTTCTATAGTGGTATGTGGCTGGGGGGGGTTCTATAGTGGTATGTGGCTAGGGGGGTTCTATAGTTGTATGTGGCTAGGGGTGGTTCTATAGTGGTGTGTGGGTGGGGGGGGTTCTATAGTGGTATGTGGCTAGGGGGGGTTCCATAGTGGTATGTGGCTGGGGGGGGGTTCTATAGTGGTATGTGGCTGGGGGGGGGTTCTATTGTGGTATGTGGCTAGGGGGGGTTCAATAGTGGTGTGTGGCTAAGGGGGGTTCTATAGTGGTGTGTGGCTAGGGCTGGTTATTATGTGGTATGTGGCTGGGGGGGTTCTATAGTCTTATGCGGATGGGGGGGGTTCTATAGTGGTATGTGGCTAAGGGGGGTTCAATAGTGGTATGTGGCTGGGGGGGTTCTATAGTGGTATGTGGCTGGAGGGGTTCTATAGTGGTATGTGGCTGGGGGGGTTCTATAGTGGTATGTGGCTAGGGGGGTTCTATAGTGGTATGTGGCTGGGCCGGTTTTATCGTGGTATGTGGCTGGAGGGGTTCCAAAGTGGTATGTGGCTAGGGGGGTTCTATAGTGGTGTGTGGCTGGGGGGTTCTATAGTGGTATGTGGCTAAGGGGGGGTTCTAAAGTGGTATGTGGCTAGGGGGGTTCTATAGTGGTATGTGGCTGGGGGGAGCGTTCTGTAGTGGTATGTGGCTAGGGGGGTTCTATAGTGGTATGTGGCTAGAGGGGGTTCTATAGTGGTGTGTGGCTAGGGGGGGTTCTATATTGGTATGTGGCTGGGGGGGTTCTGTAGTGGTATGTGGCTGGGGGGGTTCCATAGTGGTATGTGGCTAGGGGGGGTTCTATAGTCTTATGTGGCTGGGGGGGTTCTATAGTGGTATGTGGCTGGGGGGGTTCTATAGTGGTATGTGGCTAAGGGGTGGTTCTATAGTGGTATGTGGCTAGGGGGGGTTCTATAGTGGTATGTGGCTAGGGGGGTTCTATAGTGGTATGTGGCTGGGGGGGTTCTGTAGTGGTATGTGGCTGGGGGGGTTCTGTAGTGGTATGTGGCTAAGGGGGGGTTCTATAGTGGTATGTGGCTAGGGGGGTTCTATAGTGGTATGTGGCTAAGGGGGGGTTCTAAAGTGGTATGTGGCTAGGGGGGTTCTATAGTGGTATGTGGCTGGGGGGGTTCAATAGTGGTATGTGGCTAGGGTGGGTTCTATAGTGGTATGTGGCTGGAGGGGTTCCAAAGTGGTATGTGGCTAGGGGGGGTTCTATAGTGGTGTGTGGCTGGGGGGGTTCTTTAGTGGTATGTGGCTAAGGGGGGGTTCTAAAGTGGTATGTGGCTAGGGGGGTTCTATAGTGGTATGTGGCTGGGGGGGTTCTGTATTGGTATGTGGCTAGGGGGGTTCTATAGTTGTATGTGGCTAGGGGTGGTTCTATAGTGGTGTGTGGCTGGGGGGGTTCTATAGTGGTATGTGGCTAGGGGTGGTTCCATAGTGGTATGTGGCTGGGGGGGGGTTCTATAGTGGTATGTGGCTGGGGGAGGTTCTATTGTGGTATGTGGCTAGGGGGGGTTCAATAGTGGTGTGTGGCTAGGGGGGGTTCTATAGTGGTTTGTGGCTAGGGCTGGTTATGTAGTGGTATGTGGCTGGGGGGGTTCTATAGTCTTATGCGGATGGGGGGGGTTCTATAGTGGTATGTGGCTAGGGGGGGTTCCATAGTGGTATGTGGCTGGGGGGGTTCTATAGTGGTATGTGGCTGGGGGGGTTCTATAGTGGTATGTGGCTAGGGGGGGTTCTATAGTGGTATGTGGCTGGAGGGGTTCCAAAGTGGTATGTGGCTAGGGGGGTTCTATAGCGGTATGTGGCTGGGGGGGTTCTATAGTGGTATGTGGCTAGGGGGGGTTCTATAGTGGTGTGTGGCTAGGGGGGGTTCCATAGTGGTATGTGGCTAGGCGGGGTTCTATAGTGGTATGTGGCTAAGGGGTGTTACTATAGTGGTATGTGGCTAGGGGGGTTCTATAGTGGTATGTGGCTAGGGGGGTTCTATAGTGGTATGTGGCTAGGGGGGTTCTATAGTGGTATGTGGCTAGGGGTGTTCTATAGTGGTATGTGGCTGCGGGGGTTCTGTAGTGGTATGTGGCTGGGGGGGTTTTGTAGTGGTATGTGGCTAAGGGGGGGTTCTATAGTGGTATGTGGCTAGGGGGGTTCTATAGTGGTATGTGGCAGGGGGGGAGGGTTCTGTAGTGGTATGTGGCTGGGGGGGTTCTATAGTGGTATGTGGCTAGGGGGGGTTCTATAGTGGTATGTGGCTGGGGGGGGTTCTATCGTGGTATGTGGCTAGGGGGGGTTCTATAGTGGTATGTGGCTGGAGGGGTTCCAAAGTGGTATGTGGCTAGGGGGGGTTCTATAGTGTTGTGTGGCAGGGGGGGGTTCTATAGTGGTATGTGGCTAAGGGGGGTTTCTATAGTGGTGTGTGGCTAGGGGGGGTTCTATATTGGTATGTGGCTGGGGGATTTCTATAGTGGTATGTGGCTGGGGGGTTCCATAGTGGTATGTGGCTAGGGGGGGTTCTATAGTGGTATGTGGCTGGGGGGGTTCTATAGTGGTATGTGGCTGGGGGGGTTCCATAGTGGTATGTGGCTAGGGGGGGGTCTATAGTGGTATGTGGCTGGGAGGGTCCTATAGTGGTATGTGGCTAGGGGGGGTTCTATAGTGGTATGTGGCTGGAGGGTTTCCATAGTGGTATGTGGCTAGGGGGGGTTCTATAGTGGTATGTGGCTGGGGGGGTTCTATAGGTGTATGTGTCTAGGGGGGGTTCTATAGTGGTATGTGGCTGGGGGGGTTCTATAGTGGTATGT
Source organism: Salmo salar (assembly GCF_965601325.2). Taxonomy (NCBI): domain Eukaryota; kingdom Metazoa; phylum Chordata; class Actinopteri; order Salmoniformes; family Salmonidae; genus Salmo; species Salmo salar. The sequence continues at coordinate 59,095,582 of NC_138301.1, forward strand.
GGCTAGGGGGGGTTCTATAGTGGTGTGTGTATGGGGGGGTTCTATAGTGGTATGTGGCTAGGGGGGTTCTATAGTGGTATGTGGCTAGGGGGGTTCTATAGTGGTATGTGGCTAGGGGGGTTCTATAGTGGTATGTGGCTAGGGGTGTTCTATAGTGGTATGTGGCTGCGGGGGTTCTGTAGTGGTATGTGGCTGGGGGGGTTCTGTAGTGGTATGTGGCTAAGGAGGGGTTCTATAGTGGTATGTGGCTAGGGGGGTTCTATAGTGGTATGTGGCTGGGGGGGAGGGTTCTGTAGTGGTATGTGGCTGGGGGGGTTCTATAGTGGTATGTGGCTGGGGGGGTTCAATAGTGGTATGTGGCTAGGGGGGGTTCTATAGTGGTATGTGATTGGGGGGGTTCTATAGTGGTATGTGGCTAAGGGGGGTTCTATAGTGGTATGTGGCTGGAGGGGTTCCAAAGTGGAATGTGGCTAGGGGGGGTTCTATAGTGGTGTGTGGCTAGGGGGGGTTCAATAGTGGTGTGTGTCTAGGGGGGGTTCTATAGTGGTGTGTGGCTAGGGGTGGTTATATAGTGGTATGTGGCTGGGGGGTTCTATAGTCTTATGCAGATGGGGGGGTTCTATAGTGGTATGTGGCTGGGGGGGGGGTTCTATAGTGGTATGTGGCTGGGGGGTTCCATAGTGGTATGTGGCTAGGGGGGGGGGTTCTATAGTGGTATGTGGCTGGAGGGGTTCCAAAGTGGTATGTGGCTTGGGGGGGTTCTATAGTGGTGTGTGGCTGGGGGGGTTCTTTAGTGGTATGTGGCTAAGGGGGGGTTCTAAATTGGTATGTGGCTAGGGGGGTTCTATAGTTGTATGTGGCTGGGGGGGTTCTGTAGTGGTATGTGGCTGGGGGGGTTCTATAGTGGTATGTGGCTAGGGGGGGTTCTATAGTGGTATGTGGGTGGAGGGGTTCCATAGTAGTATGTGGCTAGGGGGGGTTCTATAGTGGTGTGTGGCTGGGGGGGTTCTATAGTGGTATGTGGCTAAGGGGGGGTTCTAAAGTGGTATTTTCCTAGGGGGGTTCTATAGTGGTATGTGGCTGGGGGGTTCGATAGTGGTATGTGGCTAGGGGGGTTCTATAGTTGTATGTGGCTAGGGGTGGTTCTATAGTGGTGTGTGGCTGGGGGGGTTCTATAGTGGTATGTGGCTAGGGGGGTTCCATAGTGGTATGTGGCTGGGGGGGGGTTCTATAGTGGTATCTGGCTGGGGGGATTCTATAGTGGTATGTGGCTAAGGGGGGTTTCTAAAGTGGTATGTGGCTAGGGGGGTTCTATAGTGGTATGTGGCAAGAGGGGGTTCTATATTGGTGTGTGGCTAGGGGGGGTTCTATATTGGTATGTGGCTGGGGGATTTCTATAGTGGTATGTGGCTGGGGGGTTCCATAGTGGTATGTGGCTAGGGGGGGTTCTATAGTGCTATGTGGCTGGGGGGGTTCTATAGTGGTATGTGGCTGGGGGGGTTCCATAGTGGTATGTGGCTAGGGGGGGGGGGTCTATAGTGGTATGTGGCTGGGAGGGTTCTATAGTGGTATGTGGCTAGGGGGGGTTCTATAGTGGTATGTGGCTGGAGGGTTTCCATAGTGGTATGTGGCTAGGGGGGGTTCTATAGTGGTATGTGGCTGGGGGGGTTCTATAGGTGTATGTGTCTAGGGGGGGTTCTATAGTGGTATGTGGCTGGGGGGGTTCTATAGTGGTATGTGGCTAGGGGGGGTTCTATAGTGGTGTGTGTATGGGGGGGTTCTATAGTGGTATGTGGCTAGGGGGTTCTGTAGTGGTATGTGGCTGGGGGGGTTCTGTAGTGGTATGTGGCTAAGGAGGGGTTCTATAGTGGTATGTGGCTAGGGGGGTTCTATAGTGGTATGTGGCTGGGGGGGAGGGTTCTGTAGTGGTATGTGGCTGGGGGGGTTCTATAGTGGTATGTGGCTGGGGGGGTTCAATAGTGGTATGTGGCTAGGGGGGGTTCTATAGTGGTATGTGATTGGGGGGGTTCTATAGTGGTATGTGGCTAAGGGGGGTTCTATAGTGGTATGTGGCTGGAGGGGTTCCAAAGTGGAATGTGGCTAGGGGGGGTTCTATAGTGGTGTGTGTCTAGGGGGGGTTCTATAGTGGTGTGTGGCTAGGGGTGGTTCTATAGTGGTATGTGGCTGGGGGGTTCTATAGTCTTATGCAGATGGGGGGGTTCTATAGTGGTATGTGGCTGGGGGGGGGTTCTATAGTGGTATGTGGCTGGGGGGTTCCATAGTGGTATGTGGCTAGGGGGGGGGGTTCTATAGTGGTATGTGGCTGGAGGGGTTCCAAAGTGGTATGTGGCTTGGGGGGGTTCTATAGTGGTGTGTGGCTGGGGGGGTTCTTTAGTGGTATGTGGCTAGGGGGGGTTCTATAGTGGTATGTGGGTGGAGGGGTTCCATAGTAGTATGTGGCTAGGGGGGGTTCTATAGTGGTGTGTGGCTGGGGGGGTTCTATAGTGGTATGTGGCTAAGGGGGGGTTCTAAAGTGGTATGTGGCTAGGGGGGTTCTATAGTGGTATGTGGCTGGGGGGGTTCGATAGTGGTATGTGGCTAGGGGGGTTCTATAGTTGTATGTGGCTAGGGGTGGTTCTATAGTGGTGTGTGGCTGGGGGGGTTCTATAGTGGTATGTGGCTAGGGGGGTTCCATAGTGGTATGTGGCTGGGGGGGGGTTCTATAGTGGTATCTGGCGGGGGGATTCTATTGTGGTATGTGGCTAGGGGGGTTCTATAGTGGTATGTGGCAAGAGGGGGTTCTATAGTGGTGTGTGGCTAGGGGGGGTTCTATATTGGTATGTGGCTGGGGGATTTATATAGTGGTATGTGGCTGGGGGGTTCCATAGTGGTATGTGGCTAGGGGGGGGTTCTATAGTGGTATGTGATTGGGGGGGTTCTATAGTGGTATGTGGCTAAGGGGGGTTCTATAGTGGTATGTGGCTGGAGGGGTTCCAAAGTCGAATGTGGCTAGGGGGGGTTCTATAGTGGTGTGTGGCTAGGGGGGGTTCAATAGTGGTGTGTGTCTAGGGGGGGTTCTATAGTGGTGTGTGGCTAGGGGTGGTTATATAGTGGTATGTGGCTGGGGGGTTCTATAGTCTTATGCAGATGGGGGGGTTCTATAGTGGTATGTGGCTGGGGGGGGTTCTATAGTGGTATGTGGCTGGGGGGTTCCATAGTGGTATGTGGCTAGGGGGGGGGGGGTTCTATAGTGGTATGTGGCTGGAGGGGTTCCAAAGTGGTATGTGGCTTGGGGGGGTTCTATAGTGGTGTGTGGCTGGGGGGGTTCTTTAGTGGTATGTGGCTAAGGGGGGGTTCTAAATTGGTATGTGGCTAGGGGGGTTCTATAGTTGTATGTGGCTGGGGGGGTTCTGTAGTGGTATGTGGCTGGGGGGGTTCTATAGTGGTAAGTGGCTAGGGGGGGTTCTATAGTGGTATGTGGGTGGAGGGGTTCCATAGTAGTATGTGGCTAGGGGGGGTTCTATAGTGGTGTGTGGCTGGGGGGGTTCTATAGTGGTATGTGGCTAAGGGGGGGTTCTAAAGTGGTATGTGGCTAGGGGGGTTCTATAGTGGTATGTGGCTGGGGGGGTTCGATAGTGGTATGTGGCTAGGGGGGTTCTATAGTTGTATGTGGCTAGGGGTGGTTCTATAGTGGTGTGTGGCTGGGGGGGTTCTATAGTGGTATGTGGCTAGGGGGGTTCCATAGTGGTATGTGGCTGGGGGGGGGGGGTTCTATAGTGGTATCTGGCTGGGGGGATTCTATTGTGGTATGTGGCTAGGGGGGTTCTATAGTGGTATGTGGCAAGAGGGGGTTCTATAGTGGTGTGTGGCTAGGGGGGGTTCTATATTGGTATGTGGCTGGGGGATTTCTATAGTGGTATGTGGCTGGGGGGTTCCATAGTGGTATGTGGCTAGGGGGGGTTCTATAGTGGTATGTGGCTGGGGGGGTTCTATAGTGGTATGTGGCTGGGGGGGTTCCATAGTGGTATGTGGCTAGGGGGGGGGTCTATAGTGGTATGTGGCTGGGAGGGTTCTATAGTGGTATGTGGCTAGGCGGGGTTCTATAGTGGTATGTGGCTGGAGGGTTTCCATAGTGGTATGTGTCTAGGGGGGGTTCTATAGTGGTATGTGGCTGGGGGGGTTCTATAGTGGTATGTGGCTAGGGGGGGTTCTATAGTGGTGTGTGTATGGGGGGGTTCTATAGTGGTATGTGGCTAGGGGGGTTCTATAGTGGTATGTGGCTAGGGGGGTTCTATAGTGGTATGTGGCTAGGGGGGTTCTATAGTGGTATGTGGCTAGGGGTGTTCTATAGTGGTATGTGGCTGCGGGGGTTCTGTAGTGGTATGTGGCTGGGGGGGTTCTGTAGTGGTATGTGGCTAAGGAGGGGTTCTATAGTGGTATGTGGCTAGGGGGGTTCTATAGTGGTATGTGGCTGGGGGGGAGGGTTCTGTAGTGGTATGTGGCTGGGGGGGTTCTATAGTGGTATGTGGCTAGGGGGGGTTCTATAGTGGTATGTGGCTGGGGGGGGTTCTATCGTGGTATGTGGCTAGGGGGGGTTCTATAGTGGTATGTGGCTGGAGGGGTTCCAAAGTGGTATGTGGCTAGGGGGGGTTCTATAGTGTTGTGTGGCTGGGGGGGTTCTATAGTGGTATGTGGCTAAGGGGGGTTTCGAAAGTGGTATGTGGCTAGGGGGGTTCTATAGTGGTATGTGGCTGGGGGGGTTCAATAGTGGTATGTGGCTAGGGGGGGTTCTATAGTGGTATGTGATTGGGGGGGTTCTATAGTGGTATGTGGCTAAGGGGGGTTCTATAGTGGTATGTGGCTGGAGGGGTTCCAAAGTGGAATGTGGCTAGGGGGGGTTCTATAGTGGTGTGTGGCTAGGGGGGGTTCAATAGTGGTGTGTGTCTAGGGGGGGTTCTATAGTGGTGTGTGTCTAGGGGTGGTTATATAGTGGTATGTGGCTGGGGGGTTCTATAGTCTTATGCAAATGGGGGGGTTCTATAGTGGTATGTGGCTGGGGGGGGTTCTATAGTGGTATGTGGCTGGGGGGTTCCATAGTGGTATGTGGCTAGGGGGGGGGGTTCTATAGTGGTATGTGGCTGGAGGGGTTCCAAAGTGGTATGTGGCTGGGGGGGTTCCATAGTGGTATGTGGCTAGGGGGGGTTCTATAGTCTTATGTGGCTGGGGGGGTTCTATAGTGGTATGTGGCTGGGGGGGTTCTATAGTGGTATGTGGCTAAGGGGTGGTTCTATAGTGGTATGTGGCTAGGGGGGGTTCTATAGTGGTATGTGGCTAGGGGGGTTCTATAGTGGTATGTGGCTGGGGGGGTTCTGTAGTGGTATGTGGCTGGGGGGGTTCTGTAGTGGTATGTGGCTAAGGGGGGGTTCTATAGTGGTATGTGGCTAGGGGGGTTCTATAGTGGTATGTGGCTAAGGGGGGGTTCTAAAGTGGTATGTGGCTAGGGGGGTTCTATAGTGGTATGTGGCTGGGGGGGTTCAATAGTGGTATGTGGCTAGGGTGGGTTCTATAGTGGTATGTGGCTGGAGGGGTTCCAAAGTGGTATGTGGCTAGGGGGGGTTCTATAGTGGTGTGTGGCTGGGGGGGTTCTTTAGTGGTATGTGGCTAAGGGGGGGTTCTAAAGTGGTATGTGGCTAGGGGGGTTCTATAGTGGTATGTGGCTGGGGGGGTTCTGTAGTGGTATGTGGCTAGGGGGGTTCTATAGTTGTATGTGGCTAGGGGTGGTTCTATAGTGGTATGTGGCTAGGGGGGGTTCCATAGTGGTATGTGGCTGGGGGGGGGTTCTATAGTGGTATGTGGCTGGGGGGGGTTCTATTGTGGTATGTGGCTAGGGGGGGTTCAATAGTGGTGTGTGTGGCTAGGGGGGGTTCTATAGTTGTATGTGGCTGGGGGGGTTCTATAGTGGTATGTGGCTGGAGGGGTTCCAAAGTGGTATGTGGCTAGGGGGGGTTCTATAGTGGTGTGTGGCTGGGGGGGTTATTTAGTGGTATGTGGCTAAGGGGGGGTTCTAAAGTGGTATGTGGCTAGGGGGGTTCTATAGTGGTATGTGGCTGGGGGGGGTTCTGTAGTGGTATGTGGCTAGGGGGGTTCTATAGTTGAATGTGGCTAGGGGTGGTTCTATAGTGGTGTGTGGCTGGGGGGGTTCTATAGTGGTATGTGGCTAGGGGGGGTTCCATAGTGGTATGTGGCTGGGGGGGGTTCTATAGTGGTATGTGGCTGGGGGGATTCTATTGTGGTATGTGGCTAGGGGGGGTTCAATAGTGGTGTGTGGCTAGGGGAGGTTCCATAGTGGTATGTGGCTGGGGGGGTTCTATAGTGGTATGTGGCTGGGGGGGTTCTATAGTGGTATGTGGCTAGGGGGGGTTCTATAGTGGTATGTGGCTGGAGGGGTTCCAAAGTGGTATGTGGCTAGGGGGGTTCTATAGTGGTATGTGGCTGGGGGGGTTCTATAGTGGTATGTGGCTAGGGGGGGTTCTATAGTGGTATGTGGCTGGAGGGGTTCCATAGTGATATGTGGCTAGGGGGGGTTCTATAGTGGTGTGTGGCTAGGGGGGGTTCCATAGTGGTATGTGGCTAGGCGGGGTTCTATAGTGGTATGTGGCTAAGGGGTGGTTCTATAGTGGTATGTGGCTAGGGGGGTTCTATAGTGGTATGTGGCTAGGGGGGTTCTATAGTGGTATGTGGCTAGGGGGGTTCTATAGTGGTATGTGGCTATGGGTGTGCTATAGTGGTATGTGGCTGCGGGGGTTCTGTAGTGGCATGTGGCTGGGGGGGTTCTGTAGTGGTATGTGGCTAAGGGGGGGTTCTATAGTGGTATGTGGCTAGGGGGGTTCTATAGTGGTATGTGGCTGGGGGGGAGGGTTCTGTAGTGGTATGTGGCTGGGGGGGTTCTATAGTGGTATGTGGCTAGGGGGGGTTCTATAGTGGTATGTGGCTGGAGGGGTTCCAAAGTGGTATGTGGCTAGGGGGGTTCTATAGTGGTATGTGGCTGGGGGGGGTTCTATAGTGGTATGTGGCTAGGGGGGTTCTATAGTGGTATGTGGCTGGAGGGGTTCCATAGTGGTATGTGGCTAGGGGGGGTTCTATAGTGGTGTGTGGCTGGGGGGGTTTTATCGTGGTATGTGGCTAGGGGGGTTCTATAGTGGTATGTGGCTGGAGGGGTTCCAAAGTGGTATGTGGCTAGGGGGGTTCTATAGTGGTGTGTGGCTGGGGGGGTTCTATAGTGGTATGTGGCTAAGGGGGGGTTTTAAAGTGGTATGTGGCTAGGGGGGTTCTATAGTGGTATGTGGCTGGGGGGAGCGTTCTGTAGTGGTATGTGGCTAGGGGGGTTCTATAGTGGTATGTGGCTAGAGGGGGTTCTATAGTGGTGTGTGGCTAGGGGGGGTTCTATATTGGTATGTGGCTGGGGGGGTTCTGTAGTGGTATGTGGCTGGGGGGGTTCCATAGTGGTATGTGGCTAGGGGGGGTTCTATAGTCTTATGTGGCTGGGGGGGTTCTATAGTGGTATGTGGCTGGGGGGGTTCTATAGTCTTATGTGGCTGGGGGGGTTCTATAGTGGTATGTGGCTGGGGGGGTTCTATAGTGGTATGTGGCTAAGGGGTGGTTCTATAGTGGTATGTGGCTAGGGGGGGTTCTATAGTGGTATGTGGCTAGGGGGGTTCTATAGTGGTATGTGGCTGGGGGGGTTCTGTAGTGGTATGTGGCTGGGGGGGTTCTGTAGTGGTATGTGGCTAAGGGGGGGTTCTATAGTGGTATGTGGCTAGGGGGGTTCTATAGTGGTATGTGGCTAAGGGGGGGTTCTAAAGTGGTATGTGGCTAGGGGGGTTCTATAGTGGTATGTGTTTGGGGGCTTCAATAGTGGTATGTGGCTAGGGTGGGTTCTATAGTGGTATGTGGCTAGGGTGGGTTCTATAGTGGTATGTGGCTGGGGGGGTTCTGTAGTGGTATGTGGCTGGGGGGGTTCTGTAGTGGTATGTGGCTGAGGGGGGGTTCTATAGTGGTATGTGGCTAGGGGGGTTCTATAGTGGTATGTGGCTAAGGGGGGGTTCTAAAGTGGTATGTGGCTAGGGGGGTTCTATAGTGGTATGTGGCTGGGGGGGTTCAATAGTGGTATGTGGCTAGGGTGGGTTCTATAGTGGTATGTGGCTGGAGGGGTTCCAAAGTGGTATGTGGCTAGGGGGGGTTCTATAGTGGTGTGTGGCTGGGTTTTTTTTTTTGTGGTATGTGGCTAAGGGGGGGTTCTAAAGTGGTATGTGGCTAGGGGGGTTCTATAGTGGTATGTGGCTGGGGGGGTTCTGTATTGGTATGTGGCTAGGGGGGTTCTATAGTTGTATGTGGCTAGGGGTGGTTCTATAGTGGTGTGTGGCTGGGGGGGTTCTATAGTGGTATGTGGCTAGGGGTGGTTCCATAGTGGTATGTGGCTGGGGGGGGGGTTCTATAGTGGTATGTGGCTGGGGGAGGTTCTATTGTGGTATGTGGCTATGGGGGGTTCAATAGTGGTGTGTGGCTAGGGGGGGTTCTATAGTGGTGTGTGGCTAGGGCTGGTTATGTAGTGGTATGTGGCTGGGGGGGTTCTATAGTCTTATGCGGATGGGGGGGTTCTATAGTGGTATGTGGCTAGGGGGGGTTCCATAGTGGTATGTGGCTGGGGGGGTTCTATAGTGGTATGTGGCTGGGGGGGTTCTATAGTGGTATGTGGCTAGGGGGGGTTCTATAGTGGTATGTGGCTGGAGGGGTTCCAAAGTGGTATGTGGCTAGGGGGGTTCTATAGTGGTATGTGGCTGGGGGGGTTCTATAGTGGTATGTGGCTAGGGGGGGTTCTATAGTGGTGTGTGGCTAGGGGGGGTTCCATAGTGGTATGTGGCTAGGCGGGGTTCTATAGTGGTATGTGGCTAAGGGGTGTTACTATAGTGGTATGTGGCTAGGGGGGTTCTATAGTGGTATGTGGCTAGGGGGGTTCTATAGTGGTATGTGGCTAGGGGGGTTCTATAGTGGTATGTGGCTAGGGGTGTTCTATAGTGGTATGTGGCTGCGGGGGTTCTGTAGTGGTATGTGGCTGGGGGGGTTTTGTAGTGGTATGTGGCTAAGGGGGGGTTCTATAGTGGTATGTGGCTAGGGGGGTTCTATAGTGGTATGTGGCAGGGGGGGAGGGTTCTGTAGTGGTATGTGGCTGGGGGGGTTCTATAGTGGTATGTGGCTAGGGGGGGTTCTATAGTGGTATGTGGCTGGGGGGGGGTTCTATCGTGGTATGTGGATAGGGGGGGTTCTATAGTGGTATGTGGCTGGAGGGGTTCCAAAGTGGTATGTGGCTAGGGGGGGTTCTATAGTGGTATGTGGCTGGGGGGGTTCTGTAGTGGTATGTGGCTAGGGGGGTTCTATAGTTGTATGTGGCTAGGGGTGGTTCTATAGTGGTATGTGGCTAGGGGGGGTTCCATAGTGGTATGTGGCTGGGGGGGGATTCTATAGTGGTATGTGGCTGGGGGGGGTTCTATTGTGGTATGTGGCTAGGGGGGGTTCAATAGTGGTGTGTGTGGCTAGGGGGGGTTCTATAGTGGTATGTGGCTGGGGGGGTTCTATAGTGGTATGTGGCTGGAGGGGTTCCAAAGTGGTATGTGGCTAGGGGGGGTTCTATAGTGGTGTGTGGCTGGGGGGGTTATTTAGTGGTATGTGGCTAAGGGGGGGTTCTAAAGTGGTATGTGGCTAGGGGGGTTCTATAGTGGTATGTGGCTTGGGGGGTTCTGTAGTGGTATGTGGCTAGGGGGGTTCTATAGTTGAATGTGGCTAGGGGTGGTTCTATAGTGGTGTGTGGCTGGGGGGGTTCTATAGTGGTATGTGGCTAGGGGGGGTTCCATAGTGGTATGTGGCTGGGGGGGGTTCTATAGTGGTATGTGGCTGGGGGGATTCTATTGTGGTATGTGGCTAGGGGGGGTTCAATAGTGGTGTGTGGCTAGGGGGGGTTCCATAGTGGTATGTGGCTGGGGGGGTTCTATAGTGGTATGTGGCTGGGGGGGTTCTATAGTGGTATGTGGCTAGGGGGGGTTCTATAGTGGTATGTGGCTGGAGGGGTTCCAAAGTGGTATGTGGCTAGGGGGGTTCTATAGTGGTATGTGGCTAGGGGGGGTTCTATAGTGGTATGTGGCTGGAGGGGTTCCATAGTGATATGTGGCTAGGGGGGGTTCTATAGTGGTGTGTGGCTAGGGGGGGTTCCATAGTGGTATGTGGCTAGGCGGGGTTCTATAGTGGTATGTGGCTAAGGGGTGGTTCTATAGTGGTATGTGGCTAGGGGGGTTCTATAGTGGTATGTGGCTAGGGGGGTTCTATAGTGGTATGTGGCTAGGGGGGTTCTATAGTGGTATGTGGCTATGGGTGTGCTATAGTGGTATGTGGCTGCGGGGGTTCTGTAGTGGTATGTGGCTGGGGGGGTTCTGTAGTGGTATGTGGCTAAGGGGGGGTTCTATAGTGGTATGTGGCTAGGGGGGTTCTATAGTGGTATGTGGCTGGGGGGGAGGGTTCTGTAGTGGTATGTGGCTGGGGGGGTTCTATAGTGGTATGTGGCTAGGGGGGGTTCTATAGTGGTATGTGGCTGGAGGGGTTCGAAAGTGGTATGTGGCTAGGGGGGTTCTATAGTGGTATGTGGCTGGGGGGGGTTCTATAGTGGTATGTGGCTAGGGGGGTTCTATAGTGGTATGTGGCTGGAGGGGTTCCATAGTGGTATGTGGCTAGGGGGGGTACTATAGTGGTGTGTGGCTGGGGGGATTTTATCGTGGTATGTGGCTAGGGGGGTTCTATAGTGGTATGTGGCTGGAGGGGTTCCAAAGTGGTATGTGGCTAGGGGGGTTCTATAGTGGTGTGTGGCTGGGGGGGTTCTATAGTGGTATGTGGCTAAGGGGGGGTTTTAAAGTGGTATGTGGCTAGGGGGGTTCTATAGTGGTATGTGGCTGGGGGGAGCGTTCTGTAGTGGTATGTGGCTAGGGGGGTTCTATAGTGGTATGTGGCTAGAGGGGGTTCTATAGTGGTGTGTGGCTAGGGGGGGTTCTATATTGGTATGTGGCTGGGGGGGTTCTGTAGTGGTATGTGGCTGGGGGGGTTCCATAGTGGTATGTGGCTAGGGGGGGTTCTATAGTCTTATGTGGCTGGGGGGGTTCTATAGTGGTATGTGGCTGGGGGGGTTCTATAGTCTTATGTGGCTGGGGGGGTTCTATAGTGATATGTGGCTGGGGGGGTTCTATAGTGGTATGTGGCTAAAGGGTGGTTCTATAGTGGTATGTGGCTAGGGGGGGTTCTATAGTGGTATGTGGCTAGGGGGGTTCAATAGTGGTATGTGGCTGGGGGGGTTCTGTAGTGGTATGTTGCTGGGGGGGTTCTGTAGTGGTATGTGGCTAAGGGGGGGTTCTATAGTGGTATGTGGCTAGGGGGGTTCTATAGTGGTATGTGGCTAAGGGGGGGTTCTAAAGTGGTATGTGGCTAGGGGGGTTCTATAGTGGTATGTGGTTGGGGGGGTTCAATAGTGGTATGTGGCTAGGGTGGGTTCTATAGTGGTATGTGGCTGGAGGGGTTCCAAAGTGGTATGTGGCTATGGGGGGTTCTATAGTGGTGTGTGGCTTGGGGGGTTCTTTAGTGGTATGTGGCTAAGGGGGGGTTCTAAAGTGGTATGTGGCTAGGGGGGTTCTATAGTGGTATGTGGCTGGGGGGGTTCTGTAGTGGTATGTGGCTAGGGGGGTTCTATAGTTGTATGTGGCTAGGGGTGGTTCTATAGTGGTGTGTGGGTGGGGGGGGTTCTATAGTGGTATGTGGCTAGGGGGGGTTCCATAGTGGTATGTGGCTGGGGGGGGGGTTCTATAGTGGTATGTGGCTGGGGGGGGGTTCTATTGTGGTATGTGGCTAGTGGGGTTCAATAGTGGTGTGTGGCTAGGGGGGGTTCTATAGTGGTGTGTGGCTAGGGCTGGTTATATTGTGGTATGTGGCTGGGGGGGTTCTATAGTCTTATGCGGATGGGGGGGGTTCTATAGTGGTATGTGGCTAAGGGGGGTTCAATAGTGGTATGTGGCTGGGGGGGTTCTATAGTGGTATGTGGCTGGGGGGGTTCTATAGTGGTATGTGGCTAGGGGGGTTCTATAGTGGTATGTGGCTGGAGGGGTTCCATAGTGGTATGTGGCTAGGGGGGGTTCTATAGCGGTGTGTGGCTAGGGGGGGTTCCATAGTGGTATGTGGCTAGGCGGGGTTCTATAGTGGTATGTGGCTGGGGGGGTTCTATAGTGGTATGTGGCTAGGGGGGTTCTATAGTGGTATGTGGCTGGGCCGGTTTTATCATGGTATGTGGCTGGAGGGGTTCCAAAGTGGTATGTGGCTAGGGTGGTTCTATAGTGGTGTGTGGCTGGGGGGTTCTATAGTGGTATGTGGCTAAGGGGGGGTTCTAAAGTGGTATGTGGCTAGGGGGGTTCTATAGTGGTATGTGGCTGGGGGGAGCGTTCTGTAGTGGTATGTGGCTAGGGGGGTTCTATAGTGGTATGTGGCTAGAGGGGGTTCTATAGTGGTGTGTGGCTAGGGGGGGTTCTATATTGGTATGTGGCTGGGGGGGTTCTGTAGTGGTATGTGGCTGGGGGGGTTCCATAGTGGTATGTGGCTAGGGGGGGTTCTATAGTCTTATGTGGCTGGGGGGGTTCTATAGTGGTATGTGGCTGGGGGGGTTCTATAGTGGTATGTGGCTAAGGGGTGGTTCTATAGTGGTATGTGGCTAGGGGGGGTTCTATAGTGGTATGTGGCTAGGGGGGTTCTATAGTGGTATGTGGCTGGGGGGGTTCTGTAGTGGTATGTGGCTGGGGGGGTTCTGTAGTGGTATGTGGCTAAGGGGGGGTTCTATAGTGGTATGTGGCTAGGGGGGTTCTATAGTGGTATGTGGCTAAGGGGGGGTTCTAAAGTGGTATGTGGCTAGGGGGGTTCTATAGTGGTATGTGGCTGGGGGGGTTCAATAGTGGTATGTGGCTAGGGTGGGTTCTATAGTGGTATGTGGCTGGAGGGGTTCCAAAGTGGTATGTGGCTAGGGGGGGTTCTATAGTGGTGTGTGGCTGGGGGGGTTCTTTAGTGGTATGTGGCTAAGGGGGGGTTCTAAAGTGGTATGTGGCTAGGGGGGTTCTATAGTGGTATGTGGCTGGGGGGGTTCTGTATTGGTATGTGGCTAGGGGGGTTCTATAGTTGTATGTGGCTAGGGGTGGTTCTATAGTGGTGTGTGGCTGGGGGGGTTCTATAGTGGTATGTGGCTAGGGGTGGTTCCATAGTGGTATGTGGCTGGGGGGGGGTTCTATAGTGGTATGTGGCTGGGGGAGGTTCTATTGTGGTATGTGGCTAGGGGGGGTTCAATAGTGGTGTGTGGCTAGGGGGGGTTCTATAGTGGTGTGTGGCTAGGGCTGGTTATGTAGTGGTATGTGGCTGGGGGGGTTCTATAGTCTTATGCGGATGGGGGGGGTTCTATAGTGGTATGTGGCTAGGGGGGGTTCCATAGTGGTATGTGGCTGGGGGGGTTCTATAGTGGTATGTGGCTGGGGGGGTTCTATAGTGGTATGTGGCTAGGGGGGGTTCTATAGTGGTATGTGGCTGGAGGGGTTCCAAAGTGGTATGTGGCTAGGGGGGTTCTATAGTGGTATGTGGCTGGGGGGGTTCTATAGTGGTATGTGGCTAGGGGGGGGTTCTATAGTGGTGTGTGGCTAGGGGGGGTTCCATAGTGGTATGTGGCTAGGCGGGGTTCTATAGTGGTATGTGGCTAAGGGGTGTTACTATAGTGGTATGTGGCTAGGGGGGTTCTATAGTGGTATGTGGCTAGGGGGGTTCTATAGTGGTATGTGGCTAGGGGGGTTCTATAGTGGTATGTGGCTAGGGGTGTTCTATAGTGGTATGTGGCTGCGGGGGTTCTGTAGTGGTATGTGGCTGGGGGGGTTTTGTAGTGGTATGTGGCTAAGGGGGGGGTTCTATAGTGGTATGTGGCTAGGGGGGTTCTATAGTGGTATGTGGCAGGGGGGGAGGGTTCTGTAGTGGTATGTGGCTGGGGGGGTTCTATAGTGGTATGTGGCTAGGGGGGGTTCTATAGTGGTATGTGGCTGGGGGGGGGTTCTATCGTGGTATGTGGATAGGGGGGGTTCTATAGTGGTATGTGGCTGGAGGGGTTCCAAAGTGGTATGTGGCTAGGGGGGGTTCTATAGTGGTATGTGGCTGGGGGGGTTCTGTAGTGGTATGTGGCTAGGGGGGTTCTATAGTTGTATGTGGCTAGGGGTGGTTCTATAGTGGTATGTGGCTAGGGGGGGTTCCATAGTGGTATGTGGCTGGGGGGGGATTCTATAGTGGTATGTGGCTGGGGGGGGTTCTATTGTGGTATGTGGCTAGGGGGGGTTCAATAGTGGTGTGTGTGGCTAGGGGGGGTTCTATAGTGGTATGTGGCTGGGGGGGTTCTATAGTGGTATGTGGCTGGAGGGGTTCCAAAGTGGTATGTGGCTAGGGGGGGTTCTATAGTGGTGTGTGGCTGGGGGGGTTATTTAGTGGTATGTGGCTAAGGGGGGGTTCTAAAGTGGTATGTGGCTAGGGGGGTTCTATAGTGGTATGTGGCTTGGGGGGTTCTGTAGTGGTATGTGGCTAGGGGGGTTCTATAGTTGAATGTGGCTAGGGGTGGTTCTATAGTGGTGTGTGGCTGGGGGGGTTCTATAGTGGTATGTGGCTAGGGGGGGTTCCATAGTGGTATGTGGCTGGGGGGGGTTCTATAGTGGTATGTGGCTGGGGGGATTCTATTGTGGTATGTGGCTAGGGGGGGTTCAATAGTGGTGTGTGGCTAGGGGGGGTTCCATAGTGGTATGTGGCTGGGGGGGTTCTATAGTGGTATGTGGCTGGGGGGGTTCTATAGTGGTATGTGGCTAGGGGGGGTTCTATAGTGGTATGTGGCTGGAGGGGTTCCAAAGTGGTATGTGGCTAGGGGGGTTCTATAGTGGTATGTGGCTAGGGGGGGTTCTATAGTGGTATGTGGCTGGAGGGGTTCCATAGTGATATGTGGCTAGGGGGGGTTCTATAGTGGTGTGTGGCTAGGGGGGGTTCCATAGTGGTATGTGGCTAGGCGGGGTTCTATAGTGGTATGTGGCTAAGGGGTGGTTCTATAGTGGTATGTGGCTAGGGGGGTTCTATAGTGGTATGTGGCTAGGGGGGTTCTATAGTGGTATGTGGCTAGGGGGGTTCTATAGTGGTATGTGGCTATGGGTGTGCTATAGTGGTATGTGGCTGCGGGGGTTCTGTAGTGGTATGTGGCTGGGGGGGTTCTGTAGTGGTATGTGGCTAAGGGGGGGTTCTATAGTGGTATGTGGCTAGGGGGGTTCTATAGTGGTATGTGGCTGGGGGGGAGGGTTCTGTAGTGGTATGTGGCTGGGGGGGTTCTATAGTGGTATGTGGCTAGGGGGGGTTCTATAGTGGTATGTGGCTGGAGGGGTTCGAAAGTGGTATGTGGCTAGGGGGGTTCTATAGTGGTATGTGGCTGGGGGGGGTTCTATAGTGGTATGTGGCTAGGGGGGTTCTATAGTGGTATGTGGCTGGAGGGGTTCCATAGTGGTATGTGGCTAGGGGGGGTACTATAGTGGTGTGTGGCTGGGGGGATTTTATCGTGGTATGTGGCTAGGGGGGTTCTATAGTGGTATGTGGCTGGAGGGGTTCCAAAGTGGTATGTGGCTAGGGGGGTTCTATAGTGGTGTGTGGCTGGGGGGGTTCTATAGTGGTATGTGGCTAAGGGGGGGTTTTAAAGTGGTATGTGGCTAGGGGGGTTCTATAGTGGTATGTGGCTGGGGGGAGCGTTCTGTAGTGGTATGTGGCTAGGGGGGTTCTATAGTGGTATGTGGCTAGAGGGGGTTCTATAGTGGTGTGTGGCTAGGGGGGGTTCTATATTGGTATGTGGCTGGGGGGGTTCTGTAGTGGTATGTGGCTGGGGGGGTTCCATAGTGGTATGTGGCTAGGGGGGGTTCTATAGTCTTATGTGGCTGGGGGGGTTCTATAGTGGTATGTGGCTGGGGGGGTTCTATAGTCTTATGTGGCTGGGGGGGTTCTATAGTGATATGTGGCTGGGGGGGTTCTATAGTGGTATGTGGCTAAAGGGTGGTTCTATAGTGGTATGTGGCTAGGGGGGGTTCTATAGTGGTATGTGGCTAGGGGGGTTCTATAGTGGTATGTGGCTGGGGGGGTTCTGTAGTGGTATGTTGCTGGGGGGGTTCTGTAGTGGTATGTGGCTAAGGGGGGGTTCTATAGTGGTATGTGGCTAGGGGGGTTCTATAGTGGTATGTGGCTAAGGGGGGGTTCTAAAGTGGTATGTGGCTAGGGGGGTTCTATAGTGGTATGTGGTTGGGGGGGTTCAATAGTGGTATGTGGCTAGGGTGGGTTCTATAGTGGTATGTGGCTGGAGGGGTTCCAAAGTGGTATGTGGCTATGGGGGGTTCTATAGTGGTGTGTGGCTTGGGGGGTTCTTTAGTGGTATGTGGCTAAGGGGGGGTTCTAAAGTGGTATGTGGCTAGGGGGGTTCTATAGTGGTATGTGGCTGGGGGGGTTCTGTAGTGGTATGTGGCTAGGGGGGTTCTATAGTTGTATGTGGCTAGGGGTGGTTCTATAGTGGTGTGTGGGTGGGGGGGGTTCTATAGTGGTATGTGGCTAGGGGGGGTTCCATAGTGGTATGTGGCTGGGGGGGGGGTTCTATAGTGGTATGTGGCTGGGGGGGGGTTCTATTGTGGTATGTGGCTAGTGGGGTTCAATAGTGGTGTGTGGCTAGGGGGGGTTCTATAGTGGTGTGTGGCTAGGGCTGGTTATATTGTGGTATGTGGCTGGGGGGGTTCTATAGTCTTATGCGGATGGGGGGGGTTCTATAGTGGTATGTGGCTAAGGGGGGTTCAATAGTGGTATGTGGCTGGGGGGGTTCTATAGTGGTATGTGGCTGGGGGGGTTCTATAGTGGTATGTGGCTAGGGGGGTTCTATAGTGGTATGTGGCTGGAGGGGTTCCATAGTGGTATGTGGCTAGGGGGGGTTCTATAGCGGTGTGTGGCTAGGGGGGGTTCCATAGTGGTATGTGGCTAGGCGGGGTTCTATAGTGGTATGTGGCTGGGGGGGTTCTATAGTGGTATGTGGCTAGGGGGGTTCTATAGTGGTATGTGGCTGGGCCGGTTTTATCATGGTATGTGGCTGGAGGGGTTCCAAAGTGGTATGTGGCTAGGGTGGTTCTATAGTGGTGTGTGGCTGGGGGGTTCTATAGTGGTATGTGGCTAAGGGGGGGTTCTAAAGTGGTATGTGGCTAGGGGGGTTCTATAGTGGTATGTGGCTGGGGGGAGCGTTCTGTAGTGGTATGTGGCTAGGGGGGTTCTATAGTGGTATGTGGCTAGAGGGGGTTCTATAGTGGTGTGTGGCTAGGGGGGGTTCTATATTGGTATGTGGCTGGGGGGGTTCTGTAGTGGTATGTGGCTGGGGGGGTTCCATAGTGGTATGTGGCTAGGGGGGGTTCTATAGTCTTATGTGGCTGGGGGGGTTCTATAGTGGTATGTGGCTGGGGGGGTTCTATAGTGGTATGTGGCTAAGGGGTGGTTCTATAGTGGTATGTGGCTAGGGGGGGTTCTATAGTGGTATGTGGCTAGGGGGGTTCTATAGTGGTATGTGGCTGGGGGGGTTCTGTAGTGGTATGTGGCTGGGGGGGTTCTGTAGTGGTATGTGGCTAAGGGGGGGTTCTATAGTGGTATGTGGCTAGGGGGGTTCTATAGTGGTATGTGGCTAAGGGGGGGTTCTAAAGTGGTATGTGGCTAGGGGGGTTCTATAGTGGTATGTGGCTGGGGGGGTTCAATAGTGGTATGTGGCTAGGGTGGGTTCTATAGTGGTATGTGGCTGGAGGGGTTCCAAAGTGGTATGTGGCTAGGGGGGGTTCTATAGTGGTGTGTGGCTGGGGGGGTTCTTTAGTGGTATGTGGCTAAGGGGGGGTTCTAAAGTGGTATGTGGCTAGGGGGGTTCTATAGTGGTATGTGGCTGGGGGGAGCGTTCTGTAGTGGTATGTGGCTAGGGGGGTTCTATAGTGGTATGTGGCTAGAGGGGGTTCTATAGTGGTGTGTGGCTAGGGGGGGTTCTATATTGGTATGTGGCTGGGGGGGTTCTGTAGTGGTATGTGGCTGGGGGGGTTCCATAGTGGTATGTGGCTAGGGGGGGTTCTATAGTCTTATGTGGCTGGGGGGGTTCTATAGTGGTATGTGGCTGGGGGGGTTCTATAGTGGTATGTGGCTAAGGGGTGGTTCTATAGTGGTATGTGGCTAGGGGGGGTTCTATAGTGGTATGTGGCTAGGGGGGTTCTATAGTGGTATGTGGCTGGGGGGTTTCTGTAGTGGTATGTGGCTGGGGGGGTTCTGTAGTGGTATGTGGCTAAGGGGGGGTTCTATAGTGGTATGTGGCTAGGGGGGTTCTATAGTGGTATGTGGCTAAGGGGGGGTTCTAAAGTGGTATGTGGCTAGGGGGGTTCTATAGTGGTATGTGGCTGGGGGGGTTCAATAGTGGTATGTGGCTAGGGTGGGTTCTATAGTGGTATGTGGCTGGAGGGGTTCCAAAGTGGTATGTGGCTAGGGGGGGTTCTATAGTGGTGTGTGGCTGGGGGGGTTCTTTAGTGGTATGTGGCTAAGGGGGGGTTCTAAAGTGGTATGTGGCTAGGGGGGTTCTATAGTGGTATGTGGCTGGGGGGGTTCTGTATTGGTATGTGGCTAGGGGGGTTCTATAGTTGTATGTGGCTAGGGGTGGTTCTATAGTGGTGTGTGGCTGGGGGGGTTCTATAGTGGTATGTGGCTAGGGGTGGTTCCATAGTGGTATGTGGCTGGGGGGGGGTTCTATAGTGGTATGTGGCTGGGGGAGGTTCTATTGTGGTATGTGGCTAGGGGGGGTTCAATAGTGGTGTGTGGCTAGGGGGGGTTCTATAGTGGTGTGTGGCTAGGGCTGGTTATGTAGTGGTATGTGGCTGGGGGGGTTCTATAGTCTTATGCGGATGGGGGGGGTTCTATAGTGGTATGTGGCTAGGGGGGGTTCCATAGTGGTATGTGGCTGGGGGGGTTCTATAGTGGTATGTGGCTGGGGGGGTTCTATAGTGGTATGTGGCTAGGGGGGGTTCTATAGTGGTATGTGGCTGGAGGGGTTCCAAAGTGGTATGTGGCTAGGGGGGTTCTATAGTGGTATGTGGCTGGGGGGGTTCTATAGTGGTATGTGGCTAGGGGGGGTTCTATAGTGGTGTGTGGCTAGGGGGGGTTCCATAGTGGTATGTGGCTAGGCGGGGTTCTATAGTGGTATGTGGCTAAGGGGTGTTACTATAGTGGTATGTGGCTAGGGGGGTTCTATAGTGGTATGTGGCTAGGGGGGTTCTATAGTGGTATGTGGCTAGGGGGGTTCTATAGTGGTATGTGGCTAGGGGTGTTCTATAGTGGTATGTGGCTGCGGGGGTTCTGTAGTGGTATGTGGCTGGGGGGGTTTTGTAGTGGTATGTGGCTAAGGGGGGGTTCTATAGTGGTATGTGGCTAGGGGGGTTCTATAGTGGTATGTGGCAGGGGGGGAGGGTTCTGTAGTGGTATGTGGCTGGGGGGGTTCTATAGTGGTATGTGGCTAGGGGGGGTTCTATAGTGGTATGTGGCTGGGGGGGGTTCTATCGTGGTATGTGGCTAGGGGGGGTTCTATAGTGGTATGTGGCTGGAGGGGTTCCAAAGTGGTATGTGGCTAGGGGGGGTTCTATAGTGTTGTGTGGCTGGGGGGGTTCTATAGTGGTATGTGGCTAAGGGGGGTTTCTAAAGTGGTATGTGGCTAGGGGGGTTCTATAGTGGTATGTGGCTGGGGGGGTTCAATAGTGGTATGTGGCTAGGGGGGGTTCTATAGTGGTATGTGATTGGGGGGGTTCTATAGTGGTATGTGGCTAAGGGGGGTTCTATAGTGGTATGTGGCTGGAGGGGTTCCAAAGTGGAATGTGGCTAGGGGGGGTTCTATAGTGGTGTGTGGCTAGGGGGGGTTCAATAGTGGTGTGTGTCTAGGGGGGGTTCTATAGTGGTGTGTGGCTAGGGGTGGTTATATAGTGGTATGTGGCTGGGGGGTTCTATAGTCTTATGCAGATGGGGGGGTTCTATAGTGGTATGTGGCTGGGGGGGGGTTCTATAGTGGTATGTGGCTGGAGGGGTTCCAAAGTGGTATGTGGCTAGGGGGGGTTCTATAGTGTTGTGTGGCTGGGGGGGTTCTATAGTGGTATGTGGCTAAGGGGGGTTTCTAAAGTGGTATGTGGCTAGGGGGGTTCTATAGTGGTATGTGGCTGGGGGGGTTCAATAGTGGTATGTGGCTAGGGGGGGTTCTATAGTGGTATGTGATTGGGGGGGTTCTATAGTGGTATGTGGCTAAGGGGGGTTCTATAGTGGTATGTGGCTGGAGGGGTTCCAAAGTGGAATGTGGCTAGGGGGGGTTCTATAGTGGTGTGTGGCTAGGGGGGGTTCAATAGTGGTGTGTGTCTAGGGGGGGTTCTATAGTGGTGTGTGGCTAGGGGTGGTTATATAGTGGTATGTGGCTGGGGGGTTCTATAGTCTTATGCAGATGGGGGGGTTCTATAGTGGTATGTGGCTGGGGGGGGTTCTATAGTGGTATGTGGCTGGGGGGTTCCATAGTGGTATGTGGCTAGGGGGGGGGGTTCTATAGTGGTATGTGGCTGGAGGGGTTCCAAAGTGGTATGTGGCTTGGGGGGGTTCTATAGTGGTGTGTGGCTGGGGGGGTTCTTTAATAGTATGTGGCTAAGGGGGGGTTCTAAATTGGTATGTGGCTAGGGGGGTTCTATAGTTGTATGTGGCTGGGGGGGTTCTGTAGTGGTATGTGGCTGGGGGGGTTCTATAGTGGTATGTGGCTAGGGGGGGTTCTATAGTGGTATGTGGGTGGAGGGGTTCCATAGTAGTATGTGGCTAGGGGGGGTTCTATAGTGGTGTGTGGCTGGGGGGGTTCTATAGTGGTATGTGGCTAAGGGGGGGTTCTAAAGTGGTATGTGGCTAGGGGGGTTCTATAGTGGTATGTGGCTGGGGGGGTTCGATAGTGGTATGTGGCTAGGGGGGTTCTATAGTTGTATGTGGCTAGGGGTGGTTCTATAGTGGTGTGTGGCTGGGGGGGTTCTATAGTGGTATGTGGCTAGGGGGGTTCCATAGTGGTATGTGGCTGGGGGGGGGTTCTATAGTGGTATCTGGCTGGGGGGATTCTATTGTGGTATGTGGCTAGGGGGGTTCTATAGTGGTATGTGGCAAGAGGGGGTTCTATAGTGGTGTGTGGCTAGGGGGGGTTCTATATTGGTATGTGGCTGGGGGATTTCTATAGTGGTATGTGGCTGGGGGGTTCCATAGTGGTATGTGGCTAGGGGGGGTTCTATAGTGGTATGTGGCTGGGGGGGTTCTATAGTGGTATGTGGCTGGGGGGGTTCCATAGTGGTATGTGGCTAGGGGGGGGGTCTATAGTGGTATGTGGCTGGGAGGGTTCTATAGTGGTATGTGGCTAGGGGGGGTTCTATAGTGGTATGTGGCTGGAGGGTTTCCATAGTGGTATGTGGCTAGAGGGGGTTCTATAGTGGTATGTGGCTGGGGGGGTTCTATAGGTGTATGTGTCTAGGGGGGGTTCTATAGTGGTATGTGGCTGGGGGGGTTCTATAGTGGTATGTGGCTAGGGGGGGTTCTATAGTGGTGTGTGTATGGGGGGGTTCTATAGTGGTATGTGGCTAGGGGGGTTCTATAGTGGTATGTGGCTAGGGGGGTTCTATAGTGGTATGTGGCTAGGGGGGTTCTATAGTGGTATGTGGCTAGGGGTGTTCTATAGTGGTATGTGGCTGCGGGGGTTCTGTAGTGGTATGTGGCTGGGGGGGTTCTGTAGTGGTATGTGGCTAAGGAGGGGTTCTATAGTGGTATGTGGCTAGGGGGGTTCTATAGTGGTATGTGGCTGGGGGGGAGGGTTCTGTAGTGGTATGTGGCTGGGGGGGTTCTATAGTGGTATGTGGCTAGGGGGGGTTCTATAGTGGTATGTGGCTGGGGGGGGTTCTATCGTGGTATGTGGCTAGGGGGGGTTCTGTAGTGGTATGTGGCTGGAGGGGTTCCAAAGTGGTATGTGGCTAGGGGGGGTTCTATAGTGTTGTGTGGCTGGGGGGGTTCTATAGTGGTATGTGGCTAAGGGGGGTTTCTAAAGTGGTATGTGGCTAGGGGGTTTCTATAGTGGTATGTGGCTGGGGGGGTTCAATAGTGGTATGTGGCTAGGGGGGGTTCTATAGTGGTATGTGATTGGGGGGGTTCTATAGTGGTATGTGGCTAAGGGGGGTTCTATAGTGGTATGTGGCTGGAGGGGTTCCAAAGTGGAATGTGGCTAGGGGGGGTTTTATAGTGGTGTGTGGCTAGGGGGGGTTCAATAGTGGTGTGTGTCTAGGGGGGGTTCTATAGTGGTGTGTGGCTAGGGGTGGTTATATAGTGGTATGTGGCTGGGGGGTTCTATAGTCTTATGCAGATGGGGGGGTTCTATAGTGGTATGTGGCTGGGGGGGGTTCTAGAGTGGTATGTGGCTGGGGGGTTCCATAGTGGTATGTGGCAAGGGGGGGGGGTTCTATAGTGGTATGTGGCTGGAGGGGTTCCAAAGTGGTATGTGGCTTGGGGGGGTTCTATAGTGGTGTGTGGCTGGGGGGGTTCTTTAGTGGTATGTGGCTAAGGGGGGGTTCTAAATTGGTATGTGGCTAGGGGGGTTCTATAGTTGTATGTGGCTGGGGGGGTTCTGTAGTGGTATGTGGCTGGGGGGGTTCTATAGTGGTATGTGGCTAGGGGGGGTTCTATAGTGGTATGTGGGTGGAGGGGTTCCATAGTAGTATGTGGCTAGGGGGGGTTCTATAGTGGTGTGTGGCTGGGGGGGTTCTATAGTGGTATGTGGCTAAGGGGGGGTTCTAAAGTGGTATGTGGCTAGGGGGGTTCTATAGTGGTATGTGGCTGGGGGGGTTCAATAGTGGTATGTGGCTAGGGGGGTTCTATAGTTGTATGTGGCTAGGGGTGGTTCTATAGTGGTGTGTGGCTAGGGGGGTTCTACAGTGGTATGTGGCAAGAGGGGGTTCTATAGTGGTGTGTGGCTGGGGGGTTCTATATTGGTATGTGGCTAGGGGGGGTTCTATAGTGGTATGTGGCTGGGGGGGTTCTATAGTGGTATGTGGCTGGGGGGGTTCCATAGTGGTATGTGGCTAGGGGGGGGTCTATAGTGGTATGTGGCTGGGGGGGTTCTATAGTGGTATGTGGCTAGGGGGGGTTCTATAGTGGTATGTGGCTGGAGGGTTTCCATAGTGGTATGTGGCTAGGGGGGGTTCTATAGTGGTATGTGGCTGGGGGGGTTCTATAGGTGTATGTGTCTAGGGGGGGGTTCTATAGTGGTATGTGGCTGGGGGGGGGTTCTATAGTGGTATGAGGCTAGGGGGGGTTCTATAGTGGTGTGTGTATGGGGGGGTTCTATAGTGGTATGTGGCTAGGGGGGTTCTATAGTGGTATGTGGTTTGGGGGTTCTATAGTGGTATGTGGCTAGGGGGGGTTCTATAGTGGTATGTGGCTAAGGGGGGTTCTATAGTGGTATGTGGCTAGGGGGGTTCTATAGTGGTATGTGGCTAGGGGTGTTCTATAGTGGTATGTGGCTGCGGGGGTTCTGTAGTGGTATGTGGCTGGGGGGAGGGTTCTGTAGTGGTATGTGGCTGGGGGGGTTCTGTAGTGGTATGTGGCTAAGGGGGGGTTCTAAAGTGGTATGTGGCTAGGGGGGTTCTATAGTGGTATGTGGCTGGGGGGTTCCATAGTGGTATGTGGCTGGGGGGAGGGGTTCTATAGTGGTATGTCGCTGGAGGGGTTCCAAAGTGGTATGTGGCTAGGGGGGGTTCTATAGTGGTGTGTGGCTGGGGGGGTTCTATAGTGGTATGTGGCTAAGGGGGGGTTCTAAAGTGGTATGTGGCTAGGGGGGTTCTATAGGGGAATGTGGCTGGGGGGGTTCTAAAGTGGTATGTGGCTAGGGGGGTTCTATAGGGGAATGTGGCTAGGGGGGTTCTATAGTGGTATGTGGCTAGGGGTGTTCTATAGTGGTATGTGGCTGCGGGGGTTCTGTAGTGGTATGTGGCTGGGGGGGTTCTGTAGTGGTATGTGGCTAAGGGGGGGTTCTATAGTGGTATGTGGCTAGGGGGGTTCTATAGTGGTATGTGGCTGGGGGGGAGGGTTCTGTAGTGGTATGTGGCTGGGGGGGTTCTATAGTGGTATGTGGCTAGGGGGGGTTCTATAGTGGTATGTGGCTGGGGGGGGTTCTATCGTGGTATGTGGCTAGGGGGGGTTCTATAGTGGTATGTGGCTGGAGGGGTTCCAAAGTGGTATGTGGCTATGGGGGGTTCTATAGTGTTGTGTGGCTGGGGGGGTTCTATAGTGGTATGTGGCTAAGGGGGGTTTCTAAAGTGGTATGTGGCTAGGGGGGTTCTATAGTGGTATGTGGCTGGGGGGGTTCAATAGTGGTATGTGGCTAGGGGGGGTTCTATAGTGGTATGTGATTGGGGGGGTTCTATAGTTGTATGTGGCTAAGGGGGGTTCTATAGTGGTATGTGGCTGGAGGGGTTCCAAAGTGGAATGTGGCTAAGGGGGGGTTCTATAGTGGTATGTGGCTAGGGGGGTTCTATAGTGGTATGTGGCTAAGGGGGGGTTCTAAAGTGGTATGTGGCTAGGGGGGTTCTATAGTGGTATGTGGTTGGGGGGGTTCAATAGTGGTATGTGGCTAGGGTGGGTTCTATAGTGGTATGTGGCTGGAGGGGTTCCAAAGTGGTATGTGGCTATGGGGGGTTCTATAGTGGTGTGTGGCTTGGGGGGTTCTTTAGTGGTATGTGGCTAAGGGGGGGTTCTAAAGTGGTATGTGGCTAGGGGGGTTCTATAGTGGTATGTGGCTGGGGGGGTTCTGTAGTGGTATGTGGCTAGGGGGGTTCTATAGTTGTATGTGGCTAGGGGTGGTTCTATAGTGGTGTGTGGCTGGGGGGGGTTCTATAGTGGTATGTGGCTAGGGGGGGTTCCATAGTGGTATGTGGCTGGGGGGGGGGTTCTATAGTGGTATGTGGCTGGGGGGGGGTTCTATTGTGGTATGTGGCTAGGGGGGGTTCAATAGTGGTGTGTGGCTAGGGGGGGTTCTATAGTGGTGTGTGGCTAGGGCTGGTTATATTGTGGTATGTGGCTGGGGGGGTTCTATAGTCTTATGCGGATGGGGGGGGTTCTATAGTGGTATGTGGATAGGGGGGGTTCAATTGTGGTATGTGGCTGGGGGGGTTCTATAGTGGTATGTGGCTGGGGGGGTTCTATAGTGGTATGTGGCTAGGGGGGTTCTATAGTGGTATGTGGCTGGAGGGGTTCCATAGTGGTATGTGGCTAGGGGGGGTTCTATAGCGGTGTGTGGCTAGGGGGGTTCCATAGTGGTATGTGGCTAGGCGGGGTTCTATAGTGGTATGTGGCTGGGGGGGTTCTATAGTGGTATGTGGCTAGGGGGGTTCTATAGTGGTATGTGGCTGGGCCGGTTTTATCGTGGTATGTGGCTGGAGGGGTTCCAAAGTGGTATGTGGCTAGGGGGGTTCTATAGTGGTGTGTGGCTGGGGGGTTCTATAGTGGTATGTGGCTAAGGGGGGGTTCTAAAGTGGTATGTGGCTAGGGGGGTTCTATAGTGGTATGTGGCAGGGGGGAGCGTTCTGTAGTGGTATGTGGCTAGGGGGGTTCTATAGTGGTATGTGGCTAGAGGGGGTTCTATAGTGGTGTGTGGCTAGGGGGGGTTCTATATTGGTATGTGGCTGGGGGGGTTCTGTAGTGGTATGTGGCTGGGGGGGTTCCATAGTGGTATGTGGCTAGGGGGGGTTCTATAGTCTTATGTGGCTGGGGGGGTTCTATAGTGGTATGTGGCTGGGGGGGTTCTATAGTGGTATGTGGCTAAGGGGTGGTTCTATAGTGGTATGTGGCTAGGGGGGGTTCTATAGTGGTATGTGGCTAGGGGGGTTCTATAGTGGTATGTGGCTGGGGGCGTTCTGTAGTGGTATGTGGCTGGGGGGGTTCTGTAGTGGTATGTGGCTAAGGGGGGGTTCTATAGTGGTATGTGGCTAGGGGGGTTCTATAGTGGTATGTGGCTAAGGGGGGGTTCTAAAGTGGTATGTGGCTAGGGGGGTTCTATAGTGGTATGTGGCTGGGGGGGTTCAATAGTGGTATGTGGCTAGGGTGGGTTCTATAGTGGTATGTGGCTGGAGGGGTTCCAAAGTGGTATGTGGCTAGGGGGGGTTCTATAGTGGTGTGTGGCTGGGGGGGTTCTTTAGTGGTATGTGGCTAAGGGGGCGTTCTAAAGTGGTATGTGGCTAGGGGGGTTCTATAGTGGTATGTGGCTGGGGGGGTTCTGTATTGGTATGTGGCTAGGGGGGTTCTATAGTTGTATGTGGCTAGGGGTGGTTCTATAGTGGTGTGTGGCTGGGGGGGTTCTATAGTGGTATGTGGCTAGGGGTGGTTCCATAGTGGTATGTGGCTGGGGGGGGGTTCTATAGTGGTATGTGGCTGGGGGAGGTTCTATTGTGGTATGTGGCTAGGGGGGGTTCAATAGTGGTGTGTGGCTAGGGGGGGTTCTATAGTGGTGTGTGGCTAGGGCTGGTTATGTAGTGGTATGTGGCTGGGGGGGTTCTATAGTGGTATGTGGCTGGCGGGGTTCTATAGTGGTATGTGGCTAAGGGGTGTTACTATAGTGGTATGTGGCTAGGGGGGTTCTATAGTGGTATGTGTCTAGGGGGGTTCTATAGTGGTATGTGGCTGGGGGGGAGGGTTCTGTAGTGGTATGTGGCTGGGGGGGTTCTATAGTGGTATGTGGCTAGGGGGGGTTCTATAGTGGTATGTGGCTGGGGGGGGTTCTATCGTGGTATGTGGCTAGGGGGGGTTCTATAGTGGTATGTGGCTGGAGGGGTTCCAAAGTGGTATGTGGCTATGGGGGGTTCTATAGTGTTGTGTGGCTGGGGGGGTTCTATAGTGGTATGTGGCTAAGGGGGGTTTCTAAAGTGGTATGTGGCTAGGGGGGTTCTATAGTGGTATGTGGCTGGGGGGGTTCAATAGTGGTATGTGGCTAGGGGGGGTTCTATAGTGGTATGTGATTGGGGGGGTTCTATAGTTGTATGTGGCTAAGGGGGGTTCTATAGTGGTATGTGGCTGGAGGGGTTCCAAAGTGGAATGTGGCTAAGGGGGGGTTCTATAGTGGTATGTGGCTAGGGGGGTTCTATAGTGGTATGTGGCTAAGGGGGGGTTCTAAAGTGGTATGTGGCTAGGGGGGTTCTATAGTGGTATGTGGTTGGGGGGGTTCAATAGTGGTATGTGGCTAGGGTGGGTTCTATAGTGGTATGTGGCTGGAGGGGTTCCAAAGTGGTATGTGGCTATGGGGGGTTCTATAGTGGTGTGTGGCTTGGGGGGTTCTTTAGTGGTATGTGGCTAAGGGGGGGTTCTAAAGTGGTATGTGGCTAGGGGGGTTCTATAGTGGTATGTGGCTGGGGGGGTTCTGTAGTGGTATGTGGCTAGGGGGGTTCTATAGTTGTATGTGGCTAGGGTTGGTTCTATAGTGGTGTGTGGCTGGGGGGGGTTCTATAGTGGTATGTGGCTAGGGGGGGTTCCATAGTGGTATGTGGCTGGGGGGGGGGGTTCTATAGTGGTATGTGGCTGGGGGGGGGTTCTATTGTGGTATGTGGCTAGGGGGGGTTCAATAGTGGTGTGTGGCTAGGGGGGGTTCTATAGTGGTGTGTGGCTAGGGCTGGTTATATTGTGGTATGTGGCTGGGGGGGTTCTATAGTCTTATGCGGATGGGGGGGTTCTATAGTGGTATGTGGCTAGGGGGGGTTCAATTGTGGTATGTGGCTGGGGGGGTTCTATAGTGGTATGTGGCTGGGGGGGTTCTATAGTGGTATGTGGCTAGGGGGGTTCTATAGTGGTATGTGGCTGGAGGGGTTCCATAGTGGTATGTGGCTAGGGGGGGTTCTATAGCGGTGTGTGGCTAGGGGGGTTCCATAGTGGTATGTGGCTAGGCGGGGTTCTATAGTGGTATGTGGCTGGGGGGGTTCTATAGTGGTATGTGGCTAGGGGGGTTCTATAGTGGTATGTGGCTGGGCCGGTTTTATCGTGGTATGTGGCTGGAGGGGTTCCAAAGTGGTATGTGGCTAGGGGGGTTCTATAGTGGTGTGTGGCTGGGGGGTTCTATAGTGGTATGTGGCTAAGGGGGGGTTCTAAAGTGGTATGTGGCTAGGGGGGTTCTATAGTGGTATGTGGCAGGGGGGAGCGTTCTGTAGTGGTATGTGGCTAGGGGGGTTCTATAGTGGTATGTGGCTAGAGGGGGTTCTATAGTGGTGTGTGGCTAGGGGGGGTTCTATATTGGTATGTGGCTGGGGGGGTTCTGTAGTGGTATGTGGCTGGGGGGGTTCCATAGTGGTATGTGGCTAGGGGGGGTTCTATAGTCTTATGTGGCTGGGGGGGTTCTATAGTGGTATGTGGCTGGGGGGGTTCTATAGTGGTATGTGGCTAAGGGGTGGTTCTATAGTGGTATGTGGCTAGGGGGGGTTCTATAGTGGTATGTGGCTAGGGGGGTTCTATAGTGGTATGTGGCTGGGGGCGTTCTGTAGTGGTATGTGGCTGGGGGGGTTCTGTAGTGGTATGTGGCTAAGGGGGGGTTCTATAGTGGTATGTGGCTAGGGGGGTTCTATAGTGGTATGTGGCTAAGGGGGGGTTCTAAAGTGGTATGTGGCTAGGGGGGTTCTATAGTGGTATGTGGCTGGGGGGGTTCAATAGTGGTATGTGGCTAGGGTGGGTTCTATAGTGGTATGTGGCTGGAGGGGTTCCAAAGTGGTATGTGGCTAGGGGGGGTTCTATAGTGGTGTGTGGCTGGGGGGTTCTTTAGTGGTATGTGGCTAAGGGGGCGTTCTAAAGTGGTATGTGGCTAGGGGGGTTCTATAGTGGTATGTGGCTGGGGGGGTTCTGTATTGGTATGTGGCTAGGGGGGTTCTATAGTTGTATGTGGCTAGGGGTGGTTCTATAGTGGTGTGTGGCTGGGGGGGTTCTATATTGGTATGTGGCTAGGGGTGGTTCCATAGTGGTATGTGGCTGGGGGGGGGTTCTATAGTGGTATGTGGCTGGGGGAGGTTCTATTGTGGTATGTGGCTAGGGGGGGTTCAATAGTGGTGTGTGGCTAGGGGGGGTTCTATAGTGGTGTGTGGCTAGGGCTGGTTATGTAGTGGTATGTGGCTGGGGGGGTTCTATAGTGGTATGTGGCTGGCGGGGTTCTATAGTGGTATGTGGCTAAGGGGTGTTACTATAGTGGTATGTGGCTAGGGGGGTTCTATAGTGGTATGTGGCTAGGGGGGTTCTATAGTGGTATGTGGCTAGGGGGGTTCTATAGTGGTATGTGGCTAGGGGTGTTCTATAGTGGTATGTGGCTGCGGGGGTTCTGTAGTGGTATGTGGCTGGGGGGGTTCTGTAGTGGTATGTGGCTAAGGGGGGGTTCTATAGTGGTATGTGGCTAGGGGGGTTCTATAGTGGTATGTGGCAAGGGGGGAGGGTTCTGTAGTGGTATGTGGCTGGGGGGGTTCTATAGTGGTATGTGGCTAGGGGGGGTTCTATAGTGGTATGTGGCTGGGGGGGGTTCTATCGTGGTATGTGGCTAGGGGGGGTTCTATAGTGGTATGTGGCTGGAGGGTTTCCAAAGTGGTATGTGGCTAGGGGGGGTTCTATAGTGTTGTGTGGCTGGGGGGGTTCTATAGTGGTATGTGGCTAAGGGGGGTTTCTAAAGTGGTATGTGGCTAGGGGGGATCTATAGTGGTATGTGGCTGGGGGGGTTCAATAGTGGTATGTGGCTAGGGGGGGTTCTATAGTGGTATGTGATTGGGGGGGTTCTATAGTGGTATGTGGCTAAGGGGGGTTCTATAGTGGTATGTGGCTGGAGGGGTTCCAAAGTGGAATGTGGCTGGGGGGGTTCTATAGTGGTGTGTGGCTAGGGGGGGTTCAATAGTGGTGTGTGTCTAGGGGGGGTTCTATAGTGGTGTGTGGCTAGGGGTGGTTATATAGTGGTATGTGGCTGGGGGGTTCTATAGTCTTATGCAGATGGGGGGGTTCTATAGTGGTATGTGGCTGGGGGGGGTTCTATAGTGGTATGTGGCTGGGGGGTTCCATAGTGGTATGTGGCTAGGGGGGGGTTCTAAATTGGTATGTGGCTAGGGGGGTTCTATAGTTGTATGTGGCTGGGGGGGTTCTATAGTGGTATGTGGGTGGAGGGGTTCCATAGTAGTATGTGGCTAGGGGGGGTTCTATAGTGGTGTGTGGCTGGGGGGGTTCTATAGTGGTATGTGGCTAAGGGGGGGTTCTAAAGTGGTATGTGGCTAGGGGGGTTCTATAGTGGTATGTGGCTGGGGGGGTTCAATAGTGGTATGTGGCTAGGGGGGTTCTATAGTTGTATGTGGCTAGGGGTGGTTCTATAGTGGTGTGTGGCTGGGGGGGTTCTATAGTGGTATGTGGCTAGGGGGGTTTCCATAGTGGTATGTGGCTGGGGGGGGTTCTATAGTGGTATCTGGCTGGGGGGATTCTATTGTGGTATGTGGCTAGGGGGGTTCTATAGTGGTATGTGGCAAGAGGGGGTTCTATAGTGGTGTGTGGCTGGGGGGGTTCTATATTGGTATGTGGCTGGGGGATTTCTATAGTGGTATGTGGCTGGGGGGTTCCATAGTGGTATGTGGCTAGGGGGGGTTCTATAGTGGTATGTGGCTGGGGGGGTTCTATAGTGGTATGTGGCTGGGGGGGTTCCATAGTGGTATGTGGCTAGGGGGGGGTCTATAGTGGTATGTGGCTGGGGGGGTTCTATAGTGGTATGTGGCTAGGGGGGGTTCTATAGTGGTATGTGGCTGGAGGGTTTCCATAGTGGTATGTGGCTAGGGGGGGTTCTATAGTGGTATGTGGCTGGGGGGGTTCTATAGGTGTATGTGTCTAGGGGGGGTTCTATAGTGGTATGTGGCTGGGGGGGTTCTATAGTGGTATGTGGCTAGGGGGGGTTCTATAGTGGTGTGTGTATGGGGGGGTTCTATAGTGGTATGTGGCTAGGGGGGTTCTATAGTGGTATGTGGCTAGGGGGGTTCTATAGTGGTATGTGGCTAGGGGGGTTCTATAGTGGTATGTGGCTAGGGGTGTTCTATAGCGGTATGTGGCTGCGGGGGTTCTGTAGTGGTATGTGGCTGGGGGGGTTCTGTAGTGGTATGTGGCTAAGGAGGGGTTCTATAGTGGTATGTGGCTAGGGGGGTTCTATAGTGGTATGTGGCTGGGGGGGAGGGTTCTGTAGTGGTATCTGGCTGGGGGGATTCTATTGTGGTATGTGGCTAGGGGGGTTCTATAGTGGTATGTGGCAAGAGGGGGTTCTATAGTGGTGTGTGGCTGGGGGGGTTCTATATTGGTATGTGGCTGGGGGATTTCTATAGTGGTATGTGGCTGGGGGGTTCCATAGTGGTATGTGGCTAGGGGGGGTTCTATAGTGGTATGTGGCTGGGGGGGTTCTATAGTGGTATGTGGCTGGGGGGGTTCCATAGTGGTATGTGGCTAGGGGGGGGTCTATAGTGGTATGTGGCTGGGGGGGTTCTATAGTGGTATGTGGCTAGGGGGGGTTCTATAGTGCTATGTGGCTGGAGGGTTTCCATAGTGTTATGTGGCTAGGGGGGGTTCTATAGTGGTATGTGGCTGGGGGGGTTCTATAGGTGTATGTGTCTAGGGGGGGTTCTATAGTGGTATGTGGCTGGGGGGGTTCTATAGTGGTATGTGGCTAGGGGGGGTTCTATAGTGGTGTGTGTATGGGGGGGTTCTATAGTGGTATGTGGCTAGGGGGGTTCTATAGTGGTATGTGGCTAGGGGGGTTCTATAGTGGTATGTGGCTAGGGGGGTTCTATAGTGGTATGTGGCTAGGGGTGTTCTATAGTGGTATGTGGCTGCGGGGGTTCTGTAGTGGTATGTGGCTGGGGGGGTTCTGTAGTGGTATGTGGCTAAGGAGGGGTTCTATAGTGGTATGTGGCTAGGGGGGTTCTATAGTGGTATGTGGCTGGGGGGGAGGGTTCTGTAGTGGTATGTGGCTGGGGGGGTTCTATAGTGGTATGTGGCTAGGGGGGGTTCTATAGTGGTATGTGGCTGGGGGGGTTCTATCGTGGTATGTGGCTAGGGGGGGTTCTATAGTGGTATGTGGCTGGAGGGGTTCCAAAGTGGTATGTGGCTAGGGGGGGTTCTATAGTGTTGTGTGGCTGGGGGGGTTCTATAGTGGTATGTGGCTAAGGGGGGTTTCTAAAGTGGTATGTGGCTAGGGGGGTTCTATAGTGGTATGTGGCTGGGGGGGTTCAATAGTGGTATGTGGCTAGGGGGGGTTCTATAGTGGTATGTGATTGGGGGGGTTCTATAGTGGTATGTAGCTAAGGGGGGTTCTATAGTGGTATGTGGCTGGAGGGGTTCCAAAGTGGAATGTGGCTAGGGGGGGTTCTATAGTGGTGTGTGGCTAGGGGGGGTTCAATAGTGGTGTGTGTCTAGGGGGGGTTCTATAGTGGTGTGTGGCTAGGGGTGGTTATGTAGTGGTATGTGGCTGGGGGGTTCTATAGTCTTATGCAGATGGGGGGGTTCTATAGTGGTATGTGGCTGGGGGGGGTTCTATAGTGGTATGTGGCTGGGGGGTTCCATAGTGGTATGTGGCTAGGGGGGGGGGTTCTATAGTGGTATGTGGCTGGAGGGGTTCCAAAGTGGTATGTGGCTTGGGGGGGTTCTATAGTGGTGTGTGGCTGGGGGGGTTCTTTAGTGGTATGTGGCTAAGGGGGGGTTCTAAATTGGTATGTGGCTAGGGGGGTTCTATAGTTGTATGTGGCTGGGGGGGTTCTGTAGTGGTATGTGGCTGGGGGGGTTCTATAGTGGTATGTGGCTAGGGGGGGTTCTATAGTGGTATGCGGGTGGAGGGGTTCCATAGTAGTATGTGGCTAGGGGGGGTTCTATAGTGGTGTGTGGCTGGGGGGGTTCTATAGTGGTATGTGGCTAAGGGGGGGTTCTAAAGTGGTATGTGGCTAGGGGGGTTCTATAGTGGTATGTGGCTGGGGGGGTTCAATAGTGGTATGTGGCTAGGGGGGTTCTATAGTTGTATGTGGCTAGGGGTGGTTCTATAGTGGTGTGTGGCTGGGGGGGTTCTATAGTGGTATGTGGCTAGGGGGGTTCCATAGTGGTATGTGGCTGGGGGGGGTTCTATAGTGGTATCTGGCTGGGGGGATTCTATTGTGGTATGTGGCTAGGGGGGTTCTATAGTGGTATGTGGCAAGAGGGGGTTCTATAGTGGTGTGTGGCTGGGTGGGTTCTATATTGGTATGTGGCTGGGGGATTTCTATAGTGGTATGTGGCTGGGGGGTTCCATAGTGGTATGTGGCTAGGGGGGGTTCTATAGTGGTATGTGGCTGGGGGGGTTCTATAGTGGTATGTGGCTGGGGGGGTTCCATAGTGGTATGTGGCTAGGGGGGGGTCTATAGTGGTATGTGGCTGGGGGGGTTCTATAGTGGTATCTGGCTAGGGGGGGTTCTATAGTGGTATGTGGCTGGAGGGTTTCCATAGTGGTATGTGGCTAGGGGGGGTTCAATGTTGGTATGTGGCTGGGGGGGTTCTATAGGTGTATGTGTCTAGGGGGGGTTCTATAGTGGTATGTGGCTGGGGGTGTTCTGTAGTGGTATGTGGCTGGGGGAGGGTTCTGTAGTGGTATGTTGCTGGGGGGGTTCTGTAGTGGTATGTGGCTAAGGGGGGGTTCTAAAGTGGTATGTGGCTAGGGGGGTTCTATAGTGGTATGTGGCTGGGGGGTTCCATAGTGGTATGTGGCTGGGGGGAGGGGTTCTATAGTGGTATGTGGCTGGAGGGGTTCCAAAGTGGTATGTGGCTAGGGGGGGTTCTATAGTGGTGTGTGGCTGGGGGGGTTCTATAGTGGTATGTGGCTAAGGGGGGGTTCTAAAGTGGTATGTGGCTAGGGGGGTTCTATAGGGGAATGTGGCTGGGGGGGTTCTAAAGTGGTATGTGGCTAGAGGGGGTTCTATAGTGGTGTGTGGCTAGGGGTGGTTATATAGTGGTATGTGGCTGGGGGGGTTCCATAGTGGTATGTGGCTAGGGGGGGTTCTATAGTCTTATGTGGCTGGGGGGGTTCTATAGTGGTATGTGGCTGGGGGGGTTCTATAGTGGTATGTGGCTAAGGGGTGGTTCTATAGTGGTATGTGGCTAGGGGGGGTTCTATAGTGGTATGTGGCTAGGGGGGTTCTATAGTGGTATGTGGCTGGGGGGGATCTGTAGTGGTATGTGGCTGGGGGGGTTCTGTAGTGGTATGTGGCTAAGGGGGGGTTCTATAGTGGTATGTGGCTAGGGGGGTTCTATAGTGGTATGTGGCTAAGGGGGGGTTCTAAAGTGGTATGTGGCTAGGGGGGTTCTATAGTGGTATGTGGTTGGGGGGGTTCAATAGTGGTATGTGGCTAGGGTGGGTTCTATAGTGGTATGTGGCTGGAGGGGTTCCAAAGTGGTATGTGGCTATGGGGGGTTCTATAGTGGTGTGTGGCTTGGGGGGTTCTTTAGTGGTATGTGGCTAAGGGGGGGTTCTAAAGTGGTATGTGGCTAGGGGGGTTCTATAGTGGTATGTGGCTGGGGGGGTTCTGTAGTGGTATGTGGCTAGGGGGGTTCTATAGTTGTATGTGGCTAGGGGTGGTTCTATAGTGGTGTGTGGCTGGGGGGGGTTCTATAGTGGTATGTGGCTAGGGGGGGTTCCATAGTGGTATGTGGCTGGGGGGGGGGGGTTCTATAGTGGTATGTGGCTGGGGGGGGGTTCTATTGTGGTATGTGGCTAGGGGGGGTTCAATAGTGGTGTGTGGCTAGGGGGGGTTCTATAGTGGTGTGTGGCTAGGGCTGGTTATATTGTGGTATGTGGCTGGGGGGGTTCTATAGTCTTATGCGGATGGGGGGGTTCTATAGTGGTATGTGGCTAGGGGGGGTTCAATAGTGGAATGTGGCTGGGGGGTTCTATAGTGTAATGTGGCTGGGGGGGTTCTATAGTGGTATGTGGCTAGGGGGGTTCTATAGTGGTATGTGGCTGGAGGGGTTCCATAGTGGTATGTGGCTAGGGGGGGTTCTATAGCGGTGTGTGGCTAGGGGGGGTTCCATAGTGGTATGTGGCTGGGGGGGTTCTATAGTGGTATGTGGCTAGGGGGGTTCTATAGTGGTATGTGGCTGGGCCGGTTTTATCGTGGTATGTGGCTGGAGGGGTTCCAAAGTGGTATGTGGCTAGGGGGGTTCTATAGTGGTGTGTGGCTGGGGGGTTCTATAGTGGTATGTGGCTAAGGGGGGGTTCTATAGTGGTATGTGGCTAGGGGGGGTTCTATAGTGGTATGTGGCTAGGGGGGTTCTATAGTGGTATGTGGCTAGGGGGGGTTCTATAGTGGTATGTGGCTAGGGGGGTTCTATAGTGGTATGTGGCTGGGGGGTTCTGTAGTGGTATGTGGCTGGGGGGGTTCTATAGTGGTATGTGGCTAGGGGGGGTTCTATAGTGGTATGTGGCTAGGGGGGTTCTATAGTGGTATGTGGCTGGGGGGGTTCTGTAGTGGTATGTGGCTGGGGGGGTTCTGTAGTGGTATGTGGCTAAGGGGGGGTTCTATAGTGGTATGTGGCTAGGGGGGTTCTATAGTGGTATGTGGCTAAGGGGGGGTTCTAAAGTGGTATGTGGCTAGGGGGTTCTATAGTGGTATGTGGCTGGGGGGGTTCTATAGTGGTATGTGGCTAGGGGGGGTTCAATAGTGGAATGTGGCTGGGGGGTTCTATAGTGTAATGTGGCTGGGGGGGTTCTATAGTGGTATGTGGCTAGGGGGGTTCTATAGTGGTATGTGGCTGGAGGGGTTCCATAGTGGTATGTGGCTAGGGGGGGTTCTATAGCGGTGTGTGGCTAGGGGGGGTTCCATAGTGGTATGTGGCTGGGGGGGTTCTATAGTGGTATGTGGCTAGGGGGGTTCTATAGTGGTATGTGGCTGGGCC
Source organism: Salmo salar (assembly GCF_965601325.2). Lineage (NCBI taxonomy): Eukaryota > Metazoa > Chordata > Actinopteri > Salmoniformes > Salmonidae > Salmo > Salmo salar. The sequence continues at coordinate 59,131,726 of NC_138301.1, forward strand.
GGTTTTATCGTGGTATGTGGCTGGAGGGGTTCCAAAGTGGTATGTGGCTAGGGGGGTTCTATAGTGGTGTGTGGCTGGGGGGTTCTATAGTGGTATGTGGCTAAGGGGGGGTTCTATAGTGGTATGTGGCTAGGGGGGGTTCTATAGTGGTATGTGGCTAGGGGGGTTCTATAGTGGTATGTGGCTAGGGGGGGTTCTATAGTGGTATGTGGCTAGGGGGGTTCTATAGTGGTATGTGGCTGGGGGGTTCTGTAGTGGTATGTGGCTGGGGGGGTTCTATAGTGGTATGTGGCTAGGGGGGGTTCTATAGTGGTATGTGGCTAGGGGGGTTCTATAGTGGTATGTGGCTGGGGGGGTTCTGTAGTGGTATGTGGCTGGGGGGGTTCTGTAGTGGTATGTGGCTAAGGGGGGGTTCTATAGTGGTATGTGGCTAGGGGGGTTCTATAGTGGTATGTGGCTAAGGGGGGGTTCTAAAGTGGTATGTGGCTAGGGGGTTCTATAGTGGTATGTGGCTGGGGGGGTTCAATAGTGGTATGTGGCTAGGGTGGGTTCTATAGTGGTATGTGGCTGGAGGGGTTCCAAAGTGGTATGTGGCTAGGGGGGGTTCTATAGTGGTGTGTGGCTGGGGGGGTTCTTTAGTGGTATGTGGCTAAGGGGGGGTTCTAAAGTGGTATGTGGCTAGGGGGGTTCTATAGTGGTATGTGGCTGGGGGGGTTCTGTATTGGTATGTGGCTAGGGGGGTTCTATAGTTGTATGTGGCTAGGGGTGGTTCTATAGTGGTGTGTGGCTGGGGGGGTTCTATAGTGGTATGTGGCTAGGGGTGGTTCCATAGTGGTATGTGGCTGGGGGGGGGGTTCTATAGTGGTATGTGGCTGGGGGAGGTTCTATTGTGGTATGTGGCTAGGGGGGGTTCAATAGTGGTGTGTGGCTAGGGGGGGGTTCTATAGTGGTGTGTGGCTGGGGGGGTCAGTACTATCAACAGTCACTAGTCAGTATTACCAACAGTCAGTATTACCAACAGTCAGTAGTCAGTATTACCAACAGTCAGTAGTCAGTACTACCAACAGTCAGAAGTCAGTATTACCAACAGTCAGTAGTCAGTATTACCAACAGTCAGTAGTCAGTACTACCAACAGTCAGTAGTCAGTACTACCAACAGTCAGTATTACCAACAGTCAGTAGTCAGTATTACCAACAGTCAGTAGTCAGTACTACCAACAGTCAGAAGTCAGTATTACCAACAGTCAGTAGTCAGTATTACCAACAGTCAGTAGTCAGTACTACCAACAGTCAGTATTACCAACAGTCAGTAGTCAGTATTACCAAAAGGCAGTAGTCAGTACTACCAACAGTCAGTAGTCAGTATTACTAACAGTCAGTAGTCAGTATTACCAACAGTCAGTAACCAGTATTACCAACAGGCAGTAGTCAGTACTACCAACAGTCAGTAGTCAGTATTACCAACAATCAGTAGTCAGTATTACCAACAGTCAGTAGTCAGTATTGCCAACAGTCAGTAGTCAGTACTACCAACAGTCAGTAGTCAGTATTACCAACAGGCAGTAGTCAGTATTACCAACAGTCAGAAGTCAGTATTACCAACAGGCAGTAGTCAGTACTACCAACAGTCAGTAGTCAGTATTACCAACAGGCAGTAGTCAGTATTACCAACAGTCAGTAGTCAGTATTACCAACAGTCAGTAGTCAGTATGACCAACAGTCAGTAGTCAGTATTACCAACAGTCAGTAGTCAGTATTACCAACAGTCAGTAGTCAGTATTACCAACAGTCAGTATTACCAACAGTCAGTATTACCAACAGTCAGTAGTCAGTATTACCAACAGTCAGTATTACCAACAGTCAGCAGTCAGTAATAAAAACAGTCAGTAGTCAGTATTACCAAAAGTCAGTAGTCAGTATTACCAACAGTCAGAAGTCAGTATTACCAACAGTCAGTATTACCAACAGTCAGTAGTCAGTATTACCAACAGTCAGTATTGCCAACAGACAGTATTCAGTATTACCAACAGTCAGTAGTCAGTATTACCAACAGTCAGTATTACCAACAGTCAGTATTACCAACAGTCAGTAGTCAGTATTACCAACAAGCAGTAGTCAGTACTACCAACAGTCAGTATTACCAACAGTAGTAGTCAGTATTACCAACAGTCAGTATTACCAATAGTCAGTATTACCAACAATCAGTAGTCAGTATTACCAACAGTCAGTATTACCAACAGTCAGCAGTCAGTAATAAAAACAGTCAGTAGTCAGTATTACCAAAAGTCAGTAGTCAGTATTACCAACAGTCAGAAGTCAGTATTACCAACAGTCAGTATTACCAACAGTCAGTAGTCAGTATTACCAACAGTCAGTATTGCCAACAGACAGTAGCCAGTATTACCAACAGTCAGTAGTCAGTATTACCAACAGTCAGTAGTCAGTATTACCAACAGTCAGTATTACCAACAGTCAGTATTACCAACAGTCAGTAGTCAGTATTACCAACAGTCAGAAGTCAGTATTACCAACAGTCAGTAATACCAACAGTCAGTAGTCAGTATTACCAACAGTCAGAAGTCAGTATTACCAACAGTCAGTAATACCAACAGTCAGTAGTCAGTATTACCAACAGTCAGTATTACCAACAGTCAGTAGTCAGTAAAACCAACAGTCAGTAGTCAGTACTATCAACAGTCAGAATTCAGTATTACCAACAGTCAGTATTCAGTATTACCAAAAGGCAGTAGTCAGTACTACCAACAGTCAGCAGTCAGTATTACTAACAGTCAGTAGTCAGTATTACCAACAGTCAGTAGTCAGTATTACCAACAGGCAGTAGTCAGTACTACCAACAGTCAGTAGTCAGTATTACCAACAGTCAGTAGTCAGTACTACCAACAGTCAGTAGTTAGTATTACCAACAGTCAGTAGTCAGTATTAACAACAGTCAGTATTCAGTATTACCAAAAGGCAGTAGTCAGTACTACCAACAGTCAGTAGTCAGTACTACCAACAGTCAGTATTACCAAAAGTCAGTAGTCAGTATTACCAACAGTCAGTAGTCAGTATTACCAACAGTCAGAAGTCAGTATTACCAACAGTCAGTAATACCAACAGTCAGTATTACCAACAGTCAGTAGTCAGTACTACCAACAGTCAGTATTACCAACAGTCAGTAGTCAGTATTACCAACAGTCAGTATTGCCAACAGTCAGTAGTCAGTATTGCTGTCAGTAGTCAGTATTACCAACAGTCAGTAGTCAGTACTATCAACAGTCAGTAGTCAGTATTACCAACAGTCAGTATTCAGTATTACCAAAAGGCAGTAGTCAGTACTACCAACAGTCAGTAGTCAGTACTACCAACAGTCAGTATTACCAACAGTCAGTAGTCAGTATTACCAACAGTCAGTAGTCAGTACTACCAACAGTCAGAAGTCAGTATTACCAACAGTCAGTAGTCAGTATTACCAACAGTCAGTAGTCAGTACTACCAACAGTCAGTATTACCAACAGTCAGTAGTCAGTATTACCAAAAGGCAGTAGTCAGTACTACCAACAGTCAGTAGTCAGTATTACTAACAGTCAGTAGTCAGTATTACCAACAGTCAGTAGTCAGTATTACCAACAGGCAGTAGTCAGTACTACCAACAGTCAGTAGTCAGTATTACCAACAGTCAGTAGTCAGTATTACCAACAGTCAGTAGTCAGTATTGCCAACAGTCAGTAGTCAGTACTACCAACAGTCAGTAGTCAGTATTACCAACAGGCAGTAGTCAGTATTACCAACAGTCAGAAGTCAGTATTACCAACAGGCAGTAGTCAGTACTACCAACAGTCAGTAGTCAGTATTACCAACAGGCAGTAGTCAGTATTACCAACAGTCAGTAGTCAGTATTACCAACAGTCAGTAGTCAGTATGACCAACAGTCAGTTGTCAGTATTACCAACAGTCAGTAGTCAGTATTACCAACAGTCAGTAGTCAGTATTACCAACAGTCAGTATTACCAACAGTCAGTATTACCAACAGTCAGTAGTCAGTATTACCAACAGTCAGTATTACCAACAGTCAGCAGTCAGTAATAAAAACAGTCAGTAGTCAGTATTACCAAAAGTCAGTAGTCAGTATTACCAACAGTCAGAAGTCAGTATTACCAACAGTCAGTATTGCCAACAGACAGTAGTCAGTATTACCAACAGTCAGTAGTCAGTATTACCAACAGTCAGTATTACCAACAGTCAGTATTACCAACAGTCAGTAGTCAGTATTACCAACAGGCAGTAGTCAGTACTACCAACAGTCAGTATTACCAACAGTAGTAGTCAGTATTACCAACAGTCAGTATTACCAACAGTCAGTATTACCAACAGTCAGCAGTCAGTAATAAAAACAGTCAGTAGTCAGTATTACCAAAAGTCAGTAGTCAGTATTACCAACAGTCAGAAGTCAGTATTACCAACAGTCAGTATTACCAACAGTCAGTAGTCAGTATTACCAACTGTCAGTATTGCCAACAGACAGTAGCCAGTATTACCAACAGTCAGTAGTCAGTATTACCAACAGTCAGTAGTCAGTATTACCAACAGTCAGTATTACCAACAGTCAGTATTACCAACAGTCAGTAGTCAGTATTACCAACAGGCAGTAGTCAGTACTACCAACAGTCAGTATTACCAACAGTAGTAGTCAGTATTACCAACAGTCAGTATTACCAACAGTCAGTAGTCAGTATTACCAAGTGTCTGTAGTCAGTATTACCAACAGTCAGTAGTCAGTACTACCAACAGTCAGTAGTCAGTATTACCAACAGTCAGTAGTCAGTATTACCAACAGTCAGTAGTCAGTATTACCAACAGTCAGTATTACCAACAGTCAGTATTGCCAACAGTCAGTAGTCAGTATAACCAACAGTCAGTAGTCAGTATTACCAACAGTCAGTAGTCAGTATTACCAACAGTCAGTATTACCAACAGTCAGTAGTCAGTACTATCAACAGTCAGTAGTCAGTAGTACCAACAGGTAGTAGTCAGTTCTTCCAACAGTCAGTATTACCAACAGTCAGTAGTCAGTATTACCAACAATCAGTATTGCCAACAGTCAGTAGTCAGTATTACCAACAGGCAGTAGTCAGTATTACCAACAGTCAGTATTACCAACAGTCAGTAGTCAGTATTACCAACAGGCAGTAGTCAGTATTACCAACAGTCAGAAGTCAGTATTACCAACAGGCAGTAGTCAGTACTACCAACAGTCAGTAGTCAGTATTACGAACAGGCAGTAGTCAGTATTACCAACAGTCAGTATTACCAACAGTCAGTAGTCAGTACTATCAACAGTCAGTAGTCAGTAGTACCAACAGGCAGTAGTCAGTACTACCAACAGTCAGTAGTCAGTTCTACCAACAGTTAGTATTACCAACAGTCAGTAGTCAGTATTACCAACAGGCAGTAGTCAGTATTACCAACAGTCAGTAGTCAGTATTACCAACAGTCAGTATTACCAACAGTCAGTATTACCAACAGTCAGTAGTCAGTAATATCAACAGTCAGTAGTCAGTATTACCAACAGGCAGTAGTCAGTACTACCAACAGTCAGTAGTCAGTACTACCAACAGTCAGTATTACCAACAGTCAGTAGTCAGTATTACCAACAATCAGTATTGCCAACAGTCAGTAGTCAGTATTACCAACAGGCAGTAGTCAGTATTACCAACAGTCAGTATTACCAACAGTCAGTAGTCAGTATTACCAACAGGCAGTAGTCAGTATTATCAACAGTCAGTAGTCAGTATTACCAACAGTCAGTATTACCAACAGTCAGTATTACCAACAGTCAGTAGTCAGTATTACCAACAGTCAGAAGTCAGTATTACCAACAGTCAGTAATACCAACAGTCAGTAGTCAGTATTACCAACAGTCAGTATTACCAACAGTCAGTAGTCAGTAAAACCAACAGTCAGTAGTCAGTACTATCAACAGTCAGAATTCAGTATTACCAACAGTCAGTATTCAGTATTACCAAAAGGCATTAGTCAGTACTACCAACAATCAGCAGTCAGTATTACTAACAGTCAGTAGTCATTATTACCAACAGTCAGTAGTCAGTATTACCAACAGGCTGTAGTCAGTACTACCAACAGTCAGTAGTCAGTATTACCAACAGTCAGTAGTCAGTACTACCAACAGTCAGTAGTTAGTATTACCAACAGTCAGTAGTCAGTATTACCAACAGTCAGTATTCAGTATTACCAAAAGGCAGTAGTCAGTACTACCAACAGTCAGTAGTCAGTACTACCAACAGTCAGTATTACCAACAGTCAGTAGTCCATATTACCAACAGTCAGTAGTCAGTATTACCAACAGTCAGAAGTCAGTATTACCAACAGTCAGTAATACCAACAGTCAGTATTACCAACAGTCAGTAGTCAGTACTACCAACAGTCAGTATTACCAACAGTCAGTAGTCAGTATTACCAACAGTCAGTATTGCCAACAGTCAGTAGTCAGTATTGCCGTCAGTAGTCAGTATTACCAACAGTCAGTAGTCAGTACTATCAACAGTCAGTAGTCAGTATTACCAACAGTCAGTATTCAGTATTACCAAAAGGCAGTAGTCAGTACTACCAACAGTCAGTAGTCAGTACTACCAACAGTCAGTATTACCAACAGTCAGTAGTCAGTATTACCAACAGTCAGTAGTCAGTACTACCAACAGTCAGAAGTCAGTATTACCAACAGTCAGCAGTCAGTATTACCAACAGTCAGTAGTCAGTACTACCAACAGTCAGTATTACCAACAGTCAGTAGTCAGTATTACCAAAAGGCAGTAGTCAGTACTACCAACAGTCAGTAGTCAGTATTACCAACAGTCAGTAGTCAGTATTACCAACAGTCAGTAGTCAGTATTACCAACAGGCAGTAGTCAGTACTACCAACAGTCAGTAGTCAGTATTACCAACAGTCAGTAGTCAGTATTACCAACAGTCAGTAGTCAGTATTGCCAACAGTCAGTAGTCAGTACTACCAACAGTCAGTAGTCAGTATTACCAACAGGCAGAAGTCAGTATTACCAACAGTCAGAAGTCAGTATTACCAACAGGCAGTAGTCAGTACTACCAACAGTCAGTAGTCAGTATTACCAACAGTCAGAAGTCAGTATTACCAACAGTCAGTAATACCAACAGTCAGTAGTCAGTATTACCAACAGTCAGAAGTCAGTATTACCAACAGTCAGTAATACCAACAGTCAGTAGTCAGTATTACCAACAGTCAGTATTAACAACAGTCAGTAGTCAGTAAAACCAACAGTCAGTAGTCAGTACTATCAACAGTCAGAATTCAGTATTACCAACAGGCAGTATTCAGTATTACCAAAAGGCAGTAGTCAGTACTACCAACAGTCAGCAGTCAGTATTACTAACAGTCAGTAGTCAGTATTACCAACAGTCAGTAGTCAGTATTACCAACAGGCAGTAGTCAGTACTACCAACAGTCAGTAGTCAGTATTACCAACAGTCAGTAGTCAGTACTACCAACAGTCAGTAGTTAGTATTACCAACAGTCAGTAGTCAGTATTAACAACAGTCAGTATTCAGTATTACCAAAAGGCAGTAGTCAGTACTACCAACAGTCAGTAGTCAGTACTACCAACAGTCAGTATTACCAACAGTCAGTAGTCAGTATTACCAACAGTCAGTAGTCAGTATTACCAACAGTCACTAGTCAGTATTACCAACAGTCAGTATTGCCAACAGTCAGTAGTCAGTATTGCCGTCAGTAGTCAGTATTACCAACAGTCAGTAGTCAGTACTATCAACAGTCAGTAGTCAGTATTACCAACAGTCAGTATTCAGTATTACCAAAAGGCAGTAGTCAGTACTACCAACAGTCAGTAGTCAGTACTACCAACAGTCAGTATTACCAACAGTCAGTAGTCAGTATTACCAACAGTCAGTAGTCAGTACTACCAACAGTCAGAAGTCAGTATTACCAACAGTCAGTAGTCAGTATTACCAACAGTCAGTAGTCAGTACTACCAACAGTCAGTATTACCAACAGTCAGTAGTCAGTATTACCAAAAGGCAGTAGTCAGTACTACCAACAGTCAGTAGTCAGTATTACTAACAGTCAGTAGTCAGTATTACCAACAGTCAGTAGTCAGTATTACCAACAGGCAGTAGTCAGTACTACCAACAGTCAGTAGTCAGTATTACCAACAGTCAGTAGTCAGTATTACCAACAGTCAGTAGTCAGTATTGCCAACAGTCAGTAGTCAGTACTACCAACAGTCAGTAGTCAGTATTACCAACAGGCAGTAGTCAGTATTACCAACAGTCAGAAGTCAGTATTACCAACAGGCAGTAGTCAGTACTACCAACAGTCAGTAGTCAGTATTACCAACAGGCAGTAGTCAGTATTACCAACAGTCAGTAGTCAGTATTACCAACAGTCAGTAGTCAGTATGACCAACAGTCAGTAGTCAGTATTACCAACAGTCAGTAGTCAGTATTACCAACAGTCAGTAGTCAGTATTACCAACAGTCAGTATTACCAACAGTCAGTATTACCAACAGTCAGTAGTCAGTATTACCAACAGTCAGTATTACCAACAGTCAGCAGTCAGTAATAAAAACAGTCAGTAGTCAGTATTACCAAAAGTCAGTAGTCAGTATTACCAACAGTCAGAAGTCAGTATTACCAACAGTCAGTATTACCAACAGTCAGTAGTCAGTATTACCAACAGTCAGTAGTCAGTATTACCAACAGTCAGTATTACCAACAGTCAGTATTACCAACAGTCAGTAGTCAGTATTACCAACAGGCAGTAGTCAGTACTATCAACAGTCAGTATTACCAACAGTAGTAGTCAGTATTACCAACAGTCAGTATTACCAACAGTCAGTATTACCAACAGTCAGCAGTCAGTAATAAAAACAGTCAGTAGTCAGTATTACCAAAAGTCAGTAGTCAGTATTACCAACAGTCAGAAGTCAGTATTACCAACAGTCAGTATTACCAACAGTCAGTAGTCAGTATTACCAACAGTCAGTATTGCCAACAGACAGTAGCCAGTATTACCAACAGTCAGTAGTCAGTATTACCAACAGTCAGTAGTCAGTATTACCAACAGTCAGTATTACCAACAGTCAGTATTACCAACAGTCAGTAGTCAGTATTACCAACAGGCAGTAGTCAGTACTACCAACAGTCAGTATTACCAACAGTAGTAGTCAGTATTACCAACAGTCAGTATTACCAACAGTCAGTATTACCAACAGTCAGTAGTCAGTATTACCAAGTGTCTGTAGTCAGTATTACCAACAGTCAGTAGTCAGTACTACCAACAGTCAGTAGTCAGTATTACCAACAGTCAGTAGTCAGTATTACCAACAGTCAGTAGTCAGTATTACCAACAGTCAGTATTACCAACAGTCAGTATTGCCAACAGTCAGTAGTCAGTATAACCAACAGTCAGTAGTCAGTATTACCAACAGTCAGTAGTCAGTATTACCAACAGTCAGTATTACCAACAGTCAGTAGTCAGTACTATCAACAGTCAGTAGTCAGTAGTACCAACAGGTAGTAGTCAGTTCTTCCAACAGTCAGTATTACCAACAGTCAGTAGTCAGTATTACCAACAATCAGTATTGCCAACAGTCAGTAGTCAGTATTACCATCAGGCAGTAGTCAGTATTACCAACAGTCAGTATTACCAACAGTCAGTAGTCAGTATTACCAACAGGCAGTAGTCAGTATTACCAACAGTCAGAACTCAGTATTACCAACAGGCAGTAGTCAGTACTACCAACAGTCAGTAGTCAGTATTACGAACAGGCAGTAGTCAGTATTACCAACAGTCAGTATTACCAACAGTCAGTAGTCAGTACTATCAACAGTCAGTAGTCAGTAGTACCAACAGGCAGTAGTCAGTACTACCAACAGTCAGTAGTCAGTTCTACCAACAGTTAGTATTACCAACAGTCAGTAGTCAGTATTACCAACAGGCAGTAGTCAGTATTACCAACAGTCAGTAGTCAGTATTACCAACAGTCAGTATTACCAACAGTCAGTATTACCAACAGTCAGTAGTCAGTAATATCAACAGTCAGTAGTCAGTATTACCAACAGGCAGTAGTCAGTACTACCAACAGTCAGTAGTCAGTACTACCAACAGTCAGTATTACCAACAGTCAGTAGTCAGTATTACCAACAATCAGTATTGCCAACAGTCAGTAGTCAGTATTACCAACAGGCAGTAGTCAGTATTACCAACAGTCAGTATTACCAACAGTCAGTAGTCAGTATTACCAACAGGCAGTAGTCAGTATTATCAACAGTCAGTAGTCAGTATTACCAACAGTCAGTATTACCAACAGTCAGTATTACCAACAGTCAGTAGTCAGTATTACCAACAGTCAGTAGTCAGTATTACCAACAGTCAGTATTACCAACAGTCAGTAGTCAGTATTACCAACAGTCAGTATTACCAACAGTCAGTAGTCAGTAAAACCAACAGTCAGTAGTCAGTACTATCAACAGTCAGAATTCAGTATTACCAACAGTCAGTATTCAGTATTACCAAAAGGCATTAGTCAGTACTACCAACAATCAGCAGTCAGTATTACTAACAGTCAGTAGTCATTATTACCAACAGTCAGTAGTCAGTATTACCAACAGGCTGTAGTCAGTACTACCAACAGTCAGTAGTCAGTATTACCAACAGTCAGTAGTCAGTACTACCAACAGTCAGTAGTTAGTATTACCAACAGTCAGTAGTCAGTATTACCAACAGTCAGTATTCAGTATTACCAAAAGGCAGTAGTCAGTACTACCAACAGTCAGTAGTCAGTACTACCAACAGTCAGTATTACCAACAGTCAGTAGTCAGTATTACCAACAGTCAGTAGTCAGTATTACCAACAGTCAGAAGTCAGTATTACCAACAGTCAGTAATACCAACAGTCAGTATTACCAACAGTCAGTAGTCAGTACTACCAACAGTCAGTATTACCAACAGTCAGTAGTCAGTATTACCAACAGTCAGTATTGCCAACAGTCAGTAGTCAGTATTGCCGTCAGTAGTCAGTATTACCAACAGTCAGTAGTCAGTACTATCAACAGTCAGTAGTCAGTATTACCAACAGTCAGTATTCAGTATTACCAATAGGCAGTAGTCAGTACTACCAACAGTCAGTAGTCAGTACTACCAACAGTCAGTATTACCAACAGTCAGTAGTCAGTATTACCAACAGTCAGTAGTCAGTACTACCAACAGTCAGAAGTCAGTATTACCAACAGTCAGTAGTCAGTATTACCAACAGTCAGTAGTCAGTACTACCAACAGTCAGTATTACCAACAGTCAGTAGTCAGTATTACCAAAAGGCAGTAGTCAGTACTACCAACAGTCAGTAGTCAGTATTACTAACAGTCAGTAGTCAGTATTACCAACAGTCAGTATTACCAACAGTCAGTAGTCAGTATTACCAACAGTCAGTATTACCAACAGTCAGCAGTCAGTAATAAAAACAGTCAGTAGTCAGTATTACCAAAAGTCAGTAGTCAGTATTACCAACAGTCAGAAGTCAGTATTACCAACAGTCAGTATTACCAACAGTCAGTAGTCAGTATTACCAACAGTCAGTATTGCCAACAGACAGTAGTCAGTATTACCAACAGTCAGTAGTCAGTATTACCAACAGTCAGTATTACCAACAGTCAGTATTACCAACAGTCAGTAGTCAGTATTACCAACAGGCAGTAGTCAGTACTACCAACAGTCAGTATTACCAACAGTAGTAGTCAGTATTACCAACAGTCAGTATTACCAATAGTCAGTATTACCAACAGTCAGTAGTCAGTTCTACCAACAGTTAGTATTACCAACAGTCAGTAGTCAGTATTACCAACAGGCAGTAGTCAGTATTACCAACAGTCAGTAGTCAGTATTACCAACAGTCAGTATTACCAACAGTCAGTATTACCAACAGTCAGTAGTCAGTAATATCAACAGTCAGTAGTCAGTATTACCAACAGGCAGTAGTCAGTACTACCAACAGTCAGTAGTCAGTACTACCAACAGTCAGTATTACCAACAGTCAGTAGTCAGTATTACCAACAATCAGTATTGCCAACAGTCAGTAGTCAGTATTACCAACAGGCAGTAGTCAGTATTACCAACAGTCAGTATTACCAACAGTCAGTAGTCAGTATTACCAACAGGCAGTAGTCAGTATTATCAACAGTCAGTAGTCAGTATTACCAACAGTCAGTATTACCAACAGTCAGTATTACCAACAGTCAGTAGTCAGTATTACCAACAGTCAGTAGTCAGTATTACCAACAGTCAGTATTACCAACAGTCAGTAGTCAGTATTACCAACAGTCAGTATTACCAACAGTCAGTAGTCAGTAAAACCAACAGTCAGTAGTCAGTACTATCAACAGTCAGAATTCAGTATTACCAACAGTCAGTATTCAGTATTACCAAAAGGCATTAGTCAGTACTACCAACAATCAGCAGTCAGTATTACTAACAGTCAGTAGTCATTATTACCAACAGTCAGTAGTCAGTATTACCAACAGGCTGTAGTCAGTACTACCAACAGTCAGTAGTCAGTATTACCAACAGTCAGTAGTCAGTACTACCAACAGTCAGTAGTTAGTATTACCAACAGTCAGTAGTCAGTATTACCAACAGTCAGTATTCAGTATTACCAAAAGGCAGTAGTCAGTACTACCAACAGTCAGTAGTCAGTACTACCAACAGTCAGTATTACCAACAGTCAGTAGTCAGTATTACCAACAGTCAGTAGTCAGTATTACCAACAGTCAGAAGTCAGTATTACCAACAGTCAGTAATACCAACAGTCAGTATTACCAACAGTCAGTAGTCAGTACTACCAACAGTCAGTATTACCAACAGTCAGTAGTCAGTATTACCAACAGTCAGTATTGCCAACAGTCAGTAGTCAGTATTGCCGTCAGTAGTCAGTATTACCAACAGTCAGTATTACCAACAGTCAGTAGTCAGTATTACCAAAAGGCAGTAGTCAGTACTACCAACAGTCAGTAGTCAGTATTACTAACAGTCAGTAGTCAGTATTACCAACAGTCAGTATTACCAACAGTCAGTAGTCAGTATTACCAACAGTCAGTATTACCAACAGTCAGCAGTCAGTAATAAAAACAGTCAGTAGTCAGTATTACCAAAAGTCAGTAGTCAGTATTACCAACAGTCAGAAGTCAGTATTACCAACAGTCAGTATTACCAACAGTCAGTAGTCAGTATTACCAACAGTCAGTATTGCCAACAGACAGTAGTCAGTATTACCAACAGTCAGTAGTCAGTATTACCAACAGTCAGTATTACCAACAGTCAGTATTACCAACAGTCAGTAGTCAGTATTACCAACAGGCAGTAGTCAGTACTACCAACAGTCAGTATTACCAACAGTAGTAGTCAGTATTACCAACAGTCAGTATTACCAATAGTCAGTATTACCAACAGTCAGTAGTCAGTATTACCAACAGTCAGTATTACCAACAGTCAGCAGTCAGTAATAAAAACAGTCAGTAGTCAGTATTACCAAAAGTCAGTAGTCAGTATTACCAACAGTCAGAAGTCAGTATTACCAACAGTCAGTATTACCAACAGTCAGTAGTCAGTATTACCAAAAGGCAGTAGTCAGTACTACCAACAGTCAGTAGTCAGTATTACTAACAGTCAGTAGTCAGTATTACCAACAGTCAGTAGTCAGTATTACCAACAGGCAGTAGTCAGTACTACCAACAGTCAGTAGTCAGTATTACCAACAGTCAGTAGTCAGTATTACCAACAGTCAGTAGTCAGTATTGCCAACAGTCAGTAGTCAGTACTACCAACAGTCAGTAGTCAGTATTACCAACAGTCAGAAGTCAGTATTACCAACAGGCAGTAGTCAGTACTACCAACAGTCAGTAGTCAGTATTACCAACAGGCAGTAGTCAGTATTACCAACAGTCAGTAGTCAGTATTACCAACAGTCAGTAGTCAGTATGACCAACAGTCAGTAGTCAGTATTACCAACAGTCAGTAGTCAGTATTACCAACAGTCAGTAGTCAGTATTACCAACAGTCAGTATTACCAACAGTCAGTATTACCAACAGTCAGTAGTCAGTATTACCAACAGTCAGTATTACCAACAGTCAGCAGTCAGTAATAAAAACAGTCAGTAGTCAGTATTACCAACAGTCAGTAGTCAGTATTACCAACAGTCAGAAGTCAGTATTACCAACAGTCAGTATTACCAACAGTCAGTAGTCAGTATTACCAACAGTCAGTATTGCCAACAGACAGTAGTCAGTATTACCAACAGTCAGTAGTCAGTATTACCAACAGTCAGTATTACCAACAGTCAGTATTACCAACAGTCAGTAGTCAGTATTACCAACAGGCAGTAGTCAGTACTACCAACAGTCAGTATTACCAACAGTAGTAGTCAGTATTACCAACAGTCAGTATTACCAATAGTCAGTATTACCAACAGTCAGTAGTCAGTATTACCAACAGTCAGTATTACCAACAGTCAGCAGTCAGTAATAAAAACAGTCAGTAGTCAGTATTACCAAAAGTCAGTAGTCAGTATTACCAACAGTCAGAAGTCAGTATTACCAACAGTCAGTATTACCAACAGTCAGTAGTCAGTATTACCAACAGTCAGTATTGCCAACAGACAGTAGCCAGTATTACCAACAGTCAGTAGTCAGTATTACCAACAGTCAGTAGTCAGTATTACCAACAGTCAGTATTACCAAAAGTCAGTATTACCAACAGTCAGTAGTCAGTATAACCAACAGGCAGTAGTCAGTACTACCAACAGTCAGTATTACCAACAGTAGTAGTCAGTATTACCAACAGTCAGTATTACCAACAGTCAGTATTACCAACAGTCAGTAGTCAGTATTACCAAGTGTCTGTAGTCAGTATTACCAACAGTCAGTAGTCAGTACTACCAACAGTCAGTAGTCAGTATTACCAACAGTCAGTAGTCAGAACTATCAACAGTCAGTAGTCAGTATTACCAACAGTCAGTAGTCAGTACTACCAACAGTCAGTAGTCAGTATTACCAACAGTCAGTAGTCAGTAATACCAACAGTCAGAAGTCAGTATTACCAACAGTCAGTAGTCAGTATTACCAACAGTCAGTAGTCAGTACTACCAACAGTCAGTATTACCAACAGTCAGTAGTCAGTATTACCAAAAGGCAGTAGTCAGTACTACCAACAGTCAGTAGTCAGTATTACTAACAGTCAGTAGTCAGTATTACCAACAGTCAGTATTACCAACAGTCAGTAGTCAGTATTACCAACAGTCAGTATTACCAACAGTCAGCAGTCAGTAATAAAAACAGTCAGTAGTCAGTATTACCAAAAGTCAGTAGTCAGTATTACCAACAGTCAGAAGTCAGTATTACCAACAGTCAGTATTACCAACAGTCAGTAGTCAGTATTACCAACAGTCAGTATTGCCAACAGACAGTAGTCAGTATTACCAACAGTCAGTAGTCAGTATTACCAACAGTCAGTATTACCAACAGTCAGTATTACCAACAGTCAGTAGTCAGTATTACCAACAGGCAGTAGTCAGTACTACCAACAGTCAGTATTACCAACAGTAGTAGTCAGTATTACCAACAGTCAGTATTACCAATAGTCAGTATTACCAACAGTCAGTAGTCAGTATTACCAACAGTCAGTATTACCAACAGTCAGCAGTCAGTAATAAAAACAGTCAGTAGTCAGTATTACCAAAAGTCAGTAGTCAGTATTACCAACAGTCAGAAGTCAGTATTACCAACAGTCAGTATTACCAACAGTCAGTAGTCAGTATTACCAAAAGGCAGTAGTCAGTACTACCAACAGTCAGTAGTCAGTATTACTAACAGTCAGTAGTCAGTATTACCAACAGTCAGTAGTCAGTATTACCAACAGGCAGTAGTCAGTACTACCAACAGTCAGTAGTCAGTATTACCAACAGTCAGTAGTCAGTATTACCAACAGTCAGTAGTCAGTATTGCCAACAGTCAGTAGTCAGTACTACCAACAGTCAGTAGTCAGTATTACCAACAGTCAGAAGTCAGTATTACCAACAGGCAGTAGTCAGTACTACCAACAGTCAGTAGTCAGTATTACCAACAGGCAGTAGTCAGTATTACCAACAGTCAGTAGTCAGTATTTCCAACAGTCAGTAGTCAGTATGACCAACAGTCAGTAGTCAGTATTACCAACAGTCAGTAGTCAGTATTACCAACAGTCAGTAGTCAGTATTACCAACAGTCAGTATTACCAACAGTCAGTATTACCAACAGTCAGTAGTCAGTATTACCAACAGTCAGTATTACCAACAGTCAGCAGTCAGTAATAAAAACAGTCAGTAGTCAGTATTACCAACAGTCAGTAGTCAGTATTACCAACAGTCAGAAGTCAGTATTACCAACAGTCAGTATTACCAACAGTCAGTAGTCAGTATTACCAACAGTCAGTATTGCCAACAGACAGTAGTCAGTATTACCAACAGTCAGTAGTCAGTATTACCAACAGTCAGTATTACCAACAGTCAGTATTACCAACAGTCAGTAGTCAGTATTACCAACAGGCAGTAGTCAGTACTACCAACAGTCAGTATTACCAACAGTAGTAGTCAGTATTACCAACAGTCAGTATTACCAATAGTCAGTATTACCAACAGTCAGTAGTCAGTATTACCAACAGTCAGTATTACCAACAGTCAGCAGTCAGTAATAAAAACAGTCAGTAGTCAGTATTACCAAAAGTCAGTAGTCAGTATTACCAACAGTCAGAAGTCAGTATTACCAACAGTCAGTATTACCAACAGTCAGTAGTCAGTATTACCAACAGTCAGTATTGCCAACAGACAGTAGCCAGTATTACCAACAGTCAGTAGTCAGTATTACCAACAGTCAGTAGTCAGTATTACCAACAGTCAGTATTACCAAAAGTCAGTATTACCAACAGTCAGTAGTCAGTATAACCAACAGGCAGTAGTCAGTACTACCAACAGTCAGTATTACCAACAGTAGTAGTCAGTATTACCAACAGTCAGTATTACCAACAGTCAGTATTACCAACAGTCAGTAGTCAGTATTACCAAGTGTCTGTAGTCAGTATTACCAACAGTCAGTAGTCAGTACTACCAACAGTCAGTAGTCAGTATTACCAACAGTCAGTAGTCAGAACTATCAACAGTCAGTAGTCAGTATTACCAACAGTCAGTAGTCAGTACTACCAACAGTCAGTAGTCAGTATTACCAACAGTCAGTAGTCAGTAATACCAACAGTCAGTATTACCAACAGTCAGTAGTCAGTACTATCAACAGTCAGTAGTCAGTATTACCAACAGGCAGTAGTCAGTATTACCAAAAGTCAGTAGTCAGTATTACCAACAGTCAGAAGTCAGTATTACCAACAGTCAGTATTACCAACAGTCAGTAGTCAGTATTACCAACAGTCAGTATTGCCAACAGACAGTAGTCAGTATTACCAACAGTCAGTAGTCAGTATTACCAACAGTCAGTATTACCAACAGTCAGTATTACCAACAGTCAGTAGTCAGTATTACCAACAGGCAGTAGTCAGTACTACCAACAGTCAGTATTACCAACAGTAGTAGTCAGTATTACCAACAGTCAGTATTACCAATAGTCAGTATTACCAACAGTCAGTAGTCAGTATTACCAACAGTCAGTATTACCAACAGTCAGCAGTCAGTAATAAAAACAGTCAGTAGTCAGTATTACCAAAAGTCAGTAGTCAGTATTACCAACAGTCAGAAGTCAGTATTACCAACAGTCAGTATTACCAACAGTCAGTAGTCAGTATTACCAAAAGGCAGTAGTCAGTACTACCAACAGTCAGTAGTCAGTATTACTAACAGTCAGTAGTCAGTATTACCAACAGTCAGTAGTCAGTATTACCAACAGGCAGTAGTCAGTACTACCAACAGTCAGTAGTCAGTATTACCAACAGTCAGTAGTCAGTATTACCAACAGTCAGTAGTCAGTATTGCCAACAGTCAGTAGTCAGTACTACCAACAGTCAGTAGTCAGTATTACCAACAGTCAGAAGTCAGTATTACCAACAGGCAGTAGTCAGTACTACCAACAGTCAGTAGTCAGTATTACCAACAGGCAGTAGTCAGTATTACCAACAGTCAGTAGTCAGTATTACCAACAGTCAGTAGTCAGTATGACCAACAGTCAGTAGTCAGTATTACCAACAGTCAGTAGTCAGTATTACCAACAGTCAGTAGTCAGTATTACCAACAGTCAGTATTACCAACAGTCAGTATTACCAACAGTCAGTAGTCAGTATTACCAACAGTCAGTATTACCAACAGTCAGCAGTCAGTAATAAAAACAGTCAGTAGTCAGTATTACCAACAGTCAGTAGTCAGTATTACCAACAGTCAGAAGTCAGTATTACCAACAGTCAGTATTACCAACAGTCAGTAGTCAGTATTACCAACAGTCAGTATTGCCAACAGACAGTAGTCAGTATTACCAACAGTCAGTAGTCAGTATTACCAACAGTCAGTATTACCAACAGTCAGTATTACCAACAGTCAGTAGTCAGTATTACCAACAGGCAGTAGTCAGTACTACCAACAGTCAGTATTACCAACAGTAGTAGTCAGTATTACCAACAGTCAGTATTACCAATAGTCAGTATTACCAACAGTCAGTAGTCAGTATTACCAACAGTCAGTATTACCAACAGTCAGCAGTCAGTAATAAAAACAGTCAGTAGTCAGTATTACCAAAAGTCAGTAGTCAGTATTACCAACAGTCAGAAGTCAGTATTACCAACAGTCAGTATTACCAACAGTCAGTAGTCAGTATTACCAACAGTCAGTATTGCCAACAGACAGTAGCCAGTATTACCAACAGTCAGTAGTCAGTATTACCAACAGTCAGTAGTCAGTATTACCAACAGTCAGTATTACCAAAAGTCAGTATTACCAACAGTCAGTAGTCAGTATAACCAACAGGCAGTAGTCAGTACTACCAACAGTCAGTATTACCAACAGTAGTAGTCAGTATTACCAACAGTCAGTATTACCAACAGTCAGTATTACCAACAGTCAGTAGTCAGTATTACCAAGTGTCTGTAGTCAGTATTACCAACAGTCAGTAGTCAGTACTACCAACAGTCAGTAGTCAGTATTACCAACAGTCAGTAGTCAGAACTATCAACAGTCAGTAGTCAGTATTACCAACAGTCAGTAGTCAGTACTACCAACAGTCAGTAGTCAGTATTACCAACAGTCAGTAGTCAGTAATACCAACAGTCAGTATTACCAACAGTCAGTAGTCAGTACTATCAACAGTCAGTAGTCAGTATTACCAACAGGCAGTAGTCAGTATTACCAAAAGTCAGTAGTCAGTATTACCAACAGTCAGTATTGCCAACAGTCAGTAGTCAGTATTACCAACAGTCAGTAGTCAGTATTACCAACAGTCAGTATTACCAACAGTCAGTATTGCCAACAGTCAGTAGTCAGTATAACCAACAGTCAGTAGTCAGTATTACCAACAGTCAGTAGTCAGTATTACCAACAGTCAGTATTACCAACAGTCAGTAGTCAGTACTATCAACAGTCAGTAGTCAGTAGTACCAACAGGCAGTAGTCAGTACTACCAACAGTCAGTAGTCAGTTCTACCAACAGTCAGTATTACCAACAGTCAGTAGTCAGTATTACCAACAATCAGTATTGCCAACAGTCAGTAGTCAGTATTACCAACAGGCAGTAGTCAGTATTACCAACAGTCACTAGTCAGTATTACCAACAGTCAGTATTACCAACAGTCATTATTACCAACAGTCAGTAGTCAGTACTATCAACAGTCAGTAGTCAGTATTACCAACAGGCAGTAGTCAGTACTACCAACAGTCAGTAGTCAGTACTACCAACAGTCAGTATTACCAACAGTCAGTAGTCAGTATTACCAACAATCAGTATTGCCAACAGTCAGTAGTCAGTATTACCAACAGGCAGTAGTCAGTATTACCAACAGTCAGTATTACCAACAGTCAGTAGTCAGTATTACCAACAGGCAGTAGTCAGTATTACCAACAGTCAGAAGTCAGTATTACCAACAGGCAGTAGTCAGTACTACCAACAGTCAGTAGTCAGTATTACCAACAGGCAGTAGTCAGTATTACCAACAGTCAGTAGTCAGTATGACCAACAGTCAGTAGTCAGTATGACCAACAGTCAGTAGTCAGTATTACCAACAGTCAGTAGTCAGTATTTCCAACAGTCAGTAGTCAGTATTACCAACAGTCAGTATTACCAACAGTCAGTATTACCAACAGTCAGTAGTCAGTATTACCAACAGTCAGTATTACCAACAGTCAGCAGTCAGTAATAAAAACAGTCAGTAGTCAGTATTACCAAAAGTCAGTAGTCAGTATTACCAACAGTCAGAAGTCAGTATTACCAACAGTCAGTATTACCAACAGTCAGTAGTCAGTATTACCAACAGTCAGTATTGCCAACAGACAGTAGTCAGTATTACCAACAGTCAGTAGTCAGTATTACCAACAGTCAGTATTACCAACAGTCAGTATTACCAACAGTCAGTAGTCAGTATTACCAACAGGCAGTAGTCAGTACTACCAACAGTCAGTATTACCAACAGTAGTAGTCAGTATTACCAACAGTCAGTATTACCAATAGTCAGTATTACCAGCAGTCAGTAGTCAGTATTACCAACAGTCAGTATTACCAACAGTCAGCAGTCAGTAATAAAAACAGTCAGTAGTCAGTATTACCAAAAGTCAGTAGTCAGTATTACCAACAGTCAGAAGTCAGTTTTACCAACAGTCAGTATTACCAACAGTCAGTAGTCAGTATTACCAACAGTCAGTATTGCCAACAGACAGTAGCCAGTATTACCAACAGTCAGTAGTCAGTATTACCAACAGTCAGTAGTCAGTATTACCAACAGTCAGTATTACCAACAGTCAGTATTACCAACAGTCAGTAGTCAGTATTAGCAACAGGCAGTAGTCAGTACTACCAACAGTCAGTATTACCAACAGTAGTAGTCAGTATTACCAACAGTCAGTATTGCCAACAGTCAGTAGTCAGTATAACCAACAGTCAGTAGTCAGTATTACCAACAGTCAGTAGTCAGTATTACCAACAGTCAGTATTACCAACAGTCAGTAGTCAGTACTATCAACAGTCAGTAGTCAGTAGTACCAACAGGCAGTAGTCAGTACTACCAACAGTCAGTAGTCAGTTCTACCAACAGTCAGTATTACCAACAGTCAGTAGTCAGTATTACCAACAATCAGTATTGCCAACAGTCAGTAGTCAGTATTACCAACAGGCAGTAGTCAGTATTACCAACAGTCACTAGTCAGTATTACCAACAGTCAGTATTACCAACAGTCAGTATTACCAACAGTCAGTAGTCAGTACTATCAACAGTCAGTAGTCAGTATTACCAACAGGCAGTAGTCAGTACTACCAACAGTCAGTAGTCAGTACTACCAACAGTCAGTATTACCAACAGTCAGTAAGTCAGTATTACCAACAATCAGTATTGCCAACAGTCAGTAGTCAGTATTACCAACAGGCAGTAGTCAGTATTACCAACAGTCAGTATTACCAACAGTCAGTAGTCAGTATTACCAACAGGCAGTAGTCAGTATTACCAACAGTCAGAAGTCAGTATTACCAACAGGCAGTAGTCAGTACTACCAACAGTCAGTAGTCAGTATTACCAACAGGCAGTAGTCAGTATTACCAACAGTCAGTAGTCAGTATTACCAACAGTCAGTAGTCAGTATGACCAACAGTCAGTAGTCAGTATTACCAACAGTCAGTAGTCAGTATTACCAACAGTCAGTAGTCAGTATTACCAACAGTCAGTATTACCAACAGTCAGTATTACCAACAGTCAGTAGTCAGTATTACCAACAGTCAGTATTACCAACAGTCAGCAGTCAGTAATAAAAACAGTCAGTAGTCAGTATTACCAAAAGTCAGTAGTCAGTATTACCAACAGTCAGAAGTCAGTATTACCAACAGTCAGTATTACCAACAGTCAGTAGTCAGTATTACCAACAGTCAGTATTGCCAACAGACAGTAGTCAGTATTACCAACAGTCAGTAGTCAGTATTACCAACAGTCAGTATTACCAACAGTCAGTATTACCAACAGTCAGTAGTCAGTATTACCAACAGGCAGTAGTCAGTACTACCAACAGTCAGTATTACCAACAGTAGTAGTCAGTATTACCAACAGTCAGTATTACCAATAGTCAGTATTACCAACAGTCAGTAGTCAGTATTACCAACAGTCAGTATTACCAACAGTCAGCAGTCAGTAATAAAAACAGTCAGTAGTCAGTATTACCAAAAGTCAGTAGTCAGTATTACCAACAGTCAGAAGTCAGTTTTACCAACAGTCAGTATTACCAACAGTCAGTAGTCAGTATTACCAACAGTCAGTATTGCCAACAGACAGTAGCCAGTATTACCAACAGTCAGTAGTCAGTATTACCAACAGTCAGTAGTCAGTATTACCAACAGTCAGTATTACCAACAGTCAGTATTACCAACAGTCAGTAGTCAGTATTACCAACAGGCAGTAGTCAGTACTACCAACAGTCAGTATTACCAACAGTAGTAGTCAGTATTACCAACAGTCAGTATTACCAACAGTCAGTAGTCAGTACTACCAACAGTCAGTAGTCAGTATTACCAACAGTCAGTAGTCAGTACTATCAACAGTCAGTAGTCAGTATTACCAACGTCAGTAGTCAGTATTACCAACAGTCAGTAGTCAGTATTACCAACAGTCAGTATTACCAACAGTCAGTAGTCAGTACTATCAACAGTCAGTAGTCAGTATTACCAACAGGCAGTAGTCAGTATTACCAAAAGTCAGTAGTCAGTATTACCAACAGTCAGTATTGCCAACAGTCAGTAGTCAGTATTACCAACAGTCAGTAGTCAGTATTACCAACAGTCAGTATTACCAACAGTCAGTATTGCCAACAGTCAGTAGTCAGTATAACCAACAGTCAGTAGTCAGTATTACCAACAGTCAGTAGTCAGTATTACCAACAGTCAGTATTACCAACAGTCAGTATTACCAACAGTCAGTAGTCAGTACTATCAACAGTCAGTAGTCAGTATTACCAACAGGCAGTAGTCAGTACTACCAACAGTCAGTATTACCAACAGTCAGTAGTCAGTATTACCAACAATCAGTATTGCCAACAGTCAGTAGTCAGTATTACCAACAGGCAGTAGTCAGTATTACCAACAGTCAGTATTACCAACAGTCAGTAGTCAGTATTACCAACAGGCAGTAGTCAGTATTACCAACAGTCAGAAGTCAGTATTACCAACAGGCAGTAGTCAGTACTACCAACAGTCAGTAGTCAGTATTACCAACAGGCAGTAGTCAGTATTACCAACAGTCAGTAGTCAGTATTACCAACAGTCAGTAGTCAGTATGACCAACAGTCAGTAGTCAGTATTACCAACAGTCAGTAGTCAGTATTACCAACAGTCAGTAGTCAGTATTACCAACAGTCAGTATTACCAACAGTCAGTATTACCAACAGTCAGTAGTCAGTATTACCAACAGTCAGTATTACCAACAGTCAGCAGTCAGTAATAAAAACAGTCAGTAGTCAGTATTACCAAAAGTCAGTATTACCAACAGTCAGTATTACCAACAGTCAGTAGTCAGTACTATCAACAGTCAGTAGTCAGTATTACCAACAGGCAGTAGTCAGTACTACCAACAGTCAGTAGTCAGTACTACCAACAGTCAGTATTACCAACAGTCAGTAAGTCAGTATTACCAACAATCAGTATTGCCAACAGTCAGTAGTCAGTATTACCAACAGGCAGTAGTCAGTATTACCAACAGTCAGTATTACCAACAGTCAGTAGTCAGTATTACCAACAGGCAGTAGTCAGTATTACCAACAGTCAGAAGTCAGTATTACCAACAGGCAGTAGTCAGTACTACCAACAGTCAGTAGTCAGTATTACCAACAGGCAGTAGTCAGTATTACCAACAGTCAGTAGTCAGTATTACCAACAGTCAGTAGTCAGTATGACCAACAGTCAGTAGTCAGTATTACCAACAGTCAGTAGTCAGTATTACCAACAGTCAGTAGTCAGTATTACCAACAGTCAGTATTACCAACAGTCAGTAGTCAGTATTACCAACAGTCAGTATTACCAACAGTCAGCAGTCAGTAATAAAAACAGTCAGTAGTCAGTATTACCAAAAGTCAGTAGTCAGTATTACCAACAGTCAGAAGTCAGTATTACCAACAGTCAGTATTACCAACAGTCAGTAGTCAGTATTACCAACAGTCAGTATTGCCAACAGACAGTAGTCAGTATTACCAACAGTCAGTAGTCAGTATTACCAACAGTCAGTATTACCAACAGTCAGTATTACCAACAGTCAGTAGTCAGTATTACCAACAGGCAGTAGTCAGTACTACCAACAGTCAGTATTACCAACAGTAGTAGTCAGTATTACCAACAGTCAGTATTACCAATAGTCAGTATTACCAACAGTCAGTAGTCAGTATTACCAACAGTCAGTATTACCAACAGTCAGCAGTCAGTAATAAAAGTCAGTAGTCAGTATTACCAAAAGTCAGTAGTCAGTATTACCAACAGTCAGAAGTCAGTTTTACCAACAGTCAGTATTACCAACAGTCAGTAGTCAGTATTACCAACAGTCAGTATTGCCAACAGACAGTAGCCAGTATTACCAACAGTCAGTAGTCAGTATTACCAACAGTCAGTAGTCAGTATTACCAACAGTCAGTATTACCAACAGTCAGTATTACCAACAGTCAGTAGTCAGTATTACCAACAGGCAGTAGTCAGTACTACCAACAGTCAGTATTACCAACAGTAGTAGTCAGTATTACCAACAGTCAGTATTACCAACAGTCAGTAGTCAGTACTACCAACAGTCAGTAGTCAGTATTACCAACAGTCAGTAGTCAGTACTATCAACAGTCAGTAGTCAGTATTACCAACAGTCAGTAGTCAGTATTACCAACAGTCAGTAGTCAGTATTACCAACAGTCAGTATTACCAACAGTCAGTAGTCAGTACTATCAACAGTCAGTAGTCAGTATTACCAACAGGCAGTAGTCAGTATTACCAAAAGTCAGTAGTCAGTATTACCAACAGTCAGTATTGCCAACAGTCAGTAGTCAGTATTACCAACAGTCAGTAGTCAGTATTACCAACAGTCAGTATTACCAACAGTCAGTATTGCCAACAGTCAGTAGTCAGTATAACCAACAGTCAGTAGTCAGTATTACCAACAGTCAGTAGTCAGTATTACCAACAGTCAGTATTACCAACAGTCAGTATTACCAACAGTCAGTGGTCAGTACTATCAACAGTCAGTAGTCAGTATTACCAACAGGCAGTAGTCAGTACTACCAACAGTCAGTAGTCAGTACTACCAACAGTCAGTATTACCAACAGTCAGTAGTCAGTATTACCAACAATCAGTATTGCCAACAGTCAGTAGTCAGTATTACCAACAGGCAGTAGTCAGTATTACCAACAGTCAGTATTACCAACAGTCAGTAGTCAGTATTACCAACAGGCAGTAGTCAGTATTACCAACAGTCAGAAGTCAGTATTACCAACAGGCAGTAGTCAGTACTACCAACAGTCAGTAGTCAGTATTACCAACAGGCAGTAGTCAGTATTACCAACAGTCAGTAGTCAGTATTACCAACAGTCAGTAGTCAGTATGACCAACAGTCAGTAGTCAGTATTACCAACAGTCAGTAGTCAGTATTACCAACAGTCAGTAGTCAGTATTACCAACAGTCAGTATTACCAACAGTCAGTATTACCAACAGTCAGTAGTCAGTATTACCAACAGTCAGTATTACCAACAGTCAGCAGTCAGTAATAAAAACAGTCAGTAGTCAGTATTACCAAAAGTCAGTAGTCAGTATTACCAACAGTCAGAAGTCAGTATTACCAACAGTCAGTATTACCAACAGTCAGTAGTCAGTATTACCAACAGTCAGTATTGCCAACAGACAGTAGTCAGTATTACCAACAGTCAGTAGTCAGTATTACCAACAGTCAGTATTACCAACAGTCAGTATTACCAACAGTCAGTAGTCAGTATTACCAACAGGCAGTAGTCAGTACTACCAACAGTCAGTATTACCAACAGTAGTAGTCAGTATTACCAACAGTCAGTATTACCAATAGTCAGTATTACCAACAGTCAGTAGTCAGTATTACCAACAGTCAGTATTACCAACAGTCAGCAGTCAGTAATAAAAACAGTCAGTAGTCAGTATTACCAAAAGTCAGTAGTCAGTATTACCAACAGTCAGAAGTCAGTTTTACCAACAGTCAGTATTACCAACAGTCAGTAGTCAGTATTACCAACAGTCAGTATTGCCAACAGACAGTAGCCAGTATTACCAACAGTCAGTAGTCAGTATTACCAACAGTCAGTAGTCAGTATTACCAACAGTCAGTATTACCAACAGTCAGTATTACCAACAGTCAGTAGTCAGTATTACCAACAGGCAGTAGTCAGTACTACCAACAGTCAGTATTACCAACAGTAGTAGTCAGTATTACCAACAGTCAGTATTACCAACAGTCAGTAGTCAGTACTACCAACAGTCAGTAGTCAGTATTACCAACAGTCAGTAGTCAGTACTATCAACAGTCAGTAGTCAGTATTACCAACAGTCAGTAGTCAGTATTACCAACAGTCAGTATTACCAACAGTCAGTAGTCAGTACTATCAACAGTCAGTAGTCAGTATTACCAACAGGCAGTAGTCAGTATTACCAAAAGTCAGTAGTCAGTATTACCAACAGTCAGTATTGCCAACAGTCAGTAGTCAGTATTACCAACAGTCAGTAGTCAGTATTACCAACAGTCAGTATTACCAACAGTCAGTATTGCCAACAGTCAGTAGTCAGTATAACCAACAGTCAGTAGTCAGTATTACCAACAGTCAGTAGTCAGTATTACCAACAGTCAGTATTACCAACAGTCAGTAGTCAGTACTATCAACAGTCAGTAGTCAGTATTACCAACAGGCAGTAGTCAGTACTACCAACAGTCAGTAGTCAGTACTACCAACAGTCAGTATTACCAACAGTCAGTAGTCAGTATTACCAACAATCAGTATTGCCAACAGTCAGTAGTCAGTATTACCAACAGGCAGTAGTCAGTATTACCAACAGTCAGTATTACCAACAGTCAGTAGTCAGTATTACCAACAGTCAGTATTACCAACAGTCAGCAGTCAGTAATAAAAACAGTCAGTAGTCAGTATTACCAAAAGTCAGTAGTCAGTATTACCAACAGTCAGAAGTCAGTTTTACCAACAGTCAGTATTACCAACAGTCAGTAGTCAGTATTACCAACAGTCAGTATTGCCAACAGACAGTAGCCAGTATTACCAACAGTCAGTAGTCAGTATTACCAACAGTCAGTAGTCAGTATTACCAACAGTCAGTATTACCAACAGTCAGTATTACCAACAGTCAGTAGTCAGTATTACCAACAGGCAGTAGTCAGTACTACCAACAGTCAGTATTACCAACAGTAGTAGTCAGTATTACCAACAGTCAGTATTACCAACAGTCAGTAGTCAGTACTACCAACAGTCAGTAGTCAGTATTACCAACAGTCAGTAGTCAGTACTATCAACAGTCAGTAGTCAGTATTACCAACAGTCAGTAGTCAGTATTACCAACAGTCAGTAGTCAGTATTACCAACAGTCAGTATTACCAACAGTCAGTAGTCAGTACTATCAACAGTCAGTAGTCAGTATTACCAACAGGCAGTAGTCAGTATTACCAAAAGTCAGTAGTCAGTATTACCAACAGTCAGTATTGCCAACAGTCAGTAGTCAGTATTACCAACAGTCAGTAGTCAGTATTACCAACAGTCAGTATTACCAACAGTCAGTATTGCCAACAGTCAGTAGTCAGTATAACCAACAGTCAGTAGTCAGTATTACCAACAGTCAGTAGTCAGTATTACCAACAGTCAGTATTACCAACAGTCAGTAGTCAGTATTACCAACAATCAGTATTGCCAACAGTCAGTAATCAGTATTACCAACAGGCAGTAGTCAGTATTACCAACAGTCAGTATTACCAACAGTCAGTAGTCAGTATTACCAACAGGCAGTAGTCAGTATTACCAACAGTCAGAAGTCAGTATTACCAACAGGCAGTAGTCAGTACTACCAACAGTCAGTAGTCAGTATTACGAACAGGCAGTAGTCAGTATTACCAACAGTCAGTAGTCAGTATTACCAACAGTCAGTAGTCAGTATGACCAACAGTCAGTAGTCAGTATTACCAACAGTCAGTAGTCAGTATTACCAACAGTCAGTAGTCAGTATTACCAACAGTCAGTATTACCAACAGTCAGTATTACCAACAGTCAGTAGTCAGTATTACCAACAGTCAGTATTACCAACAGTCAGCAGTCAGTAATAAAAACAGTCAGTAGTCAGTATTACCAAAAGTCAGTAGTCAGTATTACCAACAGTCAGAAGTCAGTATTACCAACAGTCAGTATTACCAACAGTCAGTAGTCAGTATTACCAACAGTCAGTATAGCCAACAGACAGTAGTCAGTATTACCAACAGTCAGTAGTCAGTATTACCAACAGTCAGTATTACCAACAGTCAGTAGTCAGTATTACCAACAGGCAGTAGTCAGTACTACCAACAGTCAGTATTACCAACAGTAGTAGTCAGTATTACCAACAGTCAGTATTACCAACAGTCAGTATTACCAACAGTCAGCAGTCAGTAATAAAAACAGTCAGTAGTCAGTATTACCAAAAGTCAGTAGTCAGTATTACCAACAGTCAGAAGTCAGTTTTACCAACAGTCAGTATTACCAACAGTCAGTAGTCAGTATTACCAACAGTCAGTATTGCCAACAGACAGTAGCCAGTATTACCAACAGTCAGTAGTCAGTATTACCAACAGTCAGTAGTCAGTATTACCAACAGTCAGTATTACCAACAGTCAGTATTACCAACAGTCAGTAGTCAGTATTACCAACAGGCAGTAGTCAGTATTACCAACAGTCTGTAGTCAGTATTACCAACAGTCAGTATTACCAACAGTCAGTATTACCAACAGTCAGTAGTCAGTACTATCAACAGTCAGTAGTCAGTATTACCAACAGGCAGTAGTCAGTACTACCAACAGTCAGTAGTCAGTACTACCAACAGTCAGTATTACCAACAGTCAGTAGTCAGTATTACCAACAATCAGTATTGCCAACAGTCAGTAGTCAGTATTACCAACAGGCAGTAGTCAGTATTACCAACAGTCAGTATTACCAACAGTCAGTAGTCAGTATTACCAACAGGCAGTAGTCAGTATTACCAACAGTCAGAAGTCAGTATTACCAACAGGCAGTAGTCAGTACTACCAACAGTCAGTAGTCAGTATTACCAACAGGCAGTAGTCAGTATTACCAACAGTCAGTAGTCAGTATTACCAACAGTCAGTAGTCAGTATGACCAACAGTCAGTAGTCAGTATTACCAACAGTCAGTAGTCAGTATTACCAACAGTCAGTAGTCAGTATTACCAACAGTCAGTATTACCAACAGTCAGTATTACCAACAGTCAGTAGTCAGTATTACCAACAGTCAGTATTACCAACAGTCAGCAGTCAGTAATAAAAACAGTCAGTAGTCAGTATTACCAAAAGTCAGTAGTCAGTATTACCAACAGTCAGAAGTCAGTATTACCAACAGTCAGTATTACCAACAGTCAGTAGTCAGTATTACCAACAGTCAGTATTGCCAACAGACAGTAGTCAGTATTACCAACAGTCAGTAGTCAGTATTACCAACAGTCAGTATTACCAACAGTCAGTATTACCAACAGTCAGTAGTCAGTATTACCAACAGGCAGTAGTCAGTACTACCAACAGTCAGTATTACCAACAGTAGTAGTCAGTATTACCAACAGTCAGTATTACCAATAGTCAGTATTACCAACAGTCAGTAGTCAGTATTACCAACAGTCAGTATTACCAACAGTCAGCAGTCAGTAATAAAAACAGTCAGTAGTCAGTATTACCAAAAGTCAGTAGTCAGTATTACCAACAGTCAGAAGTCAGTTTTACCAACAGTCAGTATTACCAACAGTCAGTAGTCAGTATTACCAACAGTCAGTATTGCCAACAGACAGTAGCCAGTATTACCAACAGTCAGTAGTCAGTATTACCAACAGTCAGTAGTCAGTATTACCAACAGTCAGTATTACCAACAGTCAGTATTACCAACAGTCAGTAGTCAGTATTACCAACAGGCAGTAGTCAGTACTACCAACAGTCAGTATTACCAACAGTCAGTATTACCAACAGTCAGTAGTCAGTATTACCAACAGGCAGTAGTCAGTATTACCAACAGTCAGTAGTCAGTATTACCAACAGTCAGTATTACCAACAGTCAGTATTACCAACAGTCAGTAGTCAGTATAACCAACAGTCAGTAGTCAGTATTACCAACAGTCAGTAGTCAGTATTACCAACAGTCAGTATTACCAACAGTCAGTAGTCAGTACTATCAACAGTCAGTAGTCAGTAGTACCAACAGGCAGTAGTCAGTACTACCAACAGTCAGTAGTCAGTTCTACCAACAGTCAGTATTACCAACAGTCAGTAGTCAGTATTACCAACAATCAGTATTGCCAACAGTCAGTAATCAGTATTACCAACAGTCAGTAGTCAGTATTACCAACAGGCAGTAGTCAGTATTACCAACAGTCAGAAGTCAGTATTACCAACAGGCAGTAGTCAGTACTACCAACAGTCAGTAGTCAGTATTACGAACAGGCAGTAGTCAGTATTACCAACAGTCAGTAGTCAGTATTACCAACAGTCAGTAGTCAGTATGACCAACAGTCAGTAGTCAGTATTACCAACAGTCAGTAGTCAGTATTACCAACAGTCAGTATTCAGTATTACCAACAGTCAGTATTACCAACAGTCAGTATTACCAACAGTCAGTAGTCAGTATTACCAACAGTCAGAATTACCAACAGTCAGCAGTCAGTAATAAAAACAGTCAGTAGTCAGTATTACCAAAAGTCAGTAGTCAGTATTACCAACAGTCAGAAGTCAGTATTACCAACAGTCAGTATTACCAACAGTCAGTAGTCAGTATTACCAACAGTCAGTATAGCCAACAGACAGTAGTCAGTATTACCAACAGTCAGTAGTCAGTATTACCAACAGTCAGTATTACCAACAGTCAGTAGTCAGTATTACCAACAGGCAGTAGTCAGTACTATCAACAGTCAGTATTACCAACAGTAGTAGTCAGTATTACCAACAGTCAGTATTACCAATAGTCAGTATTACCAACAGTCAGTAGTCAGTATTACCAACAGTCAGTATTACCAACAGTCAGCAGTCAGTAATAAAAACAGTCAGTAGTCAGTATTACAAAAGTCAGTAGTCAGTATTACCAACAGTCAGAAGTCAGTTTTACCAACAGTCAGTATTACCAACAGTCAGTAGTCAGTATTACCAACAGTCAGTATTGCCAACAGACAGTAGCCAGTATTACCAACAGTCAGTAGTCAGTATTACCAACAGTCAGTAGTCAGTATTACCAACAGTCAGTATTACCAACAGTCAGTAGTCAGTATTACCAACAGGCAGTAGTCAGTACTACCAACAGTCAGTATTACCAACAGTAGTAGTCAGTATTACCAACAGTCAGTATTACCAACAGTCAGTAGTCAGTACTACCAACAGTCAGTAGTCAGTATTACCAACAGTCAGTAGTCAGTACTATCAACAGTCAGTAGTCAGTATTACCAACAGTCAGTAGTCAGTATTACCAACAGTCAGTATTACCAACAGTCAGTAGTCAGTACTATCAACAGTCAGTAGTCAGTATTACCAACAGGCAGTAGTCAGTATTACCAAAAGTCAGTAGTCAGTATTACCAACAGTCAGTATTGCCAACAGTCAGTAGTCAGTATTACCAACAGTCAGTAGTCAGTATTACCAACAGTCAGTATTACCAACAGTCAGTATTGCCAACAGTCAGTAGTCAGTATAACCAACAGTCAGTAGTCAGTATTACCAACAGTCAGTAGTCAGTATTACCAACAGTCAGTATTACCAACAGTCAGTAGTCAGTACTATCAACAGTCAGTAGTCAGTATTACCAACAGGCAGTAGTCAGTACTACCAACAGTCAGTAGTCAGTACTACCAACAGTCAGTATTACCAACAGTCAGTAGTCAGTATTACCAACAATCAGTATTGCCAACAGTCAGTAGTCAGTATTACCAACAGGCAGTAGTCAGTATTACCAACAGTCAGTATTACCAACAGTCAGTAGTCAGTATTACCAACAGTCAGTATTACCAACAGTCAGCAGTCAGTAATAAAAACAGTCAGTAGTCAGTATTACCAAAAGTCAGTAGTCAGTATTACCAACAGTCAGAAGTCAGTTTTACCAACAGTCAGTATTACCAACAGTCAGTAGTCAGTATTACCAACAGTCAGTATTGCCAACAGACAGTAGCCAGTATTACCAACAGTCAGTAGTCAGTATTACCAACAGTCAGTAGTCAGTATTACCAACAGTCAGTATTACCAACAGTCAGTATTACCAACAGTCAGTAGTCAGTATTACCAACAGGCAGTAGTCAGTACTACCAACAGTCAGTATTACCAACAGTAGTAGTCAGTATTACCAACAGTCAGTATTACCAACAGTCAGTAGTCAGTACTACCAACAGTCAGTAGTCAGTATTACCAACAGTCAGTAGTCAGTACTATCAACAGTCAGTAGTCAGTATTACCAACAGTCAGTAGTCAGTATTACCAACAGTCAGTAGTCAGTATTACCAACAGTCAGTATTACCAACAGTCAGTAGTCAGTACTATCAACAGTCAGTAGTCAGTATTACCAACAGGCAGTAGTCAGTATTACCAAAAGTCAGTAGTCAGTATTACCAACAGTCAGTATTGCCAACAGTCAGTAGTCAGTATTACCAACAGTCAGTAGTCAGTATTACCAACAGTCAGTATTACCAACAGTCAGTATTGCCAACAGTCAGTAGTCAGTATAACCAACAGTCAGTAGTCAGTATTACCAACAGTCAGTAGTCAGTATTACCAACAGTCAGTATTACCAACAGTCAGTAGTCAGTATTACCAACAATCAGTATTGCCAACAGTCAGTAATCAGTATTACCAACAGGCAGTAGTCAGTATTACCAACAGTCAGTATTACCAACAGTCAGTAGTCAGTATTACCAACAGGCAGTAGTCAGTATTACCAACAGTCAGAAGTCAGTATTACCAACAGGCAGTAGTCAGTACTACCAACAGTCAGTAGTCAGTATTACGAACAGGCAGTAGTCAGTATTACCAACAGTCAGTAGTCAGTATTACCAACAGTCAGTAGTCAGTATGACCAACAGTCAGTAGTCAGTATTACCAACAGTCAGTAGTCAGTATTACCAACAGTCAGTAGTCAGTATTACCAACAGTCAGTATTACCAACAGTCAGTATTACCAACAGTCAGTAGTCAGTATTACCAACAGTCAGTATTACCAACAGTCAGCAGTCAGTAATAAAAACAGTCAGTAGTCAGTATTACCAAAAGTCAGTAGTCAGTATTACCAACAGTCAGAAGTCAGTATTACCAACAGTCAGTATTACCAACAGTCAGTAGTCAGTATTACCAACAGTCAGTATAGCCAACAGACAGTAGTCAGTATTACCAACAGTCAGTAGTCAGTATTACCAACAGTCAGTATTACCAACAGTCAGTAGTCAGTATTACCAACAGGCAGTAGTCAGTACTACCAACAGTCAGTATTACCAACAGTAGTAGTCAGTATTACCAACAGTCAGTATTACCAACAGTCAGTATTACCAACAGTCAGCAGTCAGTAATAAAAACAGTCAGTAGTCAGTATTACCAAAAGTCAGTAGTCAGTATTACCAACAGTCAGAAGTCAGTTTTACCAACAGTCAGTATTACCAACAGTCAGTAGTCAGTATTACCAACAGTCAGTATTGCCAACAGACAGTAGCCAGTATTACCAACAGTCAGTAGTCAGTATTACCAACAGTCAGTAGTCAGTATTACCAACAGTCAGTATTACCAACAGTCAGTAGTCAGTACTATCAACAGTCAGTAGTCAGTATTACCAACAGGCAGTAGTCAGTACTACCAACAGTCAGTAGTCAGTACTACCAACAGTCAGTATTACCAACAGTCAGTAGTCAGTATTACCAACAATCAGTATTGCCAACAGTCAGTAGTCAGTATTACCAACAGGCAGTAGTCAGTATTACCAACAGTCAGTATTACCAACAGTCAGTAGTCAGTATTACCAACAGGCAGTAGTCAGTATTACCAACAGTCAGAAGTCAGTATTACCAACAGGCAGTAGTCAGTACTACCAACAGTCAGTAGTCAGTATTACCAACAGGCAGTAGTCAGTATTACCAACAGTCAGTAGTCAGTATTACCAACAGTCAGTAGTCAGTATGACCAACAGTCAGTAGTCAGTATTACCAACAGTCAGTAGTCAGTATTACCAACAGTCAGTAGTCAGTATTACCAACAGTCAGTATTACCAACAGTCAGTATTACCAACAGTCAGTAGTCAGTATTACCAACAGTCAGTATTACCAACAGTCAGCAGTCAGTAATAAAAACAGTCAGTAGTCAGTATTACCAAAAGTCAGTAGTCAGTATTACCAACAGTCAGAAGTCAGTATTACCAACAGTCAGTATTACCAACAGTCAGTAGTCAGTATTACCAACAGTCAGTATTGCCAACAGACAGTAGTCAGTATTACCAACAGTCAGTAGTCAGTATTACCAACAGTCAGTATTACCAACAGTCAGTATTACCAACAGTCAGTAGTCAGTATTACCAACAGGCAGTAGTCAGTACTACCAACAGTCAGTATTACCAACAGTAGTAGTCAGTATTACCAACAGTCAGTATTACCAATAGTCAGTATTACCAACAGTCAGTAGTCAGTATTACCAACAGTCAGTATTACCAACAGTCAGCAGTCAGTAATAAAAACAGTCAGTAGTCAGTATTACCAAAAGTCAGTAGTCAGTATTACCAACAGTCAGAAGTCAGTTTTACCAACAGTCAGTATTACCAACAGTCAGTAGTCAGTATTACCAACAGTCAGTATTGCCAACAGACAGTAGCCAGTATTACCAACAGTCAGTAGTCAGTATTACCAACAGTCAGTAGTCAGTATTACCAACAGTCAGTATTACCAACAGTCAGTATTACCAACAGTCAGTAGTCAGTATTACCAACAGGCAGTAGTCAGTACTACCAACAGTCAGTATTACCAACAGTCAGTATTACCAACAGTCAGTAGTCAGTATTACCAACAGGCAGTAGTCAGTATTACCAACAGTCAGTAGTCAGTATTACCAACAGTCAGTATTACCAACAGTCAGTATTACCAACAGTCAGTAGTCAGTATAACCAACAGTCAGTAGTCAGTATTACCAACAGTCAGTAGTCAGTATTACCAACAGTCAGTATTACCAACAGTCAGTAGTCAGTACTATCAACAGTCAGTAGTCAGTAGTACCAACAGGCAGTAGTCAGTACTACCAACAGTCAGTAGTCAGTTCTACCAACAGTCAGTATTACCAACAGTCAGTAGTCAGTATTACCAACAATCAGTATTGCCAACAGTCAGTAATCAGTATTACCAACAGTCAGTAGTCAGTATTACCAACAGGCAGTAGTCAGTATTACCAACAGTCAGAAGTCAGTATTACCAACAGGCAGTAGTCAGTACTACCAACAGTCAGTAGTCAGTATTACGAACAGGCAGTAGTCAGTATTACCAACAGTCAGTAGTCAGTATTACCAACAGTCAGTAGTCAGTATGACCAACAGTCAGTAGTCAGTATTACCAACAGTCAGTAGTCAGTATTACCAACAGTCAGTATTCAGTATTACCAACAGTCAGTATTACCAACAGTCAGTATTACCAACAGTCAGTAGTCAGTATTACCAACAGTCAGAATTACCAACAGTCAGCAGTCAGTAATAAAAACAGTCAGTAGTCAGTATTACCAAAAGTCAGTAGTCAGTATTACCAACAGTCAGAAGTCAGTATTACCAACAGTCAGTATTACCAACAGTCAGTAGTCAGTATTACCAACAGTCAGTATAGCCAACAGACAGTAGTCAGTATTACCAACAGTCAGTAGTCAGTATTACCAACAGTCAGTATTACCAACAGTCAGTAGTCAGTATTACCAACAGGCAGTAGTCAGTACTATCAACAGTCAGTATTACCAACAGTAGTAGTCAGTATTACCAACAGTCAGTATTACCAATAGTCAGTATTACCAACAGTCAGTAGTCAGTATTACCAACAGTCAGTATTACCAACAGTCAGCAGTCAGTAATAAAAACAGTCAGTAGTCAGTATTACAAAAGTCAGTAGTCAGTATTACCAACAGTCAGAAGTCAGTTTTACCAACAGTCAGTATTACCAACAGTCAGTAGTCAGTATTACCAACAGTCAGTATTGCCAACAGACAGTAGCCAGTATTACCAACAGTCAGTAGTCAGTATTACCAACAGTCAGTAGTCAGTATTACCAACAGTCAGTATTACCAACAGTCAGTAGTCAGTATTACCAACAGGCAGTAGTCAGTATTACCAACAGTCAGTAGTCAGTATTACCAACAGTCAGTATTACCAACAGTCAGTATTACCAACAGTCAGTAGTCAGTACTATCAACAGTCAGTAGTCAGTATTACCAACAGGCAGTAGTCAGTACTACCAACAGTCAGTAGTCAGTACTACCAACAGTCAGTATTACCAACAGTCAGTAGTCAGTATTACCAACAATCAATATTGCCAACAGTCAGTAGTCAGTATTACCAACAGGCAGTAGTCAGTATTACCAACAGTCAGTATTACCAACAGTCAGTAGTCAGTATTACCAACAGGCAGTAGTCAGTATTACCAACAGTCAGAAGTCAGTATTACCAACAGGCAGTAGTCAGTACTACC
Organism: Salmo salar; assembly: GCF_965601325.2. Lineage (NCBI taxonomy): Eukaryota > Metazoa > Chordata > Actinopteri > Salmoniformes > Salmonidae > Salmo > Salmo salar. The sequence continues at coordinate 59,168,894 of NC_138301.1, forward strand.
AACAGTCAGTAGTCAGTATTACCAACAGGCAGTAGTCAGTATTACCAACAGTCAGTAGTCAGTATTACCAACAGTCAGTAGTCAGTATGACCAACAGTCAGTAGTCAGTATTACCAACAGTCAGTAGTCAGTATTACCAACAGTCAGTAGTCAGTATTACCAACAGTCAGTATTACCAACAGTCAGTATTACCAACAGTCAGTAGTCAGTATTACCAACAGTCAGTATTACCAACAGTCAGCAGTCAGTAATAAAAACAGTCAGTAGTCAGTATTACCAAAAGTCAGTAGTCAGTATTACCAACAGTCAGAAGTCAGTATTACCAACAGTCAGTATTACCAACAGTCAGTAGTCAGTATTACCAACAGTCAGTATTGCCAACAGACAGTAGTCAGTATTACCAACAGTCAGTAGTCAGTATTACCAACAGTCAGTATTACCAACAGTCAGTATTACCAACAGTCAGTAGTCAGTATTACCAACAGGCAGTAGTCAGTACTACCAACAGTCAGTATTACCAACAGTAGTAGTCAGTATTACCAACAGTCAGTATTACCAATAGTCAGTATTACCAACAGTCAGTAGTCAGTATTACCAACAGTCAGTATTACCAACAGTCAGTAGTCAGTATTACCAACAGTCAGTATTGCCAACAGACAGTAGCCAGTATTACCAACAGTCAGTAGTCAGTATTACCAACAGTCAGTAGTCAGTATTACCAACAGTCAGTATTACCAACAGTCAGTATTACCAACAGTCAGTAGTCAGTATTACCAACAGGCAGTAGTCAGTACTACCAACAGTCAGTATTACCAACAGTAGTAGTCAGTATTACCAACAGTCAGTATTACCAACAGTCAGTAGTCAGTACTACCAACAGTCAGTAGTCAGTATTACCAACAGTCAGTAGTCAGTACTATCAACAGTCAGTAGTCAGTATTACCAACAGTCAGTAGTCAGTATTACCAACAGTCAGTAGTCAGTATTACCAACAGTCAGTATTACCAACAGTCAGTAGTCAGTACTATCAACAGTCAGTAGTCAGTATTACCAACAGGCAGTAGTCAGTATTACCAAAAGTCAGTAGTCAGTATTACCAACAGTCAGTATTGCCAACAGTCAGTAGTCAGTATTACCAACAGTCAGTAGTCAGTATTACCAACAGTCAGTATTACCAACAGTCAGTATTGCCAACAGTCAGTAGTCAGTATAACCAACAGTCAGTAGTCAGTATTACCAACAGTCAGTAGTCAGTATTACCAACAGTCAGTATTACCAACAGTCAGTAGTCAGTACTATCAACAGTCAGTAGTCAGTATTACCAACAGGCAGTAGTCAGTACTACCAACAGTCAGTAGTCAGTACTACCAACAGTCAGTATTACCAACAGTCAGTAGTCAGTATTACCAACAATCAGTATTGCCAACAGTCAGTAGTCAGTATTACCAACAGGCAGTAGTCAGTATTACCAACAGTCAGTATTACCAACAGTCAGTAGTCAGTATTACCAACAGGCAGTAGTCAGTATTACCAACAGTCAGAAGTCAGTATTACCAACAGGCAGTAGTCAGTACTACCAACAGTCAGTAGTCAGTATTACCAACAGGCAGTAGTCAGTATTACCAACAGTCAGTAGTCAGTATTACCAACAGTCAGTAGTCAGTATGACCAACAGTCAGTAGTCAGTATTACCAACAGTCAGTAGTCAGTATTACCAACAGTCAGTAGTCAGTATTACCAACAGTCAGTATTACCAACAGTCAGTATTACCAACAGTCAGTAGTCAGTATTACCAACAGTCAGTATTACCAACAGTCAGCAGTCAGTAATAAAAACAGTCAGTAGTCAGTATTACCAAAAGTCAGTAGTCAGTATTACCAACAGTCAGAAGTCAGTATTACCAACAGTCAGTATTACCAACAGTCAGTAGTCAGTATTACCAACAGTCAGTATTGCCAACAGACAGTAGTCAGTATTACCAACAGTCAGTAGTCAGTATTACCAACAGTCAGTATTACCAACAGTCAGTATTACCAACAGTCAGTAGTCAGTATTACCAACAGGCAGTAGTCAGTACTACCAACAGTCAGTATTACCAACAGTAGTAGTCAGTATTACCAACAGTCAGTATTACCAATAGTCAGTATTACCAACAGTCAGTAGTCAGTATTACCAACAGTCAGTATTACCAACAGTCAGCAGTCAGTAATAAAAACAGTCAGTAGTCAGTATTACCAAAAGTCAGTAGTCAGTATTACCAACAGTCAGAAGTCAGTATTACCAACAGTCAGTATTACCAACAGTCAGTAGTCAGTATTACCAACAGTCAGTATTGCCAACAGACAGTAGTCAGTATTACCAACAGTCAGTAGTCAGTATTACCAACAGTCAGTATTACCAACAGTCAGTATTACCAACAGTCAGTAGTCAGTATTACCAACAGGCAGTAGTCAGTACTACCAACAGTCAGTATTACCAACAGTAGTAGTCAGTATTACCAACAGTCAGTATTACCAATAGTCAGTATTACCAACAGTCAGTAGTCAGTATTACCAACAGTCAGTATTACCAACAGTCAGCAGTCAGTAATAAAAACAGTCAGTAGTCAGTATTACCAAAAGTCAGTAGTCAGTATTACCAACAGTCAGAAGTCAGTTTTACCAACAGTCAGTATTACCAACAGTCAGTAGTCAGTATTACCAACAGTCAGTATTGCCAACAGACAGTAGCCAGTATTACCAACAGTCAGTAGTCAGTATTACCAACAGTCAGTAGTCAGTATTACCAACAGTCAGTATTACCAACAGTCAGTATTACCAACAGTCAGTAGTCAGTATTACCAACAGGCAGTAGTCAGTACTACCAACAGTCAGTATTACCAACAGTCAGTATTACCAACAGTCAGTAGTCAGTATTACCAACAGGCAGTAGTCAGTATTACCAACAGTCAGTAGTCAGTATTACCAACAGTCAGTATTACCAACAGTCAGTATTACCAACAGTCAGTAGTCAGTATAACCAACAGTCAGTAGTCAGTATTACCAACAGTCAGTAGTCAGTATTACCAACAGTCAGTATTACCAACAGTCAGTAGTCAGTACTATCAACAGTCAGTAGTCAGTAGTACCAACAGGCAGTAGTCAGTACTACCAACAGTCAGTAGTCAGTTCTACCAACAGTCAGTATTACCAACAGTCAGTAGTCAGTATTACCAACAATCAGTATTGCCAACAGTCAGTAATCAGTATTACCAACAGGCAGTAGTCAGTATTACTAACAGTCAGTATTACCAACAGTCAGTAGTCAGTATTACCAACAGGCAGTAGTCAGTATTACCAACAGTCAGAAGTCAGTATTACCAACAGGCAGTAGTCAGTACTACCAACAGTCAGTAGTCAGTATTACGAACAGGCAGTAGTCAGTATTACCAACAGTCAGTAGTCAGTATTACCAACAGTCAGTAGTCAGTATGACCAACAGTCAGTAGTCAGTATTACCAACAGTCAGTAGTCAGTATTACCAACAGTCAGTATTCAGTATTACCAACAGTCAGTATTACCAACAGTCAGTATTACCAACAGTCAGTAGTCAGTATTACCAACAGTCAGAATTACCAACAGTCAGCAGTCAGTAATAAAAACAGTCAGTAGTCAGTATTACCAAAAGTCAGTAGTCAGTATTACCAACAGTCAGAAGTCAGTATTACCAACAGTCAGTATTACCAACAGTCAGTAGTCAGTATTACCAACAGTCAGTATAGCCAACAGACAGTAGTCAGTATTACCAACAGTCAGTAGTCAGTATTACCAACAGTCAGTATTACCAACAGTCAGTAGTCAGTATTACCAACAGGCAGTAGTCAGTACTACCAACAGTCAGTATTACCAACAGTAGTAGTCAGTATTACCAACAGTCAGTATTACCAATAGTCAGTATTACCAACAGTCAGTAGTCAGTATTACCAACAGTCAGTATTACCAACAGTCAGCAGTCAGTAATAAAAACAGTCAGTAGTCAGTATTACAAAAGTCAGTAGTCAGTATTACCAACAGTCAGAAGTCAGTTTTACCAACAGTCAGTATTACCAACAGTCAGTAGTCAGTATTACCAACAGTCAGTATTGCCAACAGACAGTAGCCAGTATTACCAACAGTCAGTAGTCAGTATTACCAACAGTCAGTAGTCAGTATTACCAACAGTCAGTATTACCAACAGTCAGTAGTCAGTATTACCAACAGGCAGTAGTCAGTATTACCAACAGTCAGTAGTCAGTATTACCAACAGTCAGTATTACCAACAGTCAGTATTACCAACAGTCAGTAGTCAGTACTATCAACAGTCAGTAGTCAGTATTACCAACAGGCAGTAGTCAGTACTACCAACAGTCAGTAGTCAGTACTACCAACAGTCAGTATTACCAACAGTCAGTAGTCAGTATTACCAACAATCAGTATTGCCAACAGTCAGTAGTCAGTATTACCAACAGGCAGTAGTCAGTATTACCAACAGTCAGTATTACCAACAGTCAGTAGTCAGTATTACCAACAGGCAGTAGTCAGTATTACCAACAGTCAGAAGTCAGTATTACCAACAGGCAGTAGTCAGTACTACCAACAGTCAGTAGTCAGTATTACCAACAGGCAGTAGTCAGTATTACCAACAGTCAGTAGTCAGTATTACCAACAGTCAGTAGTCAGTATGACCAACAGTCAGTAGTCAGTATTACCAACAGTCAGTAGTCAGTATTACCAACAGTCAGTAGTCAGTATTACCAACAGTCAGTATTACCAACAGTCAGTATTACCAACAGTCAGTAGTCAGTATTACCAACAGTCAGTATTACCAACAGTCAGCAGTCAGTAATAAAAACAGTCAGTAGTCAGTATTACCAAAAGTCAGTAGTCAGTATTACCAACAGTCAGAAGTCAGTATTACCAACAGTCAGTATTACCAACAGTCAGTAGTCAGTATTACCAACAGTCAGTATTGCCAACAGACAGTAGTCAGTATTACCAACAGTCAGTAGTCAGTATTACCAACAGTCAGTATTACCAACAGTCAGTATTACCAACAGTCAGTAGTCAGTATTACCAACAGGCAGTAGTCAGTACTACCAACAGTCAGTATTACCAACAGTAGTAGTCAGTATTACCAACAGTCAGTATTACCAATAGTCAGTATTACCAACAGTCAGTAGTCAGTATTACCAACAGTCAGTATTACCAACAGTCAGCAGTCAGTAATAAAAACAGTCAGTAGTCAGTATTACCAAAAGTCAGTAGTCAGTATTACCAACAGTCAGAAGTCAGTTTTACCAACAGTCAGTATTACCAACAGTCAGTAGTCAGTATTACCAACAGTCAGTATTGCCAACAGACAGTAGCCAGTATTACCAACAGTCAGTAGTCAGTATTACCAACAGTCAGTAGTCAGTATTACCAACAGTCAGTATTACCAACAGTCAGTATTACCAACAGTCAGTAGTCAGTATTACCAACAGGCAGTAGTCAGTACTACCAACAGTCAGTATTACCAACAGTAGTAGTCAGTATTACCAACAGTCAGTATTACCAACAGTCAGTAGTCAGTACTACCAACAGTCAGTAGTCAGTATTACCAACAGTCAGTAGTCAGTACTATCAACAGTCAGTAGTCAGTATTACCAACAGTCAGTAGTCAGTATTACCAACAGTCAGTAGTCAGTATTACCAACAGTCAGTATTACCAACAGTCAGTAGTCAGTACTATCAACAGTCAGTAGTCAGTATTACCAACAGGCAGTAGTCAGTATTACCAAAAGTCAGTAGTCAGTATTACCAACAGTCAGTATTGCCAACAGTCAGTAGTCAGTATTACCAACAGTCAGTAGTCAGTATTACCAACAGTCAGTATTACCAACAGTCAGTATTGCCAACAGTCAGTAGTCAGTATAACCAACAGTCAGTAGTCAGTATTACCAACAGTCAGTAGTCAGTATTACCAACAGTCAGTATTACCAACAGTCAGTATTACCAACAGTCAGTAGTCAGTACTATCAACAGTCAGTAGTCAGTATTACCAACAGGCAGTAGTCAGTACTACCAACAGTCAGTAGTCAGTACTACCAACAGTCAGTATTACCAACAGTCAGTAGTCAGTATTACCAACAATCAGTATTGCCAACAGTCAGTAGTCAGTATTACCAACAGGCAGTAGTCAGTATTACCAACAGTCAGTATTACCAACAGTCAGTAGTCAGTATTACCAACAGGCAGTAGTCAGTATTACCAACAGTCAGAAGTCAGTATTACCAACAGGCAGTAGTCAGTACTACCAACAGTCAGTAGTCAGTATTACCAACAGGCAGTAGTCAGTATTACCAACAGTCAGTAGTCAGTATTACCAACAGTCAGTAGTCAGTATGACCAACAGTCAGTAGTCAGTATTACCAACAGTCAGTAGTCAGTATTACCAACAGTCAGTAGTCAGTATTACCAACAGTCAGTATTACCAACAGTCAGTATTACCAACAGTCAGTAGTCAGTATTACCAACAGTCAGTATTACCAACAGTCAGCAGTCAGTAATAAAAACAGTCAGTAGTCAGTATTACCAAAAGTCAGTAGTCAGTATTACCAACAGTCAGAAGTCAGTATTACCAACAGTCAGTATTACCAACAGTCAGTAGTCAGTATTACCAACAGTCAGTATTGCCAACAGACAGTAGTCAGTATTACCAACAGTCAGTAGTCAGTATTACCAACAGTCAGTATTACCAACAGTCAGTATTACCAACAGTCAGTAGTCAGTATTACCAACAGGCAGTAGTCAGTACTACCAACAGTCAGTATTACCAACAGTAGTAGTCAGTATTACCAACAGTCAGTATTACCAATAGTCAGTATTACCAACAGTCAGTAGTCAGTATTACCAACAGTCAGTATTACCAACAGTCAGTAGTCAGTATTACCAACAGTCAGTATTGCCAACAGACAGTAGCCAGTATTACCAACAGTCAGTAGTCAGTATTACCAACAGTCAGTAGTCAGTATTACCAACAGTCAGTATTACCAACAGTCAGTATTACCAACAGTCAGTAGTCAGTATTACCAACAGGCAGTAGTCAGTACTACCAACAGTCAGTATTACCAACAGTAGTAGTCAGTATTACCAACAGTCAGTATTACCAACAGTCAGTAGTCAGTACTACCAACAGTCAGTAGTCAGTATTACCAACAGTCAGTAGTCAGTACTATCAACAGTCAGTAGTCAGTATTACCAACAGTCAGTAGTCAGTATTACCAACAGTCAGTAGTCAGTATTACCAACAGTCAGTATTACCAACAGTCAGTAGTCAGTACTATCAACAGTCAGTAGTCAGTATTACCAACAGGCAGTAGTCAGTATTACCAAAAGTCAGTAGTCAGTATTACCAACAGTCAGTATTGCCAACAGTCAGTAGTCAGTATTACCAACAGTCAGTAGTCAGTATTACCAACAGTCAGTATTACCAACAGTCAGTATTGCCAACAGTCAGTAGTCAGTATAACCAAGAGTCAGTAGTCAGTATTACCAACAGTCAGTAGTCAGTATTACCAACAGTCAGTATTACCAACAGTCAGTAGTCAGTACTATCAACAGTCAGTAGTCAGTATTACCAACAGGCAGTAGTCAGTACTACCAACAGTCAGTAGTCAGTACTACCAACAGTCAGTATTACCAACAGTCAGTAGTCAGTATTACCAACAATCAGTATTGCCAACAGTCAGTAGTCAGTATTACCAACAGGCAGTAGTCAGTATTACCAACAGTCAGTATTACCAACAGTCAGTAGTCAGTATTACCAACAGGCAGTAGTCAGTATTACCAACAGTCAGAAGTCAGTATTACCAACAGGCAGTAGTCAGTACTACCAACAGTCAGTAGTCAGTATTACCAACAGGCAGTAGTCAGTATTACCAACAGTCAGTAGTCAGTATTACCAACAGTCAGTAGTCAGTATGACCAACAGTCAGTAGTCAGTATTACCAACAGTCAGTAGTCAGTATTACCAACAGTCAGTAGTCAGTATTACCAACAGTCAGTATTACCAACAGTCAGTATTACCAACAGTCAGTAGTCAGTATTACCAACAGTCAGTATTACCAACAGTCAGCAGTCAGTAATAAAAACAGTCAGTAGTCAGTATTACCAAAAGTCAGTAGTCAGTATTACCAACAGTCAGAAGTCAGTATTACCAACAGTCAGTATTACCAACAGTCAGTAGTCAGTATTACCAACAGTCAGTATTGCCAACAGACAGTAGTCAGTATTACCAACAGTCAGTAGTCAGTATTACCAACAGTCAGTATTACCAACAGTCAGTATTACCAACAGTCAGTAGTCAGTATTACCAACAGGCAGTAGTCAGTACTACCAACAGTCAGTATTACCAACAGTAGTAGTCAGTATTACCAACAGTCAGTATTACCAATAGTCAGTATTACCAACAGTCAGTAGTCAGTATTACCAACAGTCAGTATTACCAACAGTCAGCAGTCAGTAATAAAAACAGTCAGTAGTCAGTATTACCAAAAGTCAGTAGTCAGTATTACCAACAGTCAGAAGTCAGTTTTACCAACAGTCAGTATTACCAACAGTCAGTAGTCAGTATTACCAACAGTCAGTATTGCCAACAGACAGTAGCCAGTATTACCAACAGTCAGTAGTCAGTATTACCAACAGTCAGTAGTCAGTATTACCAACAGTCAGTATTACCAACAGTCAGTATTACCAACAGTCAGTAGTCAGTATTACCAACAGGCAGTAGTCAGTACTACCAACAGTCAGTATTACCAACAGTAGTAGTCAGTATTACCAACAGTCAGTATTACCAACAGTCAGTAGTCAGTACTACCAACAGTCAGTAGTCAGTATTACCAACAGTCAGTAGTCAGTACTATCAACAGTCAGTAGTCAGTATTACCAACAGTCAGTAGTCAGTATTACCAACAGTCAGTAGTCAGTATTACCAACAGTCAGTATTACCAACAGTCAGTAGTCAGTACTATCAACAGTCAGTAGTCAGTATTACCAACAGGCAGTAGTCAGTATTACCAAAAGTCAGTAGTCAGTATTACCAACAGTCAGTATTGCCAACAGTCAGTAGTCAGTATTACCAACAGTCAGTAGTCAGTATTACCAACAGTCACTATTACCAACAGTCAGTATTGCCAACAGTCAGTAGTCAGTATAACCAACAGTCAGTAGTCAGTATTACCAACAGTCAGTAGTCAGTATTACCAACAGTCAGTATTACCAACAGTCAGTATTACCAACAGTCAGTAGTCAGTACTATCAACAGTCAGTAGTCAGTATTACCAACAGGCAGAAGTCAGTATTACCAACAGGCAGTAGTCAGTACTACCAACAGTCAGTATTACCAACAGTCAGTAGTCAGTATTACCAACAGGCAGTAGTCAGTATTACCAACAATCAGTATTGCCAACAGTCAGTAGTCAGTATTACCAACAGGCAGTAGTCAGTATTACCAACAGTCAGTATTACCAACAGTCAGTAGTCAGTATTACCAACAGGCAGTAGTCAGTATTACCAACAGTCAGAAGTCAGTATTACCAACAGGCAGTAGTCAGTACTACCAACAGTCAGTAGTCAGTATTACCAACAGGCAGTAGTCAGTATTACCAACAGTCAGTAGTCAGTATTACCAACAGTCAGTAGTCAGTATGACCAACAGTCAGTAGTCAGTATTACCAACAGTCAGTAGTCAGTATTACCAACAGTCAGTAGTCAGTATTACCAACAGTCAGTATTACCAACAGTCAGTATTACCAACAGTCAGTAGTCAGTATTACCAACAGTCAGTATTACCAACAGTCAGCAGTCAGTAATAAAAACAGTCAGTAGTCAGTATTACCAAAAGTCAGTAGTCAGTATTACCAACAGTCAGAAGTCAGTATTACCAACAGTCAGTATTACCAACAGTCAGTAGTCAGTATTACCAACAGTCAGTATTGCCAACAGACAGTAGTCAGTATTACCAACAGTCAGTAGTCAGTATTACCAACAGTCAGTATTACCAACAGTCAGTATTACCAACAGTCAGTAGTCAGTATTACCAACAGGCAGTAGTCAGTACTACCAACAGTCAGTATTACCAACAGTAGTAGTCAGTATTACCAACAGTCAGTATTACCAATAGTCAGTATTACCAACAGTCAGTAGTCAGTATTACCAACAGTCAGTATTACCAACAGTCAGCAGTCAGTAATAAAAACAGTCAGTAGTCAGTATTACCAAAAGTCAGTAGTCAGTATTACCAACAGTCAGAAGTCAGTTTTACCAACAGTCAGTATTACCAACAGTCAGTAGTCAGTATTACCAACAGTCAGTATTGCCAACAGACAGTAGCCAGTATTACCAACAGTCAGTAGTCAGTATTACCAACAGTCAGTAGTCAGTATTACCAACAGTCAGTATTACCAACAGTCAGTATTACCAACAGTCAGTAGTCAGTATTACCAACAGGCAGTAGTCAGTACTACCAACAGTCAGTATTACCAACAGTAGTAGTCAGTATTACCAACAGTCAGTATTACCAACAGTCAGTAGTCAGTACTACCAACAGTCAGTAGTCAGTATTACCAACAGTCAGTAGTCAGTACTATCAACAGTCAGTAGTCAGTATTACCAACGTCAGTAGTCAGTATTACCAACAGTCAGTAGTCAGTATTACCAACAGTCAGTATTACCAACAGTCAGTAGTCAGTACTATCAACAGTCAGTAGTCAGTATTACCAACAGGCAGTAGTCAGTATTACCAAAAGTCAGTAGTCAGTATTACCAACAGTCAGTATTGCCAACAGTCAGTAGTCAGTATTACCAACAGTCAGTAGTCAGTATTACCAACAGTCAGTATTACCAACAGTCAGTATTGCCAACAGTCAGTAGTCAGTATAACCAACAGTCAGTAGTCAGTATTACCAACAGTCAGTAGTCAGTATTACCAACAGTCAGTATTACCAACAGTCAGTATTACCAACAGTCAGTAGTCAGTACTATCAACAGTCAGTAGTCAGTATTACCAACAGGCAGTAGTCAGTACTACCAACAGTCAGTATTACCAACAGTCAGTAGTCAGTATTACCAACAATCAGTATTGCCAACAGTCAGTAGTCAGTATTACCAACAGGCAGTAGTCAGTATTACCAACAGTCAGTATTACCAACAGTCAGTAGTCAGTATTACCAACAGGCAGTAGTCAGTATTACCAACAGTCAGAAGTCAGTATTACCAACAGGCAGTAGTCAGTACTACCAACAGTCAGTAGTCAGTATTACCAACAGGCAGTAGTCAGTATTACCAACAGTCAGTAGTCAGTATTACCAACAGTCAGTAGTCAGTATGACCAACAGTCAGTAGTCAGTATTACCAACAGTCAGTAGTCAGTATTACCAACAGTCAGTAGTCAGTATTACCAACAGTCAGTATTACCAACAGTCAGTATTACCAACAGTCAGTAGTCAGTATTACCAACAGTCAGTATTACCAACAGTCAGCAGTCAGTAATAAAAACAGTCAGTAGTCAGTATTACCAAAAGTCAGTATTACCAACAGTCAGTATTACCAACAGTCAGTAGTCAGTACTATCAACAGTCAGTAGTCAGTATTACCAACAGGCAGTAGTCAGTACTACCAACAGTCAGTAGTCAGTACTACCAACAGTCAGTATTACCAACAGTCAGTAAGTCAGTATTACCAACAATCAGTATTGCCAACAGTCAGTAGTCAGTATTACCAACAGGCAGTAGTCAGTATTACCAACAGTCAGTATTACCAACAGTCAGTAGTCAGTATTACCAACAGGCAGTAGTCAGTATTACCAACAGTCAGAAGTCAGTATTACCAACAGGCAGTAGTCAGTACTACCAACAGTCAGTAGTCAGTATTACCAACAGGCAGTAGTCAGTATTACCAACAGTCAGTAGTCAGTATTACCAACAGTCAGTAGTCAGTATGACCAACAGTCAGTAGTCAGTATTACCAACAGTCAGTAGTCAGTATTACCAACAGTCAGTAGTCAGTATTACCAACAGTCAGTATTACCAACAGTCAGTAGTCAGTATTACCAACAGTCAGTATTACCAACAGTCAGCAGTCAGTAATAAAAACAGTCAGTAGTCAGTATTACCAAAAGTCAGTAGTCAGTATTACCAACAGTCAGAAGTCAGTATTACCAACAGTCAGTATTACCAACAGTCAGTAGTCAGTATTACCAACAGTCAGTATTGCCAACAGACAGTAGTCAGTATTACCAACAGTCAGTAGTCAGTATTACCAACAGTCAGTATTACCAACAGTCAGTATTACCAACAGTCAGTAGTCAGTATTACCAACAGGCAGTAGTCAGTACTACCAACAGTCAGTATTACCAACAGTAGTAGTCAGTATTACCAACAGTCAGTATTACCAATAGTCAGTATTACCAACAGTCAGTAGTCAGTATTACCAACAGTCAGTATTACCAACAGTCAGCAGTCAGTAATAAAAGTCAGTAGTCAGTATTACCAAAAGTCAGTAGTCAGTATTACCAACAGTCAGAAGTCAGTTTTACCAACAGTCAGTATTACCAACAGTCAGTAGTCAGTATTACCAACAGTCAGTATTGCCAACAGACAGTAGCCAGTATTACCAACAGTCAGTAGTCAGTATTACCAACAGTCAGTAGTCAGTATTACCAACAGTCAGTATTACCAACAGTCAGTATTACCAACAGTCAGTAGTCAGTATTACCAACAGGCAGTAGTCAGTACTACCAACAGTCAGTATTACCAACAGTAGTAGTCAGTATTACCAACAGTCAGTATTACCAACAGTCAGTAGTCAGTACTACCAACAGTCAGTAGTCAGTATTACCAACAGTCAGTAGTCAGTACTATCAACAGTCAGTAGTCAGTATTACCAACAGTCAGTAGTCAGTATTACCAACAGTCAGTAGTCAGTATTACCAACAGTCAGTATTACCAACAGTCAGTAGTCAGTACTATCAACAGTCAGTAGTCAGTATTACCAACAGGCAGTAGTCAGTATTACCAAAAGTCAGTAGTCAGTATTACCAACAGTCAGTATTGCCAACAGTCAGTAGTCAGTATTACCAACAGTCAGTAGTCAGTATTACCAACAGTCAGTATTACCAACAGTCAGTATTGCCAACAGTCAGTAGTCAGTATAACCAACAGTCAGTAGTCAGTATTACCAACAGTCAGTAGTCAGTATTACCAACAGTCAGTATTACCAACAGTCAGTATTACCAACAGTCAGTGGTCAGTACTATCAACAGTCAGTAGTCAGTATTACCAACAGGCAGTAGTCAGTACTACCAACAGTCAGTAGTCAGTACTACCAACAGTCAGTATTACCAACAGTCAGTAGTCAGTATTACCAACAATCAGTATTGCCAACAGTCAGTAGTCAGTATTACCAACAGGCAGTAGTCAGTATTACCAACAGTCAGTATTACCAACAGTCAGTAGTCAGTATTACCAACAGGCAGTAGTCAGTATTACCAACAGTCAGAAGTCAGTATTACCAACAGGCAGTAGTCAGTACTACCAACAGTCAGTAGTCAGTATTACCAACAGGCAGTAGTCAGTATTACCAACAGTCAGTAGTCAGTATTACCAACAGTCAGTAGTCAGTATGACCAACAGTCAGTAGTCAGTATTACCAACAGTCAGTAGTCAGTATTACCAACAGTCAGTAGTCAGTATTACCAACAGTCAGTATTACCAACAGTCAGTATTACCAACAGTCAGTAGTCAGTATTACCAACAGTCAGTATTACCAACAGTCAGCAGTCAGTAATAAAAACAGTCAGTAGTCAGTATTACCAAAAGTCAGTAGTCAGTATTACCAACAGTCAGAAGTCAGTATTACCAACAGTCAGTATTACCAACAGTCAGTAGTCAGTATTACCAACAGTCAGTATTGCCAACAGACAGTAGTCAGTATTACCAACAGTCAGTAGTCAGTATTACCAACAGTCAGTATTACCAACAGTCAGTATTACCAACAGTCAGTAGTCAGTATTACCAACAGGCAGTAGTCAGTACTACCAACAGTCAGTATTACCAACAGTAGTAGTCAGTAATACCAACAGTCAGTATTACCAATAGTCAGTATTACCAACAGTCAGTAGTCAGTATTACCAACAGTCAGTATTACCAACAGTCAGCAGTCAGTAATAAAAACAGTCAGTAGTCAGTATTACCAAAAGTCAGTAGTCAGTATTACCAACAGTCAGAAGTCAGTTTTACCAACAGTCAGTATTACCAACAGTCAGTAGTCAGTATTACCAACAGTCAGTATTGCCAACAGACAGTAGCCAGTATTACCAACAGTCAGTAGTCAGTATTACCAACAGTCAGTAGTCAGTATTACCAACAGTCAGTATTACCAACAGTCAGTATTACCAACAGTCAGTAGTCAGTATTACCAACAGGCAGTAGTCAGTACTACCAACAGTCAGTATTACCAACAGTAGTAGTCAGTATTACCAACAGTCAGTATTACCAACAGTCAGTAGTCAGTACTACCAACAGTCAGTAGTCAGTATTACCAACAGTCAGTAGTCAGTACTATCAACAGTCAGTAGTCAGTATTACCAACAGTCAGTAGTCAGTATTACCAACAGTCAGTATTACCAACAGTCAGTAGTCAGTACTATCAACAGTCAGTAGTCAGTATTACCAACAGGCAGTAGTCAGTATTACCAAAAGTCAGTAGTCAGTATTACCAACAGTCAGTATTGCCAACAGTCAGTAGTCAGTATTACCAACAGTCAGTAGTCAGTATTACCAACAGTCAGTATTACCAACAGTCAGTATTGCCAACAGTCAGTAGTCAGTATAACCAACAGTCAGTAGTCAGTATTACCAACAGTCAGTAGTCAGTATTACCAACAGTCAGTATTACCAACAGTCAGTAGTCAGTACTATCAACAGTCAGTAGTCAGTATTACCAACAGGCAGTAGTCAGTACTACCAACAGTCAGTAGTCAGTACTACCAACAGTCAGTATTACCAACAGTCAGTAGTCAGTATTACCAACAATCAGTATTGCCAACAGTCAGTAGTCAGTATTACCAACAGGCAGTAGTCAGTATTACCAACAGTCAGTATTACCAACAGTCAGTAGTCAGTATTACCAACAGTCAGTATTACCAACAGTCAGCAGTCAGTAATAAAAACAGTCAGTAGTCAGTATTACCAAAAGTCAGTAGTCAGTATTACCAACAGTCAGAAGTCAGTTTTACCAACAGTCAGTATTACCAACAGTCAGTAGTCAGTATTACCAACAGTCAGTATTGCCAACAGACAGTAGCCAGTATTACCAACAGTCAGTAGTCAGTATTACCAACAGTCAGTAGTCAGTATTACCAACAGTCAGTATTACCAACAGTCAGTATTACCAACAGTCAGTAGTCAGTATTACCAACAGGCAGTAGTCAGTACTACCAACAGTCAGTATTACCAACAGTAGTAGTCAGTATTACCAACAGTCAGTATTACCAACAGTCAGTAGTCAGTACTACCAACAGTCAGTAGTCAGTATTACCAACAGTCAGTAGTCAGTACTATCAACAGTCAGTAGTCAGTATTACCAACAGTCAGTATTGCCAACAGTCAGTAGTCAGTATTACCAACAGTCAGTAGTCAGTATTACCAACAGTCAGTATTACCAACAGTCAGTATTGCCAACAGTCAGTAGTCAGTATAACCAACAGTCAGTAGTCAGTATTACCAACAGTCAGTAGTCAGTATTACCAACAGTCAGTATTACCAACAGTCAGTAGTCAGTATTACCAACAATCAGTATTGCCAACAGTCAGTAATCAGTATTACCAACAGGCAGTAGTCAGTATTACCAACAGTCAGTATTACCAACAGTCAGTAGTCAGTATTACCAACAGGCAGTAGTCAGTATTACCAACAGTCAGAAGTCAGTATTACCAACAGGCAGTAGTCAGTACTACCAACAGTCAGTAGTCAGTATTACGAACAGGCAGTAGTCAGTATTACCAACAGTCAGTAGTCAGTATTACCAACAGTCAGTAGTCAGTATGACCAACAGTCAGTAGTCAGTATTACCAACAGTCAGTAGTCAGTATTACCAACAGTCAGTAGTCAGTATTACCAACAGTCAGTATTACCAACAGTCAGTATTACCAACAGTCAGTAGTCAGTATTACCAACAGTCAGTATTACCAACAGTCAGCAGTCAGTAATAAAAACAGTCAGTAGTCAGTATTACCAAAAGTCAGTAGTCAGTATTACCAACAGTCAGAAGTCAGTATTACCAACAGTCAGTATTACCAACAGTCAGTAGTCAGTATTACCAACAGTCAGTATAGCCAACAGACAGTAGTCAGTATTACCAACAGTCAGTAGTCAGTATTACCAACAGTCAGTATTACCAACAGTCAGTAGTCAGTATTACCAACAGGCAGTAGTCAGTACTACCAACAGTCAGTATTACCAACAGTAGTAGTCAGTATTACCAACAGTCAGTATTACCAACAGTCAGTATTACCAACAGTCAGCAGTCAGTAATAAAAACAGTCAGTAGTCAGTATTACCAAAAGTCAGTAGTCAGTATTACCAACAGTCAGAAGTCAGTTTTACCAACAGTCAGTATTACCAACAGTCAGTAGTCAGTATTACCAACAGTCAGTATTGCCAACAGACAGTAGCCAGTATTACCAACAGTCAGTAGTCAGTATTACCAACAGTCAGTAGTCAGTATTACCAACAGTCAGTATTACCAACAGTCAGTATTACCAACAGTCAGTAGTCAGTATTACCAACAGGCAGTAGTCAGTATTACCAACAGTCTGTAGTCAGTATTACCAACAGTCAGTATTACCAACAGTCAGTATTACCAACAGTCAGTAGTCAGTACTATCAACAGTCAGTAGTCAGTATTACCAACAGGCAGTAGTCAGTACTACCAACAGTCAGTAGTCAGTACTACCAACAGTCAGTATTACCAACAGTCAGTAGTCAGTATTACCAACAATCAGTATTGCCAACAGTCAGTAGTCAGTATTACCAACAGGCAGTAGTCAGTATTACCAACAGTCAGTATTACCAACAGTCAGTAGTCAGTATTACCAACAGGCAGTAGTCAGTATTACCAACAGTCAGAAGTCAGTATTACCAACAGGCAGTAGTCAGTACTACCAACAGTCAGTAGTCAGTATTACCAACAGGCAGTAGTCAGTATTACCAACAGTCAGTAGTCAGTATTACCAACAGTCAGTAGTCAGTATGACCAACAGTCAGTAGTCAGTATTACCAACAGTCAGTAGTCAGTATTACCAACAGTCAGTAGTCAGTATTACCAACAGTCAGTATTACCAACAGTCAGTATTACCAACAGTCAGTAGTCAGTATTACCAACAGTCAGTATTACCAACAGTCAGCAGTCAGTAATAAAAACAGTCAGTAGTCAGTATTACCAAAAGTCAGTAGTCAGTATTACCAACAGTCAGAAGTCAGTATTACCAACAGTCAGTATTACCAACAGTCAGTAGTCAGTATTACCAACAGTCAGTATTGCCAACAGACAGTAGTCAGTATTACCAACAGTCAGTAGTCAGTATTACCAACAGTCAGTATTACCAACAGTCAGTATTACCAACAGTCAGTAGTCAGTATTACCAACAGGCAGTAGTCAGTACTACCAACAGTCAGTATTACCAACAGTAGTAGTCAGTATTACCAACAGTCAGTATTACCAATAGTCAGTATTACCAACAGTCAGTAGTCAGTATTACCAACAGTCAGTATTACCAACAGTCAGCAGTCAGTAATAAAAACAGTCAGTAGTCAGTATTACCAAAAGTCAGTAGTCAGTATTACCAACAGTCAGAAGTCAGTTTTACCAACAGTCAGTATTACCAACAGTCAGTAGTCAGTATTACCAACAGTCAGTATTGCCAACAGACAGTAGCCAGTATTACCAACAGTCAGTAGTCAGTATTACCAACAGTCAGTAGTCAGTATTACCAACAGTCAGTATTACCAACAGTCAGTATTACCAACAGTCAGTAGTCAGTATTACCAACAGGCAGTAGTCAGTACTACCAACAGTCAGTATTACCAACAGTCAGTATTACCAACAGTCAGTAGTCAGTATTACCAACAGGCAGTAGTCAGTATTACCAACAGTCAGTAGTCAGTATTACCAACAGTCAGTATTACCAACAGTCAGTATTACCAACAGTCAGTAGTCAGTATAACCAACAGTCAGTAGTCAGTATTACCAACAGTCAGTAGTCAGTATTACCAACAGTCAGTATTACCAACAGTCAGTAGTCAGTACTATCAACAGTCAGTAGTCAGTAGTACCAACAGGCAGTAGTCAGTACTACCAACAGTCAGTAGTCAGTTCTACCAACAGTCAGTATTACCAACAGTCAGTAGTCAGTATTACCAACAATCAGTATTGCCAACAGTCAGTAATCAGTATTACCAACAGTCAGTAGTCAGTATTACCAACAGGCAGTAGTCAGTATTACCAACAGTCAGAAGTCAGTATTACCAACAGGCAGTAGTCAGTACTACCAACAGTCAGTAGTCAGTATTACGAACAGGCAGTAGTCAGTATTACCAACAGTCAGTAGTCAGTATTACCAACAGTCAGTAGTCAGTATGACCAACAGTCAGTAGTCAGTATTACCAACAGTCAGTAGTCAGTATTACCAACAGTCAGTATTCAGTATTACCAACAGTCAGTATTACCAACAGTCAGTATTACCAACAGTCAGTAGTCAGTATTACCAACAGTCAGAATTACCAACAGTCAGCAGTCAGTAATAAAAACAGTCAGTAGTCAGTATTACCAAAAGTCAGTAGTCAGTATTACCAACAGTCAGAAGTCAGTATTACCAACAGTCAGTATTACCAACAGTCAGTAGTCAGTATTACCAACAGTCAGTATAGCCAACAGACAGTAGTCAGTATTACCAACAGTCAGTAGTCAGTATTACCAACAGTCAGTATTACCAACAGTCAGTAGTCAGTATTACCAACAGGCAGTAGTCAGTACTATCAACAGTCAGTATTACCAACAGTAGTAGTCAGTATTACCAACAGTCAGTATTACCAATAGTCAGTATTACCAACAGTCAGTAGTCAGTATTACCAACAGTCAGTATTACCAACAGTCAGCAGTCAGTAATAAAAACAGTCAGTAGTCAGTATTACAAAAGTCAGTAGTCAGTATTACCAACAGTCAGAAGTCAGTTTTACCAACAGTCAGTATTACCAACAGTCAGTAGTCAGTATTACCAACAGTCAGTATTGCCAACAGACAGTAGCCAGTATTACCAACAGTCAGTAGTCAGTATTACCAACAGTCAGTAGTCAGTATTACCAACAGTCAGTATTACCAACAGTCAGTAGTCAGTATTACCAACAGGCAGTAGTCAGTATTACCAACAGTCAGTAGTCAGTATTACCAACAGTCAGTATTACCAACAGTCAGTATTACCAACAGTCAGTAGTCAGTACTATCAACAGTCAGTAGTCAGTATTACCAACAGGCAGTAGTCAGTACTACCAACAGTCAGTAGTCAGTACTACCAACAGTCAGTATTACCAACAGTCAGTAGTCAGTATTACCAACAATCAGTATTGCCAACAGTCAGTAGTCAGTATTACCAACAGGCAGTAGTCAGTATTACCAACAGTCAGTATTACCAACAGTCAGTAGTCAGTATTACCAACAGGCAGTAGTCAGTATTACCAACAGTCAGAAGTCAGTATTACCAACAGGCAGTAGTCAGTACTACCAACAGTCAGTAGTCAGTATTACCAACAGGCAGTAGTCAGTATTACCAACAGTCAGTAGTCAGTATTACCAACAGTCAGTAGTCAGTATGACCAACAGTCAGTAGTCAGTATTACCAACAGTCAGTAGTCAGTATTACCAACAGTCAGTAGTCAGTATTACCAACAGTCAGTATTACCAACAGTCAGTATTACCAACAGTCAGTAGTCAGTATTACCAACAGTCAGTATTACCAACAGTCAGCAGTCAGTAATAAAAACAGTCAGTAGTCAGTATTACCAAAAGTCAGTAGTCAGTATTACCAACAGTCAGAAGTCAGTATTACCAACAGTCAGTATTACCAACAGTCAGTAGTCAGTATTACCAACAGTCAGTATTGCCAACAGACAGTAGTCAGTATTACCAACAGTCAGTAGTCAGTATTACCAACAGTCAGTATTACCAACAGTCAGTATTACCAACAGTCAGTAGTCAGTATTACCAACAGGCAGTAGTCAGTACTACCAACAGTCAGTATTACCAACAGTAGTAGTCAGTATTACCAACAGTCAGTATTACCAATAGTCAGTATTACCAACAGTCAGTAGTCAGTATTACCAACAGTCAGTATTACCAACAGTCAGTAGTCAGTATTACCAACAGTCAGTATTGCCAACAGACAGTAGCCAGTATTACCAACAGTCAGTAGTCAGTATTACCAACAGTCAGTAGTCAGTATTACCAACAGTCAGTATTACCAACAGTCAGTATTACCAACAGTCAGTAGTCAGTATTACCAACAGGCAGTAGTCAGTACTACCAACAGTCAGTATTACCAACAGTAGTAGTCAGTATTACCAACAGTCAGTATTACCAACAGTCAGTAGTCAGTACTACCAACAGTCAGTAGTCAGTATTACCAACAGTCAGTAGTCAGTACTATCAACAGTCAGTAGTCAGTATTACCAACAGTCAGTAGTCAGTATTACCAACAGTCAGTAGTCAGTATTACCAACAGTCAGTATTACCAACAGTCAGTAGTCAGTACTATCAACAGTCAGTAGTCAGTATTACCAACAGGCAGTAGTCAGTATTACCAAAAGTCAGTAGTCAGTATTACCAACAGTCAGTATTGCCAACAGTCAGTAGTCAGTATTACCAACAGTCAGTAGTCAGTATTACCAACAGTCAGTATTACCAACAGTCAGTATTGCCAACAGTCAGTAGTCAGTATAACCAACAGTCAGTAGTCAGTATTACCAACAGTCAGTAGTCAGTATTACCAACAGTCAGTATTACCAACAGTCAGTAGTCAGTACTATCAACAGTCAGTAGTCAGTATTACCAACAGGCAGTAGTCAGTACTACCAACAGTCAGTAGTCAGTACTACCAACAGTCAGTATTACCAACAGTCAGTAGTCAGTATTACCAACAATCAGTATTGCCAACAGTCAGTAGTCAGTATTACCAACAGGCAGTAGTCAGTATTACCAACAGTCAGTATTACCAACAGTCAGTAGTCAGTATTACCAACAGGCAGTAGTCAGTATTACCAACAGTCAGAAGTCAGTATTACCAACAGGCAGTAGTCAGTACTACCAACAGTCAGTAGTCAGTATTACCAACAGGCAGTAGTCAGTATTACCAACAGTCAGTAGTCAGTATTACCAACAGTCAGTAGTCAGTATGACCAACAGTCAGTAGTCAGTATTACCAACAGTCAGTAGTCAGTATTACCAACAGTCAGTAGTCAGTATTACCAACAGTCAGTATTACCAACAGTCAGTATTACCAACAGTCAGTAGTCAGTATTACCAACAGTCAGTATTACCAACAGTCAGCAGTCAGTAATAAAAACAGTCAGTAGTCAGTATTACCAAAAGTCAGTAGTCAGTATTACCAACAGTCAGAAGTCAGTATTACCAACAGTCAGTATTACCAACAGTCAGTAGTCAGTATTACCAACAGTCAGTATTGCCAACAGACAGTAGTCAGTATTACCAACAGTCAGTAGTCAGTATTACCAACAGTCAGTATTACCAACAGTCAGTATTACCAACAGTCAGTAGTCAGTATTACCAACAGGCAGTAGTCAGTACTACCAACAGTCAGTATTACCAACAGTAGTAGTCAGTATTACCAACAGTCAGTATTACCAATAGTCAGTATTACCAACAGTCAGTAGTCAGTATTACCCAACAGTCAGTATTACCAACAGTCAGCAGTCAGTAATAAAAACAGTCAGTAGTCAGTATTACCAAAAGTCAGTAGTCAGTATTACCAACAGTCAGAAGTCAGTATTACCAACAGTCAGTATTACCAACAGTCAGTAGTCAGTATTACCAACAGTCAGTATTGCCAACAGACAGTAGTCAGTATTACCAACAGTCAGTAGTCAGTATTACCAACAGTCAGTATTACCAACAGTCAGTATTACCAACAGTCAGTAGTCAGTATTACCAACAGGCAGTAGTCAGTACTACCAACAGTCAGTATTACCAACAGTAGTAGTCAGTATTACCAACAGTCAGTATTACCAATAGTCAGTATTACCAACAGTCAGTAGTCAGTATTACCAACAGTCAGTATTACCAACAGTCAGCAGTCAGTAATAAAAACAGTCAGTAGTCAGTATTACCAAAAGTCAGTAGTCAGTATTACCAACAGTCAGAAGTCAGTTTTACCAACAGTCAGTATTACCAACAGTCAGTAGTCAGTATTACCAACAGTCAGTATTGCCAACAGACAGTAGCCAGTATTACCAACAGTCAGTAGTCAGTATTACCAACAGTCAGTAGTCAGTATTACCAACAGTCAGTATTACCAACAGTCAGTATTACCAACAGTCAGTAGTCAGTATTACCAACAGGCAGTAGTCAGTACTACCAACAGTCAGTATTACCAACAGTCAGTATTACCAACAGTCAGTAGTCAGTATTACCAACAGGCAGTAGTCAGTATTACCAACAGTCAGTAGTCAGTATTACCAACAGTCAGTATTACCAACAGTCAGTATTACCAACAGTCAGTAGTCAGTATAACCAACAGTCAGTAGTCAGTATTACCAACAGTCAGTAGTCAGTATTACCAACAGTCAGTATTACCAACAGTCAGTAGTCAGTACTATCAACAGTCAGTAGTCAGTAGTACCAACAGGCAGTAGTCAGTACTACCAACAGTCAGTAGTCAGTTCTACCAACAGTCAGTATTACCAACAGTCAGTAGTCAGTATTACCAACAATCAGTATTGCCAACAGTCAGTAATCAGTATTACCAACAGGCAGTAGTCAGTATTACTAACAGTCAGTATTACCAACAGTCAGTAGTCAGTATTACCAACAGGCAGTAGTCAGTATTACCAACAGTCAGAAGTCAGTATTACCAACAGGCAGTAGTCAGTACTACCAACAGTCAGTAGTCAGTATTACGAACAGGCAGTAGTCAGTATTACCAACAGTCAGTAGTCAGTATTACCAACAGTCAGTAGTCAGTATGACCAACAGTCAGTAGTCAGTATTACCAACAGTCAGTAGTCAGTATTACCAACAGTCAGTATTCAGTATTACCAACAGTCAGTATTACCAACAGTCAGTATTACCAACAGTCAGTAGTCAGTATTACCAACAGTCAGAATTACCAACAGTCAGCAGTCAGTAATAAAAACAGTCAGTAGTCAGTATTACCAAAAGTCAGTAGTCAGTATTACCAACAGTCAGAAGTCAGTATTACCAACAGTCAGTATTACCAACAGTCAGTAGTCAGTATTACCAACAGTCAGTATAGCCAACAGACAGTAGTCAGTATTACCAACAGTCAGTAGTCAGTATTACCAACAGTCAGTATTACCAACAGTCAGTAGTCAGTATTACCAACAGGCAGTAGTCAGTACTACCAACAGTCAGTATTACCAACAGTAGTAGTCAGTATTACCAACAGTCAGTATTACCAATAGTCAGTATTACCAACAGTCAGTAGTCAGTATTACCAACAGTCAGTATTACCAACAGTCAGCAGTCAGTAATAAAAACAGTCAGTAGTCAGTATTACAAAAGTCAGTAGTCAGTATTACCAACAGTCAGAAGTCAGTTTTACCAACAGTCAGTATTACCAACAGTCAGTAGTCAGTATTACCAACAGTCAGTATTGCCAACAGACAGTAGCCAGTATTACCAACAGTCAGTAGTCAGTATTACCAACAGTCAGTAGTCAGTATTACCAACAGTCAGTATTACCAACAGTCAGTAGTCAGTATTACCAACAGGCAGTAGTCAGTATTACCAACAGTCAGTAGTCAGTATTACCAACAGTCAGTATTACCAACAGTCAGTATTACCAACAGTCAGTAGTCAGTACTATCAACAGTCAGTAGTCAGTATTACCAACAGGCAGTAGTCAGTACTACCAACAGTCAGTAGTCAGTACTACCAACAGTCAGTATTACCAACAGTCAGTAGTCAGTATTACCAACAATCAGTATTGCCAACAGTCAGTAGTCAGTATTACCAACAGGCAGTAGTCAGTATTACCAACAGTCAGTATTACCAACAGTCAGTAGTCAGTATTACCAACAGGCAGTAGTCAGTATTACCAACAGTCAGAAGTCAGTATTACCAACAGGCAGTAGTCAGTACTACCAACAGTCAGTAGTCAGTATTACCAACAGGCAGTAGTCAGTATTACCAACAGTCAGTAGTCAGTATTACCAACAGTCAGTAGTCAGTATGACCAACAGTCAGTAGTCAGTATTACCAACAGTCAGTAGTCAGTATTACCAACAGTCAGTAGTCAGTATTACCAACAGTCAGTATTACCAACAGTCAGTATTACCAACAGTCAGTAGTCAGTATTACCAACAGTCAGTATTACCAACAGTCAGCAGTCAGTAATAAAAACAGTCAGTAGTCAGTATTACCAAAAGTCAGTAGTCAGTATTACCAACAGTCAGAAGTCAGTATTACCAACAGTCAGTATTACCAACAGTCAGTAGTCAGTATTACCAACAGTCAGTATTGCCAACAGACAGTAGTCAGTATTACCAACAGTCAGTAGTCAGTATTACCAACAGTCAGTATTACCAACAGTCAGTATTACCAACAGTCAGTAGTCAGTATTACCAACAGGCAGTAGTCAGTACTACCAACAGTCAGTATTACCAACAGTAGTAGTCAGTATTACCAACAGTCAGTATTACCAATAGTCAGTATTACCAACAGTCAGTAGTCAGTATTACCAACAGTCAGTATTACCAACAGTCAGCAGTCAGTAATAAAAACAGTCAGTAGTCAGTATTACCAAAAGTCAGTAGTCAGTATTACCAACAGTCAGAAGTCAGTTTTACCAACAGTCAGTATTACCAACAGTCAGTAGTCAGTATTACCAACAGTCAGTATTGCCAACAGACAGTAGCCAGTATTACCAACAGTCAGTAGTCAGTATTACCAACAGTCAGTAGTCAGTATTACCAACAGTCAGTATTACCAACAGTCAGTATTACCAACAGTCAGTAGTCAGTATTACCAACAGGCAGTAGTCAGTACTACCAACAGTCAGTATTACCAACAGTAGTAGTCAGTATTACCAACAGTCAGTATTACCAACAGTCAGTAGTCAGTACTACCAACAGTCAGTAGTCAGTATTACCAACAGTCAGTAGTCAGTACTATCAACAGTCAGTAGTCAGTATTACCAACAGTCAGTAGTCAGTATTACCAACAGTCAGTAGTCAGTATTACCAACAGTCAGTATTACCAACAGTCAGTAGTCAGTACTATCAACAGTCAGTAGTCAGTATTACCAACAGGCAGTAGTCAGTATTACCAAAAGTCAGTAGTCAGTATTACCAACAGTCAGTATTGCCAACAGTCAGTAGTCAGTATTACCAACAGTCAGTAGTCAGTATTACCAACAGTCAGTATTACCAACAGTCAGTATTGCCAACAGTCAGTAGTCAGTATAACCAACAGTCAGTAGTCAGTATTACCAACAGTCAGTAGTCAGTATTACCAACAGTCAGTATTACCAACAGTCAGTATTACCAACAGTCAGTAGTCAGTACTATCAACAGTCAGTAGTCAGTATTACCAACAGGCAGTAGTCAGTACTACCAACAGTCAGTAGTCAGTACTACCAACAGTCAGTATTACCAACAGTCAGTAGTCAGTATTACCAACAATCAGTATTGCCAACAGTCAGTAGTCAGTATTACCAACAGGCAGTAGTCAGTATTACCAACAGTCAGTATTACCAACAGTCAGTAGTCAGTATTACCAACAGGCAGTAGTCAGTATTACCAACAGTCAGAAGTCAGTATTACCAACAGGCAGTAGTCAGTACTACCAACAGTCAGTAGTCAGTATTACCAACAGGCAGTAGTCAGTATTACCAACAGTCAGTAGTCAGTATTACCAACAGTCAGTAGTCAGTATGACCAACAGTCAGTAGTCAGTATTACCAACAGTCAGTAGTCAGTATTACCAACAGTCAGTAGTCAGTATTACCAACAGTCAGTATTACCAACAGTCAGTATTACCAACAGTCAGTAGTCAGTATTACCAACAGTCAGTATTACCAACAGTCAGCAGTCAGTAATAAAAACAGTCAGTAGTCAGTATTACCAAAAGTCAGTAGTCAGTATTACCAACAGTCAGAAGTCAGTATTACCAACAGTCAGTATTACCAACAGTCAGTAGTCAGTATTACCAACAGTCAGTATTGCCAACAGACAGTAGTCAGTATTACCAACAGTCAGTAGTCAGTATTACCAACAGTCAGTATTACCAACAGTCAGTATTACCAACAGTCAGTAGTCAGTATTACCAACAGGCAGTAGTCAGTACTACCAACAGTCAGTATTACCAACAGTAGTAGTCAGTATTACCAACAGTCAGTATTACCAATAGTCAGTATTACCAACAGTCAGTAGTCAGTATTACCAACAGTCAGTATTACCAACAGTCAGTAGTCAGTATTACCAACAGTCAGTATTGCCAACAGACAGTAGCCAGTATTACCAACAGTCAGTAGTCAGTATTACCAACAGTCAGTAGTCAGTATTACCAACAGTCAGTATTACCAACAGTCAGTATTACCAACAGTCAGTAGTCAGTATTACCAACAGGCAGTAGTCAGTACTACCAACAGTCAGTATTACCAACAGTAGTAGTCAGTATTACCAACAGTCAGTATTACCAACAGTCAGTAGTCAGTACTACCAACAGTCAGTAGTCAGTATTACCAACAGTCAGTAGTCAGTACTATCAACAGTCAGTAGTCAGTATTACCAACAGTCAGTAGTCAGTATTACCAACAGTCAGTAGTCAGTATTACCAACAGTCAGTATTACCAACAGTCAGTAGTCAGTACTATCAACAGTCAGTAGTCAGTATTACCAACAGGCAGTAGTCAGTATTACCAAAAGTCAGTAGTCAGTATTACCAACAGTCAGTATTGCCAACAGTCAGTAGTCAGTATTACCAACAGTCAGTAGTCAGTATTACCAACAGTCAGTATTACCAACAGTCAGTATTGCCAACAGTCAGTAGTCAGTATAACCAACAGTCAGTAGTCAGTATTACCAACAGTCAGTAGTCAGTATTACCAACAGTCAGTATTACCAACAGTCAGTAGTCAGTACTATCAACAGTCAGTAGTCAGTATTACCAACAGGCAGTAGTCAGTACTACCAACAGTCAGTAGTCAGTACTACCAACAGTCAGTATTACCAACAGTCAGTAGTCAGTATTACCAACAATCAGTATTGCCAACAGTCAGTAGTCAGTATTACCAACAGGCAGTAGTCAGTATTACCAACAGTCAGTATTACCAACAGTCAGTAGTCAGTATTACCAACAGGCAGTAGTCAGTATTACCAACAGTCAGAAGTCAGTATTACCAACAGGCAGTAGTCAGTACTACCAACAGTCAGTAGTCAGTATTACCAACAGGCAGTAGTCAGTATTACCAACAGTCAGTAGTCAGTATTACCAACAGTCAGTAGTCAGTATGACCAACAGTCAGTAGTCAGTATTACCAACAGTCAGTAGTCAGTATTACCAACAGTCAGTAGTCAGTATTACCAACAGTCAGTATTACCAACAGTCAGTATTACCAACAGTCAGTAGTCAGTATTACCAACAGTCAGTATTACCAACAGTCAGCAGTCAGTAATAAAAACAGTCAGTAGTCAGTATTACCAAAAGTCAGTAGTCAGTATTACCAACAGTCAGAAGTCAGTATTACCAACAGTCAGTATTACCAACAGTCAGTAGTCAGTATTACCAACAGTCAGTATTGCCAACAGACAGTAGTCAGTATTACCAACAGTCAGTAGTCAGTATTACCAACAGTCAGTATTACCAACAGTCAGTATTACCAACAGTCAGTAGTCAGTATTACCAACAGGCAGTAGTCAGTACTACCAACAGTCAGTATTACCAACAGTAGTAGTCAGTATTACCAACAGTCAGTATTACCAATAGTCAGTATTACCAACAGTCAGTAGTCAGTATTACCAACAGTCAGTATTACCAACAGTCAGCAGTCAGTAATAAAAACAGTCAGTAGTCAGTATTACCAAAAGTCAGTAGTCAGTATTACCAACAGTCAGAAGTCAGTTTTACCAACAGTCAGTATTACCAACAGTCAGTAGTCAGTATTACCAACAGTCAGTATTGCCAACAGACAGTAGCCAGTATTACCAACAGTCAGTAGTCAGTATTACCAACAGTCAGTAGTCAGTATTACCAACAGTCAGTATTACCAACAGTCAGTATTACCAACAGTCAGTAGTCAGTATTACCAACAGGCAGTAGTCAGTACTACCAACAGTCAGTATTACCAACAGTAGTAGTCAGTATTACCAACAGTCAGTATTACCAACAGTCAGTAGTCAGTACTACCAACAGTCAGTAGTCAGTATTACCAACAGTCAGTAGTCAGTACTATCAACAGTCAGTAGTCAGTATTACCAACAGTCAGTAGTCAGTATTACCA
Source organism: Salmo salar (assembly GCF_965601325.2). NCBI lineage: Eukaryota > Metazoa > Chordata > Actinopteri > Salmoniformes > Salmonidae > Salmo > Salmo salar. Next base: position 59,197,697 of record NC_138301.1, read on the forward strand.
ACAGTCAGTAGTCAGTATTACCAACAGTCAGTATTACCAACAGTCAGTAGTCAGTACTATCAACAGTCAGTAGTCAGTATTACCAACAGGCAGTAGTCAGTATTACCAAAAGTCAGTAGTCAGTATTACCAACAGTCAGTATTGCCAACAGTCAGTAGTCAGTATTACCAACAGTCAGTAGTCAGTATTACCAACAGTCACTATTACCAACAGTCAGTATTGCCAACAGTCAGTAGTCAGTATAACCAACAGTCAGTAGTCAGTATTACCAACAGTCAGTAGTCAGTATTACCAACAGTCAGTATTACCAACAGTCAGTATTACCAACAGTCAGTAGTCAGTACTATCAACAGTCAGTAGTCAGTATTACCAACAGGCAGTAGTCAGTACTACCAACAGTCAGTAGTCAGTACTACCAACAGTCAGTATTACCAACAGTCAGTAGTCAGTATTACCAACAATCAGTATTGCCAACAGTCAGTAGTCAGTATTACCAACAGGCAGTAGTCAGTATTACCAACAGTCAGTATTACCAACAGTCAGTAGTCAGTATTACCAACAGGCAGTAGTCAGTATTACCAACAGTCAGAAGTCAGTATTACCAACAGGCAGTAGTCAGTACTACCAACAGTCAGTAGTCAGTATTACCAACAGGCAGTAGTCAGTATTACCAACAGTCAGTAGTCAGTATTACCAACAGTCAGTAGTCAGTATGACCAACAGTCAGTAGTCAGTATTACCAACAGTCAGTAGTCAGTATTACCAACAGTCAGTAGTCAGTATTACCAACAGTCAGTATTACCAACAGTCAGTATTACCAACAGTCAGTAGTCAGTATTACCAACAGTCAGTATTACCAACAGTCAGCAGTCAGTAATAAAAACAGTCAGTAGTCAGTATTACCAAAAGTCAGTAGTCAGTATTACCAACAGTCAGAAGTCAGTATTACCAACAGTCAGTATTACCAACAGTCAGTAGTCAGTATTACCAACAGTCAGTATTGCCAACAGACAGTAGTCAGTATTACCAACAGTCAGTAGTCAGTATTACCAACAGTCAGTATTACCAACAGTCAGTATTACCAACAGTCAGTAGTCAGTATTACCAACAGGCAGTAGTCAGTACTACCAACAGTCAGTATTACCAACAGTAGTAGTCAGTATTACCAACAGTCAGTATTACCAATAGTCAGTATTACCAACAGTCAGTAGTCAGTATTACCAACAGTCAGTATTACCAACAGTCAGTAGTCAGTATTACCAACAGTCAGTATTGCCAACAGACAGTAGCCAGTATTACCAACAGTCAGTAGTCAGTATTACCAACAGTCAGTAGTCAGTATTACCAACAGTCAGTATTACCAACAGTCAGTATTACCAACAGTCAGTAGTCAGTATTACCAACAGGCAGTAGTCAGTACTACCAACAGTCAGTATTACCAACAGTAGTAGTCAGTATTACCAACAGTCAGTATTACCAACAGTCAGTAGTCAGTACTACCAACAGTCAGTAGTCAGTATTACCAACAGTCAGTAGTCAGTACTATCAACAGTCAGTAGTCAGTATTACCAACAGTCAGTAGTCAGTATTACCAACAGTCAGTAGTCAGTATTACCAACAGTCAGTATTACCAACAGTCAGTAGTCAGTACTATCAACAGTCAGTAGTCAGTATTACCAACAGGCAGTAGTCAGTATTACCAAAAGTCAGTAGTCAGTATTACCAACAGTCAGTATTGCCAACAGTCAGTAGTCAGTATTACCAACAGTCAGTAGTCAGTATTACCAACAGTCAGTATTACCAACAGTCAGTATTGCCAACAGTCAGTAGTCAGTATAACCAACAGTCAGTAGTCAGTATTACCAACAGTCAGTAGTCAGTATTACCAACAGTCAGTATTACCAACAGTCAGTAGTCAGTACTATCAACAGTCAGTAGTCAGTATTACCAACAGGCAGTAGTCAGTACTACCAACAGTCAGTAGTCAGTACTACCAACAGTCAGTATTACCAACAGTCAGTAGTCAGTATTACCAACAATCAGTATTGCCAACAGTCAGTAGTCAGTATTACCAACAGGCAGTAGTCAGTATTACCAACAGTCAGTATTACCAACAGTCAGTAGTCAGTATTACCAACAGGCAGTAGTCAGTATTACCAACAGTCAGAAGTCAGTATTACCAACAGGCAGTAGTCAGTACTACCAACAGTCAGTAGTCAGTATTACCAACAGGCAGTAGTCAGTATTACCAACAGTCAGTAGTCAGTATTACCAACAGTCAGTAGTCAGTATGACCAACAGTCAGTAGTCAGTATTACCAACAGTCAGTAGTCAGTATTACCAACAGTCAGTAGTCAGTATTACCAACAGTCAGTATTACCAACAGTCAGTATTACCAACAGTCAGTAGTCAGTATTACCAACAGTCAGTATTACCAACAGTCAGCAGTCAGTAATAAAAACAGTCAGTAGTCAGTATTACCAAAAGTCAGTAGTCAGTATTACCAACAGTCAGAAGTCAGTATTACCAACAGTCAGTATTACCAACAGTCAGTAGTCAGTATTACCAACAGTCAGTATTGCCAACAGACAGTAGTCAGTATTACCAACAGTCAGTAGTCAGTATTACCAACAGTCAGTATTACCAACAGTCAGTATTACCAACAGTCAGTAGTCAGTATTACCAACAGGCAGTAGTCAGTACTACCAACAGTCAGTATTACCAACAGTAGTAGTCAGTATTACCAACAGTCAGTATTACCAATAGTCAGTATTACCAACAGTCAGTAGTCAGTATTACCAACAGTCAGTATTACCAACAGTCAGCAGTCAGTAATAAAAACAGTCAGTAGTCAGTATTACCAAAAGTCAGTAGTCAGTATTACCAACAGTCAGAAGTCAGTTTTACCAACAGTCAGTATTACCAACAGTCAGTAGTCAGTATTACCAACAGTCAGTATTGCCAACAGACAGTAGCCAGTATTACCAACAGTCAGTAGTCAGTATTACCAACAGGCAGTAGTCAGTACTACCAACAGTCAGTATTACCAACAGTAGTAGTCAGTATTACCAACAGTCAGTATTACCAACAGTCAGTAGTCAGTACTACCAACAGTCAGTAGTCAGTATTACCAACAGTCAGTAGTCAGTACTATCAACAGTCAGTAGTCAGTATTACCAACAGTCAGTAGTCAGTATTACCAACAGTCAGTAGTCAGTATTACCAACAGTCAGTATTACCAACAGTCAGTAGTCAGTACTATCAACAGTCAGTAGTCAGTATTACCAACAGGCAGTAGTCAGTATTACCAAAAGTCAGTAGTCAGTATTACCAACAGTCAGTATTGCCAACAGTCAGTAGTCAGTATTACCAACAGGCAGTAGTCAGTATTACCAACAGTCAGAAGTCAGTATTACCAACAGGCAGTAGTCAGTACTACCAACAGTCAGTAGTCAGTATTACCAACAGGCAGTAGTCAGTATTACCAACAGTCAGTAGTCAGTATTACCAACAGTCAGTAGTCAGTATGACCAACAGTCAGTAGTCAGTATTACCAACAGTCAGTAGTCAGTATTACCAACAGTCAGTAGTCAGTATTACCAACAGTCAGTATTACCAACAGTCAGTATTACCAACAGTCAGCAGTCAGTAATAAAAACAGTCAGTAGTCAGTATTACCAAAAGTCAGTAGTCAGTATTACCAACAGTCAGAAGTCAGTATTACCAACAGTCAGTATTACCAACAGTCAGTAGTCAGTATTACCAACAGTCAGTATTGCCAACAGACAGTAGTCAGTATTACCAACAGTCAGTAGTCAGTATTACCAACAGTCAGTATTACCAACAGTCAGTATTACCAACAGTCAGTAGTCAGTATTACCAACAGGCAGTAGTCAGTACTACCAACAGTCAGTATTACCAACAGTAGTAGTCAGTATTACCAACAGTCAGTATTACCAATAGTCAGTATTACCAACAGTCAGTAGTCAGTATTACCAACAGTCAGTATTACCAACAGTCAGCAGTCAGTAATAAAAACAGTCAGTAGTCAGTATTACCAAAAGTCAGTAGTCAGTATTACCAACAGTCAGAAGTCAGTTTTACCAACAGTCAGTATTACCAACAGTCAGTAGTCAGTATTACCAACAGTCAGTATTGCCAACAGACAGTAGCCAGTATTACCAACAGTCAGTAGTCAGTATTACCAACAGTCAGTAGTCAGTATTACCAACAGTCAGTATTACCAACAGTCAGTATTACCAACAGTCAGTAGTCAGTATTACCAACAGGCAGTAGTCAGTACTACCAACAGTCAGTATTACCAACAGTCAGTATTACCAACAGTCAGTAGTCAGTATTACCAACAGGCAGTAGTCAGTATTACCAACAGTCAGTAGTCAGTATTACCAACAGTCAGTATTACCAACAGTCAGTATTACCAACAGTCAGTAGTCAGTATAACCAACAGTCAGTAGTCAGTATTACCAACAGTCAGTAGTCAGTATTACCAACAGTCAGTATTACCAACAGTCAGTAGTCAGTACTATCAACAGTCAGTAGTCAGTAGTACCAACAGGCAGTAGTCAGTACTACCAACAGTCAGTAGTCAGTTCTACCAACAGTCAGTATTACCAACAGTCAGTAGTCAGTATTACCAACAATCAGTATTGCCAACAGTCAGTAATCAGTATTACCAACAGGCAGTAGTCAGTATTACCAACAGTCAGTATTACCAACAGTCAGTAGTCAGTATTACCAACAGGCAGTAGTCAGTATTACCAACAGTCAGAAGTCAGTATTACCAACAGGCAGTAGTCAGTACTACCAACAGTCAGTAGTCAGTATTACGAACAGGCAGTAGTCAGTATTACCAACAGTCAGTAGTCAGTATTACCAACAGTCAGTAGTCAGTATGACCAACAGTCAGTAGTCAGTATTACCAACAGTCAGTAGTCAGTATTACCAACAGTCAGTAGTCAGTATTACCAACAGTCAGTATTACCAACAGTCAGTATTACCAACAGTCAGTAGTCAGTATTACCAACAGTCAGTATTACCAACAGTCAGCAGTCAGTAATAAAAACAGTCAGTAGTCAGTATTACCAAAAGTCAGTAGTCAGTATTACCAACAGTCAGAAGTCAGTATTACCAACAGTCAGTATTACCAACAGTCAGTAGTCAGTATTACCAACAGTCAGTATAGCCAACAGACAGTAGTCAGTATTACCAACAGTCAGTAGTCAGTATTACCAACAGTCAGTATTACCAACAGTCAGTAGTCAGTATTACCAACAGGCAGTAGTCAGTACTACCAACAGTCAGTATTACCAACAGTAGTAGTCAGTATTACCAACAGTCAGTATTACCAATAGTCAGTATTACCAACAGTCAGTAGTCAGTATTACCAACAGTCAGTATTACCAACAGTCAGCAGTCAGTAATAAAAACAGTCAGTAGTCAGTATTACCAAAAGTCAGTATTGCCAACAGACAGTAGCCAGTATTACCAACAGTCAGTAGTCAGTATTACCAACAGTCAGTAGTCAGTATTACCAACAGTCAGTATTACCAACAGTCAGTATTACCAACAGTCAGTAGTCAGTATTACCAACAGGCAGTAGTCAGTATTACCAACAGTCAGTAGTCAGTATTACCAACAGTCAGTATTACCAACAGTCAGTATTACCAACAGTCAGTAGTCAGTACTATCAACAGTCAGTAGTCAGTATTACCAACAGGCAGTAGTCAGTACTACCAACAGTCAGTAGTCAGTACTACCAACAGTCAGTATTACCAACAGTCAGTAGTCAGTATTACCAACAATCAGTATTGCCAACAGTCAGTAGTCAGTATTACCAACAGGCAGTAGTCAGTATTACCAACAGTCAGTATTACCAACAGTCAGTAGTCAGTATTACCAACAGGCAGTAGTCAGTATTACCAACAGTCAGAAGTCAGTATTACCAACAGGCAGTAGTCAGTACTACCAACAGTCAGTAGTCAGTATTACCAACAGGCAGTAGTCAGTATTACCAACAGTCAGTAGTCAGTATTACCAACAGTCAGTAGTCAGTATGACCAACAGTCAGTAGTCAGTATTACCAACAGTCAGTAGTCAGTATTACCAACAGTCAGTAGTCAGTATTACCAACAGTCAGTATTACCAACAGTCAGTATTACCAACAGTCAGTAGTCAGTATTACCAACAGTCAGTATTACCAACAGTCAGCAGTCAGTAATAAAAACAGTCAGTAGTCAGTATTACCAAAAGTCAGTAGTCAGTATTACCAACAGTCAGAAGTCAGTATTACCAACAGTCAGTATTACCAACAGTCAGTAGTCAGTATTACCAACAGTCAGTATTGCCAACAGACAGTAGTCAGTATTACCAACAGTCAGTAGTCAGTATTACCAACAGTCAGTATTACCAACAGTCAGTATTACCAACAGTCAGTAGTCAGTATTACCAACAGGCAGTAGTCAGTACTACCAACAGTCAGTATTACCAACAGTAGTAGTCAGTATTACCAACAGTCAGTATTACCAATAGTCAGTATTACCAACAGTCAGTAGTCAGTATTACCAACAGTCAGTATTACCAACAGTCAGCAGTCAGTAATAAAAACAGTCAGTAGTCAGTATTACCAAAAGTCAGTAGTCAGTATTACCAACAGTCAGAAGTCAGTTTTACCAACAGTCAGTATTACCAACAGTCAGTAGTCAGTATTACCAACAGTCAGTATTGCCAACAGACAGTAGCCAGTATTACCAACAGTCAGTAGTCAGTATTACCAACAGTCAGTAGTCAGTATTACCAACAGTCAGTATTACCAACAGTCAGTATTACCAACAGTCAGTAGTCAGTATTACCAACAGGCAGTAGTCAGTACTACCAACAGTCAGTATTACCAACAGTAGTAGTCAGTATTACCAACAGTCAGTATTACCAACAGTCAGTAGTCAGTACTACCAACAGTCAGTAGTCAGTATTACCAACAGTCAGTAGTCAGTACTATCAACAGTCAGTAGTCAGTATTACCAACAGTCAGTAGTCAGTATTACCAACAGTCAGTAGTCAGTATTACCAACAGTCAGTATTACCAACAGTCAGTAGTCAGTACTATCAACAGTCAGTAGTCAGTATTACCAACAGGCAGTAGTCAGTATTACCAAAAGTCAGTAGTCAGTATTACCAACAGTCAGTATTGCCAACAGTCAGTAGTCAGTATTACCAACAGTCAGTAGTCAGTATTACCAACAGTCAGTATTACCAACAGTCAGTATTGCCAACAGTCAGTAGTCAGTATAACCAACAGTCAGTAGTCAGTATTACCAACAGTCAGTAGTCAGTATTACCAACAGTCAGTATTACCAACAGTCAGTATTACCAACAGTCAGTAGTCAGTACTATCAACAGTCAGTAGTCAGTATTACCAACAGGCAGTAGTCAGTACTACCAACAGTCAGTAGTCAGTACTACCAACAGTCAGTATTACCAACAGTCAGTAGTCAGTATTACCAACAATCAGTATTGCCAACAGTCAGTAGTCAGTATTACCAACAGGCAGTAGTCAGTATTACCAACAGTCAGTATTACCAACAGTCAGTAGTCAGTATTACCAACAGGCAGTAGTCAGTATTACCAACAGTCAGAAGTCAGTATTACCAACAGGCAGTAGTCAGTACTACCAACAGTCAGTAGTCAGTATTACCAACAGGCAGTAGTCAGTATTACCAACAGTCAGTAGTCAGTATTACCAACAGTCAGTAGTCAGTATGACCAACAGTCAGTAGTCAGTATTACCAACAGTCAGTAGTCAGTATTACCAACAGTCAGTAGTCAGTATTACCAACAGTCAGTATTACCAACAGTCAGTATTACCAACAGTCAGTAGTCAGTATTACCAACAGTCAGTATTACCAACAGTCAGCAGTCAGTAATAAAAACAGTCAGTAGTCAGTATTACCAAAAGTCAGTAGTCAGTATTACCAACAGTCAGAAGTCAGTATTACCAACAGTCAGTATTACCAACAGTCAGTAGTCAGTATTACCAACAGTCAGTATTGCCAACAGACAGTAGTCAGTATTACCAACAGTCAGTAGTCAGTATTACCAACAGTCAGTATTACCAACAGTCAGTATTACCAACAGTCAGTAGTCAGTATTACCAACAGGCAGTAGTCAGTACTACCAACAGTCAGTATTACCAACAGTAGTAGTCAGTATTACCAACAGTCAGTATTACCAATAGTCAGTATTACCAACAGTCAGTAGTCAGTATTACCAACAGTCAGTATTACCAACAGTCAGTAGTCAGTATTACCAACAGTCAGTATTGCCAACAGACAGTAGCCAGTATTACCAACAGTCAGTAGTCAGTATTACCAACAGTCAGTAGTCAGTATTACCAACAGTCAGTATTACCAACAGTCAGTATTACCAACAGTCAGTAGTCAGTATTACCAACAGGCAGTAGTCAGTACTACCAACAGTCAGTATTACCAACAGTAGTAGTCAGTATTACCAACAGTCAGTATTACCAACAGTCAGTAGTCAGTACTACCAACAGTCAGTAGTCAGTATTACCAACAGTCAGTAGTCAGTACTATCAACAGTCAGTAGTCAGTATTACCAACAGTCAGTAGTCAGTATTACCAACAGTCAGTAGTCAGTATTACCAACAGTCAGTATTACCAACAGTCAGTAGTCAGTACTATCAACAGTCAGTAGTCAGTATTACCAACAGGCAGTAGTCAGTATTACCAAAAGTCAGTAGTCAGTATTACCAACAGTCAGTATTGCCAACAGTCAGTAGTCAGTATTACCAACAGTCAGTAGTCAGTATTACCAACAGTCAGTATTACCAACAGTCAGTATTGCCAACAGTCAGTAGTCAGTATAACCAACAGTCAGTAGTCAGTATTACCAACAGTCAGTAGTCAGTATTACCAACAGTCAGTATTACCAACAGTCAGTAGTCAGTACTATCAACAGTCAGTAGTCAGTATTACCAACAGGCAGTAGTCAGTACTACCAACAGTCAGTAGTCAGTACTACCAACAGTCAGTATTACCAACAGTCAGTAGTCAGTATTACCAACAATCAGTATTGCCAACAGTCAGTAGTCAGTATTACCAACAGGCAGTAGTCAGTATTACCAACAGTCAGTATTACCAACAGTCAGTAGTCAGTATTACCAACAGGCAGTAGTCAGTATTACCAACAGTCAGAAGTCAGTATTACCAACAGGCAGTAGTCAGTACTACCAACAGTCAGTAGTCAGTATTACCAACAGGCAGTAGTCAGTATTACCAACAGTCAGTAGTCAGTATTACCAACAGTCAGTAGTCAGTATGACCAACAGTCAGTAGTCAGTATTACCAACAGTCAGTAGTCAGTATTACCAACAGTCAGTAGTCAGTATTACCAACAGTCAGTATTACCAACAGTCAGTATTACCAACAGTCAGTAGTCAGTATTACCAACAGTCAGTATTACCAACAGTCAGCAGTCAGTAATAAAAACAGTCAGTAGTCAGTATTACCAAAAGTCAGTAGTCAGTATTACCAACAGTCAGAAGTCAGTATTACCAACAGTCAGTATTACCAACAGTCAGTAGTCAGTATTACCAACAGTCAGTATTGCCAACAGACAGTAGTCAGTATTACCAACAGTCAGTAGTCAGTATTACCAACAGTCAGTATTACCAACAGTCAGTATTACCAACAGTCAGTAGTCAGTATTACCAACAGGCAGTAGTCAGTACTACCAACAGTCAGTATTACCAACAGTAGTAGTCAGTATTACCAACAGTCAGTATTACCAATAGTCAGTATTACCAACAGTCAGTAGTCAGTATTACCAACAGTCAGTATTACCAACAGTCAGCAGTCAGTAATAAAAACAGTCAGTAGTCAGTATTACCAAAAGTCAGTAGTCAGTATTACCAACAGTCAGAAGTCAGTTTTAACAACAGTCAGTATTACCAACAGTCAGTAGTCAGTATTACCAACAGTCAGTATTGCCAACAGACAGTAGCCAGTATTACCAACAGTCAGTAGTCAGTATTACCAACAGGCAGTAATCAGTACTACCAACAGTCAGTATTACCAACAGTAGTAGTCAGTATTACCAACAGTCAGTATTACCAACAGTCAGTAGTCAGTACTACCAACAGTCAGTAGTCAGTATTACCAACAGTCAGTAGTCAGTACTATCAACAGTCAGTAGTCAGTATTACCAACAGTCAGTAGTCAGTATTACCAACAGTCAGTAGTCAGTATTACCAACAGTCAGTATTACCAACAGTCAGTAGTCAGTACTATCAACAGTCAGTAGTCAGTATTACCAACAGGCAGTAGTCAGTATTACCAAAAGTCAGTAGTCAGTATTACCAACAGTCAGTATTACCAACAGTCAGTAGTCAGTATTACCAACAGTCAGTATTACCAACAGTCAGTATTGCCAACAGTCAGTAGTCAGTATAACCAACAGTCAGTAGTCAGTATTACCAACAGTCAGTAGTCAGTATTACCAACAGTCAGTATTACCAACAGTCAGTAGTCAGTACTATCAACAGTCAGTAGTCAGTATTACCAACAGGCAGTAGTCAGTACTACCAACAGTCAGTATTACCAACAGTAGTAGTCAGTATTACCAACAGTCAGTATTACCAACAGTCAGTAGTCAGTACTACCAACAGTCAGTAGTCAGTATTACCAACAGTCAGTAGTCAGTACTATCAACAGTCAGTAGTCAGTATTACCAACAGTCAGTAGTCAGTATTACCAACAGTCAGTAGTCAGTATTACCAACAGTCAGTATTACCAACAGTCAGTAGTCAGTACTATCAACAGTCAGTAGTCAGTATTACCAACAGGCAGTAGTCAGTATTACCAAAAGTCAGTAGTCAGTATTACCAACAGTCAGTATTGCCAACAGTCAGTAGTCAGTATTACCAACAGTCAGTAGTCAGTATTACCAACAGTCAGTATTACCAACAGTCAGTATTGCCAACAGTCAGTAGTCAGTATAACCAACAGTCAGTAGTCAGTATTACCAACAGTCAGTAGTCAGTATTACCAACAGTCAGTATTACCAACAGTGAGTAGTCAGTACTATCAACAGTCAGTAGTCAGTATTACCAACAGGCAGTAGTCAGTACTACCAACAGTCAGTAGTCAGTACTACCAACAGTCAGTATTACCAACAGTCAGTAGTCAGTATTACCAACAATCAGTATTGCCAACAGTCAGTAGTCAGTATTACCAACAGGCAGTAGTCAGTATTACCAACAGTCAGTATTACCAACAGTCAGTAGTCAGTATTACCAACAGGCAGTAGTCAGTATTACCAACAGTCAGAAGTCAGTATTACCAACAGGCAGTAGTCAGTACTACCAACAGTCAGTAGTCAGTATTACCAACAGGCAGTAGTCAGTATTACCAACAGTCAGTAGTCAGTATTACCAACAGTCAGTAGTCAGTATGACCAACAGTCAGTAGTCAGTATTACCAACAGTCAGTAGTCAGTATTACCAACAGTCAGTAGTCAGTATTACCAACAGTCAGTATTACCAACAGTCAGTATTACCAACAGTCAGTAGTCAGTATTACCAACAGTCAGTATTACCAACAGTCAGCAGTCAGTAATAAAAACAGTCAGTAGTCAGTATTACCAAAAGTCAGTAGTCAGTATTACCAACAGTCAGAAGTCAGTATTACCAACAGTCAGTATTACCAACAGTCAGTAGTCAGTATTACCAACAGTCAGTATTGCCAACAGACAGTAGTCAGTATTACCAACAGTCAGTAGTCAGTATTACCAACAGTCAGTATTACCAACAGTCAGTATTACCAACAGTCAGTAGTCAGTATTACCAACAGGCAGTAGTCAGTACTACCAACAGTCAGTATTACCAACAGTAGTAGTCAGTATTACCAACAGTCAGTATTACCAATAGTCAGTATTACCAACAGTCAGTAGTCAGTATTACCAACAGTCAGTATTACCAACAGTCAGCAGTCAGTAATAAAAACAGTCAGTAGTCAGTATTACCAAAAGTCAGTAGTCAGTATTACCAACAGTCAGAAGTCAGTTTTACCAACAGTCAGTATTACCAACAGTCAGTAGTCAGTATTACCAACAGTCAGTATTGCCAACAGACAGTAGCCAGTATTACCAACAGTCAGTAGTCAGTATTACCAACAGGCAGTAATCAGTACTACCAACAGTCAGTATTACCAACAGTAGTAGTCAGTATTACCAACAGTCAGTATTACCAACAGTCAGTAGTCAGTACTACCAACAGTCAGTAGTCAGTATTACCAACAGTCAGTAGTCAGTACTATCAACAGTCAGTAGTCAGTATTACCAACAGTCAGTAGTCAGTATTACCAACAGTCAGTAGTCAGTATTACCAACAGTCAGTATTACCAACAGTCAGTAGTCAGTACTATCAACAGTCAGTAGTCAGTATTACCAACAGGCAGTAGTCAGTATTACCAAAAGTCAGTAGTCAGTATTACCAACAGTCAGTATTGCCAACAGTCAGTAGTCATTATTACCAACAGTCAGTAGTCAGTATTACCAACAGTCACTATTACCAACAGTCAGTATTGCCAACAGTCAGTAGTCAGTATAACCAACAGTCAGTATTCAGTATTACCAACAGTCAGTAGTCAGTATTACCAACAGTCAGTATTACCAACAGTCAGTAGTCAGTACTATCAACAGTCAGTAGTCAGTAGTACCAACAGGCAGTAGTCAGTACTACCAACAGTCAGTAGTCAGTTCTACCAACAGTCAGTATTACCAACAGTCAGTAGTCAGTATTACCAACAATCAGTATTGCCAACAGTCAGTAGTCAGTATTACCAACAGGCAGTAGTCAGTATTACCAACAGTCAGTATTACCAACAGTCAGTAGTCAGTATTACCAACAGGCAGTAGTCAGTATTACCAACAGTCAGAAGTCAGTATTACCAACAGGCAGTAGTCAGTACTACCAACAGTCAGTAGTCAGTATTACGAACAGGCAGTAGTCAGTATTACCAACAGTCAGTAGTCAGTATTACCAACAGTCAGTAGTCAGTATGACCAACAGTCAGTAGTCAGTATTACCAACAGTCAGTAGTCAGTATTACCAACAGTCAGTAGTCAGTATTACCAACAGTCAGTATTACCAACAGTCAGTATTACCAACAGTCAGTAGTCAGTATTACCAACAGTCAGTATTACCAACAGTCAGCAGTCAGTAATAAAAACAGTCAGTAGTCAGTATTACCAAAAGTCAGTAGTCAGTATTACCAACAGTCAGAAGTCAGTATTACCAACAGTCAGTATTACCAACAGTCAGTAGTCAGTATTACCAACAGTCAGTATTGCCAACAGACAGTAGTCAGTATTACCAACAGTCAGTAGTCAGTATTACCAACAGTCAGTATTACCAACAGTCAGTAGTCAGTATTACCAACAGGCAGTAGTCAGTACTACCAACAGTCAGTATTACCAACAGTAGTAGTCAGTATTACCAACAGTCAGTATTACCAATAGTCAGTATTACCAACAGTCAGTAGTCAGTATTACCAACAGTCAGTATTACCAACAGTCAGCAGTCAGTAATAAAAACAGTCAGTAGTCAGTATTACCAAAAGTCAGTAGTCAGTATTACCAACAGTCAGAAGTCAGTTTTACCAACAGTCAGTATTACCAACAGTCAGTAGTCAGTATTACCAACAGTCAGTATTGCCAACAGACAGTAGCCAGTATTACCAACAGTCAGTAGTCAGTATTACCAACAGTCAGTAGTCAGTATTACCAACAGTCAGTATTACCAACAGTCAGTATTACCAACAGTCAGTAGTCAGTATTACCAACAGGCAGTAGTCAGTATTACCAACAGTCAGTAGTCAGTATTACCAACAGTCAGTATTACCAACAGTCAGTAGTCAGTACTATCAACAGTCAGTAGTCAGTAGTACCAACAGGCAGTATTCAGTACTACCAACAGTCAGTAGTCAGTTCTACCAACAGTCAGTATTACCAACAGTCAGTAGTCAGTATTACCAACAGTCAGTATTACCAACAGTCAGTATTACCAACAGTCAGTAGTCAGTATTACCAAGTGTCTGTAGTCAGTATTACCAATAGTCAGTAGTCAGTACTACCAACAGTCAGTAGTCAGTATTACCAACAGTCAGTAGTCAGTACTATCAACAGTCAGTAGTCAGTATTACCAACAGTCAGTAGTCACTATTACCAACAGTCAATAGTCAGTATTACCAACAGTCAGTATTACCAACAGTCAGTAGTCAGTACTACCAACAGGCAGTAGTCAGTATTACCAAAAGTCAGTAGTCAGTATTACCAACAGTCAGTATTGCCAACAGTCAGTAGTCAGTATTACCAACAGTCAGTAGTCAGTATTACCAACAGTCAGTATTACCAACAGTCAGTATTGCCAACAGTCAGTAGTCAGTATAACCAACAGTCAGTAGTCAGTATTACCAACAGTCAGTAGTCAGTATTACCAACAGTCAGTATTACCAACAGTCAGTAGTCAGTACTATCAACAGTCAGTAGTCAGTAGTACCAACAGGCAGTAGTCAGTACTACCAACAGTCAGTAGTCAGTTCTACCAACAGTCAGTATTACCAACAGTCAGTAGTCAGTATTACCAACAATCAGTATTGCCAACAGTCAGTAGTCAGTATTACCAACAGGCAGTATTACCAACAGTCATTATTACCAACAGTCAGTAGTCAGTATTACCAACAGTCAGTATTACCAACAGTCAGCAGTCAGTAATAAAAACAGTCAGTAGTCAGTATTACCAAAAGTCAGTAGTCAGTATTACCAACAGTCAGAAGTCAGTATTACCAACAGTCAGTATTACCAACAGTCAGTAGTCAGTATTACCAACAGTCAGTATTGCCAACAGACAGTAGTCAGTATTACCAACAGTCAGTAGTCAGTATTACCAACAGTCAGTATTACCAACAGTCAGTATTACCAACAGTCAGTAGTCAGTATTACCAACAGGCAGTAGTCAGTACTACCAACAGTCAGTATTACCAACAGTAGTAGTCAGTATTACCAACAGTCAGTATTACCAATAGTCAGTATTACCAACAGTCAGTAGTCAGTATTACCAACAGTCAGTATTACCAACAGTCAGCAGTCAGTAATAAAAACAGTCAGTAGTCAGTATTACCAAAAGTCAGTAGTCAGTTTTACCAACAGTCAGAAGTCAGTTTTACCAACAGTCAGTATTACCAACAGTCAGTAGTCAGTATTACCAACAGTCAGTATTGCCAACAGACAGTAGCCAGTATTACCAACAGTCAGTAGTCAGTATTACCAACAGTCAGTAGTCAGTATTACCAACAGTCAGTATTACCAACAGTCAGTAGTCAGTATTACCAACAGTCAGTATTACCAACAGTAGTAGTCAGTATTACCAACAGTCAGTATTACCAACAGTCAGTATTACCAACAGTCAGTAGTCAGTATTACCAAGTGTCTGTAGTCAGTATTACCAACAGTCAGTTGTCAGTACTACCAACAGTCAGTAGTCAGTATTACCAACAGTCAGTAGTCAGTACTATCAACAGTCAGTAGTCAGTATTACCAACAGTCAGTAGTCAGTATTACCAACAGTCAGTAGTCAGTATTACCAACAGTCAGTATTACCAACAGTCAGTAGTCAGTACTATCAACTGTCAGTAGTCAGTATTACCAACAGGCAGTAGTCAGTATTACCAAAAGTCAGTAGTCAGTATTACCAACAGTCAGTATTGCCAACAGTCAGTAGTCAGTATTACCAACAGTCAGTAGTCAGTATTACCAACAGTCAGTATTACCAACAGTCAGTATTGCCAACAGTCAGTAGTCAGTATAACCAACAGTCAGTAGTCAGTATTACCAACAGTCAGTAGTCAGTATTACCAACAGTCAGTATTACCAACAGTCAGTAGTCAGTACTATCAACAGTCAGTAGTCAGTAGTACCAACAGGCAGTAGTCAGTACTACCAACAGTCAGTAGTCAGTTCTACCAACAGTCAGTATTACCAACAGTCAGTAGTCAGTATTACCAACAGTCAGTAGTCAGTATTACCAACAATCAGTATTGCCAACAGTCAGTAGTCAGTATTACCAACAGGCAGTAGTCAGTATTACCAACAGTCAGTAGTCAGTATTACCAACAGTCAGTATTACCAACAGTCAGTATTACCAACAGTCAGTAGTCACTACTATCAACAGTCAGTAATCAGTATTACCAACAGGCAGTAGTCAGTACTACCAACAGTCAGTAGTCAGTACTACCAACAGTCAGTATTACCAACAGTCAGTAGTCAGTATTACCAACAATCAGTATTGCCAACAGTCAGTACTCAGTATTACCAACAGGCAGTAGTCAGTATTACCAACAGTCAGTATTACCAACAGTCAGTAGTCAGTATTACCAACAGTCAGTATTACCAACAGTCAGCAGTCAGTAATAAAAACAGTCAGTAGTCAGTATTACCAAAAGTCAGTAGTTAGTATTACCAACAGTCAGAAGTCAGTATTACCAACAGTCAGTATTACCAACAGTCAGTAGTCAGTATTACCAACAGTCAGTATTGCCAACAGACAGTAGTCAGTATTACCAACAGTCAGTAGTCAGTATTACCAACAGTCAGTATTACCAACAGTCAGTATTACCAACAGTCAGTAGTCAGTATTACCAACAGGCAGTAGTCAGTACTACCAACAGTCAGTATTACCAACAGTAGTAGTCAGTATTACCAACAGTCAGTATTACCAATAGTCAGTATTACCAACAGTCAGTAGTCAGTATTACCAACAGTCAGTATTACCAACAGTCAGCAGTCAGTAATAAAAACAGTCAGTAGTCAGTATTACCAAAAGTCAGTAGTCAGTATTACCAACAGTCAGAAGTCAGTTTTACCAACAGTCAGTATTACCAACAGTCAGTAGTCAGTATTACCAACAGTCAGTATTGCCAACAGACAGTAGCCAGTATTACCAACAGTCAGTAGTCAGTATTACCAACAGTCAGTAGTCAGTATTACCAACAGTCAGTATTACCAACAGTCAGTAGTCAGTATTACCAACAGTCAGTATTACCAACAGTAGTAGTCAGTATTACCAACAGTCAGTATTACCAACAGTCAGTATTACCAACAGTCAGTAGTCAGTATTACCAAGTGTCTGTAGTCAGTATTACCAACAGTCAGTTGTCAGTACTACCAACAGTCAGTAGTCAGTATTACCAACAGTCAGTAGTCAGTACTATCAACAGTCAGTAGTCAGTATTACCAACAGTCAGTAGTCAGTATTACCAACAGTCAGTAGTCAGTATTACCAACAGTCAGTATTACCAACAGTCATTAGTCAGTACTATCAACTGTCAGTAGTCAGTATTAGCAACAGGCAGTAGTCAGTATTACCAAAAGTCAGTTGTCAGTATTACCAACAGTCAGTATTGCCAACAGTCAGTAGTCAGTATTACCAACAGTCAGTAGTCAGTATTACCAACAGTCAGTATTACCAACAGTCAGTATTGCCAACAGTGAGTAGTCAGTATAACCAACAGTCAGTAGTCAGTATTACCAACAGTCAGTAGTCAGTATTACCAACAGTCAGTATTACCAACAGTCAGTAGTCAGTACTATCAACAGTCAGTATTACCAACAGTCAGTATTACCAACAGTCAGTATTACCAACAGTCAGTAGTCAGTACTATCAACAGTCAGTATTGCCAACAGTCAGTAGTCAGTATAACCAACAGGCAGTAGTCAGTATTAACAACAGTCAGTAGTCAGTATTACCAACAGTCAGTATTACCAACAGTCAGTATTACCAACAGTCAGTAGTCAGTATTACCAACAGTCAGTATTACCAACAGTCAGCAGTCAGTAATAAAAACAGTCAGTAGTCAGTATTACCAAAAGTCAGTAGTCAGTATTACCAACAGTCAGAAGTCAGTTTTACCAACAGTCAGTATTACCAACAGTCAGTAGTCAGTATTACCAACAGTCAGTATTGCCAACAGACAGTAGCCAGTATTACCAACAGTCAGTAGTCAGTATTACCAACAGTCAGTAGTCAGTATTACCAACAGTCAGTATTACCAACAGTCAGTATTACCAACAGTCAGTAGTCAGTATTACCAACAGGCAGTAGTCAGTACTACCAACAGTCAGTATTACCAACAGTAGTAGTCAGTATTACCAACAGTCAGTATTACCAACAGTCAGTAGTCAGTACTACCAACAGTCAGTAGTCAGTATTACCAACAGTCAGTAGTCAGTACTATCAACAGTCAGTAGTCAGTATTACCAACAGTCAGTAGTCAGTATTACCAACAGTCAGTAGTCAGTATTACCAACAGTCAGTATTACCAACAGTCAGTAGTCAGTACTATCAACAGTCAGTAGTCAGTATTACCAACAGGCAGTAGTCAGTATTACCAAAAGTCAGTAGTCAGTATTACCAACAGTCAGTATTGCCAACAGTCAGTAGTCAGTATTACCAACAGTCAGTAGTCAGTATTACCAACAGTCAGTATTACCAACAGTCAGTATTGCCAACAGTCAGTAGTCAGTATAACCAACAGTCAGTAGTCAGTATTACCAACAGTCAGTAGTCAGTATTACCAACAGTCAGTATTACCAACAGTCAGTAGTCAGTACTATCAACAGTCAGTAGTCAGTAGTACCAACAGGCAGTAGTCAGTACTACCAACAGTCAGTAGTCAGTTCTACCAACAGTCAGTATTACCAACAGTCAGTAGTCAGTATTACCAACAATCAGTATTGCCAACAGTCAGTAGTCAGTATTACCAACAGGCAGTAGTCAGTATTACCAACAGTCAGTATTACCAACAGTCAGTAGTCAGTATTACCAACAGGCAGTAGTCAGTATTACCAACAGTCAGAAGTCAGTATTACCAACAGGCAGTAGTCAGTACTACCAACAGTCAGTAGTCAGTATTACGAACAGGCAGTAGTCAGTATTACCAACAGTCAGTAGTCAGTATTACCAACAGTCAGTAGTCAGTATGACCAACAGTCAGTAGTCAGTATTACCAACAGTCAGTAGTCAGTATTACCAACAGTCAGTAGTCAGTATTACCAACAGTCAGTATTACCAACAGTCAGTATTACCAACAGTCAGTAGTCAGTATTACCAACAGTCAGTATTACCAACAGTCAGCAGTCAGTAATAAAAACAGTCAGTAGTCAGTATTACCAAAAGTCAGTAGTCAGTATTACCAACAGTCAGAAGTCAGTATTACCAACAGTCAGTATTACCAACAGTCAGTAGTCAGTATTACCAACAGTCAGTATTGCCAACAGACAGTAGTCAGTATTACCAACAGTCAGTAGTCAGTATTACCAACAGTCAGTATTACCAACAGTCAGTAGTCAGTATTACCAACAGGCAGTAGTCAGTACTACCAACAGTCAGTATTACCAACAGTAGTAGTCAGTATTACCAACAGTCAGTATTACCAATAGTCAGTATTACCAACAGTCAGTAGTCAGTATTACCAACAGTCAGTATTACCAACAGTCAGCAGTCAGTAATAAAAACAGTCAGTAGTCAGTATTACCAAAAGTCAGTAGTCAGTATTACCAACAGTCAGAAGTCAGTTTTACCAACAGTCAGTATTACCAACAGTCAGTAGTCAGTATTACCAACAGTCAGTATTGCCAACAGACAGTAGCCAGTATTACCAACAGTCAGTAGTCAGTATTACCAACAGTCAGTAGTCAGTATTACCAACAGTCAGTATTACCAACAGTCAGTATTACCAACAGTCAGTAGTCAGTATTACCAACAGGCAGTAGTCAGTATTACCAACAGTCAGTAGTCAGTATTACCAACAGTCAGTATTACCAACAGTCAGTAGTCAGTACTATCAACAGTCAGTAGTCAGTAGTACCAACAGGCAGTAGTCAGTACTACCAACAGTCAGTAGTCAGTTCTACCAACAGTCAGTATTACCAACAGTCAGTAGTCAGTATTACCAACAGTCAGTATTACCAACAGTCAGTATTACCAACAGTCAGTAGTCAGTATTACCAAGTGTCTGTAGTCAGTATTACCAATAGTCAGTAGTCAGTACTACCAACAGTCAGTAGTCAGTATTACCAACAGTCAGTAGTCAGTACTATCAACAGTCAGTAGTCAGTATTACCAACAGTCAGTAGTCAGTATTACCAACAGTCAATAGTCAGTATTACCAACAGTCAGTATTACCAACAGTCAGTAGTCAGTACTACCAACAGGCAGTAGTCAGTATTACCAAAAGTCAGTAGTCAGTATTACCAACAGTCAGTATTGCCAACAGTCAGTAGTCAGTATTACCAACAGTCAGTAGTCAGTATTACCAACAGTCAGTAGTCAGTATTACCAACAGTCAGTATTACCAACAGTCAGTATTACCAACAGTCAGTAGTCAGTATTACCAACAGGCAGTAGTCAGTACTACCAACAGTCAGTATTACCAACAGTAGTAGTCAGTATTACCAACAGTCAGTATTACCAACAGTCAGTAGTCAGTACTACCAACAGTCAGTAGTCAGTATTACCAACAGTCAGTAGTCAGTACTATCAACAGTCAGTAGTCAGTATTACCAACAGTCAGTAGTCAGTATTACCAACAGTCAGTAGTCAGTATTACCAACAGTCAGTATTACCAACAGTCAGTAGTCAGTACTATCAACAGTCAGTAGTCAGTATTACCAACAGGCAGTAGTCAGTATTACCAAAAGTCAGTAGTCAGTATTACCAACAGTCAGTATTGCCAACAGTCAGTAGTCAGTATTACCAACAGTCAGTAGTCAGTATTACCAACAGTCAGTATTACCAACAGTCAGTATTGCCAACAGTCAGTAGTCAGTATAACCAACAGTCAGTAGTCAGTATTACCAACAGTCAGTAGTCAGTATTACCAACAGTCAGTATTACCAACAGTCAGTAGTCAGTACTATCAACAGTCAGTAGTCAGTAGTACCAACAGGCAGTAGTCAGTACTACCAACAGTCAGTAGTCAGTTCTACCAACAGTCAGTATTACCAACAGTCAGTAGTCAGTATTACCAACAATCAGTATTGCCAACAGTCAGTAGTCAGTATTACCAACAGGCAGTAGTCAGTATTACCAACAGTCAGTATTACCAACAGTCAGTAGTCAGTATTACCAACAGGCAGTAGTCAGTATTACCAACAGTCAGAAGTCAGTATTACCAACAGGCAGTAGTCAGTACTACCAACAGTCAGTAGTCAGTATTACGAACAGGCAGTAGTCAGTATTACCAACAGTCAGTAGTCAGTATTACCAACAGTCAGTAGTCAGTATGACCAACAGTCAGTAGTCAGTATTACCAACAGTCAGTAGTCAGTATTACCAACAGTCAGTAGTCAGTATTACCAACAGTCAGTATTACCAACAGTCAGTATTACCAACAGTCAGTAGTCAGTATTACCAACAGTCAGTATTACCAACAGTCAGCAGTCAGTAATAAAAACAGTCAGTAGTCAGTATTACCAAAAGTCAGTAGTCAGTATTACCAACAGTCAGAAGTCAGTATTACCAACAGTCAGTATTACCAACAGTCAGTAGTCAGTATTACCAACAGTCAGTATTGCCAACAGACAGTTGTCAGTATTACCAACAGTCAGTAGTCAGTATTACCAACAGTCAGTATTACCAACAGTCAGTAGTCAGTATTACCAACAGGCAGTAGTCAGTACTACCAACAGTCAGTATTACCAACAGTAGTAGTCAGTATTACCAACAGTCAGTATTACCAATAGTCAGTATTACCAACAGTCAGTAGTCAGTATTACCAACAGTCAGTATTACCAACAGTCAGCAGTCAGTAATAAAAACAGTCAGTAGTCAGTATTACCAAAAGTCAGTAGTCAGTATTACCAACAGTCAGAAGTCAGTTTTACCAACAGTCAGTATTACCAACAGTCAGTAGTCAGTATTACCAACAGTCAGTATTGCCAACAGACAGTAGCCAGTATTACCAACAGTCAGTAGTCAGTATTACCAACAGTCAGTAGTCAGTATTACCAACAGTCAGTATTACCAACAGTCAGTATTACCAACAGTCAGTAGTCAGTACTACCAACAGGCAGTAGTCAGTATTACCAAAAGTCAGTAGTCAGTATTACCAACAGTCAGTATTGCCAACAGTCAGTAGTCAGTATTACCAACAGTCAGTAGTCAGTATTACCAACAGTCAGTAGTCAGTATTACCAACAGTCAGTATTACCAACAGTCAGTATTACCAACAGTCAGTAGTCAGTATTACCAACAGGCAGTAGTCAGTACTACCAACAGTCAGTATTACCAACAGTAGTAGTCAGTATTACCAACAGTCAGTATTACCAACAGTCAGTAGTCAGTACTACCAACAGTCAGTAGTCAGTATTACCAACAGTCAGTAGTCAGTACTATCAACAGTCAGTAGTCAGTATTACCAACAGTCAGTAGTCAGTATTACCAACAGTCAGTAGTCAGTATTACCAACAGTCAGTATTACCAACAGTCAGTAGTCAGTACTATCAACAGTCAGTAGTCAGTATTACCAACAGGCAGTAGTCAGTATTACCAAAAGTCAGTAGTCAGTATTACCAACAGTCAGTATTGCCAACAGTCAGTAGTCAGTATTACCAACAGTCAGTAGTCAGTATTACCAACAGTCAGTATTACCAACAGTCAGTATTGCCAACAGTCAGTAGTCAGTATAACCAACAGTCAGTAGTCAGTATTACCAACAGTCAGTAGTCAGTATTACCAACAGTCAGTATTACCAACAGTCAGTAGTCAGTACTATCAACAGTCAGTAGTCAGTAGTACCAACAGGCAGTAGTCAGTACTACCAACAGTCAGTAGTCAGTTCTACCAACAGTCAGTATTACCAACAGTCAGTAGTCAGTATTACCAACAATCAGTATTGCCAACAGTCAGTAGTCAGTATTACCAACAGGCAGTAGTCAGTATTACCAACAGTCAGTATTACCAACAGTCAGTAGTCAGTATTACCAACAGGCAGTAGTCAGTATTACCAACAGTCAGAAGTCAGTATTACCAACAGGCAGCAGTCAGTAATAAAAACAGTCAGTAGTCAGTATTACCAAAAGTCAGTAGTCAGTATTACCAACAGTCAGAAGTCAGTTTTACCAACAGTCAGTATTACCAACAGTCAGTAGTCAGTATTACCAACAGTCAGTATTGCCAACAGACAGTAGACAGTATTACCAACAGTCAGTAGTCAGTATTACCAACAGTCAGTAGTCAGTATTACCAACAGTCAGTATTACCAACAGTCAGTATTACCAACAGTCAGTAGTCAGTATTACCAACAGGCAGTAGTCAGTACTACCAACAGTCAGTATTACCAACAGTAGTAGTCAGTATTACCAACAGTCAGTATTACCAACAGTCAGTAGTCAGTACTACCAACAGTCAGTAGTCAGTATTACCAACAGTCAGTAGTCAGTACTATCAACAGTCAGTAGTCAGTATTACCAACAGTCAGTAGTCAGTATTACCAACAGTCAGTAGTCAGTATTACCAACAGTCAGTATTACCAACAGTCAGTAGTCAGTACTATCAACAGTCAGTAGTCAGTATTACCAACAGGCAGTAGTCAGTATTACCAAAAGTCAGTAGTCAGTATTACCAACAGTCAGTATTGCCAACAGTCAGTAGTCAGTATTACCAACAGTCAGTAGTCAGTATTACCAACAGTCAGTATTACCAACAGTCAGTATTGCCAACAGTCAGTAGTCAGTATAACCAACAGTCAGTAGTCAGTATTACCAACAGTCAGTAGTCAGTATTACCAACAGTCAGTATTACCAACAGTCAGTAGTCAGTACTATCAACAGTCAGTAGTCAGTAGTACCAACAGGCAGTAGTCAGTACTACCAACAGTCAGTAGTCAGTTCTACCAACAGTCAGTATTACCAACAGTCAGTAGTCAGTATTACCAACAATCAGTATTGCCAACAGTCAGTAGTCAGTATTACCAACAGGCAGTAGTCAGTATTACCAACAGTCAGTATTACCAACAGTCAGTAGTCAGTATTACCAACAGGCAGTAGTCAGTATTACCAATAGTCAGAAGTCAGTATTACCAACAGGCAGTAGTCAGTACTACCAACAGTCAGTAGTCAGTATTACGAACAGGCAGTAGTCAGTATTACCAACAGTCAGTAGTCAGTATTACCAACAGTCAGTAGTCAGTATGACCAACAGTCAGTAGTCAGTATTACCAACAGTCAGTAGTCAGTATTACCAACAGTCAGTAGTCAGTATTACCAACAGTCAGTATTACCAACAGTCAGTATTACCAACAGTCAGTAGTCAGTATTACCAACAGTCAGTATTACCAACAGTCAGCAGTCAGTAATAAAAACAGTCAGTAGTCAGTATTACCAAAAGTCAGTAGTCAGTATTACCAACAGTCAGAAGTCAGTATTACCAACAGTCAGTATTACCAACAGTCAGTAGTCAGTATTACCAACAGTCAGTATTGCCAACAGACAGTAGTCAGTATTACCAACAGTCAGTAGTCAGTATTACCAACAGTCAGTATTACCAACAGTCAGTAGTCAGTATTACCAACAGGCAGTAGTCAGTACTACCAACAGTCAGTATTACCAACAGTAGTAGTCAGTATTACCAACAGTCAGTATTACCAATAGTCAGTATTACCAACAGTCAGTAGTCAGTATTACCAACAGTCAGTATTACCAACAGTCAGCAGTCAGTAATAAAAACAGTCAGTAGTCAGTATTACCAAAAGTCAGTAGTCAGTATTACCAACAGTCAGAAGTCAGTTTTACCAACAGTCAGTATTACCAACAGTAAGTAGTCAGTATTACCAACAGTCAGTATTGCCAACAGACAGTAGCCAGTATTACCAACAGTCAGTAGTCAGTATTACCAACAGTCAGTAGTCAGTATTACCAACAGTCAGTATTACCAACAGTCAGTATTACCAACAGTCAGTAGTCAGTATTACCAACAGGCAGTAGTCAGTATTACCAACAGTCAGTAGTCAGTATTACCAACAGTCAGTATTACCAACAGTCAGTAGTCAGTACTATCAACAGTCAGTAGTCAGTAGTACCAACAGGCAGTAGTCAGTACTACCAACAGTCAGTAGTCAGTTCTACCAACAGTCAGTATTACCAACAGTCAGTAGTCAGTATTACCAACAGTCAGTATTACCAACAGTCAGTATTACCAACAGTCAGTAGTCAGTATTACCAAGTGTCTGTAGTCAGTATTACCAATAGTCAGTAGTCAGTACTACCAACAGTCAGTAGTCAGTATTACCAACAGTCAGTAGTCAGTACTATCAACAGTCAGTAGTCAGTATTACCAACAGTCAGTAGTCAGTATTACCAACAGTCAATAGTCAGTATTACCAACAGTCAGTATTACCAACAGTCAGTAGTCAGTACTACCAACAGGCAGTAGTCAGTATTACCAAAAGTCAGTAGTCAGTATTACCAACAGTCAGTATTGCCAACAGTCAGTAGTCAGTATTACCAACAGTCAGTAGTAAGTATTACCAACAGTCAGTAGTCAGTATTACCAACAGTCAGTATTACCAACAGTCAGTATTACCAACAGTCAGTAGTCAGTATTACCAACAGGCAGTAGTCAGTACTACCAACAGTCAGTATTACCAACAGTAGTAGTCAGTATTACCAACAGTCAGTATTACCAACAGTCAGTAGTCAGTACTACCAACAGTCAGTAGTCAGTATTACCAACAGTCAGTAGTCAGTACTATCAACAGTCAGTAGTCAGTATTACCAACAGTCAGTAGTCAGTATTACCAACAGTCAGTAGTCAGTATTACCAACAGTCAGTATTACCAACAGTCAGTAGTCAGTACTATCAACAGTCAGTAGTCAGTATTACCAACAGGCAGTAGTCAGTATTACCAAAAGTCAGTAGTCAGTATTACCAACAGTCAGTATTGCCAACAGTCAGTAGTCAGTATTACCAACAGTCAGTAGTCAGTATTACCAACAGTCAGTATTACCAACAGTCAGTATTGCCAACAGTCAGTAGTCAGTATAACCAACAGTCAGTAGTCAGTATTACCAACAGTCAGTAGTCAGTATTACCAACAGTCAGTATTACCAACAGTCAGTAGTCAGTACTATCAACAGTCAGTAGTCAGTAGTACCAACAGGCAGTAGTCAGTACTACCAACAGTCAGTAGTCAGTTCTACCAACAGTCAGTATTACCAACAGTCAGTAGTCAGTATTACCAACAATCAGTATTGCCAACAGTCAGTAGTCAGTATTACCAACAGGCAGTAGTCAGTATTACCAACAGTCAGTATTACCAACAGTCAGTAGTCAGTACTATCAACAGTCAGTAGTCAGTATTACCAACAGGCAGTAGTCAGTATTACCAAAAGTCAGTAGTCAGTATTACCAACAGTCAGTATTGCCAACAGTCAGTAGTCAGTATTACCAACAGTCAGTAGTCAGTATTACCAACAGTCAGTATTACCAACAGTCAGTATTGCCAACAGTCAGTAGTCAGTATAACCAACAGTCAGTAGTCAGTATTACCAACAGTCAGTAGTCAGTATTACCAACAGTCAGTATTACCAACAGTCAGTAGTCAGTACTATCAACAGTCAGTAGTCAGTAGTACCAACAGGCAGTAGTCAGTACTACCAACAGTCAGTAGTCAGTTCTACCAACAGTCAGTATTACCAACAGTCAGTAGTCAGTATTACCAACAATCAGTATTGCCAACAGTCAGTAGTCAGTATTACCAACAGGCAGTAGTCAGTATTACCAACAGTCAGTATTACCAACAGTCAGTAGTCAGTATTACCAACAGGCAGTAGTCAGTATTACCAACAGTCAGAAGTCAGTATTACCAACAGGCAGTAGTCAGTACTACCAACAGTCAGTAGTCAGTATTACGAACAGGCAGTAGTCAGTATTACCAACAGTCAGTAGTCAGTATTACCAACAGTCAGTAGTCAGTATGACCAACAGTCAGTAGTCAGTATTACCAACAGTCAGTAGTCAGTATTACCAACAGTCAGTAGTCAGTATTACCAACAGTCAGTATTACCAACAGTCATTATTACCAACAGTCAGTAGTCAGTATTACCAACAGTCAGTATTACCAACAGTCAGCAGTCAGTAATAAAAACAGTCAGTAGTCAGTATTACCAAAAGTCAGTAGTCAGTATTACCAACAGTCAGAAGTCAGTATTACCAACAGTCAGTATTACCAACAGTCAGTAGTCAGTATTACCAACAGTCAGTATTGCCAACAGACAGTAGTCAGTATTACCAACAGTCAGTAGTCAGTATTACCAACAGTCAGTATTACCAACAGTCAGTAGTCAGTATTACCAACAGGCAGTAGTCAGTACTACCAACAGTCAGTATTACCAACAGTAGTAGTCAGTATTACCAACAGTCAGTATTACCAATAGTCAGTATTACCAACAGTCAGTAGTCAGTATTACCAACAGTCAGTATTACCAACAGTCAGCAGTCAGTAATAAAAACAGTCAGTAGTCAGTATTACCAAAAGTCAGTAGTCAGTATTACCAACAGTCAGAAGTCAGTTTTACCAACAGTCAGTATTACCAACAGTCAGTAGTCAGTATTACCAACAGTCAGTATTGCCAACAGACAGTAGCCAGTATTACCAACAGTCAGTAGTCAGTATTACCAACAGTCAGTAGTCAGTATTACCAACAGTCAGTATTACCAACAGTCAGTATTACCAACAGTCAGTAGTCAGTATTACCAACAGGCAGTAGTCAGTATTACCAACAGTCAGTAGTCAGTATTACCAACAGTCAGTATTACCAACAGTCAGTAGTCAGTACTATCAACAGTCAGTAGTCAGTAGTACCAACAGGCAGTAGTCAGTACTACCAACAGTCAGTAGTCAGTTCTACCAACAGTCAGTATTACCAACAGTCAGTAGTCAGTATTACCAACAGTCAGTATTACCAACAGTCAGTATTACCAACAGTCAGTAGTCAGTATTACCAAGTGTCTGTAGTCAGTATTACCAATAGTCAGTAGTCAGTACTACCAACAGTCAGTAGTCAGTATTACCAACAGTCAGTAGTCAGTACTATCAACAGTCAGTAGTCAGTATTACCAACAGGCAGTAGTCAGTATTACCAACAGTCAGAAGTCAGTATTACCAACAGGCAGTAGTCAGTACTACCAACAGTCAGTAGTCAGTATTACGAACAGGCAGTAGTCAGTATTACCAACAGTCAGTAGTCAGTATTACCAACAGTCAGTAGTCAGTATGACCAACAGTCAGTAGTCAGTATTACCAACAGTCAGTAGTCAGTATTACCAACAGTCAGTAGTCAGTATTACCAACAGTCAGTATTACCAACAGTCAGTATTACCAACAGTCAGTAGTCAGTATTACCAACAGTCAGTATTACCAACAGTCAGCAGTCAGTAATAAAAACAGTCAGTAGTCAGTATTACCAAAAGTCAGTAGTCAGTATTACCAACAGTCAGAAGTCAGTATTACCAACAGTCAGTATTACCAACAGTCAGTAGTCAGTATTACCAACAGTCAGTATTGCCAACAGACAGTAGTCAGTATTACCAACAGTCAGTAGTCAGTATTACCAACAGTCAGTATTACCAACAGTCAGTAGTCAGTATTACCAACAGGCAGTAGTCAGTACTACCAACAGTCAGTATTACCAACAGTAGTAGTCAGTATTACCAACAGTCAGTATTACCAATAGTCAGTATTACCAACAGTCAGTAGTCAGTATTACCAACAGTCAGTATTACCAACAGTCAGCAGTCAGTAATAAAAACAGTCAGTAGTCAGTATTACCAAAAGTCAGTAGTCAGTATTACCAACAGTCAGAAGTCAGTTTTACCAACAGTCAGTATTACCAACAGTCAGTAGTCAGTATTACCAACAGTCAGTATTGCCAACAGACAGTAGCCAGTATTACCAACAGTCAGTAGTCAGTATTACCAACAGTCAGTAGTCAGTATTACCAACAGTCAGTATTACCAACAGTCAGTATTACCAACAGTCAGTAGTCAGTATTACCAACAGGCAGTAGTCAGTATTACCAACAGTCAGTAGTCAGTATTACCAACAGTCAGTATTACCAACAGTCAGTAGTCAGTACTATCAACAGTCAGTAGTCAGTAGTACCAACAGGCAGTAGTCAGTACTACCAACAGTCAGTAGTCAGTTCTACCAACAGTCAGTATTACCAACAGTCAGTAGTCAGTATTACCAACAGTCAGTATTACCAACAGTCAGTATTACCAACAGTCAGTAGTCAGTATTACCAAGTGTCTGTAGTCAGTATTACCAATAGTCAGTAGTCAGTACTACCAACAGTCAGTAGTCAGTATTACCAACAGTCAGTAGTCAGTACTATCAACAGTCAGTAGTCAGTATTACCAACAGTCAGTAGTCAGTATTACCAACAGTCAATAGTCAGTATTACCAACAGTCAGTATTACCAACAGTCAGTAGTCAGTACTACCAACAGGCAGTAGTCAGTATTACCAAAAGTCAGTAGTCAGTATTACCAACAGTCAGTATTGCCAACAGTCAGTAGTCAGTATTACCAACAGTCAGTAGTCAGTATTACCAACAGTCAGTATTACCAACAGTCAGTATTGCCAACAGTCAGTAGTCAGTATAACCAACAGTCAGTAGTCAGTATTACCAACAGTCAGTAGTCAGTATTACCAACAGTCAGTATTACCAACAGTCAGTAGTCAGTACTATCAACAGTCAGTAGTCAGTAGTACCAACAGGCAGTAGTCAGTACTACCAACAGTCAGTAGTCAGTTCTACCAACAGTCAGTATTACCAACAGTCAGTAGTCAGTATTACCAACAATCAGTATTGCCAACAGTCAGTAGTCAGTATTACCAACAGGCAGTATTACCAACAGTCAGTATTACCAACAGTCAGTAGTCAGTATTACCAACAGTCAGTATTACCAACAGTCAGCAGTCAGTAATAAAAACAGTCAGTAGTCAGTATTACCAAAAGTCAGTAGTCAGTATTACCAACAGTCAGAAGTCAGTATTACCAACAGTCAGTATTACCAACAGTCAGTAGTCAGTATTACCAACAGTCAGTATTGCCAACAGACAGTAGTCAGTATTACCAACAGTCAGTAGTCAGTATTACCAACAGTCAGTATTACCAACAGTCAGTATTACCAACAGTCAGTAGTCAGTATTACCAACAGGCAGTAGTCAGTACTACCAACAGTCAGTATTACCAACAATAGTAGTCAGTATTACCAACAGTCAGTATTACCAATAGTCAGTATTACCAACAGTCAGTAGTCAGTATTACCAACAGTCAGTATTACCAACAGTCAGCAGTCAGTAATAAAAACAGTCAGTAGTCAGTATTACCAAAAGTCAGTAGTCAGTATTACCAACAGTCAGAAGTCAGTTTTACCAACAGTCAGTATTACCAACAGTCAGTAGTCAGTATTACCAACAGTCAGTATTGCCAACAGACAGTAGCCAGTATTACCAACAGTCAGTAGTCAGTATTACCAACAGTCAGTAGTCAGTATTACCAACAGTCAGTATTACCAACAGTCAGTAGTCAGTATTACCAACAGTCAGTATTACCAACAGTAGTAGTCAGTATTACCAACAGTCAGTATTACCAACAGTCAGTATTACCAACAGTCAGTAGTCAGTATTACCAAGTGTCTGTAGTCAGTATTACCAACAGTCAGTTGTCAGTACTACCAACAGTCAGTAGTCAGTATTACCAACAGTCAGTAGTCAGTACTATCAACAGTCAGTAGTCAGTATTACCAACAGTCAGTAGTCAGTATTACCAACAGTCAGTAGTCAGTATTACCAACAGTCAGTATTACCAACAGTCAGTAGTCAGTACTATCAACTGTCAGTAGTCAGTATTACCAACAGGCAGTAGTCAGTATTACCAAAAGTCAGTAGTCAGTATTACCAACAGTCAGTATTGCCAACAGTCAGTAGTCAGTATTACCAACAGTCAGTAGTCAGTATTACCAACAGTCAGTATTACCAACAGTCAGTATTGCCAACAGTCAGTAGTCAGTATAACCAACAGTCAGTAGTCAGTATTACCAACAGTCAGTAGTCAGTATTACCAACAGTCAGTATTACCAACAGTCAGTAGTCAGTACTATCAACAGTCAGTAGTCAGTAGTACCAACAGGCAGTAGTCAGTACTACCAACAGTCAGTAGTCAGTTCTACCAACAGTCAGTATTACCAACAGTCAGTAGTCAGTATTACCAACAGTCAGTAGTCAGTATTACCAACAATCAGTATTGCCAACAGTCAGTAGTCAGTATTACCAACAGGCAGTAGTCAGTATTACCAACAGTCAGTAGTCAGTATTACCAACAGTCAGTATTACCAACAGTCAGTATTACCAACAGTCAGTAGTCACTACTATCAACAGTCAGTAATCAGTATTACCAACAGGCAGTAGTCAGTACTACCAACAGTCAGTAGTCAGTACTACCAACAGTCAGTATTACCAACAGTCAGTAGTCAGTATTACCAACAATCAGTATTGCCAACAGTCAGTACTCAGTATTACCAACAGGCAGTAGTCAGTATTACCAACAGTCAGTATTACCAACAGTCAGTAGTCAGTATTACCAACAGTCAGTATTACCAACAGTCAGCAGTCAGTAATAAAAACAGTCAGTAGTCAGTATTACCAAAAGTCAGTAGTTAGTATTACCAACAGTCAGAAGTCAGTATTACCAACAGTCAGTATTACCAACAGTCAGTAGTCAGTATTACCAACAGTCAGTATTGCCAACAGACAGTAGTCAGTATTACCAACAGTCAGTAGTCAGTATTACCAACAGTCAGTATTACCAACAGTCAGTATTACCAACAGTCAGTAGTCAGTATTACCAACAGGCAGTAGTCAGTACTACCAACAGTCAGTATTACCAACAGTAGTAGTCAGTATTACCAACAGTCAGTATTACCAATAGTCAGTATTACCAACAGTCAGTAGTCAGTATTACCAACAGTCAGTATTACCAACAGTCAGCAGTCAGTAATAAAAACAGTCAGTAGTCAGTATTACCAAAAGTCAGTAGTCAGTATTACCAACAGTCAGAAGTCAGTTTTACCAACAGTCAGTATTACCAACAGTCAGTAGTCAGTATTACCAACAGTCAGTATTGCCAACAGACAGTAGCCAGTATTACCAACAGTCAGTAGTCAGTATTACCAACAGTCAGTAGTCAGTATTACCAACAGTCAGTATTACCAACAGTCAGTAGTCAGTATTACCAACAGTCAGTATTACCAACAGTAGTAGTCAGTATTACCAACAGTCAGTATTACCAACAGTCAGTATTACCAACAGTCAGTAGTCAGTATTACCAAGTGTCTGTAGTCAGTATTACCAACAGTCAGTTGTCAGTACTACCAACAGTCAGTAGTCAGTATTACCAACAGTCAGTAGTCAGTACTATCAACAGTCAGTAGTCAGTATTACCAACAGTCAGTAGTCAGTATTACCAACAGTCAGTAGTCAGTATTACCAACAGTCAGTATTACCAACAATCATTAGTCAGTACTATCAACTGTCAGTAGTCAGTATTAGCAACAGGCAGTAGTCAGTATTACCAAAAGTCAGTTGTCAGTATTACCAACAGTCAGTATTGCCAACAGTCAGTAGTCAGTATTACCAACAGTCAGTAGTCAGTATTACCAACAGTCAGTATTACCAACAGTCAGTATTGCCAACAGTCAGTAGTCAGTATAACCAACAGTCAGTAGTCAGTATTACCAACAGTCAGTAGTCAGTATTACCAACAGTCAGTATTACCAACAGTCAGTAGTCAGTACTATCAACAGTCAGTAGTCAGTAGTACCAACAGGCAGTAGTCAGTACTACCAACAGTCAGTAGTCAGTTCTACCAACAGTCAGTATTACCAACAGTCAGTAGTCAGTATTACCAACAATCAGTATTGCCAACAGTCAGTAGTCAGTATTACCAACAGGCAGTAGTCAGTATTACCAACAGTCAGTAGTCAGTATTACCAACAGTCAGTATTACCAACAGTCAGTATTACCAACAGTCAGTAGTCACTACTATCAACAGTCAGTAGTCAGTATTACCAACAGGCAGTAGTCAGTACTACCAACAGTCAGTAGTCAGTACTACCAACAGTCAGTATTACCAACAGTCAGTAGTCAGTATTACCAACAATCAGTATTGCCAACAGTCAGTACTCAGTATTACCAACAGGCAGTAGTCAGTATTACCAACAGTCAGTATTACCAACAGTCAGTAGTCAGTATTACCAACAGTCAGTATTACCAACAGGCAGTAGTCAGTATTACCAACAGGCAGTAATCAGTATTACCAACAGTCAGTATTACCAACAGGCAGTAGTCAGTATTACCAACAGTCAGTATTACCAAAAGTCAGTAGTCAGTATTACCAACAGTCAGTATTACCAACAGTCAGTAGTGAGTATTACCAACAGTCAGTAGTCAGTATTGCCAACAGTCAGTAGTCAGTATTACCAACAGCCAGTAGTCAGTATTACCAACAGGCAGTAGTCAGTACTACCAACTGTCAGTAGTCAGTATTACCAACAGTCAGTAGTCAGTATTGCCAACAGTCAGTAGTCAGTATTGCCGTCAGTAGTCAGTATTACCAACAGTCAGTAGTCATTACTATCAACAGTCAGTAGTCAGTATTACCAACAGTCAGTATTCAGTATTACCAAAAGGCAGTAGTCAGTACTACCAACAGTCAGTAGTCAGTACTACCAACAGTCAGTATTACCAACAGTCAGTAGTCAGTATTACCAACAGTCAGTAGTCAGTATTACCAACAGTCAGAAGTCAGTATTACCAACAGTCAGTAATACCAACAGTCAGTAGTCAGTATTACCAACAGTCAGTATTACCAACAGTCAGTAGTCAGTAAAACCAACAGTCAGTAGTCAGTACTATCAACAGTCAGTAGTCAGTACTATCAACAGTCAGTATTACCAACAGTCAGTAGTCAGTATTACCAACAGTCAGTAGTCAGTATTACCAACAGTCAGTATTACCAACAGTCAGTAGTCAGTACTACCAACAGTCAGTATTACCAACAGTCAGTAGTCAGTAATAAAAACAGTCAGTAGTCAGTATTACCAAAAGTCAGTAGTCAGTATTACCAACAGTCAGAAGTCAGTATTACCAACAGTCAGTATTACCAACAGTCAGTAGTCAGTATTACCAACAGTCAGTATTGCTAACAGACAGTAGTCAGTATTACCAACAGTCAGTAGTCAGTATTACCAACAGTCAGTAGTCAGTATTACCAACAGTCAGTATTACCAACAGTCAGTATTACCAACAGTCAGAAGTCAGTTTTACCAACAGGCAGTAGTCAGTACTACCAACAGTCAGTATTACCAACAGTCAGTAGTCAGTATTACCAACAGTCAGTATTACCAACAGTCAGTATTACCAACAGTCAGTAGTCAGTATTACCAACAGTCAGTATTACCAACAGTCAGCAGTCAGTAATAAAAACAGTCAGTAGTCAGTATTACCAAAAGTCAGTAGTCAGTATTACCAACAGTCAGAAGTCAGTATTACCAACAGTCAGTATTACCAACAGTCAGTAGTCAGTATTACCAACAGTCAGTATTGCCAACAGACAGTAGTCACTACTACCAACAGTCAGTAGTTAGTATTACCAACAGTCAGTAGTCAGTATTACCAACAGGCAGTAGTAAGTACTACCAACAGTCAGTATTACCAACAGTAGTAGTCATTATTACCAACAGTCAGTATTACCAACAGTCAGTATTACCAACAGTCAGTAGTCAGTATTACCAAGTGTCAGTAGTCAGTATTACCAACAGTCAGTAGTCAGTATTACCAACAGTCAGTAGTCAGTATTACCAACAGTCAGTAGTCAGTACTATCAACAGTCAGTAGTCAGTATTACCAACAGTCAGTAGTCAGTACTACCAACAGTCAGTAGTCAGTATTACCAACAGTCAGTAGTCAGTATTACCAACAGTCAGTATTACCAACAGTCAGTAGTCAGTACTATCAACAGTCAGTAGTCAGTATTACCAACAGGCAGTAGTCAGTATTACCAAAAGTCAGTAGTCAGTATTACCAACAGTCAGTATTGCCAACAGTCAGTAGTCAGTATTACCAACAGTCAGTAGTCAGTATTACCAACAGTCAGTATTACCAACAGTCAGTATTGCCAACAGTCAGAAGTCAGTATTACCAACAGGCAGTAGTCAGTACTACCAACAGTCAGTAGTCAGTTCTACCAACAGTCAGTATTACTAACAGTCAGTAGTCAGTATTACCAACAATCAGTATTGCCAACAGTCAGTAGTCAGTAATACCAACAGGCAGTAGTCAGTATTACCAACAGTCAGTAGTCAGTATTACCAACAGTCAGTATTACCAACAGTCAGTATTACCAACAGTCAGTAGTCAGTACTATCAACAGTCAGTAGTCGGTATTACCAACAGGCAGTAGTCAGTACTACCAACAGTCAGTAGTCAGTACTACCAACAGTCAGTATTACCAACAGTCAGTAGTCAGTATTACCAACAATCAGTATTGCCAACAGTCAGTAGTCAGTATTACCAACAGTCAGTAGTCAGTATTACCAACAGTCAGTATTACCAACAGTCAGCAGTCAGTAATAAAAACAGTCAGTAGTCAGTATTACCAAAAGTCAGTAGTCAGTATTACCAACAGTCAGAAGTCAGTATTACCAACAGTCAGTATTACCAACAGTCAGTAGTCAGTATTACCAACAGTCAGTATTGCCAACAGACAGTAGTCAGTATTACCAACAGTCAGTAGTCAGTATTACCAACAGTCAGTATTACCAACAGTCAGTAGTCAGTATTACCAACAGGCAGTAGTCAGTACTACCAACAGTCAGTATTACCAACAGTAGTAGTCAGTATTACCAACAGTCAGTATTACCAATAGTCAGTATTACCAACAGTCAGTAGTCAGTATTACCAACAGTCAGTATTACCAACAGTCAGCAGTCAGTAATAAAAACAGTCAGTAGTCAGTATTACCAAAAGTCAGTAGTCAGTATTACCAACAGTCAGAAGTCAGTTTTACCAACAGTCAGTATTACCAACAGTCAGTAGTCAGTATTACCAACAGTCAGTATTGCCAACAGACAGTAGCCAGTATTACCAACAGTCAGTAGTCAGTATTACCAACAGTCAGTAGTCAGTATTACCAACAGTCAGTATTACCAACAGTCAGTATTACCAACAGTCAGTAGTCAGTATTACCAACAGGCAGTAGTCAGTACTACCAACAGTCAGTATTACCAACAGTAGTAGTCAGTATTACCAACAGTCAGTATTACCAACAGTCAGTATTACCAACAGTCAGTAGTCAGTATTACCAAGTGTCTGTAGTCAGTATTACCAATAGTCAGTAGTCAGTACTACCAACAGTCAGTAGTCAGTATTACCAACAGTCAGTAGTCAGTACTATCAACAGTCAGTAGTCAGTATTACCAACAGTCAGTAGTCAGTATTACCAACAGTCAATAGTCAGTATTACCAACAGTCAGTATTACCAACAGTCAGTAGTCAGTATTACCAACAGTCAGTATTACCAACAGTCAGCAGTCAGTAATAAAAACAGTCAGTAGTCAGTATTACCAAAAGTCAGTAGTCAGTATTACCAACAGTCAGAAGTCAGTATTACCAACAGTCAGTATTACCAACAGTCAGTAGTCAGTATTACCAACAGTCAGTATTGCCAACAGACAGTAGTCAGTATTACCAACAGTCAGTAGTCAGTATTACCAACAGTCAGTATTACCAACAGTCAGTATTACCAACAGTCAGTAGTCAGTATTACCAACAGGCAGTAGTCAGTACTACCAACAGTCAGTATTACCAACAGTAGTAGTCAGTATTACCAACAGTCAGTATTACCAATAGTCAGTATTACCAACAGTCAGTAGTCAGTATTACCAACAGTCAGTATTACCAACAGTCAGTAGTCAGTACTATCAACAGTCAGTAGTCAGTATTACCAACAGGCAGTAGTCAGTATTACCAAAAGTCAGTAGTCAGTATTACCAACAGTCAGTATTGCCAACAGTCAGTAGTCAGTATTACCAACAGTCAGTAGTCAGTATTACCAACAGTCAGTATTACCAACAGTCAGTATTGCCAACAGTCAGTAGTCAGTATAACCAACAGTCAGTAGTCAGTATTACCAACAGTCAGTAGTCAGTATTACCAACAGTCAGTATTACCAACAGTCAGTAGTCAGTACTATCAACAGTCAGTAGTCAGTAGTACCAACAGGCAGTAGTCAGTACTACCAACAGTCAGTAGTCAGTTCTACCAACAGTCAGTATTACCAACAGTCAGTAGTCAGTATTACCAACAATCAGTATTGCCAACAGTCAGTAGTCAGTATTACCAACAGGCAGTAGTCAGTATTACCAACAGTCAGTATTACCAACAGTCAGTAGTCAGTATTACCAACAGGCAGTAGTCAGTATTACCAACAGTCAGAAGTCAGTATTACCAACAGGCAGTAGTCAGTACTACCAACAGTCAGTAGTCAGTATTACGAACAGGCAGTAGTCAGTATTACCAACAGTCAGTAGTCAGTATTACCAACAGTCAGTAGTCAGTATGACCAACAGTCAGTAGTCAGTATTACCAACAGTCAGTAGTCAGTATTACCAACAGTCAGTAGTCAGTATTACCAACAGTCAGTATTACCAACAGTCAGTATTACCAACAGTCAGTAGTCAGTATTACCAACAGTCAGTATTACCAACAGTCAGCAGTCAGTAATAAAAACAGTCAGTAGTCAGTATTACCAAAAGTCAGTAGTCAGTATTACCAACAGTCAGAAGTCAGTATTACCAACAGTCAGTATTACCAACAGTCAGTAGTCAGTATTACCAACAGTCAGTATTGCCAACAGACAGTAGTCAGTATTACCAACAGTCAGTAGTCAGTATTACCAACAGTCAGTATTACCAACAGTCAGTAGTCAGTATTACCAACAGGCAGTAGTCAGTACTACCAACAGTCAGTATTACCAACAGTAGTAGTCAGTATTACCAACAGTCAGTATTACCAATAGTCAGTATTACCAACAGTCAGTAGTCAGTATTACCAACAGTCAGTATTACCAACAGTCAGCAGTCAGTAATAAAAACAGTCAGTAGTCAGTATTACCAAAAGTCAGTAGTCAGTATTACCAACAGTCAGAAGTCAGTTTTACCAACAGTCAGTATTACCAACAGTCAGTAGTCAGTATTACCAACAGTCAGTATTGCCAACAGACAGTAGCCAGTATTACCAACAGTCAGTAGTCAGTATTACCAACAGTCAGTAGTCAGTATTACCAACAGTCAGTATTACCAACAGTCAGTATTACCAACAGTCAGTAGTCAGTATTACCAACAGGCAGTAGTCAGTATTACCAACAGTCAGTAGTCAGTATTACCAACAGTCAGTATTACCAACAGTCAGTAGTCAGTACTATCAACAGTCAGTAGTCAGTAGTACCAACAGGCAGTAGTCAGTACTACCAACAGTCAGTAGTCAGTTCTACCAACAGTCAGTATTACCAACAGTCAGTAGTCAGTATTACCAACAGTCAGTATTACCAACAGTCAGTATTACCAACAGTCAGTAGTCAGTATTACCAAGTGTCTGTAGTCAGTATTACCAATAGTCAGTAGTCAGTACTACCAACAGTCAGTAGTCAGTATTACCAACAGTCAGTAGTCAGTACTATCAACAGTCAGTAGTCAGTATTACCAACAGGCAGTAGTCAGTATTACCAACAGTCAGAAGTCAGTATTACCAACAGGCAGTAGTCAGTACTACCAACAGTCAGTAGTCAGTATTACGAACAGGCAGTAGTCAGTATTACCAACAGTCAGTAGTCAGTATTACCAACAGTCAGTAGTCAGTATGACCAACAGTCAGTAGTCAGTATTACCAACAGTCAGTAGTCAGTATTACCAACAGTCAGTAGTCAGTATTACCAACAGTCAGTATTACCAACAGTCAGTATTACCAACAGTCAGTAGTCAGTATTACCAACAGTCAGTATTACCAACAGTCAGCAGTCAGTAATAAAAACAGTCAGTAGTCAGTATTACCAAAAGTCAGTAGTCAGTATTACCAACAGTCAGAAGTCAGTATTACCAACAGTCAGTATTACCAACAGTCAGTAGTCAGTATTACCAACAGTCAGTATTGCCAACAGACAGTAGTCAGTATAACCAACAGTCAGTAGTCAGTATTACCAACAGTCAGTATTACCAACAGTCAGTAGTCAGTATTACCAACAGGCAGTAGTCAGTACTACCAACAGTCAGTATTACCAACAGTAGTAGTCAGTATTACCAACAGTCAGTATTACCAATAGTCAGTATTACCAACAGTCAGTAGTCAGTATTACCAACAGTCAGTATTACCAACAGTCAGCAGTCAGTAATAAAAACAGTCAGTAGTCAGTATTACCAAAAGTCAGTAGTCAGTATTACCAACAGTCAGAAGTCAGTTTTACCAACAGTCAGTATTACCAACAGTCAGTAGTCAGTATTACCAACAGTCAGTATTGCCAACAGACAGTAGCCAGTATTACCAACAGTCAGTAGTCAGTATTACCAACAGTCAGTAGTCAGTATTACCAACAGTCAGTATTACCAACAGTCAGTATTACCAACAGTCAGTAGTCAGTATTACCAACAGGCAGTAGTCAGTATTACCAACAGTCAGTAGTCAGTATTACCAACAGTCAGTATTACCAACAGTCAGTAGTCAGTACTATCAACAGTCAGTAGTCAGTAGTACCAACAGGCAGTAGTCAGTACTACCAACAGTCAGTAGTCAGTTCTACCAACAGTCAGTATTACCAACAGTCAGTAGTCAGTATTACCAACAGTCAGTATTACCAACAGTCAGTATTACCAACAGTCAGTAGTCAGTATTACCAAGTGTCTGTAGTCAGTATTACCAATAGTCAGTAGTCAGTACTACCAACAGTCAGTAGTCAGTATTACCAACAGTCAGTAGTCAGTACTATCAACAGTCAGTAGTCAGTATTACCAACAGTCAGTAGTCAGTATTACCAACAGTCAATAGTCAGTATTACCAACAGTCAGTATTACCAACAGTCAGTAGTCAGTACTACCAACAGGCAGTAGTCAGTATTACCAAAAGTCAGTAGTCAGTATTACCAACAGTCAGTATTGCCAACAGTCAGTAGTCAGTATTACCAACAGTCAGTAGTCAGTATTACCAACAGTCAGTATTACCAACAGTCAGTATTGCCAACAGTCAGTAGTCAGTATAACCAACAGTCAGTAGTCAGTATTACCAACAGTCAGTAGTCAGTATTACCAACAGTCAGTATTACCAACAGTCAGTAGTCAGTACTATCAACAGTCAGTAGTCAGTAGTACCAACAGGCAGTAGTCAGTACTACCAACAGTCAGTAGTCAGTTCTACCAACAGTCAGTATTACCAACAGTCAGTAGTCAGTATTACCAACAATCAGTATTGCCAACAGTCAGTAGTCAGTATTACCAACAGGCAGTATTACCAACAGTCAGTATTACCAACAGTCAGTAGTCAGTATTACCAACAGTCAGTATTACCAACAGTCAGCAGTCAGTAATAAAAACAGTCAGTAGTCAGTATTACCAAAAGTCAGTAGTCAGTATTACCAACAGTCAGAAGTCAGTATTACCAACAGTCAGTATTACCAACAGTCAGTAGTCAGTATTACCAACAGTCAGTATTGCCAACAGACAGTAGTCAGTATTACCAACAGTCAGTAGTCAGTATTACCAACAGTCAGTATTACCAACAGTCAGTATTACCAACAGTCAGTAGTCAGTATTACCAACAGGCAGTAGTCAGTACTACCAACAGTCAGTATTACCAACAATAGTAGTCAGTATTACCAACAGTCAGTATTACCAATAGTCAGTATTACCAACAGTCAGTAGTCAGTATTACCAACAGTCAGTATTACCAACAGTCAGCAGTCAGTAATAAAAACAGTCAGT
Source organism: Salmo salar (assembly GCF_965601325.2). NCBI lineage: Eukaryota > Metazoa > Chordata > Actinopteri > Salmoniformes > Salmonidae > Salmo > Salmo salar. The sequence goes on from NC_138301.1 coordinate 59,238,875, forward strand.
AGTCAGTATTACCAAAAGTCAGTAGTCAGTATTACCAACAGTCAGAAGTCAGTTTTACCAACAGTCAGTATTACCAACAGTCAGTAGTCAGTATTACCAACAGTCAGTATTGCCAACAGACAGTAGCCAGTATTACCAACAGTCAGTAGTCAGTATTACCAACAGTCAGTAGTCAGTATTACCAACAGTCAGTATTACCAACAGTCAGTAGTCAGTATTACCAACAGTCAGTATTACCAACAGTAGTAGTCAGTATTACCAACAGTCAGTATTACCAACAGTCAGTATTACCAACAGTCAGTAGTCAGTATTACCAAGTGTCTGTAGTCAGTATTACCAACAGTCAGTTGTCAGTACTACCAACAGTCAGTAGTCAGTATTACCAACAGTCAGTAGTCAGTACTATCAACAGTCAGTAGTCAGTATTACCAACAGTCAGTAGTCAGTATTACCAACAGTCAGTAGTCAGTATTACCAACAGTCAGTATTACCAACAGTCAGTAGTCAGTACTATCATCTGTCAGTAGTCAGTATTACCAACAGGCAGTAGTCAGTATTACCAAAAGTCAGTAGTCAGTATTACCAACAGTCAGTATTGCCAACAGTCAGTAGTCAGTATTACCAACAGTCAGTAGTCAGTATTACCAACAGTCAGTATTACCAACAGTCAGTATTGCCAACAGTCAGTAGTCAGTATAACCAACAGTCAGTAGTCAGTATTACCAACAGTCAGTAGTCAGTATTACCAACAGTCAGTATTACCAACAGTCAGTAGTCAGTACTATCAACAGTCAGTAGTCAGTAGTACCAACAGGCAGTAGTCAGTACTACCAACAGTCAGTAGTCAGTTCTACCAACAGTCAGTATTACCAACAGTCAGTAGTCAGTATTACCAACAGTCAGTAGTCAGTATTACCAACAATCAGTATTGCCAACAGTCAGTAGTCAGTATTACCAACAGGCAGTAGTCAGTATTACCAACAGTCAGTAGTCAGTATTACCAACAGTCAGTATTACCAACAGTCAGTATTACCAACAGTCAGTAGTCACTAATATCAACAGTCAGTAATCAGTATTACCAACAGGCAGTAGTCAGTACTACCAACAGTCAGTAGTCAGTACTACCAACAGTCAGTATTACCAACAGTCAGTAGTCAGTATTACCAACAATCAGTATTGCCAACAGTCAGTACTCAGTATTACCAACAGGCAGTAGTCAGTATTACCAACAGTCAGTATTACCAACAGTCAGTAGTCAGTATTACCAACAGTCAGTATTACCAACAGTCAGCAGTCAGTAATAAAAACAGTCAGTAGTCAGTATTACCAAAAGTCAGTAGTTAGTATTACCAACAGTCAGAAGTCAGTATTACCAACAGTCAGTATTACCAACAGTCAGTAGTCAGTATTACCAACAGTCAGTATTGCCAACAGACAGTAGTCAGTATTACCAACAGTCAGTAGTCAGTATTACCAACAGTCAGTATTACCAACAGTCAGTATTACCAACAGTCAGTAGTCAGTATTACCAACAGGCAGTAGTCAGTACTACCAACAGTCAGTATTACCAACAGTAGTAGTCAGTATTACCAACAGTCAGTATTACCAATAGTCAGTATTACCAACAGTCAGTAGTCAGTATTACCAACAGTCAGTATTACCAACAGTCAGCAGTCAGTAATAAAAACAGTCAGTAGTCAGTATTACCAAAAGTCAGTAGTCAGTATTACCAACAGTCAGAAGTCAGTTTTACCAACAGTCAGTATTACCAACAGTCAGTAGTCAGTATTACCAACAGTCAGTATTGCCAACAGACAGTAGCCAGTATTACCAACAGTCAGTAGTCAGTATTACCAACAGTCAGTAGTCAGTATTACCAACAGTCAGTATTACCAACAGTCAGTAGTCAGTATTACCAACAGTCAGTATTACCAACAGTAGTAGTCAGTATTACCAACAGTCAGTATTACCAACAGTCAGTATTACCAACAGTCAGTAGTCAGTATTACCAAGTGTCTGTAGTCAGTATTACCAACAGTCAGTTGTCAGTACTACCAACAGTCAGTAGTCAGTATTACCAACAGTCAGTAGTCAGTACTATCAACAGTCAGTAGTCAGTATTACCAACAGTCAGTAGTCAGTATTACCAACAGTCAGTAGTCAGTATTACCAACAGTCAGTATTACCAACAATCATTAGTCAGTACTATCAACTGTCAGTAGTCAGTATTAGCAACAGGCAGTAGTCAGTATTACCAAAAGTCAGTTGTCAGTATTACCAACAGTCAGTATTGCCAACAGTCAGTAGTCAGTATTACCAACAGTCAGTAGTCAGTATTACCAACAGTCAGTATTACCAACAGTCAGTATTGCCAACAGTCAGTAGTCAGTATAACCAACAGTCAGTAGTCAGTATTACCAACAGTCAGTAGTCAGTATTACCAACAGTCAGTATTACCAACAGTCAGTAGTCAGTACTATCAACAGTCAGTAGTCAGTAGTACCAACAGGCAGTAGTCAGTACTACCAACAGTCAGTAGTCAGTTCTACCAACAGTCAGTATTACCAACAGTCAGTAGTCAGTATTACCAACAATCAGTATTGCCAACAGTCAGTAGTCAGTATTACCAACAGGCAGTAGTCAGTATTACCAACAGTCAGTAGTCAGTATTACCAACAGTCAGTATTACCAACAGTCAGTATTACCAACAGTCAGTAGTCACTACTATCAACAGTCAGTAGTCAGTATTACCAACAGGCAGTAGTCAGTACTACCAACAGTCAGTAGTCAGTACTACCAACAGTCAGTATTACCAACAGTCAGTAGTCAGTATTACCAACAATCAGTATTGCCAACAGTCAGTACTCAGTATTACCAACAGGCAGTAGTCAGTATTACCAACAGTCAGTATTACCAACAGTCAGTAGTCAGTATTACCAACAGTCAGTATTACCAACAGGCAGTAGTCAGTATTACCAACAGGCAGTAATCAGTATTACCAACAGTCAGTATTACCAACAGGCAGTAGTCAGTATTACCAACAGTCAGTATTACCAAAAGTCAGTAGTCAGTATTACCAACAGTCAGTATTACCAACAGTCAGTAGTGAGTATTACCAACAGTCAGTAGTCAGTATTGCCAACAGTCAGTAGTCAGTATTACCAACAGCCAGTAGTCAGTATTACCAACAGGCAGTAGTCAGTACTACCAACTGTCAGTAGTCAGTATTACCAACAGTCAGTAGTCAGTATTGCCAACAGTCAGTAGTCAGTATTGCCGTCAGTAGTCAGTATTACCAACAGTCAGTAGTCATTACTATCAACAGTCAGTAGTCAGTATTACCAACAGTCAGTATTCAGTATTACCAAAAGGCAGTAGTCAGTACTACCAACAGTCAGTAGTCAGTACTACCAACAGTCAGTATTACCAACAGTCAGTAGTCAGTATTACCAACAGTCAGTAGTCAGTATTACCAACAGTCAGAAGTCAGTATTACCAACAGTCAGTAATACCAACAGTCAGTAGTCAGTATTACCAACAGTCAGTATTACCAACAGTCAGTAGTCAGTAAAACCAACAGTCAGTAGTCAGTACTATCAACAGTCAGTAGTCAGTACTATCAACAGTCAGTATTACCAACAGTCAGTAGTCAGTATTACCAACAGTCAGTAGTCAGTATTACCAACAGTCAGTATTACCAACAGTCAGTAGTCAGTACTACCAACAGTCAGTATTACCAACAGTCAGTAGTCAGTAATAAAAACAGTCAGTAGTCAGTATTACCAAAAGTCAGTAGTCAGTATTACCAACAGTCAGAAGTCAGTATTACCAACAGTCAGTATTACCAACAGTCAGTAGTCAGTATTACCAACAGTCAGTATTGCTAACAGACAGTAGTCAGTATTACCAACAGTCAGTAGTCAGTATTACCAACAGTCAGTAGTCAGTATTACCAACAGTCAGTATTACCAACAGTCAGTATTACCAACAGTCAGAAGTCAGTTTTACCAACAGGCAGTAGTCAGTACTACCAACAGTCAGTATTACCAACAGTCAGTATTACCAACAGTCAGTAGTCAGTATTACCAACAGTCAGTATTACCAACAGTCAGCAGTCAGTAATAAAAACAGTCAGTAGTCAGTATTACCAAAAGTCAGTAGTCAGTATTACCAACAGTCAGAAGTCAGTATTACCAACAGTCAGTATTACCAACAGTCAGTAGTCAGTATTACCAACAGTCAGTATTGCCAACAGACAGTAGTCACTACTACCAACAGTCAGTAGTTAGTATTACCAACAGTCAGTAGTCAGTATTACCAACAGGCAGTAGTCAGTACTACCAACAGTCAGTATTACCAACAGTAGTAGTCATTATTACCAACAGTCAGTATTACCAACAGTCAGTATTACCAACAGTCAGTAGTCAGTATTACCAAGTGTCAGTAGTCAGTATTACCAACAGTCAGTAGTCAGTATTACCAACAGTCAGTAGTCAGTATTACCAACAGTCAGTAGTCAGTACTATCAACAGTCAGTAGTCAGTATTACCAACAGTCAGTAGTCAGTACTACCAACAGTCAGTAGTCAGTATTACCAACAGTCAGTAGTCAGTATTACCAACAGTCAGTATTACCAACAGTCAGTAGTCAGTACTATCAACAGTCAGTAGTCAGTATTACCAACAGGCAGTAGTCAGTATTACCAAAAGTCAGTAGTCAGTATTACCAACAGTCAGTATTGCCAACAGTCAGTAGTCAGTATTACCAACAGTCAGTAGTCAGTATTACCAACAGTCAGTATTACCAACAGTCAGTATTGCCAACAGTCAGAAGTCAGTATTACCAACAGGCAGTAGTCAGTACTACCAACAGTCAGTAGTCAGTTCTACCAACAGTCAGTATTACTAACAGTCAGTAGTCAGTATTACCAACAATCAGTATTGCCAACAGTCAGTAGTCAGTAATACCAACAGGCAGTAGTCAGTATTACCAACAGTCAGTAGTCAGTATTACCAACAGTCAGTATTACCAACAGTCAGTATTACCAACAGTCAGTAGTCAGTACTATCAACAGTCAGTAGTCGGTATTACCAACAGGCAGTAGTCAGTACTACCAACAGTCAGTAGTCAGTACTACCAACAGTCAGTATTACCAACAGTCAGTAGTCAGTATTACCAACAATCAGTATTGCCAACAGTCAGTAGTCAGTATTACCAACAGTCAGTAGTCAGTATTACCAACAGTCAGTATTACCAACAGTCAGCAGTCAGTAATAAAAACAGTCAGTAGTCAGTATTACCAAAAGTCAGTAGTCAGTATTACCAACAGTCAGAAGTCAGTATTACCAACAGTCAGTATTACCAACAGTCAGTAGTCAGTATTACCAACAGTCAGTATTGCCAACAGACAGTAGTCAGTATTACCAACAGTCAGTAGTCAGTATTACCAACAGTCAGTATTACCAACAGTCAGTAGTCAGTATTACCAACAGGCAGTAGTCAGTACTACCAACAGTCAGTATTACCAACAGTAGTAGTCAGTATTACCAACAGTCAGTATTACCAATAGTCAGTATTACCAACAGTCAGTAGTCAGTATTACCAACAGTCAGTATTACCAACAGTCAGCAGTCAGTAATAAAAACAGTCAGTAGTCAGTATTACCAAAAGTCAGTAGTCAGTATTACCAACAGTCAGAAGTCAGTTTTACCAACAGTCAGTATTACCAACAGTCAGTAGTCAGTATTACCAACAGTCAGTATTGCCAACAGACAGTAGCCAGTATTACCAACAGTCAGTAGTCAGTATTACCAACAGTCAGTAGTCAGTATTACCAACAGTCAGTATTACCAACAGTCAGTAGTCAGTATTACCAACAGGCAGTAGTCAGTACTACCAACAGTCAGTATTACCAACAGTAGTAGTCAGTATTACCAACAGTCAGTATTACCAACAGTCAGTATTACCAACAGTCAGTAGTCAGTATTACCAAGTGTCTGTAGTCAGTATTACCAATAGTCAGTAGTCAGTACTACCAACAGTCAGTAGTCAGTATTACCAACAGTCAGTAGTCAGTACTATCAACAGTCAGTAGTCAGTATTACCAACAGTCAGTAGTCAGTATTACCAACAGTCAATAGTCAGTATTACCAACAGTCAGTATTACCAACAGTCAGTAGTCAGTATTACCAACAGTCAGTATTACCAACAGTCAGCAGTCAGTAATAAAAACAGTCAGTAGTCAGTATTACCAAAAGTCAGTAGTCAGTATTACCAACAGTCAGAAGTCAGTATTACCAACAGTCAGTATTACCAACAGTCAGTAGTCAGTATTACCAACAGTCAGTATTGCCAACAGACAGTAGTCAGTATTACCAACAGTCAGTAGTCAGTATTACCAACAGTCAGTATTACCAACAGTCAGTATTACCAACAGTCAGTAGTCAGTATTACCAACAGGCAGTAGTCAGTACTACCAACAGTCAGTATTACCAACAGTAGTAGTCAGTATTACCAACAGTCAGTATTACCAATAGTCAGTATTACCAACAGTCAGTAGTCAGTATTACCAACAGTCAGTATTACCAACAGTCAGCAGTCAGTAATAAAAACAGTCAGTAGTCAGTATTACCAAAAGTCAGTAGTCAGTATTACCAACAGTCAGAAGTCAGTTTTACCAACAGTCAGTATTACCAACAGTCAGTAGTCAGTATTACCAACAGTCAGTATTGCCAACAGACAGTAGCCAGTATTACCAACAGTCAGTAGTCAGTATTACCAACAGTCAGTAGTCAGTATTACCAACAGTCAGTATTACCAACAGTCAGTAGTCAGTATTACCAACAGGCAGTAGTCAGTACTACCAACAGTCAGTATTACCAACAGTCAGTAGTCAGTATTACCAAGTGTCTGTAGTCAGTATTACCAACAGTCAGTTGTCAGTACTACCAACAGTCAGTAGTCAGTATTACCAACAGTCAGTAGTCAGTAGTATCAACAGTCAGTAGTCAGTATTACCAACAGTCAGTAGTCAGTATTACCAACAGTCAGTAGTCAGTATTACCAACAGTCAGTATTACCAACAGTCAGTAGTCAGTACTATCAACTGTCAGTAGTCAGTATTACCAACAGGCAGTAGTCAGTATTACCAAAAGTCAGTAGTCAGTATTACCAACAGTCAGTATTGCCAACAGTCAGTAGTCAGTATTACCAACAGTCAGTAGTCAGTATTACCAACAGTCAGTATTACCAACAGTCAGTATTGCCAACAGTCAGTAGTCAGTATAACCAACAGTCAGTAGTCAGTATTACCAACAGTCAGTAGTCAGTATTACCAACATTCAGTATTACCAACAGTCAGTAGTCAGTACTATCAACAGTCAGTAGTCAGTAGTACCAACAGGCAGTAGTCAGTACTACCAACAGTCAGTAGTCAGTTCTACCAACAGTCAGTATTACCAACAGTCAGTAGTCAGTATTACCAACAATCAGTATTGCCAACAGTCAGTAGTCAGTATTACCAACAGGCAGTAGTCAGTATTACCAACAGTCAGTAGTCAGTATTACCAACAGTCAGTATTACCAACAGTCAGTATTACCAACAGTCAGTAGTCACTACTATCAACAGTCAGTAGTCAGTATTACCAACAGGCAGTAGTCAGTACTACCAACAGTCAGTAGTCAGTACTACCAACAGTCAGTATTACCAACAGTCAGTAGTCAGTATTACCAACAATCAGTATTGCCAACAGTCAGTACTCAGTATTACCAACAGGCAGTAGTCAGTATTACCAACAGTCAGTATTACCAACAGTCAGTAGTCAGTATTACCAACAGTCAGTATTACCAACAGGCAGTAGTCAGTATTACCAACAGGCAGTAATCAGTATTACCAACAGTCAGTATTACCAACAGGCAGTAGTCAGTATTACCAACAGTCAGTATTACCAAAAGTCAGTAGTCAGTATTACCAACAGTCAGTATTGCCAACAGTCAGTAGTGAGTATTACCAACAGTCAGTAGTCAGTATTGCCAACAGTCAGTAGTCAGTATTACCAACAGCCAGTAGTCAGTATTACCAACAGGCAGTAGTCAGTACTACCAACAGTCAGTAGTCAGTATTACCAACAGTCAGTAGTCAGTATTGCCAACAGTCAGTAGTCAGTATTGCCGTCAGTAGTCAGTATTACCAACAGTCAGTAGTCAGTACTATCAACAGTCAGTAGTCAGTATTACCAACAGTCAGTATTCAGTATTACCAAAAGGCAGTAGTCAGTACTACCAACAGTCAGTAGTCAGTACTACCAACAGTCAGTATTACCAACAGTCAGTAGTCAGTATTACCAACAGTCAGTAGTCAGTATTACCAACAGTCAGAAGTCAGTATTACCAACAGTCAGTAATACCAACAGTCAGTAGTCAGTATTACCAACAGTCAGTATTACCAACAGTCAGTAGTCAGTAAAACCAACAGTCAGTAGTCAGTACTATCAACAGTCAGTAGTCAGTACTATCAACAGTCAGTATTACCAACAGTCAGTAGTCAGTATTACCAACAGTCAGTAGTCAGTATTACCAACAGTCAGTATTACCAACAGTCAGTAGTCAGTACTACCAACAGTCAGTATTACCAACAGTCAGTAGTCAGTATTACCAACAGTCAGTATTACCAACAGTCAGCAGTCAGTAATAAAAACAGTCAGTAGTCAGTATTACCAAAAGTCAGTAGTCAGTATTACCAACAGTCAGAAGTCAGTATTACCAACAGTCAGTATTACCAACAGTCAGTAGTCAGTATTACCAACAGTCAGTATTGCTAACAGACAGTAGTCAGTATTACCAACAGTCAGTAGTCAGTATTACCAACAGTCAGTAGTCAGTATTACCAACAGTCAGTATTACCAACAGTCAGTATTACCAACAGTCAGTAGTCAGTTTTACCAACAGGCAGTAGTCAGTACTACCAACAGTCAGTATTACCAACAGTCAGTAGTCAGTATTACCAACAGTCAGTATTACCAACAGTCAGTATTACCAACAGTCAGTAGTCAGTATTACCAACAGTCAGTATTACCAACAGTCAGCAGTCAGTAATAAAAACAGTCAGTAGTCAGTATTACCAAAAGTCAGTAGTCAGTATTACCAACAGTCAGAAGTCAGTATTACCAACAGTCAGTATTACCAACAGTCAGTAGTCAGTATTACCAACAGTCAGTATTGCCAACAGACAGTAGTCACTACTACCAACAGTCAGTAGTTAGTATTACCAACAGTCAGTAGTCAGTATTACCAACAGGCAGTAGTCAGTACTACCAACAGTCAGTATTACCAACAGTAGTAGTCATTATTACCAACAGTCAGTATTACCAACAGTCAGTATTACCAACAGTCAGTAGTCAGTATTACCAAGTGTCAGTAGTCAGTATTACCAACAGTCAGTAGTCAGTATTACCAACAGTCAGTAGTCAGTATTACCAACAGTCAGTAGTCAGTACTATCAACAGTCAGTAGTCAGTATTACCAACAGTCAGTAGTCAGTACTACCAACAGTCAGTAGTCAGTATTACCAACAGTCAGTAGTCAGTATTACCAACAGTCAGTATTACCAACAGTCAGTAGTCAGTACTATCAACAGTCAGTAGTCAGTATTACCAACAGGCAGTAGTCAGTATTACCAAAAGTCAGTAGTCAGTATTACCAACAGTCAGTATTGCCAACAGTCAGTAGTCAGTATTACCAACAGTCAGTAGTCAGTATTACCAACAGTCAGTATTACCAACAGTCAGTATTGCCAACAGTCAGTAGTCAGTATAACCAACAGTCAGTAGTCAGTATTACCAACAGTCAGTAGTCAGTATTACCAACAGTCAGTATTACCAACAGCCAGTAGTCAGTATTACCAACAGGCAGTAGTCAGTATTACCAACAGTCAGAAGTCAGTATTACCAACAGGCAGTAGTCAGTACTACCAACAGTCAGTAGTCAGTTCTACCAACAGTCAGTATTACTAACAGTCAGTAGTCAGTATTACCAACAATCAGTATTGCCAACAGTCAGTAGTCAGTAATACCAACAGGCAGTAGTCAGTATTACCAACAGTCAGTAGTCAGTATTACCAACAGTCAGTATTACCAACAGTCAGTATTACCAACAGTCAGTAGTCAGTACTATCAACAGTCAGTAGTCGGTATTACCAACAGGCAGTAGTCAGTACTACCAACAGTCAGTAGTCAGTACTACCAACAGTCAGTATTACCAACAGTCAGTAGTCAGTATTACCAACAATCAGTATTGCCAACAGTCAGTAGTCAGTATTACCAACAGTCAGTAGTCAGTATTACCAACAGTCAGTATTACCAACAGTCAGCAGTCAGTAATAAAAACAGTCAGTAGTCAGTATTACCAAAAGTCAGTAGTCAGTATTACCAACAGTCAGAAGTCAGTATTACCAACAGTCAGTATTACCAACAGTCAGTAGTCAGTATTACCAACAGTCAGTATTGCCAACAGACAGTAGTCAGTATTACCAACAGTCAGTAGTCAGTATTACCAACAGTCAGTATTACCAACAGTCAGTAGTCAGTATTACCAACAGGCAGTAGTCAGTACTACCAACAGTCAGTATTACCAACAGTAGTAGTCAGTATTACCAACAGTCAGTATTACCAATAGTCAGTATTACCAACAGTCAGTAGTCAGTATTACCAACAGTCAGTATTACCAACAGTCAGCAGTCAGTAATAAAAACAGTCAGTAGTCAGTATTACCAAAAGTCAGTAGTCAGTATTACCAACAGTCAGAAGTCAGTTTTACCAACAGTCAGTATTACCAACAGTCAGTAGTCAGTATTACCAACAGTCAGTATTGCCAACAGACAGTAGCCAGTATTACCAACAGTCAGTAGTCAGTATTACCAACAGTCAGTAGTCAGTATTACCAACAGTCAGTATTACCAACAGTCAGTATTACCAACAGTCAGTAGTCAGTATTACCAACAGGCAGTAGTCAGTACTACCAACAGTCAGTATTACCAACAGTAGTAGTCAGTATTACCAACAGTCAGTATTACCAACAGTCAGTATTACCAACAGTCAGTAGTCAGTATTACCAAGTGTCTGTAGTCAGTATTACCAATAGTCAGTAGTCAGTACTACCAACAGTCAGTAGTCAGTATTACCAACAGTCAGTAGTCAGTACTATCAACAGTCAGTAGTCAGTATTACCAACAGTCAGTAGTCAGTATTACCAACAGTCAATAGTCAGTATTACCAACAGTCAGTATTACCAACAGTCAGTAGTCAGTATTACCAACAGTCAGTATTACCAACAGTCAGCAGTCAGTAATAAAAACAGTCAGTAGTCAGTATTACCAAAAGTCAGTAGTCAGTATTACCAACAGTCAGAAGTCAGTATTACCAACAGTCAGTATTACCAACAGTCAGTAGTCAGTATTACCAACAGTCAGTATTGCCAACAGACAGTAGTCAGTATTACCAACAGTCAGTAGTCAGTATTACCAACAGTCAGTATTACCAACAGTCAGTATTACCAACAGTCAGTAGTCAGTATTACCAACAGGCAGTAGTCAGTACTACCAACAGTCAGTATTACCAACAGTAGTAGTCAGTATTACCAACAGTCAGTATTACCAATAGTCAGTATTACCAACAGTCAGTAGTCAGTATTACCAACAGTCAGTATTACCAACAGTCAGCAGCAAGTAATAAAAACAGTCAGTAGTCAGTATTACCAAAAGTCAGTAGTCAGTATTACCAACAGTCAGAAGTCAGTTTTACCAACAGTCAGTATTACCAACAGTCAGTAGTCAGTATTACCAACAGTCAGTATTGCCAACAGACAGTAGCCAGTATTACCAACAGTCAGTAGTCAGTATTACCAACAGTCAGTAGTCAGTATTACCAACAGTCAGTATTACCAACAGTCAGTAGTCAGTATTACCAACAGGCTGTAGTCAGTACTACCAACAGTCAGTATTACCAACAGTAGTAGTCAGTATTACCAACAGTCAGTATTACCAACAGTCAGTATTACCAACAGTCAGTAGTCAGTATTACCAAGTGTCTGTAGTCAGTATTACCAACAGTCAGTTGTCAGTACTACCAACAGTCAGTAGTCAGTATTACCAACAGTCAGTAGTCAGTAGTATCAACAGTCAGTAGTCAGTATTACCAACAGTCAGTAGTCAGTATTACCAACAGTCAGTAGTCAGTATTACCAACAGTCAGTATTACCAACAGTCAGTAGTCAGTACTATCAACTGTCAGTAGTCAGTATTACCAACAGGCAGTAGTCAGTATTACCAAAAGTCAGTAGTCAGTATTACCAACAGTCAGTATTGCCAACAGTCAGTAGTCAGTATTACCAACAGTCAGTAGTCAGTATTACCAACAGTCAGTATTACCAACAGTCAGTATTGCCAACAGTCAGTAGTCAGTATAACCAACAGTCAGTAGTCAGTATTACCAACAGTCAGTAGTCAGTATTACCAACATTCAGTATTACCAACAGTCAGTAGTCAGTACTATCAACAGTCAGTAGTCAGTAGTACCAACAGGCAGTAGTCAGTACTACCAACAGTCAGTAGTCAGTTCTACCAACAGTCAGTATTACCAACAGTCAGTAGTCAGTATTACCAACAATCAGTATTGCCAACAGTCAGTAGTCAGTATTACCAACAGGCAGTAGTCAGTATTACCAACAGTCAGTAGTCAGTATTACCAACAGTCAGTATTACCAACAGTCAGTATTACCAACAGTCAGTAGTCACTACTATCAACAGTCAGTAGTCAGTATTACCAACAGGCAGTAGTCAGTACTACCAACAGTCAGTAGTCAGTACTACCAACAGTCAGTATTACCAACAGTCAGTAGTCAGTATTACCAACAATCAGTATTGCCAACAGTCAGTACTCAGTATTACCAACAGGCAGTAGTCAGTATTACCAACAGTCAGTATTACCAACAGTCAGTAGTCAGTATTACCAACAGTCAGTATTACCAACAGGCAGTAGTCAGTATTACCAACAGGCAGTAATCAGTATTACCAACAGTCAGTATTACCAACAGGCAGTAGTCAGTATTACCAACAGTCAGTATTACCAAAAGTCAGTAGTCAGTATTACCAACAGTCAGTATTGCCAACAGTCAGTAGTGAGTATTACCAACAGTCAGTAGTCAGTATTGCCAACAGTCAGTAGTCAGTATTACCAACAGCCAGTAGTCAGTATTACCAACAGGCAGTAGTCAGTACTACCAACAGTCAGTAGTCAGTATTACCAACAGTCAGTAGTCAGTATTGCCAACAGTCAGTAGTCAGTATTGCCGTCAGTAGTCAGTATTACCAACAGTCAGTAGTCAGTACTATCAACAGTCAGTAGTCAGTATTACCAACAGTCAGTATTCAGTATTACCAAAAGGCAGTAGTCAGTACTACCAACAGTCAGTAGTCAGTACTACCAACAGTCAGTATTACCAACAGTCAGTAGTCAGTATTACCAACAGTCAGTAGTCAGTATTACCAACAGTCAGAAGTCAGTATTACCAACAGTCAGTAATACCAACAGTCAGTAGTCAGTATTACCAACAGTCAGTATTACCAACAGTCAGTAGTCAGTAAAACCAACAGTCAGTAGTCAGTACTATCAACAGTCAGTAGTCAGTACTATCAACAGTCAGTATTACCAACAGTCAGTAGTCAGTATTACCAACAGTCAGTAGTCAGTATTACCAACAGTCAGTATTACCAACAGTCAGTAGTCAGTACAACCAACAGTCAGTATTACCAACAGTCAGTAGTCAGTATTACCAACAGTCAGTATTACCAACAGTCAGCAGTCAGTAATAAAAACAGTCAGTAGTCAGTATTACCAAAAGTCAGTAGTCAGTATTACCAACAGTCAGAAGTCAGTATTACCAACAGTCAGTATTACCAACAGTCAGTAGTCAGTATTACCAACAGTCAGTATTGCTAACAGACAGTAGTCAGTATTACCAACAGTCAGTAGTCAGTATTACCAACAGTCAGTAGTCAGTATTACCAACAGTCAGTATTACCAACAGTCAGTATTACCAACAGTCAGTAGTCAGTTTTACCAACAGGCAGTAGTCAGTACTACCAACAGTCAGTATTACCAACAGTCAGTAGTCAGTATTACCAACAGTCAGTATTACCAACAGTCAGTATTACCAACAGTCAGTAGTCAGTATTACCAACAGTCAGTATTACCAACAGTCAGCAGTCAGTAATAAAAACAGTCAGTAGTCAGTATTACCAAAAGTCAGTAGTCAGTATTACCAACAGTCAGAAGTCAGTATTACCAACAGTCAGTATTACCAACAGTCAGTAGTCAGTATTACCAACAGTCAGTATTGCCAACAGACAGTAGTCACTACTACCAACAGTCAGTAGTTAGTATTACCAACAGTCAGTAGTCAGTATTACCAACAGGCAGTAGTCAGTACTACCAACAGTCAGTATTACCAACAGTAGTAGTCATTATTACCAACAGTCAGTATTACCAACAGTCAGTATTACCAAGTGTCAGTAGTCAGTATTACCAACAGTCAGTAGTCAGTATTACCAACAGTCAGTAGTCAGTATTACCAACAGTCAGTAGTCAGTACTATCAACAGTCAGTAGTCAGTATTACCAACAGTCAGTAGTCAGTACTACCAACAGTCAGTAGTCAGTATTACCAACAGTCAGTAGTCAGTATTACCAACAGTCAGTATTACCAACAGTCAGTAGTCAGTACTATCAACAGTCAGTAGTCAGTATTACCAACAGGCAGTAGTCAGTATTACCAAAAGTCAGTAGTCAGTATTACCAACAGTCAGTATTGCCAACAGTCAGTAGTCAGTATTACCAACAGTCAGTAGTCAGTATTACCAACAGTCAGTATTACCAACAGTCAGTATTGCCAACAGTCAGTAGTCAGTATAACCAACAGTCAGTAGTCAGTATTACCAACAGTCAGTAGTCAGTATTACCAACAGTCAGTATTACCAACAGCCAGTAGTCAGTATTACCAACAGGCAGTAGTCAGTATTACCAACAGTCAGAAGTCAGTATTACCAACAGGCAGTAGTCAGTACTACCAACAGTCAGTAGTCAGTTCTACCAACAGTCAGTATTACTAACAGTCAGTAGTCAGTATTACCAACAATCAGTATTGCCAACAGTCAGTAGTCAGTAATACCAACAGGCAGTAGTCAGTATTACCAACAGTCAGTAGTCAGTATTACCAACAGTCAGTATTACCAACAGTCAGTATTACCAACAGTCAGTAGTCAGTACTATCAACAGTCAGTAGTCGGTATTACCAACAGGCAGTAGTCAGTACTACCAACAGTCAGTAGTCAGTACTACCAACAGTCAGTATTACCAACAGTCAGTAGTCAGTATTACCAACAATCAGTATTGCCAACAGTCAGTAGTCAGTATTACCAACAGTCAGTAGTCAGTATTAACAACAGTCAGTATTACCAACAGTCAGTAGTCAGTATTACCAACAGTCAGTATTACCAACAGGCAGTAGTCAGTATTACCAACAGGCAGTAATCAGTATTACCAACAGTCAGTATTACCAACAGGCAGTAGTCAGTATTACCAACAGTCAGTATTACCAACAGTCAGTAGTCAGTATTACAAACAGTCAGTATTACCAACAGTCAGTAGTGAGTATTACCAACAGTCAGTAGTCAGTATTGCCAACAGTCAGTAGTCAGTATTACCAACAGGCAGTAGTCAGTATTACCAACAGTCAGTACTCAGTATTACCAACAGCCAGTAGTCAGTATTACCAACAGGCAGTAGTCAGTACTACCAACAGTCAGTAGTCAGTATTACCAACAGGCAGTAGTCAGTATTACCAAAAGTCAGTAGTCAGTATTACCAACAGTCAGTATTGCCAACAGTCAGTAGTCAGTATTACCAACAGTCAGTAGTCAGTATTACCAACAGTCAGTATTACCAACAGTCAGTATTGCCAACAGTCAGTAGTCAGTATAACCAACAGTCAGTAGTCAGTATTACCAACAGTCAGTAGTCAGTATTACCAACAGTCAGTATTACCAACAGCCAGTAGTCAGTATTACCAACAGGCAGTAGTCAGTATTACCAACAGTCAGAAGTCAGTATTACCAACAGGCAGTAGTCAGTACTACCAACAGTCAGTAGTCAGTTCTACCAACAGTCAGTATTACTAACAGTCAGTAGTCAGTATTACCAACAATCAGTATTGCCAACAGTCAGTAGTCAGTAATACCAACAGGCAGTAGTCAGTATTACCAACAGTCAGTAGTCAGTATTACCAACAGTCAGTATTACCAACAGTCAGTATTACCAACAGTCAGTAGTCAGTACTATCAACAGTCAGTAGTCGGTATTACCAACAGGCAGTAGTCAGTACTACCAACAGTCAGTAGTCAGTACTACCAACAGTCAGTATTACCAACAGTCAGTAGTCAGTATTACCAACAATCAGTATTGCCAACAGTCAGTAGTCAGTATTACCAACAGTCAGTAGTCAGTATTAACAACAGTCAGTATTACCAACAGTCAGTAGTCAGTATTACCAACAGTCAGTATTACCAACAGGCAGTAGTCAGTATTACCAACAGGCAGTAATCAGTATTACCAACAGTCAGTATTACCAACAGGCAGTAGTCAGTATTACCAACAGTCAGTATTACCAACAGTCAGTAGTCAGTATTACAAACAGTCAGTATTACCAACAGTCAGTAGTGAGTATTACCAACAGTCAGTAGTCAGTATTGCCAACAGTCAGTAGTCAGTATTACCAACAGGCAGTAGTCAGTATTACCAACAGTCAGTACTCAGTATTACCAACAGCCAGTAGTCAGTATTACCAACAGGCAGTAGTCAGTACTACCAACAGTCAGTAGTCAGTATTACCAACAGTCAGTATTACCAACAGTCAGTATTACCAACAGTCAGTAGTCAGTATTGCCAACAGTCAGTAGTCAGTATTGCCAACAGTCAGTAGTCAGTATTACCAACAGTCAGTAGTCAGTACTATCAACAGTCAGAATTCAGTATTACCAACAGACAGTATTCAGTATTACCAAAAGGCAGTAGTCAGTACTACCAACAGTCAGTAGTCAGTATTACTAACAGTCAGTAGTCAGTATTACCAACAGTCAGTAGTCAGTATTACCAACAGGCATTAGTCAGTACTACCAACAGTCAGTAGTCAGTATTACCAACAGTCAGTAGTCAGTATTACCAACAGTCAGTAGTCAGTATTGCCAACAGTCAGTAGTCAGTACTACCAACAGTCAGTAGTCAGTATTACCAACAGGCAGTAGTCAGTATTACCAACAGTCAGAAGTCAGTATTACCAACAGTCAGTATTACCAACAGTCAGTAGTCAGTATTACCAACAGTCAGTATTGCCAACAGACAGTAGTCAGTATTACCAACAGTCAGTAGTCAGTATTACCAACAGTCAGTAGTCAGTATTACCAACAGTCAGTATTACCAACAGTCAGTATTACCAACAGTCAGTAGTCGGTTTTACCAACAGGCAGTAGTCAGTACTACCAACAGTCAGTATTACCAACAGTCAGTAGTCAGTATTACCAACAGTCAGTATTACCAACAGTCAGTATTACCAACAGTCAGTAGTCAGTATTACCAACAGTCAGTATTACCAACAGTCAGCAGTCAGTAATAAAAACAGTCAGTAGTCAGTATTACCAAAAGTCAGTAGTCAGTATTACCAACAGTCAGAAGTCAGTATTACCAACAGTCAGTATTACCAACAGTCAGTAGTCAGTATTACCAACAGTCAGTATTGCCAACAGACAGTAGTCACTACTACCAACAGTCAGTAGTTAGTATTACCAACAGTCAGTAGTCAGTATTACCAACAGTCAGTATTACCAACAGTCAGTATTACCAACAGTCAGTAATCAGTATTACCAACAGGCAGTAGTCAGTACTACCAACAGTCAGTATTACCAACAGTAGTAGTCAGTATTACCAACAGTCAGTATTACCAACAGTCAGTAGTCAGTATTACAAACAGTCAGTATTACCAACAGTCAGTAGTGAGTATTACCAACAGTCAGTAGTCAGTATTGCCAACAGTCAGTAGTCAGTATTACCAACAGGCAGTAGTCAGTATTACCAACAGTCAGTAGTCAGTATTACCAACAGCCAGTAGTCAGTATTACCAACAGGCAGTAGTCAGTACTACCAACAGTCAGTAGTCAGTATTACCAACAGTCAGTATTACCAACAGTCAGTATTACCAACAGTCAGTAGTCAGTATTGCCAACAGTCAGTAGTCAGTATTGCCAACAGTCAGTAGTCAGTATTACCAACAGTCAGTAGTCAGTACTATCAACAGTCAGAATTCAGTATTACCAACAGTCAGTATTCAGTATTACCAAAAGGCAGTAGTCAGTACTACCAACAGTCAGTAGTCAGTATTACTAACAGTCAGTAGTCAGTATTACCAACAGTCAGTAGTCAGTATTACCAACAGGCATTAGTCAGTACTACCAACAGTCAGTAGTCAGTATTACCAACAGTCAGTAGTCAGTATTACCAACAGTCAGTAGTCAGTATTGCCAACAGTCAGTAGTCAGTACTACCAACAGTCAGTAGTCAGTATTACCAACAGGCAGTAGTCAGTATTACCAACAGTCAGAAGTCAGTATTACCAACAGTCAGTATTACCAACAGTCAGTAGTCAGTATTACCAACAGTCAGTATTGCCAACAGACAGTAGTCAGTATTACCAACAGTCAGTAGTCAGTATTACCAACAGTCAGTAGTCAGTATTACCAACAGTCAGTATTACCAACAGTCAGTATTACCAACAGTCAGTAGTCAGTTTTACCAACAGGCAGTAGTCAGTACTACCAACAGTCAGTATTACCAACAGTCAGTAGTCAGTATTACCAACAGTCAGTATTACCAACAGTCAGTATTACCAACAGTCAGTAGTCAGTATTACCAACAGTCAGTATTACCAACAGTCAGCAGTCAGTAATAAAAACAGTCAGTAGTCAGTATTACCAAAAGTCAGTAGTCAGTATTACCAACAGTCAGAAGTCAGTATTACCAACAGTCAGTATTACCAACAGTCAGTAGTCAGTATTACCAACAGTCAGTATTGCCAACAGACAGTAGTCACTACTACCAACAGTCAGTAGTCAGTATTACCAACAGTCAGTATTGCCAACAGACAGTAGTCACTACTACCAACAGTCAGTAGTTAGTATTACCAACAGTCAGTAGTCAGTATTACCAACAGTCAGTATTACCAACAGTCAGTATTACCAACAGTCAGTAATCAGTATTACCAACAGGCAGTAGTCAGTACTACCAACAGTCAGTATTACCAACAGTAGTAGTCAGTATTACCAACAGTCAGTATTACCTACAGTCAGTATTACCAACAGTCAGTAGTCAGTATTACCAAGTGTCAGTAGTCAGTATTACCAACAGTCAGTAGTCAGTATTACCAACAGTCAGTAGTCAGTATTACCAACAGTCAGTAGTCAGTACTATCAACAGTCAGTAGTCAGTATTACCAACAGTCAGTAGTCAGTACTACCAACAGTCAGTAGTCAGTATTACCAACAGTCAGTAGTCAGTATTACCAACAGTCAGTATTACCAACAGTCAGTAGTCAGTACTATCAACAGTCAGTAGTCACTATTACCATCAGGCAGTAGTCAGTATTACCAAAAGTCAGTAGTCAGTATTACCAACAGTCAGTATTGCCAACAGTCAGTAGTCAGTATTACCAACATTCAGTAGTCAGTATTACCAACAGTCAGTATTACCAACAGTCAGTATTGCCAACAGTCAGTAGTCAGTATAACCAACAGTCAGTAGTCAGTATTACCAACAGTCAGTAGTCAGTATTACCAACAGTCAGTATTACCAACAGCCAGTAGTCAGTATTACCAACAGGCAGTAGTCAGTATTACCAACAGTCAGAAGTCAGTATTACCAACAGGCAGTAGTCAGTACTACCAACAGTCAGTAGTCAGTTCTACCAACAGTCAGTATTACCAACAGTCAGTAGTCAGTATTACCAACAATCAGTATTGCCAACAGTCAGTAGTCAGTATTACCAACAGGCAGTAGTCAGTATTACCAACAGTCAGTAGTCAGTATTACCAACAGTCAGTATTACCAACAGTCAGTATTACCAACAGTCAGTAGTCAGTACTATCAACAGTCAGTAGTCAGTATTACCAACAGGCAGTAGTCAGTACTACCAACAGTCAGTAGTCAGTACTACCAACAGTCAGTATTACCAACAGTCAGTAGTCAGTATTACCAACAATCAGTATTGCCAACAGTCAGTAGTCAGTATTACCAACAGGCAGTAGTCAGTATTACCAACAGTCAGTATTACCAACAGTCAGTAGTCAGTATTACCAACAGTCAGTATTACCAACAGGCAGTAGTCAGTATTACCAACAGGCAGTAATCAGTATTACCAACAGTCAGTATTACCAAGAGGCAGTAGTCAGTATTACCAACAGTCAGTATTACCAACAGTCAGTAGTCAGTATTACAAACAGTCAGTATTACCAACAGTCAGTAGTGAGTATTACCAACAGTCAGTAGTCAGTATTGCCAACAGTCAGTAGTCAGTATTACCAACAGGCAGTAGTCAGTATTACCAACAGTCAGTAGTCAGTACTACCAACAGTCAGTAGTCAGTATTACCAACAGTCAGTAGTCAGTATTACCAACAGTCAGTATTACCAACAGTCAGTAGTCAGTACTATCAACAGTCAGTAGTCACTATTACCATCAGGCAGTAGTCAGTATTACCAAAAGTCAGTAGTCAGTATTACCAACAGTCAGTATTGCCAACAGTCAGTAGTCAGTATTACCAACATTCAGTAGTCAGTATTACCAACAGTCAGTATTACCAACAGTCAGTATTGCCAACAGTCAGTAGTCAGTATAACCAACAGTCAGTAGTCAGTATTACCAACAATTAGTAGTCAGTATTACCAACAGTCAGTATTACCAACAGCCAGTAGTCAGTATTACCAACAGGCAGTAGTCAGTATTACCAACAGTCAGAAGTCAGTATTACCAACAGGCAGTAGTCAGTACTACCAACAGTCAGTAGTCAGTATTACCAACAGTCAGTAGTCAGTATTACCAACAGTCAGTATTACCAACAGTCAGTAGTCAGTACTATCAACAGTCAGTAGTAAGTATTACCAACAGGCAGTAGTCAGTATTACCAAAAGTCAGTAGTCAGTATTACCAACAGTCAGTATTGCCAACAGTCAGTAGTCAGTATTACCAACAGTCAGTAGTCAGTATTACCAACAGTCAGTATTACCAACAGTCAGTATTGCCAACAGTCAGTAGTCAGTATTACCAACAGGCAGTAGTCAGTACTACCAACAGTCAGTAGTCAGTTCTACCAACAGTCAGTATTACTAACAGTCAGTAGTCAGTATTACCAACAATCAGTATTGCCAACAGTCAGTAGTCAGTAATACCAACAGGCAGTAGTCAGTATTACCAACAGTCAGTAGTCAGTATTACCAACAGTCAGTAGTCAGTATTACCAACAGTCAGTATTACCAACAGCCAGTAGTCAGTATTACCAACAGGCAGTAGTCAGTATTACCAACAGTCAGAAGTCAGTATTACCAACAGGCAGTAGTCAGTACTACCAACAGTCAGTAGTCAGTTCTACCAACAGTCAGTATTACTAACAGTCAGTAGTCAGTATTACCAACAATCAGTATTGCCAACAGTCAGTAGTCAGTAATACCAACAGGCAGTAGTCAGTATTACCAACAGTCAGTAGTCAGTATTACCAACAGTCAGTATTACCAACAGTCAGTATTACCAACAGTCAGTAGTCAGTACTATCAACAGTCAGTAGTCGGTATTACCAACAGGCAGTAGTCAGTACTACCAACAGTCAGTAGTCAGTACTACCAACAGTCAGTATTACCAACAGTCAGTAGTCAGTATTACCAACAATCAGTATTGCCAACAGTCAGTAGTCAGTATTACCAACAGTCAGTAGTCAGTATTACCAACAGTCAGTATTACCAACAGTCAGTAGTCAGTATTACCAACAGTCAGTATTACCAACAGGCAGTAGTCAGTATTACCAACAGGCAGTAATCAGTATTACCAACAGTCAGTATTACCAACAGGCAGTAGTCAGTATTACCAACAGTCAGTATTACCAACAGTCAGTAGTCAGTATTACAAACAGTCAGTATTACCAACAGTCAGTAGTGAGTATTACCAACAGTCAGTAGTCAGTATTGCCAACAGTCAGTAGTCAGTATTACCAACAGGCAGTAGTCAGTATTACCAACAGTCAGTAGTCAGTATTACCAACAGCCAGTAGTCAGTATTACCAACAGGCAGTAGTCAGTACTACCAACAGTCAGTAGTCAGTATTACCAACAGTCAGTATTACCAACAGTCAGTATTACCAACAGTCAGTAGTCAGTATTGCCAACAGTCAGTAGTCAGTATTGCCAACAGTCAGTAGTCAGTATTACCAACAGTCAGTAGTCAGTACTATCAACAGTCAGAATTCAGTATTACCAACAGTCAGTATTCAGTATTACCAAAAGGCAGTAGTCAGTACTACCAACAGTCAGTAGTCAGTATTACTAACAGTCAGTAGTCAGTATTACCAACAGTCAGTAGTCAGTATTACCAACAGGCATTAGTCAGTACTACCAACAGTCAGTAGTCAGTATTACCAACAGTCAGTAGTCAGTATTACCAACAGTCAGTAGTCAGTATTGCCAACAGTCAGTAGTCAGTACTACCAACAGTCAGTAGTCAGTATTACCAACAGGCAGTAGTCAGTATTACCAACAGTCAGAAGTCAGTATTACCAACAGTCAGTATTACCAACAGTCAGTAGTCAGTATTACCAACAGTCAGTATTGCCAACAGACAGTAGTCAGTATTACCAACAGTCAGTAGTCAGTATTACCAACAGTCAGTAGTCAGTATTACCAACAGTCAGTATTACCAACAGTCAGTATTACCAACAGTCAGTAGTCAGTTTTACCAACAGGCAGTAGTCAGTACTACCAACAGTCAGTATTACCAACAGTCAGTAGTCAGTATTACCAACAGTCAGTATTACCAACAGTCAGTATTACCAACAGTCAGTAGTCAGTATTACCAACAGTCAGTATTACCAACAGTCAGCAGTCAGTAATAAAAACAGTCAGTAGTCAGTATTACCAAAAGTCAGTAGTCAGTATTACCAACAGTCAGAAGTCAGTATTACCAACAGTCAGTATTACCAACAGTCAGTAGTCAGTATTACCAACAGTCAGTATTGACAACAGACAGTAGTCACTACTACCAACAGTCAGTAGTTAGTATTACCAACAGTCAGTAGTCAGTATTACCAACAGTCAGTATTACCAACAGTCAGTATTACCAACAGTCAGTAATCAGTATTACCAACAGGCAGTAGTCAGTACTACCAACAGTCAGTATTACCAACAGTAGTAGTCAGTATTACCAACAGTCAGTATTACCAACAGGCAGTAGTCAGTATTACCAACAGGCAGTAGTCAGTATTACCAACAGTCAGTATTACCAACAGTCAGTAGTCAGTATTACAAACAGTCAGTATTACCAACAGTCAGTAGTGAGTATTACCAACAGTCAGTAGTCAGTATTGCCAACAGTCAGTAGTCAGTATTACCAACAGGCAGTAGTCAGTATTACCAACAGTCAGTAGTCAGTATTACCAACAGCCAGTAGTCAGTATTACCAACAGGCAGTAGTCAGTACTACCAACAGTCAGTAGTCAGTATTACCAACAGTCAGTATTACCAACAGTCAGTATTACCAACAGTCAGTAGTCAGTATTGCCAACAGTCAGTAGTCAGTATTGCCAACAGTCAGTAGTCAGTATTACCAACAGTCAGTAGTCAGTACTATCAACAGTCAGAATTCAGTATTACCAACAGTCAGTATTCAGTATTACCAAAAGGCAGTAGTCAGTACTACCAACAGTCAGTAGTCAGTATTACTAACAGTCAGTAGTCAGTATTACCAACAGTCAGTAGTCAGTATTACCAACAGGCATTAGTCAGTACTACCAACAGTCAGTAGTCAGTATTACCAACAGTCAGTAGTCAGTATTACCAACAGTCAGTAGTCAGTATTGCCAACAGTCAGTAGTCAGTACTACCAACAGTCAGTAGTCAGTATTACCAACAGGCAGTAGTCAGTATTACCAACAGTCAGAAGTCAGTATTACCAACAGTCAGTATTACCAACAGTCAGTAGTCAGTATTACCAACAGTCAGTATTGCCAACAGACAGTAGTCAGTATTACCAACAGTCAGTAGTCAGTATTACCAACAGTCAGTAGTCAGTATTACCAACAGTCAGTATTACCATCAGTCAGTATTACCAACAGTCAGTAGTCAGTTTTACCAACAGGCAGTAGTCAGTACTACCAACAGTCAGTATTACCAACAGTCAGTAGTCAGTATTACCAACAGTCAGTATTACCAACAGTCAGTATTACCAACAGTCAGTAGTCAGTATTACCAACAGTCAGTATTACCAACAGTCAGCAGTCAGTAATAAAAACAGTCAGTAGTCAGTATTACCAAAAGTCAGTAGTCAGTATTACCAACAGTCAGAAGTCAGTATTACCAACAGTCAGTATTACCAACAGTCAGTAGTCAGTATTACCAACAGTCAGTATTGCCAACAGACAGTAGTCACTACTACCAACAGTCAGTAGTTAGTATTACCAACAGTCAGTAGTCAGTATTACCAACAGTCAGTATTACCAACAGTCAGTATTACCAACAGTCAGTAATCAGTATTACCAACAGGCAGTAGTCAGTACTACCAACAGTCAGTATTACCAACAGTAGTAGTCAGTATTACCAACAGTCAGTATTACCAACAGGCAGTAGTCAGTATTACCAACAGGCAGTAGTCAGTATTACCAACAGTCAGTATTACCAACAGTCAGTAGTCAGTATTACAAACAGTCAGTATTACCAACAGTCAGTAGTGAGTATTACCAACAGTCAGTAGTCAGTATTGCCAACAGTCAGTAGTCAGTATTACCAACATGCAGTAGTCAGTATTACCAACAGTCAGTAGTCAGTATTACCAACAGCCAGTAGTCAGTATTACCAACAGGCAGTAGTCAGTACTACCAACAGTCAGTAGTCAGTATTACCAACAGTCAGTATTACCAACAGTCAGTATTACCAACAGTCAGTAGTCAGTATTGCCAACAGTCAGTAGTCAGTATTGCCAACAGTCAGTAGTCAGTATTACCAACAGTCAGTAGTCAGTACTATCAACAGTCAGAATTCAGTATTACCAACAGTCAGTATTCAGTATTACCAAAAGGCAGTAGTCAGTACTACCAACAGTCAGTAGTCAGTATTACTAACAGT
Organism: Salmo salar; assembly: GCF_965601325.2. Classification (NCBI taxonomy): domain Eukaryota; kingdom Metazoa; phylum Chordata; class Actinopteri; order Salmoniformes; family Salmonidae; genus Salmo; species Salmo salar. The sequence goes on from NC_138301.1 coordinate 59,264,345, forward strand.
CAGTAGTCAGTATTACCAACAGTCAGTAGTCAGTATTACCAACAGGCATTAGTCAGTACTACCAACAGTCAGTAGTCAGTATTACCAACAGTCAGTAGTCAGTATTACCAACAGTCAGTAGTCAGTATTGCCAACAGTCAGTAGTCAGTACTACCAACAGTCAGTAGTCAGTATTACCAACAGGCAGTAGTCAGTATTACCAACAGTCAGAAGTCAATATTACCAACAGTCAGTATTACCAACAGTCAGTAGTCAGTATTACCAACAGTCAGTATTGCCAACAGACAGTAGTCAGTATTACCAACAGTCAGTAGTCAGTATTACCAACAGTCAGTAGTCAGTATTACCAACAGTCAGTATTACCAACAGTCAGTATTACCAACAGTCAGTAGTCAGTTTTACCAACAGGCAGTAGTCAGTACTACCAACAGTCAGTATTACCAACAGTCAGTAGTCAGTATTACCAACAGTCAGTATTACCAACAGTCAGTATTACCAACAGTCAGTAGTCAGTATTACCAACAGTCAGTATTACCAACAGTCAGCAGTCAGTAATAAAAACAGTCAGTAGTCAGTATTACCAAAAGTCAGTAGTCAGTATTACCAACAGTCAGAAGTCAGTATTACCAACAGTCAGTATTACCAACAGTCAGTAGTCAGTATTACCAACAGTCAGTATTGCCAACAGACAGTAGTCACTACTACCAACAGTCAGTAGTTAGTATTACCAACAGTCAGTAGTCAGTATTACCAACAGTCAGTATTACCAACAGTCAGTATTACCAACAGTCAGTAATCAGTATTACCAACAGGCAGTAGTCAGTACTACCAACAGTCAGTATTACCAACAGTAGTAGTCAGTATTACCAACAGTCAGTATTACCAACAGTCAGTATTACCAACAGTCAGTAGTCAGTATTACCAAGTGTCAGTAGTCAGTATTACCAACAGTCAGTAGTCAGTATTACCAACAGTCAGTAGTCAGTATTACCAACAGTCAGTAGTCAGTACTATCAACAGTCAGTAGTCAGTATTACCAACAGTCAGTAGTCAGTACTACCAACAGTCAGTAGTCAGTATTACCAACAGTCAGTAGTCAGTATTACCAACAGTCAGTATTACCAACAGTCAGTAGTCAGTACTATCAACAGTCAGTAGTCACTATTACCATCAGGCAGTAGTCAGTATTACCAAAAGTCAGTAGTCAGTATTACCAACAGTCAGTATTGCCAACAGTCAGTAGTCAGTATTACCAACATTCAGTAGTCAGTATTACCAACAGTCAGTATTACCAACAGTCAGTATTGCCAACAGTCAGTAGTCAGTATAACCAACAGTCAGTAGTCAGTATTACCAACAGTCAGTAGTCAGTATTACCAACAGTCAGTATTACCAACAGCCAGTAGTCAGTATTACCAACAGGCAGTAGTCAGTATTACCAACAGTCAGAAGTCAGTATTACCAACAGGCAGTAGTCAGTACTACCAACAGTCAGTAGTCAGTTCTACCAACAGTCAGTATTACCAACAGTCAGTAGTCAGCATTACCAACAATCAGTATTGCCAACAGTCAGTAGTCAGTATTACCAACAGGCAGTAGTCAGTATTACCAACAGTCAGTAGTCAGTATTACCAACAGTCAGTATTACCAACAGTCAGTATTACCAACAGTCAGTAGTCAGTACTATCAACAGTCAGTAGTCAGTATTACCAACAGGCAGTAGTCAGTACTACCAACAGTCAGTAGTCAGTACTACCAACAGTCAGTATTACCAACAGTCAGTAGTCAGTATTACCAACAATCAGTATTGCCAACAGTCAGTAGTCAGTATTACCAACAGGCAGTAGTCAGTATTACCAACAGTCAGTATTACCAACAGTCAGTAGTCAGTATTACCAACAGTCAGTATTGCCAACAGACAGTAGTCACTACTACCAACAGTCAGTAGTTAGTATTACCAACAGTCAGTAGTCAGTATTACCAACAGTCAGTATTACCAACAGTCAGTATTACCAACAGTCAGTAATCAGTATTACCAACAGGCAGTAGTCAGTACTACCAACAGTCAGTATTACCAACAGTAGTAGTCAGTATTACCAACAGTCAGTATTACCAACAGTCAGTATTACCAACAGTCAGTAGTCAGTATTACCAAGTGTCAGTAGTCAGTATTACCAACAGTCAGTAGTCAGTATTACCAACAGTCAGTAGTCAGTATTACCAACAGTCAGTAGTCAGTACTATCAACAGTCAGTAGTCAGTATTACCAACAGTCAGTAGTCAGTACTACCAACAGTCAGTAGTCAGTATTACCAACAGTCAGTAGTCAGTATTACCAACAGTCAGTATTACCAACAGTCAGTAGTCAGTACTATCAACAGTCAGTAGTCACTATTACCATCAGGCAGTAGTCAGTATTACCAAAAGTCAGTAGTCAGTATTACCAACAGTCAGTATTGCCAACAGTCAGTAGTCAGTATTACCAACATTCAGTAGTCAGTATTACCAACAGTCAGTATTACCAACAGTCAGTATTGCCAACAGTCAGTAGTCAGTATAACCAACAGTCAGTAGTCAGTATTACCAACAGTCAGTAGTCAGTATTACCAACAGTCAGTATTACCAACAGCCAGTAGTCAGTATTACCAACAGGCAGTAGTCAGTATTACCAACAGTCAGAAGTCAGTATTACCAACAGGCAGTAGTCAGTACTACCAACAGTCAGTAGTCAGTTCTACCAACAGTCAGTATTACCAACAGTCAGTAGTCAGCATTACCAACAATCAGTATTGCCAACAGTCAGTAGTCAGTATTACCAACAGGCAGTAGTCAGTATTACCAACAGTCAGTAGTCAGTATTACCAACAGTCAGTATTACCAACAGTCAGTATTACCAACAGTCAGTAGTCAGTACTATCAACAGTCAGTAGTCAGTATTACCAACAGGCAGTAGTCAGTACTACCAACAGTCAGTAGTCAGTACTACCAACAGTCAGTATTACCAACAGTCAGTAGTCAGTATTACCAACAATCAGTATTGCCAACAGTCAGTAGTCAGTATTACCAACAGGCAGTAGTCAGTATTACCAACAGTCAGTATTACCAACAGTCAGTAGTCAGTATTACCAACAGTCAGTATTACCAACAGGCAGTAGTCAGTATTACCAACAGGCAGTAATCAGTATTACCAACAGTCAGTATTACCAAGAGGCAGTAGTCAGTATTACCAACAGTCAGTATTACCAACAGTCAGTAGTCAGTATTACAAACAGTCAGTATTACCAACAGTCAGTAGTGAGTATTACCAACAGTCAGTAGTCAGTATTGCCAACAGTCAGTAGTCAGTATTACCAACAGGCAGTAGTCAGTATTACCAACAGTCAGTAGTCAGTACTACCAACAGTCAGTAGTCAGTATTACCAACAGTCAGTAGTCAGTATTACCAACAGTCAGTATTACCAACAGTCAGTAGTCAGTACTATCAACAGTCAGTAGTCACTATTACCATCAGGCAGTAGTCAGTATTACCAAAAGTCAGTAGTCAGTATTACCAACAGTCAGTATTGCCAACAGTCAGTAGTCAGTATTACCAACATTCAGTAGTCAGTATTACCAACAGTCAGTATTACCAACAGTCAGTATTGCCAACAGTCAGTAGTCAGTATAACCAACAGTCAGTAGTCAGTATTACCAACAGTCAGTAGTCAGTATTACCAACAGTCAGTATTACCAACAGCCAGTAGTCAGTATTACCAACAGGCAGTAGTCAGTATTACCAACAGTCAGAAGTCAGTATTACCAACAGGCAGTAGTCAGTACTACCAACAGTCAGTAGTCAGTATTACCAACAGTCAGTAGTCAGTATTACCAACAGTCAGTATTACCAACAGTCAGTATTACCAACAGTCAGTAGTCAGTACTATCAACAGTCAGTAGTCAGTATTACCAACAGGCAGTAGTCAGTACTACCAACAGTCAGTAGTCAGTACTACCAACAGTCAGTATTACCAACAGTCAGTAGGCAGTATTACCAACAATCAGTATTGCCAACAGTCAGTAGTCAGTATTACCAACAGGCAGTAGTCAGTATTACCAACAGTCAGTATTACCAACAGTCAGTAGTCAGTATTACCAACAGTCAGTATTACCAACAGGCAGTAGTCAGTATTACCAACAGGCAGTAATCAGTATTACCAACAGTCAGTATTACCAAGAGGCAGTAGTCAGTATTACCAACAGTCAGTATTACCAACAGTCAGTAGTCAGTATTACAAACAGTCAGTATTACCAACAGTCAGTAGTGAGTATTACCAACAGTCAGTAGTCAGTATTGCCAACAGTCAGTAGTCAGTATTACCAACAGGCAGTAGTCAGTATTACCAACAGTCAGTAGTCAGTATTACCAACAGCCAGTAGTCAGTGTTACCAACAGGCAGTAGTCAGTACTACCAACAGTCAGAATTCAGTATTACCAACAGTCAGTATTACCAACAGTCAGTATTACCAACAGTCAGTAGTCAGTATTGCCAACAGTCAGTAGTCAGTATTGCGAACAGTCAGTAGTCAGTATTACCAACAGTCAGTAGTCAGTACTATCAACAGTCAGAATTCAGTATTACCAACAGTCAGTATTCAGTATTACCAAAAGGCAGTAGTCAGTACTACCAACAGTCAGTAGTCAGTATTACTAACAGTCAGTAGTCAGTATTACCAACAGTCAGTAGTCAGTATTACCAACAGGCATTACTCAGTACTACCAACAGTCAGTAGTCAGTATTACCAACAGTCAGTAGTCAGTATTACCAACAGTCAGTATTACCAACAGTCAGTAGTCAGTATTGCCAACAGTCAGTAGTCAGTATTGCGAACAGTCAGTAGTCAGTATTACCAACAGTCAGTAGTCAGTACTATCAACAGTCAGAATTCAGTATTACCAACAGTCAGTATTCAGTATTGCCAACAGTCAGTAGTCAGTATTACCAACAGGCAGTAGTCAGTATTACCAACAGTCAGTATTACCAACAGTCAGTAGTCAGTATTACCAACAGTCAGTATTACCAACGGGCAGTAGTCAGTATTACCAACAGGCAGTAATCAGTATTACCAACAGTCAGTATTACCAACAGTCAGTAGTCAGTATTACAAACAGTCAGTATTACCAACAGTCAGTAGTGAGTATTACCAACAGTCAGTAGTCAGTATTGCCAACAGTCAGTAGTCAGTATTACCAACAGGCAGTAGTCAGTATTACCAACAGTCAGTAGTCAGTATTACCAACAGCCAGTAGTCAGTATTACCAACAGGCAGTAGTCAGTACTACCAACAGTCAGTAGTCAGTATTACCAACAGTCAGTATTACCAACAGTCAGTATTACCAACAGTCAGTAGTCAGTATTGCCAACAGTCAGTAGTCAGTATTGCCAACAGTCAGTAGTCAGTATTACCAACAGTCAGTAGTCAGTACTATCAACAGTCAGAATTCAGTATTACCAACAGTCAGTATTCAGTATTACCAAAAGGCAGTAGTCAGTACTACCAACAGTCAGTAGTCAGTATTACTAACAGTCAGTAGTCAGTATTACCAACAGTCAGTAGTCAGTATTACCAACAGGCATTAGTCAGTACTACCAACAGTCAGTAGTCAGTATTACCAACAGTCAGTAGTCAGTATTACCAACAGTCAGCAGTCAGTATTGCCAACAGTCAGTAGTCAGTACTACCAACAGTCAGTAGTCAGTATTACCAACAGGCAGTAGTCAGTATTACCAACAGTCAGAAGTCAGTATTACCAACAGGCAGTAGTCAGTACTACCAACAGTCAGTAGTCAGTATTACCAACAGGCAGTAGTCAGTATTACCAACAGTCAGTAGTCAGTATTACCAACAGTCAGTAGTCAGTATGACCAACAGTCAGTAGTCAGTATTACCAACAGTCAGTAGTCAGTATTACCAACAGTCAGTAGTCAGTATTACCAACAGTCAGTATTACCAACAGTCAGTATTACCAACAGTCAGTAGTCAGTATTACCAACAGTCAGTATTACCAACAATCAGCAGTCAGTAATAAAAACAGTCAGTAGTCAGTATTACCAAAAGTCAGTAGTCAGTATTACCAACAGTCAGAAGTCAGTATTACCAACAGTCAGTATTACCAACAGTCAGTAGTCAGTATTACAAACAGTCAGTATTACCAACAGTCAGTAGTGAGTATTACCAACAGTCAGTAGTCAGTATTGCCAACAGTCAGTAGTCAGTATTACCAACAGGCAGTAGTCAGTATTACCAACAGTCAGTAGTCAGTATTACCAACAGCCAGTAGTCAGTATTACCAACAGGCAGTAGTCAGTACTACCAACAGTCAGTAGTCAGTATTACCAACAGTCAGTATTACCAACAGTCAGTATTACCAACAGTCAGTAGTCAGTATTGCCAACAGTCAGTAGTCAGTATTGCCAACAGTCAGTAGTCAGTATTACCAACAGTCAGTAGTCAGTACTATCAACAGTCAGAATTCAGTATTACCAACAGTCAGTATTCAGTATTACCAAAAGGCAGTAGTCAGTACTACCAACAGTCAGAATTCAGTATTACCAACAGTCAGTATTCAGTATTACCAAAAGGCAGTAGTCAGTACTACCAACAGTCAGTAGTCAGTATTACCAACAGGCAGTAGTCAGTATTACCAACAGTCAGTAGTCAGTATTACCAACAGTCAGTAGTCAGTATGACCAACAGTCAGTAGTCAGTATTACCAACAGTCAGTAGTCAGTATTACCAACAGTCAGTAGTCAGTATTACCAACAGTCAGTATTACCAACAGTCAGTATTACCAACAGTCAGTAGTCAGTATTACCAACAGTCAGTATTACCAACAGTCAGCAGTCAGTAATAAAAACAGTCAGTAGTCAGTATTACCAAAAGTCAGTAGTCAGTATTACCAACAGTCAGAAGTCAGTATTACCAACAGTCAGTATTACCAACAGTCAGTAGTCAGTATTACCAACAGTCAGTATTGCCAACAGACAGTAGTCAGTATTACCAACAGTCAGCAGTCAGTATTACCAACAGTCAGTATTACCAACAGTCAGTATTACCAACAGTCAGTAGTCAGTATTACCAACATGCAGTAGTCAGTACTACCAACAGTCAGTATTACCAACAGTAGTAGTCAGTATTACCAACAGTCAGTATTACCAACAGTCAGTAGTCAGTATTACCAACAGTCAGTATTGCCAACAGACAGTAGTCAGTATTACCAACAGTCAGTAGTCAGTATTACCAACAGTCACTAGTCAGTATTACCAACAGTCAGTATTACCAACAGTCAGTATTACCAACAGTCAGTAGTCAGTATTACCAACAGGCAGTAGTCAGTACTACCAACAGTCAGTAGTCAGTTCTACCAACAGTCAGTATTACCAACAGTCAGTAGTCAGTATTACCAACAATCAGTATTGCCAACAGTCAGTAGTCAGTATTACCAACAGGCAGTAGTCAGTATTACCAACAGTCAGTAGTCAGTATTACCAACAGTCAGTATTACCAACAGTCAGTATTACCAACAGTCAGTAGTCAGTACTATCAACAGTCAGTAGTCAGTATTACCAACAGGCAGTAGTCAGTACTACCAACAGTCAGTAGTCAGTACTACCAACAGTCAGTATTACCAACAGTCAGTAGTCAGTATTACCAACAATCAGTATTGCCAACAGTCAGTAGTCAGTATTACCAACAGGCAGTAGTCAGTATTACCAACAGTCAGTATTACCAACAGTCAGTAGTCAGTATTACCAACAGTCAGTATTACCAACGGGCAGTAGTCAGTATTACCAACAGGCAGTAATCAGTATTACCAACAGTCAGTATTACCAACAGTCAGTAGTCAGTATTACAAACAGTCAGTATTACCAACAGTCAGTAGTGAGTATTACCAACAGTCAGTAGTCAGTATTGCCAACAGTCAGTAGTCAGTATTACCAACAGGCAGTAGTCAGTATTACCAACAGTCAGTAGTCAATATTACCAACAGCCAGTAGTCAGTATTACCAACAGGCAGTAGTCAGTACTACCAACAGTCAGTAGTCAGTATTACCAACAGTCAGTATTACCAACAGTCAGTATTACCAACAGTCAGTAGTCAGTATTGCCAACAGTCAGTAGTCAGTATTGCCAACAGTCAGTAGTCAGTATTACCAACAGTCAGTAGTCAGTACTATCAACAGTCAGAATTCAGTATTACCAACAGTCAGTATTCAGTATTACCAACAGTCAGTAGTCAGTATTACCAACAGTCAGTATTACCAACAATCAGCAGTCAGTAATAAAAACAGTCAGTAGTCAGTATTACCAAAAGTCAGTAGTCAGTATTACCAACAGTCAGAAGTCAGTATTACCAACAGTCAGTATTACCAACAGTCAGTAGTCAGTATTACAAACAGTCAGTATTACCAACAGTCAGTAGTGAGTATTACCAACAGTCAGTAGTCAGTATTGCCAACAGTCAGTAGTCAGTATTACCAACAGGCAGTAGTCAGTATTACCAACAGTCAGTAGTCAGTATTACCAACAGCCAGTAGTCAGTATTACCAACAGGCAGTAGTCAGTACTACCAACAGTCAGTAGTCAGTATTACCAACAGTCAGTATTACCAACAGTCAGTATTACCAACAGTCAGTAGTCAGTATTGCCAACAGTCAGTAGTCAGTATTGCCAACAGTCAGTAGTCAGTATTACCAACAGTCAGTAGTCAGTACTATCAACAGTCAGAATTCAGTATTACCAACAGTCAGTATTCAGTATTACCAAAAGGCAGTAGTCAGTACTACCAACAGTCAGTAGTCAGTATTACTAACAGTCAGTAGTCAGTATTACCAACAGTCAGTAGTCAGTATTACCAACAGGCATTAGTCAGTACTACCAACAGTCAGTAGTCAGTATTACCAACAGTCAGTAGTCAGTATTACCAACAGTCAGTAGTCAGTATTGCCAACAGTCAGTAGTCAGTACTACCAACAGTCAGTAGTCAGTATTACCAACAGGCAGTAGTCAGTATTACCAACAGTCAGAAGTCAGTATTACCAACAGTCAGTATTACCAACAGTCAGTAGTCAGTATTACCAACAGTCAGTATTGCCAACAGTCAGTATTACCAACAGTCAGTAGTCAGTATTACCAACAGTCAGTATTACCAACAGTCAGCAGTCAGTAATAAAAACAGTCAGTAGTCAGTATTACCAAAAGTCAGTAGTCAGTATTACCAACAGTCAGAAGTCAGTATTACCAACAGTCAGTATTACCAACAGTCAGTAGTCAGTATTACCAACAGTCAGTATTGCCAACAGACAGTAGTCACTACTACCAACAGTCAGTAGTTAGTATTACCAACAGTCAGTAGTCAGTATTACCAACAGTCAGTATTACCAACAGTCAGTATTACCAACAGTCAGTAATCAGTATTACCAACAGGCAGTAGTCAGTACTACCAACAGTCAGTAGTCAGTACTACCAACAGTCAGTATTACCAACAGTCAGTAGTCAGTATTACCAACAATCAGTATTGCCAACAGTCAGTAGTCAGTATTACCAACAGGCAGTAGTCAGTATTACCAACAGTCAGTATTACCAACAGTCAGTAGTCAGTATTACCAACAGTCAGTATTACCAACGGGCAGTAGTCAGTATTACCAACAGGCAGTAATCAGTATTACCAACAGTCAGTATTACCAACAGTCAGTAGTCAGTATTACAAACAGTCAGTATTACCAACAGTCAGTAGTGAGTATTACCAACAGTCAGTAGTCAGTATTGCCAACAGTCAGTAGTCAGTATTACCAACAGGCAGTAGTCAGTATTACCAACAGTCAGTAGTCAATATTACCAACAGCCAGTAGTCAGTATTACCAACAGGCAGTAGTCAGTACTACCAACAGTCAGTAGTCAGTATTACCAACAGTCAGTATTACCAACAGTCAGTATTACCAACAGTCAGTAGTCAGTATTGCCAACAGTCAGTAGTCAGTATTACCAACAGTCAGTAGTCAGTACTATCAACAGTCAGAATTCAGTATTACCAACAGTCAGTATTCAGTATTACCAACAGTCAGTAGTCAGTATTACCAACAGTCAGTATTACCAACAATCAGCAGTCAGTAATAAAAACAGTCAGTAGTCAGTATTACCAAAAGTCAGTAGTCAGTATTACCAACAGTCAGAAGTCAGTATTACCAACAGTCAGTATTACCAACAGTCAGTAGTCAGTATTACAAACAGTCAGTATTACCAACAGTCAGTAGTGAGTATTACCAACAGTCAGTAGTCAGTATTGCCAACAGTCAGTAGTCAGTATTACCAACAGGCAGTAGTCAGTATTACCAACAGTCAGTAGTCAGTATTACCAACAGCCAGTAGTCAGTATTACCAACAGGCAGTAGTCAGTACTACCAACAGTCAGTAGTCAGTATTACCAACAGTCAGTATTACCAACAGTCAGTATTACCAACAGTCAGTAGTCAGTATTGCCAACAGTCAGTAGTCAGTATTGCCAACAGTCAGTAGTCAGTATTACCAACAGTCAGTAGTCAGTACTATCAACAGTCAGAATTCAGTATTACCAACAGTCAGTATTCAGTATTACCAAAAGGCAGTAGTCAGTACTACCAACAGTCAGTAGTCAGTATTACTAACAGTCAGTAGTCAGTATTACCAACAGTCAGTAGTCAGTATTACCAACAGGCATTAGTCAGTACTACCAACAGTCAGTAGTCAGTATTACCAACAGTCAGTAGTCAGTATTACCAACAGTCAGTAGTCAGTATTGCCAACAGTCAGTAGTCAGTACTACCAACAGTCAGTAGTCAGTATTACCAACAGGCAGTAGTCAGTATTACCAACAGTCAGAAGTCAGTATTACCAACAGTCAGTATTACCAACAGTCAGTAGTCAGTATTACCAACAGTCAGTATTGCCAACAGACAGTAGTCAGTATTACCAACAGTCAGTAGTCAGTATTACCAACAGTCAGTAGTCAGTATTACCAACAGTCAGTATTACCAACAGTCAGTATTACCAACAGTCAGTAGTCAGTTTTACCAACAGGCAGTAGTCAGTACTACCAACAGTCAGTATTACCAACAGTCAGTAGTCAGTATTACCAACAGTCAGTATTACCAACAGTCAGTATTACCAACAGTCAGTAGTCAGTATTACCAACAGTCAGTATTACCAACAGTCAGCAGTCAGTAATAAAAACAGTCAGTAGTCAGTATTACCAAAAGTCAGTAGTCAGTATTACCAACAGTCAGAAGTCAGTATTACCAACAGTCAGTATTACCAACAGTCAGTAGTCAGTATTACCAACAGTCAGTATTGCCAACAGACAGTAGTCACTACAACCAACAGTCAGTAGTTAGTATTACCAACAGTCAGTAGTCAGTATTACCAACAGTCAGTATTACCAACAGTCAGTATTACCAACAGTCAGTAATCAGTATTACCAACAGGCAGTAGTCAGTACTACCAACAGTCAGTATTACCAACAGTAGTAGTCAGTATTACCAACAGTCAGTATTACCAACAGGCAGTAGTCAGTATTACCAACAGGCAGTAGTCAGTATTACCAACAGTCAGTATTACCAACAGTCAGTGGTCAGTATTACAAACAGTCAGTATTACCAACAGTCAGTAGTGAGTATTACCAACAGTCAGTAGTCAGTATTGCCAACAGTCAGTAGTCAGTATTACCAACAGGCAGTAGTCAGTATTACCAACAGTCAGTAGTCAGTATTACCAACAGCCAGTAGTCAGTATTACCAACAGGCAGTAGTCAGTACTACCAACAGTCAGTAGTCAGTATTACCAACAGTCAGTATTACCAACAGTCAGTATTACCAACAGTCAGTAGTCAGTATTGCCAACAGTCAGTAGTCAGTATTGCCAACAGTCAGTAGTCAGTATTACCAACAGTCAGTAGTCAGTACTATCAACAGTCAGAATTCAGTATTACCAACAGTCAGTATTCAGTATTACCAAAAGGCAGTAGTCAGTACTACCAACAGTCAGTAGTCAGTATTACTAACAGTCAGTAGTCAGTATTACCAACAGTCAGTAGTCAGTATTACCAACAGGCATTAGTCAGTACTACCAACAGTCAGTAGTCAGTATTACCAACAGTCAGTAGTCAGTATTACCAACAGTCAGTAGTCAGTATTGCCAACAGTCAGTAGTCAGTACTACCAACAGTCAGTAGTCAGTATTACCAACAGGCAGTAGTCAGTATTACCAACAGTCAGAAGTCAGTATTACCAACAGTCAGTATTACCAACAGTCAGTAGTCAGTATTACCAACAGTCAGTATTGCCAACAGACAGTAGTCAGTATTACCAACAGTCAGTAGTCAGTATTACCAACAGTCAGTAGTCAGTATTACCAACAGTCAGTATTACCAACAGTCAGTATTACCAACAGTCAGTAGTCAGTTTTACCAACAGGCAGTAGTCAGTACTACCAACAGTCAGTATTACCAACAGTCAGTAGTCAGTATTACCAACAGTCAGTATTACCAACAGTCAGTATTACCAACAGTCAGTAGTCAGTATTACCAACAGTCAGTATTACCAACAGTCAGCAGTCAGTAATAAAAACAGTCAGTAGTCAGTATTACCAAAAGTCAGTAGTCAGTATTACCAACAGTCAGAAGTCAGTATTACCAACAGTCAGTATTACCAGCAGTCAGTAGTCAGTATTACCAACAGTCAGTATTGCCAACAGACAGTAGTCACTACTACCAACAGTCAGTAGTTAGTATTACCAACAGTCAGTAGTCAGTATTACCAACAGTCAGTATTACCAACAGTCAGTATTACCAACAGTCAGTAATCAGTATTACCAACAGGCAGTAGTCAGTACTACCAACAGTCAGTATTACCAAAAGTCAGTAGTCAGTATTACCAACAGTCAGTATTGCCAACAGTCAGTAGTCAGTATTACCAACATTCAGTAGTCAGTATTACCAACAGTCAGTATTACCAACAGTCAGTATTGCCAACAGTCAGTAGTCAGTATAACCAACAGTCAGTAGTCAGTATTACCAACAGTCAGTAGTCAGTATTACCAACAGTCAGTATTACCAACAGCCAGTAGTCAGTATTACCAACAGGCAGTAGTCAGTATTACCAACAGTCAGAAGTCAGTATTACCAACAGGCAGTAGTCAGTACTACCAACAGTCAGTAGTCAGTTCTACCAACAGTCAGTATTACCAACAGTCAGTAGTCAGTATTACCAACAATCAGTATTGCCAACAGTCAGTAGTCAGTATTACCAACAGGCAGTAGTCAGTATTACCAACAGTCAGTAGTCAGTATTACCAACAGTCAGTATTACCAACAGTCAGTATTACCAACAGTCAGTAGTCAGTACTATCAACAGTCAGTAGTCAGTATTACCAACAGGCAGTAGTCAGTACTACCAACAGTCAGTAGTCAGTACTACCAACAGTCAGTATTACCAACAGTCAGTAGTCAGTATTACCAACAATCAGTATTGCCAACAGTCAGTAGTCAGTATTACCAACAGGCAGTAGTCAGTATTACCAACAGTCAGTATTACCAACAGTCAGTAGTCAGTATTACCAACAGTCAGTATTACCAACAGGCAGTAGTCAGTATTACCAACAGGCAGTAATCAGTATTACCAACAGTCAGTATTACCAAGAGGCAGTAGTCAGTATTACCAACAGTCAGTATTACCAACAGTCAGTAGTCAGTATTACAAACAGTCAGTATTACCAACAGTCAGTAGTGAGTATTACCAACAGTCAGTAGTCAGTATTGCCAACAGTCAGTAGTCAGTATTACCAACAGGCAGTAGTCAGTATTACCAACAGTCAGTAGTCAGTATTACCAACAGCCAGTAGTCAGTATTACCAACAGGCAGTAGTCAGTACTACCAACAGTCAGTAGTCAGTATTACCAACAGTCAGTATTACCAACAGTCAGTATTACCAACAGTCAGTAGTCAGTATTGCCAACAGTCAGTAGTCAGTATTGCCAACAGTCAGTAGTCAGTATTACCAACAGTCAGTAGTCAGTACTATCAACAGTCAGAATTCAGTATTACCAACAGTCAGTATTCAGTATTACCAAAAGGCAGTAGTCAGTACTACCAACAGTCAGTAGTCAGTATTACTAACAGTCAGTAGTCAGTATTACCAACAGTCAGTAGTCAGTATTACCAACAGGCATTAGTCAGTACTACCAACAGTCAGTAGTCAGTATTACCAACAGTCAGTAGTCAGTATTACCAACAGTCAGCAGTCAGTATTGCCAACAGTCAGTAGTCAGTACTACCAACAGTCAGTAGTCAGTATTACCAACAGGCAGTAGTCAGTATTACCAACAGTCAGAAGTCAGTATTACCAACAGGCAGTAGTCAGTACTACCAACAGTCAGTAGTCAGTATTACCAACAGGCAGTAGTCAGTATTACCAACAGTCAGTAGTCAGTATTACCAACAGTCAGTAGTCAGTATGACCAACAGTCAGTAGTCAGTATTACCAACAGTCAGTAGTCAGTATTACCAACAGTCAGTAGTCAGTATTACCAACAGTCAGTATTACCAACAGTCAGTATTACCAACAGTCAGTAGTCAGTATTACCAACAGTCAGTATTACCAACAATCAGCAGTCAGTAATAAAAACAGTCAGTAGTCAGTATTACCAAAAGTCAGTAGTCAGTATTACCAACAGTCAGAAGTCAGTATTACCAACAGTCAGTATTACCAACAGTCAGTAGTCAGTATTACCAACAGTCAGTATTGCCAACAGACAGTAGTCAGTATTACCAACAGTCAGCAGTCAGTATTACCAACAGTCAGTATTACCAACAGTCAGTATTACCAACAGTCAGTAGTCAGTATTACCAACAGGCAGTAGTCAGTACTACCAACAGTCAGTATTACCAACAGTAGTAGTCAGTATTACCAACAGTCAGTATTACCAACAGTCAGTAGTCAGTATTACCAACAGTCAGTATTGCCAACAGACAGTAGTCAGTATTACCAACAGTCAGTAGTCAGTATTACCAACAGTCACTAGTCAGTATTACCAACAGTCAGTATTACCAACAGTCAGTATTACCAACAGTCAGTAGTCAGTATTAACAACAGGCAGTAGTCAGTACTACCAACAGTCAGTAGTCAGTTCTACCAACAGTCAGTATTACCAACAGTCAGTAGTCAGTATTACCAACAATCAGTATTGCCAACAGTCAGTAGTCAGTATTACCAACAGGCAGTAGTCAGTATTACCAACAGTCAGTAGTCAGTATTACCAACAGTCAGTATTACCAACAGTCAGTATTACCAACAGTCAGTAGTCAGTACTATCAACAGTCAGTAGTCAGTATTACCAACAGGCAGTAGTCAGTACTACCAACAGTCAGTAGTCAGTACTACCAACAGTCAGTATTACCAACAGTCAGTAGTCAGTATTACCAACAATCACTATTGCCAACAGTCAGTAGTCAGTATTACCAACAGGCAGTAGTCAGTATTACCAACAGTCAGAAGTCAGTATTACCAACAGTCAGTATTACCAACAGTCAGTAGTCAGTATTACCAACAGTCAGTATTGCCAACAGACAGTAGTCACTACTACCAACAGTCAGTAGTTAGTATTACCAACAGTCAGTAGTCAGTATTACCAACAGTCAGTATTACCAACAGTCAGTATTACCAACAGTCAGTAATCAGTATTACCAACAGGCAGTAGTCAGTACTACCAACAGTCAGTATTACCAACAGTAGTAGTCAGTATTACCAACAGTCAGTATTACCAACAGTCAGTATTACCAACAGTCAGTAGTCAGTATTACCAAGTGTCAGTAGTCAGTATTACCAACAGTCAGTAGTCAGTATTACCAACAGTCAGTAGTCAGTATTACCAACAGTCAGTAGTCAGTACTATCAACAGTCAGTAGTCAGTATTACCAACAGTCAGTAGTCAGTACTACCAACAGTCAGTAGTCAGTATTACCAACAGTCAGTAGTCAGTATTACCAACAGTCAGTATTACCAACAGTCAGTAGTCAGTACTATCAACAGTCAGTAGTCAGTATTACCAACAGGCAGTAGTCAGTATTACCAAAAGTCAGTAGTCAGTATTACCAACAGTCAGTATTGCCAACAGTCAGTAGTCAGTATTACCAACATTCAGTAGTCAGTATTACCAACAGTCAGTATTACCAACAGTCAGTATTGCCAACAGTCAGTAGTCAGTATAACCAACAGTCAGTAGTCAGTATTACCAACAGTCAGTAGTCAGTGTTACCAACAGTCAGTATTACCAACAGCCAGTAGTCAGTATTACCAACAGGCAGTAGTCAGTATTACCAACAGTCAGAAGTCAGTATTACCAACAGGCAGTAGTCAGTATTACCAACAGTCAGTAGTCAGTTCTACCAACAGTCAGTATTACCAACAGTCAGTATTACCAACAGTCAGTAGTCAGTATTACCAACAGTCAGTATTGCCAACAGACAGTAGTCAGTATTACCAACAGTCACTAGTCAGTATTACCAACAGTCAGTATTACCAACAGTCAGTATTACCAACAGTCAGTAGTCAGTATTACCAACAGGCAGTAGTCAGTACTACCAACAGTCAGTAGTCAGTTCTACCAACAGTCAGTATTACCAACAGTCAGTAGTCAGTATTACCAACAATCAGTATTGCCAACAGTCAGTAGTCAGTATTACCAACAGGCAGTAGTCAGTATTACCAACAGTCAGTAGTCAGTATTACCAACAGTCAGTATTACCAACAGTCAGTATTACCAACAGTCAGTAGTCAGTATTGCCAACAGTCAGTAGTCAGTATTGCCAACAGTCAGTAGTCAGTATTACCAACAGTCAGTAGTCAGTACTATCAACAGTCAGAATTCAGTATTACCAACAGTCAGTATTCAGTATTACCAAAAGGCAGTAGTCAGTACTACCAACAGTCAGTAGTCAGTATTACTAACAGTCAGTAGTCAGTATTACCAACAGTCAGTAGTCAGTATTACCAACAGTCAGTAGTCAGTATTACCAACAGGCAGTAGTCAGTATTACGAACAGTCAGAAGTCAGTATTACCAACAGGCAGTAGTCAGTACTACCAACAGTCAGTAGTCAGTATTACCAACAGGCAGTAGTCAGTATTACCAACAGTCAGTAGTCAGTATTACCAACAGTCAGTAGTCAGTATGACCAACAGTCAGTAGTCAGTATTACCAACAGTCAGTAGTCAGTATTACCAACAGTCAGTAGTCAGTATTACCAACAGTCAGTATTACCAACAGTCAGTATTACCAACAGTCAGTAGTCAGTATTACCAACAGTCAGTATTACCAACAATCAGCAGTCAGTAATAAAAACAGTCAGTAGTCAGTATTACCAAAAGTCAGTAGTCAGTATTACCAACAGTCAGAAGTCAGTATTACCAACAGTCAGTATTACCAACAGTCAGTAGTCAGTATTACCAACAGTCAGTATTGCCAACAGACAGTAGTCAGTATTACCAACAGTCAGCAGTCAGTATTACCAACAGTCAGTATTACCAACAGTCAGTAGTCAGTATTACCAACAGGCAGTAGTCAGTACTACCAACAGTCAGTATTACCAACAGTAGTAGTCAGTATTACCAACAGTCAGTATTACCAACAGTCAGTAGTCAGTATTACCAACAGTCAGTATTGCCAACAGACAGTAGTCAGTATTACCAACAGTCAGTAGTCAGTATTACCAACAGTCACTAGTCAGTATTACCAACAGTCAGTATTACCAACAGTCAGTATTACCAACAGTCAGTAGTCAGTATTAACAACAGGCAGTAGTCAGTACTACCAACAGTCAGTAGTCAGTTCTACCAACAGTCAGTATTACCAACAGTCAGTAGTCAGTATTACCAACAATCAGTATTGCCAACAGTCAGTAGTCAGTATTACCAACAGGCAGTAGTCAGTATTACCAACAGTCAGTAGTCAGTATTACCAACAGTCAGTATTACCAACAGTCAGTATTACCAACAGTCAGTAGTCAGTACTATCAACAGTCAGTAGTCAGTATTACCAACAGGCAGTAGTCAGTACTACCAACAGTCAGTAGTCAGTACTACCAACAGTCAGTATTACCAACAGTCAGTAGTCAGTATTACCAACAATCAGTATTGCCAACAGTCAGTAGTCAGTATTACCAACAGGCAGTAGTCAGTACTACCAACAGTCAGTATTACCAACAGTAGTAGTCAGTATTACCAACAGTCAGTATTACCAACAGTCAGTAGTCAGTATTACCAACAGTCAGTAGTGAGTATTACCAACAGTCAGTAGTCAGTATTGCCAACAGTCAGTAGTCAGTATTACCAACAGGCAGTAGTCAGTATTACCAACAGTCAGTAGTCAGTACTACCAACAGTCAGTAGTCAGTATTACCAACAGTCAGTAGTCAGTATTACCAACAGTCAGTATTACCAACAGTCAGTAGTTAGTACTATCAACAGTCAGTAGTCACTATTACCATCAGGCAGTAGTCAGTATTACCAAAAGTCAGTAGTCAGTATTACCAACAGTCAGTATTGCCAACAGTCAGTAGTCAGTATTACCAACATTCAGTAGTCAGTATTACCAACAGTCAGTATTACCAACAGTCAGTATTGCCAACAGTCAGTAGTCAGTATAACCAACAGTCAGTAGTCAGTATTACCAACAGTCAGTAGTCAGTATTACCAACAGTCAGTATTACCAACAGCCAGTAGTCAGTATTACCAACAGGCAGTAGTCAGTATTACCAACAGTCAGAAGTCAGTATTACCAACAGGCAGTAGTCAGTACTACCAACAGTCAGTAGTCAGTTCTACCAACAGTCAGTATTACCAACAGTCAGTAGTCAGTATTACCAACAATCAGTATTGCCAACAGTCAGTAGTCAGTATTACCAACAGGCAGTAGTCAGTATTACCAACAGTCAGTAGTCAGTATTACCAACAGTCAGTATTACCAACAGTCAGTATTACCAACAGTCAGTAGTCAGTACTATCAACAGTCAGTAGTCAGTATTACCAACAGGCAGTAGTCAGTACTACCAACAGTCAGTAGTCAGTACTACCAACAGTCAGTATTACCAACAGTCAGTAGTCAGTATTACCAACAATCAGTATTGCCAACAGTCAGTAGTCAGTATTACCAACAGGCAGTAGTCAGTATTACCAACAGTCAGTATTACCAACAGTCAGTAGTCAGTATTACCAACAGTCAGTATTACCAACAGGCAGTAGTCAGTATTACCAACAGGCAGTAATCAGTATTACCAACAGTCAGTATTACCAAGAGGCAGTAGTCAGTATTACCAACAGTCAGTATTACCAACAGTCAGTAGTCAGTATTACAAACAGTCAGTATTACCAACAGTCAGTAGTGAGTATTACCAACAGTCAGTAGTCAGTATTGCCAACAGTCAGTAGTCAGTATTACCAACAGGCAGTAGTCAGTATTACCAACAGTCAGTAGTCAGTATTACCAACAGCCAGTAGTAAGTATTACCAACAGGCAGTAGTCAGTACTACCAACAGTCAGAATTCAGTATTACCAACAGTCAGTATTACCAACAGTCAGTATTACCAACAGTCAGTAGTCAGTATTGCCAACAGTCAGTAGTCAGTATTGCGAACAGTCAGTAGTCAGTATTACCAACAGTCAGTAGTCAGTACTATCAACAGTCAGAATTCAGTATTACCAACAGTCAGTATTCAGTATTACCAAAAGGCAGTAGTCAGTACTACCAACAGTCAGTAGTCAGTATTACTAACAGTCAGTAGTCAGTATTACCAACAGTCAGTAGTCAGTATTACCAACAGGCATTACTCAGTACTACCAACAGTCAGTAGTCAGTATTACCAACAGTCAGTAGTCAGTATTACCAACAGTCAGTAGTCAGTATTGCCAACAGTCAGTAGTCAGTACTACCAACAGTCAGTAGTCAGTATTACCAACAGGCAGTAGTCAGTATTACCAATATTCAGAAGTCAGTATTACCAACATGCAGTAGTCAGTACTACCAACAGTCAGTAGTCAGTATTACCAACAGGCAGTAGTCAGTATTACCAACAGTCAGTAGTCAGTATTACCAACAGTCAGTAGTCAGTATGACCAACAGTCAGTAGTCAGTATTACCAACAGTCAGTAGTCAGTATTACCAACAGTCAGTAGTCAGTATTACCAACAGTCAGTATTACCAACAGTCAGTATTACCAACAGTCAGTAGTCAGTATTACCAACAGTCAGTATTACCAACAGTCAGCAGTCAGTAATAAAAACAGTCAGTAGTCAGTATTAACCAAAAGTCAGTAGTCAGTATTACCAACAGTCAGAAGTCAGTATTACCAACAGTCAGTATTACCAACAGTCAGTAGTCAGTATTACCAACAGTCAGTATTGCCAACAGACAGTAGTCAGTATTACCAACAGTCAGCAGTCAGTATTACCAACAGTCAGTATTACCAACAGTCAGTATTACCAACAGTCAGTAGTCAGTATTACCAACATGCAGTAGTCAGTACTACCAACAGTCAGTATTACCAACAGTAGTAGTCAGTATTACCAACAGTCAGTATTACCAACAGTCAGTAGTCAGTATTACCAACAGTCAGTATTGCCAACAGACAGT
This sequence comes from Salmo salar, assembly GCF_965601325.2. Classification (NCBI taxonomy): domain Eukaryota; kingdom Metazoa; phylum Chordata; class Actinopteri; order Salmoniformes; family Salmonidae; genus Salmo; species Salmo salar. The sequence goes on from NC_138301.1 coordinate 59,285,040, forward strand.
AGTCAGTATTACCAACAGTCAGTAGTCAGTATTACCAACAGTCACTAGTCAGTATTACCAACAGTCAGTATTACCAACAGTCAGTATTACCAACAGTCAGTAGTCAGTATTACCAACAATCAGTATTGCCAACAGTCAGTAGTCAGTATTACCAACAGGCAGTAGTCAGTATTACCAACAGTCAGTAGTCAGTATTACCAACAGTCAGTATTACCAACAGTCAGTATTACCAACAGTCAGTAGTCAGTACTATCAACAGTCAGTAGTCAGTATTACCAACAGGCAGTAGTCAGTACTACCAACAGTCAGTAGTCAGTACTACCAACAGTCAGTATTACCAACAGTCAGTAGTCAGTATTACCAACAATCAGTATTGCCAACAGTCAGTAGTCAGTATTACCAACAGGCAGTAGTCAGTATTACCAACAGTCAGTATTACCAACAGTCAGTAGTCAGTATTACCAACAGTCAGTATTACCAACGGGCAGTAGTCAGTATTACCAACAGGCAGTAATCAGTATTACCAACAGTCAGTATTACCAACAGTCAGTAGTCAGTATTACAAACAGTCAGTATTACCAACAGTCAGTAGTGAGTATTACCAACAGTCAGTAGTCAGTATTGCCAACAGTCAGTAGTCAGTATTACCAACAGGCAGTAGTCAGTATTACCAACAGTCAGTAGTCAGTATTACCAACAGCCAGTAGTCAGTATTACCAACAGGCAGTAGTCAGTACTACCAACAGTCAGTAGTCAGTATTACCAACAGTCAGTATTACCAACAGTCAGTATTACCAACAGTCAGTAGTCAGTATTGCCAACAGTCAGTAGTCAGTATTGCCAACAGTCAGTAGTCAGTATTACCAACAGTCAGTAGTCAGTACTATCAACAGTCAGAATTCAGTATTACCAACAGTCAGTATTCAGTATTACCAAAAGGCAGTAGTCAGTACTACCAACAGTCAGTAGTCAGTATTACTAACAGTCAGTAGTCAGTATTACCAACAGTCAGTAGTCAGTATTACCAACAGGCATTAGTCAGTACTACCAACAGTCAGTAGTCAGTATTACCAACAGTCAGTAGTCAGTATTACCAACAGTCAGCAGTCAGTATTGCCAACAGTCAGTAGTCAGTACTACCAACAGTCAGTAGTCAGTATTACCAACAGGCAGTAGTCAGTATTACCAACAGTCAGAAGTCAGTATTACCAACAGGCAGTAGTCAGTACTACCAACAGTCAGTAGTCAGTATTACCAACAGGCAGTAGTCAGTATTACCAACAGTCAGTAGTCAGTATTACCAACAGTCAGTAGTCAGTATGACCAACAGTCAGTAGTCAGTATTACCAACAGTCAGTAGTCAGTATTACCAACAGTCAGTAGTCAGTATTACCAACAGTCAGTATTACCAACAGTCAGTAGTCAGTATTACCAACAGGCAGTAGTCAGTACTACCAACAGTCAGTATTACCAACAGTAGTAGTCAGTATTACCAACAGTCAGTATTACCAACAGTCAGTAGTCAGTATTACCAACAGTCAGTATTGCCAACAGACAGTAGTCAGTATTACCAACAGTCAGTAGTCAGTATTACCAACAGTCAGTAGTCAGTATTACCAACAGGCATTAGTCAGTACTACCAACAGTCAGTAGTCAGTATTACCAACAGTCAGTAGTCAGTATTACCAACAGTCAGCAGTCAGTATTGCCAACAGTCAGTAGTCAGTACTACCAACAGTCAGTAGTCAGTATTACCAACAGGCAGTAGTCAGTATTACCAACAGTCAGAAGTCAGTATTACCAACAGGCAGTAGTCAGTACTACCAACAGTCAGTAGTCAGTATTACCAACAGGCAGTAGTCAGTATTACCAACAGTCAGTAGTCAGTACTACCAACAGTCAGTAGTCAGTATTACCAACAGTCAGTAGTCAGTATTACCAACAGTCAGTATTACCAACAGTCAGTAGTCAGTACTATCAACAGTCAGTAGTCAGTATTACCAACAGGCAGTAGTCAGTATTACCAAAAGTCAGTAGTCAGTATTACCAACAGTCAGTATTGCCAACAGTCAGTAGTCAGTATTACCAACATTCAGTAGTCAGTATTACCAACAGTCAGTATTACCAACAGTCAGTATTGCCAACAGTCAGTAGTCAGTATAACCAACAGTCAGTAGTCAGTATTACCAACAGTCAGTAGTCAGTATTACCAACAGTCAGTATTACCAACAGCCAGTAGTCAGTATTACCAACAGGCAGTAGTCAGTATTACCAACAGTCAGAAGTCAGTATTTCCAACAGGCAGTAGTCAGTACTACCAACAGTCAGTAGTCAGTTCTACCAACAGTCAGTATTACCAACAGTCAGTATTACCAACAGTCAGTAGTCAGTATTACCAACAGTCAGTATTGCCAACAGACAGTAGTCAGTATTACCAACAGTCACTAGTCAGTATTACCAACAGTCAGTATTACCAACAGTCAGTATTACCAACAGTCAGTAGTCAGTATTACCAACAGGCAGTAGTCAGTACTACCAACAGTCAGTAGTCAGTTCTACCAACAGTCAGTATTACCAACAGTCAGTAGTCAGTATTACCAACAATCAGTATTGCCAACAGTCAGTAGTCAGTATTACCAACAGGCAGTAGTCAGTATTACCAACAGTCAGTAGTCAGTATTACCAACAGTCAGTATTACCAACAGTCAGTATTACCAACAGTCAGTAGTCAGTATTGCCAACAGTCAGTAGTCAGTATTGCCAACAGTCAGTAGTCAGTATTACCAACAGTCAGTAGTCAGTACAATCAACAGTCAGAATTCAGTATTACCAACAGTCAGTATTCAGTATTACCAAAAGGCAGTAGCCAGTACTACCAACAGTCAGTAGTCAGTATTACTAACAGTCAGTAGTCAGTATTACCAACAGTCAGTAGTCAGTATTACCAACAGTCAGTAGTCAGTATTACCAACAGGCAGTAGTCAGTATTACCAACAGTCAGAAGTCAGTATTACCAACAGGCAGTAGTCAGTACTACCAACAGTCAGTAGTCAGTATTACCAACAGGCAGTAGTCAGTATTACCAACAGTCAGTAGTCAGTATTACCAACAGTCAGTAGTCAGTATGACCAACAGTCAGTAGTCAGTATTACCAACAGTCAGTAGTCAGTATTACCAACAGTCAGTAGTCAGTATTACCAACAGTCAGTATTACCAACAGTCAGTATTACCAACAGTCAGTAGTCAGTATTACCAACAGTCAGTATTACCAACAATCAGCAGTCAGTAATAAAAACAGTCAGTAGTCAGTATTACCAAAAGTCAGTAGTCAGTATTACCAACAGTCAGAAGTCAGTATTACCAACAGTCAGTATTACCAACAGTCAGTAGTCAGTATTACCAACAGTCAGTATTGCCAACAGACAGTAGTCAGTATTACCAACAGTCAGCAGTCAGTATTACCAACAGTCAGTATTACCAACAGTCAGTAGTCAGTATTACCAACAGGCAGTAGTCAGTACTACCAACAGTCAGTATTACCAACAGTAGTAGTCAGTATTACGAACAGTCAGTATTACCAACAGTCAGTAGTCAGTATTACCAACAGTCAGTATTGCCAACAGACAGTAGTCAGTATTACCAACAGTCAGTAGCCAGTATTACCAACAGTCACTAGTCAGTATTACCAACAGTCAGTATTACCAACAGTCAGTATTACCAACAGTCAGTAGTCAGTATTAACAACAGGCAGTAGTCAGTACTACCAACAGTCAGTAGTCAGTTCTACCAACAGTCAGTATTACCAACAGTCAGTAGTCAGTATTACCAACAATCAGTATTGCCAACAGTCAGTAGTCAGTATTACCAACAGGCAGTAGTCAGTATTACCAACAGTCAGTAGTCAGTATTACCAACAGTCAGTATTACCAACAGTCAGTATTACCAACAGTCAGTAGTCAGTACTATCAACAGTCAGTAGTCAGTATTACCAACAGGCAGTAGTCAGTACTACCAACAGTCAGTAGTCAGTACTACCAACAGTCAGTATTACCAACAGTCAGTAGTCAGTATTACCAACAATCAGTATTGCCAACAGTCAGTAGTCAGTATTACCAACAGGCAGTAGTCAGTACTACCAACAGTCAGTATTACCAACAGTAGTAGTCAGTATTACCAACAGTCAGTATTACCAACAGTCAGTAGTCAGTATTACCAACAGTCAGTATTGCCAACAGACAGTAGTCAGTATTACCAACAGTCAGTAGTCAGTATTACCAACAGTCACTAGTCAGTATTACCAACAGTCAGTATTACCAACAGTCAGTATTACCAACAGTCAGTAGTCAGTATTAACAACAGGCAGTAGTCAGTACTACCAACAGTCAGTAGTCAGTTCTACCAACAGTCAGTATTACCAACAGTCAGTAGTCAGTATTACCAACAATCAGTATTGCCAACAGTCAGTAGTCAGTATTACCAACAGGCAGTAGTCAGTATTACCAACAGTCAGTAGTCAGTATTACCAACAGTCAGTATTACCAACAGTCAGTATTACCAACAGTCAGTAGTCAGTACTATCAACAGTCAGTAGTCAGTATTACCAACAGGCAGTAGTCAGTACTACCAACAGTCAGTAGTCAGTACTACCAACAGTCAGTATTACCAACAGTCAGTAGTCAGTATTACCAACAATCAGTATTGCCAACAGTCAGTAGTCAGTATTACCAACAGGCAGTAGTCAGTATTACCAACAGTCAGAAGTCAGTATTACCAACAGTCAGTATTACCAACAGTCAGTAGTCAGTATTACCAACAGTCAGTATTGCCAACAGACAGTAGTCACTACTACCAACAGTCAGTAGTTAGTATTACCAACAGTCAGTAGTCAGTATTACCAACAGTCAGTATTACCAACAGTCAGTAATCAGTATTACCAACAGGCAGTAGTCAGTACTACCAACAGTCAGTATTACCAACAGTAGTAGTCAGTATTACCAACAGTCAGTATTACCAACAGTCAGTATTACCAACAGTCAGTAGTCAGTATTACCAAGTGTCAGTAGTCAGTATTACCAACAGTCAGTAGTCAGTATTACCAACAGTCAGTAGTCAGTATTACCAACAGTCAGTAGTCAGTACTATCAACAGTCAGTAGTCAGTATTACCAACAGTCAGTAGTCAGTACTACCAACAGTCAGTAGTCAGTATTACCAACAGTCAGTAGTCAGTATTACCAACAGTCAGTATTACCAACAGTCAGTAGTCAGTACTATCAACAGTCAGTAGTCAGTATTACCAACAGGCAGTAGTCAGTATTACCAAAAGTCAGTAGTCAGTATTACCAACAGTCAGTATTGCCAACAGTCAGTAGTCAGTATTACCAACATTCAGTAGTCAGTATTACCAACAGTCAGTATTACCAACAGTCAGTATTGCCAACAGTCAGTAGTCAGTATAACCAACAGTCAGTAGTCAGTATTACCAACAGTCAGTAGTCAGTATTACCAACAGTCAGTATTACCAACAGCCAGTAGTCAGTATTACCAACAGGCAGTAGTCAGTATTACCAACAGTCAGAAGTCAGTATTACCAACAGGCAGTAGTCAGTACTACCAACAGTCAGTAGTCAGTTCTACCAACAGTCAGTATTACCAACAGTCAGTATTACCAACAGTCAGTAGTCAGTATTACCAACAGTCAGTATTGCCAACAGACAGTAGTCAGTATTACCAACAGTCACTAGTCAGTATTACCAACAGTCAGTATTACCAACAGTCAGTATTACCAACAGTCAGTAGTCAGTATTACCAACAGGCAGTAGTCAGTACTACCAACAGTCAGTAGTCAGTTCTACCAACAGTCAGTATTACCAACAGTCAGTAGTCAGTATTACCAACAATCAGTATTGCCAACAGTCAGTAGTCAGTATTACCAACAGGCAGTAGTCAGTATTACCAACAGTCAGTAGTCAGTATTACCAACAGTCAGTATTACCAACAGTCAGTATTACCAACAGTCAGTAGTCAGTACTATCAACAGTCAGTAGTCAGTATTACCAACAGGCAGTAGTCAGTACTACCAACAGTCAGTAGTCAGTACTACCAACAGTCAGTATTACCAACAGTCAGTAGTCAGTATTACCAACAATCAGTATTGCCAACAGTCAGTAGTCAGTATTACCAACAGGCAGTAGTCAGTATTACCAACAGTCAGAAGTCAGTATTACCAACAGTCAGTATTACCAACAGTCAGTATTCAGTATTACCAACAGTCAGTATTGCCAACAGACAGTAGTCACTACTACCAACAGTCAGTAGTTAGTATTACCAACAGTCAGTAGTCAGTATTACCAACAGTCAGTATTACCAACAGTCAGTATTACCAACAGTCAGTAATCAGTATTACCAACAGGCATTAGTCAGTACTACCAACAGTCAGTAGTCAGTATTACCAACAGTCAGTAGTCAGTATTACCAACAGGCAGTAGTCAGTATTACCAACAGTCAGAAGTCAGTATTACCAACAGGCAGTAGTCAGTACTACCAACAGTCAGTAGTCAGTATTACCAACAGGCAGTAGTCAGTATTACCAACAGTCAGTAGTCAGTATTACCAACAGTCAGTAGTCAGTTATGACCAACAGTCAGTAGTCAGTATTACCAACAGTCAGTAGTCAGTATTACCAACAGTCAGTAGTCAGTATTACCAACAGTCAGTATTACCAACAGTCAGTATTACCAACAGTCAGTAGTCAGTATTACCAACAGTCAGTATTACCAACAATCAGCAGTCAGTAATAAAAACAGTCAGTAGTCAGTATTACCAAAAGTCAGTAGTCAGTATTACCAACAGTCAGAAGTCAGTATTACCAACAGTCAGTATTACCAACAGTCAGTAGTCAGTATTACCAACAGTCAGTATTGCCAACAGACAGTAGTCAGTATTACCAACAGTCAGCAGTCAGTATTACCAACAGTCAGTATTACCAACAGTCAGTAGTCAGTATTACCAACAGGCAGTAGTCAGTACTACCAACAGTCAGTATTACCAACAGTAGTAGTCAGTATTACCAACAGTCAGTATTACCAACAGTCAGTAGTCAGTATTACCAACAGTCAGTATTGCCAACAGACAGTAGTCAGTATTACCAACAGTCAGTAGTCAGTATTACCAACAGTCACTAGTCAGTATTACCAACAGTCAGTATTACCAACAGTCAGTATTACCAACAGTCAGTAGTCAGTATTAACAACAGGCAGTAGTCAGTACTACCAACAGTCAGTAGTCAGTTCTACCAACAGTCAGTATTACCAACAGTCAGTAGTCAGTATTACCAACAATCAGTATTGCCAACAGTCAGTAGTCAGTATTACCAACAGGCAGTAGTCAGTATTACCAACAGTCAGTAGTCAGGTATTACCAACAGTCAGTATTACCAACAGTCAGTATTACCAACAGTCAGTAGTCAGTACTATCAACAGTCAGTAGTCAGTATTACCAACAAGTGTAGTAGTCAGTACTACCAACAGTCAGTAGTCAGTACTACCAACAGTCAGTATTACCAACAGTCAGTAGTCAGTATTACCAACAATCAGTATTGCCAACAGTCAGTAGTCAGTATTACCAACAGGCAGTAGTCAGTACTACCAACAGTCAGTATTACCAACAGTAGTAGTCAGTATTACCAACAGTCAGTATTACCAACAGTCAGTAGTCAGTATTACCAACAGTCAGTATTGCCAACAGACAGTAGTCAGTATTACCAACAGTCAGTAGTCAGTATTACCAACAGTCACTAGTCAGTATTACCAACAGTCAGTATTACCAACAGTGCAGTATTACCAACAGTCAGTAGTCAGTATTAACAACAGGCAGTAGTCAGTACTACCAACAGTCAGTAGTCAGTTCTACCAACAGTCAGTAGTTACCAACAGTCAGTAGTCAGTATTACCAACAATCAGTATTGCCAACAGTCAGTAGTCAGTATTACCAACAGGCAGTAGTCAGTATTACCAACAGTCAGTAGTCAGTATTACCAACAGTCAGTATTACCAACAGTCAGTATTACCAACAGTCAGTAGTCAGTACTATCAACAGTCAGTAGTCAGTATTACCAACAGGCAGTAGTCAGTACTACCAACAGTCAGTAGTCAGTACTACCAACAGTCAGTATTACCAACAGTCAGTAGTCAGTATTACCAACAATCAGTATTGCCAACAGTCAGTAGTCAGTATTACCAACAGGCAGTAGTCAGTACTACCAACAGTCAGTATTACCAACAGTAGTAGTCAGTATTACCAACAGTCAGTATTACCAACAGTCAGTAGTCAGTATTACCAACAGTCAGTATTGCCAACAGACAGTAGTCAGTATTACCAACAGTCAGTAGTCGGTATTACCAACAGTCACTAGTCAGTATTACCAACAGTCAGTATTACCAACAGTCAGTATTACCAACAGTCAGTAGTCAGTATTAACAACAGGCAGTAGTCAGTACTACCAACAGTCAGTAGTCAGTTCTACCAACAGTCAGTATTACCAACAGTCGGTAGTCAGTATTACCAACAATCAGTATTGCCAACAGTCAGTAGTCAGTATTACCAACAGGCAGTAGTCAGTATTACCAACAGTCAGTAGTCAGTATTACCAACAGTCAGTATTACCAACAGTCAGTATTACCAACAGTCAGTAGTCAGTACTATCAACAGTCAGTAGTCAGTATTACCAACAGGCGGTAGTCAGTACTACCAACAGTCAGGTAGTCAGTACTACCAACAGTCAGTATTACCAACAGTCAGTAGTCAGTATTACCAACAATCAGTATTGCCAACAGTCAGTAGTCAGTATTACCAACAGGCAGTAGTCAGTATTACCAACAGTCAGAAGTCAGTATTACCAACAGTCAGTATTACCAACAGTCAGTAGTCAGTATTACCAACAGTCAGTATTGCCAACAGACAGTAGTCACTACTACCAACAGTCAGTAGTCAGTATTACCAACCAGTAGTCAGTATTACCAACAGTCAGTAGTCAGTATTGCCAACAGTCAGTAGTCAGTACTACCAACAGTCAGTAGTCAGTATTACCAACAGGCAGTAGTCAGTATTACCAACAGTCAGAAGTCAGTATTACCAACAGTCAGTATTACCAACTATTACCAACAGTCAGTAGTCAGTATTGCCAACAGTCAGTAGTCAGTATTACCAACAGGCAGTAGTCAGTATTACCAACAGTCAGTAGTCAGTATTACCAACAGCCAGTAGTCAGTATTACCAACAGGCAGTAGTCAGTACTACCAACAGTCAGTAGTCAGTATTACCAACAGTCAGTATTACCAACAGTCAGTATTACCAACAGTCAGTAGTCAGTATTGCCAACAGTCAGTAGTCAGTATTGCCAACAGTCAGTAGTCAGTATTACCAACAGTCAGTAGTCAGTACTATCAACAGTCAGAATTCAGTATTACCAACAGTCAGTATTCAGTATTACCAAAAGGCAGTAGTCAGTACTACCAACAGTCAGTAGTCAGTATTACTAACAGTCAGTAGTCAGTATTACCAACAGTCAGTAGTCAGTATTACCAACAGGCATTAGTCAGTACTACCAACAGTCAGTAGTCAGTATTACCAAACAGTCAGTAGTCAGTATTACCAACAGTCAGTAGTCAGTATTGCCAACAGTCAGTAGTCAGTACTACCAACAGTCAGTAGTCAGTATTACCAACAGGCAGTAGTCAGTATTACCAACAGTCAGAAGTCAGTATTACCAACAGTCAGTATTACCAACAGTCAGTAGTCAGTATTACCAACAGTCAGTATTGCCAACAGACAGTAGTCAGTATTACCAACAGTCAGTAGTCAGTAATTACCAACAGTCAGTAGTCAGTATTACCAACAGTCAGTATTACCAACAGTCAGTATTACCAACAGTCAGTAGTCAGTTTTACCAACAGGCAGTAGTCAGTACTACCAACAGTCAGTATTACCAACAGTCAGTAGTCAGTATTACCAACAGTCAGTATTACCCAACAGTCAGTATTACCCAACAGTCAGTAGTCAGTATTACCAACAGTCAGTATTACCAACAGTCAGCAGTCAGTAATAAAAACAGTCAGTAGTCAGTATTACCAAAAGTCAGTAGTCAGTATTACCAACAGTCAGAAGTCAGTATTACCCAACAGTCAGTATTACCAGCAGTCAGTAGTCAGTATTACCAACAGTCAGTATTGCCAACAGACAGTAGTCACTACTACCAACAGTCAGTAGTTAGTATTACCAACAGTCAGTAGTCAGTATTACCAACAGTCAGTATTACCAACAGTCAGTATTACCAACAGTCAGTAATCAGTATTACCAACAGGCAGTAGTCAGTACTACCAACAGTCAGTATTACCAAAAGTCAGTAGTCAGTATTACCAACAGTCAGTATTGCCAACAGTCAGTAGTCAGTATTACCAACATTCAGTAGTCAGTATTACCAACAGTCAGTATTACCAACAGTCAGTATTGCCAACAGTCAGTAGTCAGTATAACCAACAGTCAGTAGTCAGTATTACCAACAGTCAGTAGTCAGTATTACCAACAGTCAGTATTACCAACAGCCAGTAGTCAGTATTACCAACAGGCAGTAGTCAGTATTACCAACAGTCAGAAGTCAGTATTACCAACAGGCAGTAGTCAGTACTACCAACAGTCAGTAGTCAGTTCTACCAACAGTCAGTATTACCAACAGTCAGTAGTCAGTATTACCAACAATCAGTATTGCCAACAGTCAGTAGTCAGTATTACCCAACAGGCAGTAGTCAGTATTACCAACAGTCAGTAGTCAGTATTACCAACAGTCAGTATTACCAACAGTCAGTATTACCAACAGTCAGTAGTCAGTACTATCAACAGTCAGTAGTCAGTATTACCAACAGGCAGTAGTCAGTACTACCAACAGTCAGTAGTCAGTACTACCAACAGTCAGTATTACCAACAGTCAGTAGTCAGTATTACCAACAATCAGTATTGCCAACAGTCAGTAGTCAGTATTACCAACAGGCAGTAGTCAGTATTACCAACAGTCAGTATTACCAACAGTCAGTAGTCAGTATTACCAACAGTCAGTATTACCAACAGGCAGTAGTCAGTATTACCAACAGGCAGTAATCAGTATTACCAACAGTCAGTATTACCAAGAGGCAGTAGTCAGTATTACCAAACAGTCAGTATTACCAACAGTCAGTAGTCAGTATTACAAACAGTCAGTATTACCAACAGTCAGTAGTGAGTATTACCAACAGTCAGTAGTCAGTATTGCCAACAGTCAGTAGTCAGTATTACCAACAGGCAGTAGTCAGTATTACCAACAGTCAGTAGTCAGTATTACCAACAGCCAGTAGTCAGTATTACCAACAGGCAGTAGTCAGTACTACCAACAGTCAGTAGTCAGTATTACCAACAGTCAGTATTACCAACAGTCAGTATTACCAACAGTCAGTAGTCAGTATTGCCAACAGTCAGTAGTCAGTATTGCCAACAGTCAGTAGTCAGTATTACCAACCAGTCAGTAGTCAGGTACTATCAACAGTCAGAATTCAGTATTACCAACAGTCAGTATTCAGTATTACCAAAAGGCAGTAGTCAGTACTACCAACAGTCAGTAGTCAGTATTACTAACAGTCAGTAGTCAGTATTACCAACAGTCAGTAGTCAGTATTACCAACAGGCATTAGTCAGTACTACCAACAGTCAGTAGTCAGTATTACCAACAGTCAGTAGTCAGTATTACCAACAGTCAGCAGTCAGTATTGCCAACAGTCAGTAGTCAGTACTACCAACAGTCAGTAGTCAGTATTACCAACAGGCAGTAGTCAGTATTACCAACAGTCAGAAGTCAGTATTACCAACAGGCAGTAGTCAGTACTACCAACAGTCAGTAGTCAGTATTACCAACAGGCAGTAGTCAGTATTACCAACAGTCAGTAGTCAGTATTACCAACAGTCAGTAGTCAGTATGACCAACAGTCAGTAGTCAGTATTACCAACAGTCAGTAGTCAGTATTACCAACAGTCAGTAGTCAGTATTACCAACAGTCAGTATTACCAACAGTCAGTATTACCAACAGTCAGTAGTCAGTATTACCAACAGTCAGTATTACCAACAATCAGCAGTCAGTAATAAAAAACAGTCAGTAGTCAGTATTACCAAAAGTCAGTAGTCAGTATTACCAACAGTCAGAAGTCAGTATTACCAACAGTCAGTATTACCAACAGTCAGTAGTCAGTATTACCAACAGTCAGTATTGCCAACAGACAGTAGTCAGTATTACCAACAGTCAGCAGTCAGTATTACCAACAGTCAGTATTACCAACAGTCAGTATTACCAACAGTCAGTAGTCAGTATTACCAACAGGCAGTAGTCAGTACTACCAACAGTCAGTATTACCAACAGTAGTAGTCAGTATTACCAACAGTCAGTATTACCAACAGTCAGTAGTCAGTATTACCAACAGTCAGTATTGCCAACAGACAGTAGTCAGTATTACCAACAGTCAGTAGTCAGTATTACCAACAGTCACTAGTCAGTATTACCAACAGTCAGTATTACCAACAGTCAGTATTACCAACAGTCAGTAGTCAGTATTAACAACAGGCAGTAGTTCAGTACTACCAACAGTCAGTAGTCAGTTCTACCAACAGTCAGTATTACCAACAGTCAGTAGTCAGTATTACCAACAATCAGTATTGCCAACAGTCAGTAGTCAGTATTACCAACAGGCAGTAGTCAGTATTACCAACAGTCAGTAGTCAGTATTACCAAACAGTCAGTATTACCATACAGTCAGTATTACCAACAGTCAGTAGTCAGTACTATCAACAGTCAGTAGTCAGTATTACCAACAGGCAGTAGTCAGTACTACCCAACAGTCAGTAGTCAGTACTACCAACAGTCAGTATTACCAACAGTCAGTAGTCAGTATTACCAACAATCACTATTGCCAACAGTCAGTAGTCAGTATTACCAACAGGCAGTAGTCAGTATTACCAACAGTCAGAAGTCAGTATTACCAACAGTCAGTATTACCAACAGTCAGTAGTCAGTATTACAAACCAAACAAGTCAGTATTGCCAACAGACAGTAGTCACTACTACCAACAGTCAGTAGTTAGTATTACCAACAGTCAGTAGTCAGTATTACCAACAGTCAGTCTATTACCAACAGTCAGTATTACCAACAGTCAGTAATCAGTATTACCAACAGGCAGTAGTCAGTACTACCAACAGTCAGTATTACCAACAGTAGTAGTCAGTATTACCAACAGTCAGTATTACCAACAGTCAGTATTACCAACAGTCAGTAGTCAGTATTACCAAGTGTCAGTAGTCAGTATTACCAACAGTCAGTAGTCAGTATTACCAACAGTCAGTAGTCAGTATTACCAACAGTCAGTAGTCAGTACTATCAACAGTCAGTAGTCAGTATTACCAACAGTCAGTAGTCAGTACTACCAACAGTCAGTAGTCAGTATTACCAACAGTCAGTAGTCAGTATTACCAACAGTCAGTATTACCAACAGTCAGTAGTCAGTACTATCAACAGTCAGTAGTCAGTATTACCAACAGGCAGTAGTCAGTATTACCAAAAGTCAGTAGTCAGTATTACCAACAGTCAGTATTGCCAACAGTCAGTAGTCAGTATTACCAACATTCAGTAGTCAGTATTACCAACAGTCAGTATTACCAACAGTCAGTATTGCCAACAGTCAGTAGTCAGTATAACCAACAGTCAGTAGTCAGTATTACCAACAGTCAGTAGTCAGTGTTACCAACAGTCAGTATTACCAACAGCCAGTAGTCAGTATTACCAACAGGCAGTAGTCAGTATTACCAACAGTCAGAAGTCAGTATTACCAACAGGCAGTAGTCAGTATTACCAACAGTCAGTAGTCAGTTCTACCAACAGTCAGTATTACCAACAGTCAGTATTACCAACAGTCAGTAGTCAGTATTACCAACAGTCAGTATTGCCAACAGACAGTAGTCAGTATTACCAACAGTCACTAGTCAGTATTACCAACAGTCAGTATTACCAACAGTCAGTATTACCAACAGTCAGTAGTCAGTATTACCAACAGGCAGTAGTCAGTACTACCAACAGTCAGTAGTCAGTTCTACCAACAGTCAGTATTACCAACAGTCAGTAGTCAGTATTACCAACAATCAGTATTGCCAACAGTCAGTAGTCAGTATTACCAACAGGCAGTAGTCAGTATTACCAACAGTCAGTAGTCAGTATTACCAACAGTCAGTATTACCAACAGTCAGTATTACCAACAGTCAGTAGTCAGTATTGCCAACAGTCAGTAGTCAGTATTGCCAACAGTCAGTAGTCAGTATTACCAACAGTCAGTAGTCAGTACTATCAACAGTCAGAATTCAGTATTACCAACAGTCAGTATTCAGTATTACCAAAAGGCAGTAGTCAGTACTACCAACAGTCAGTAGTCAGTATTACTAACAGTCAGTAGTCAGTATTACCAACAGTCAGTAGTCAGTATTACCAACAGTCAGTAGTCAGTATTACCAACAGGCAGTAGTCAGTATTACGAACAGTCAGAAGTCAGTATTACCAACAGGCAGTAGTCAGTACTACCAACAGTCAGTAGTCAGTATTACCAACAGGCAGTAGTCAGTATTACCAACAGTCAGTAGTCAGTATTACCAACAGTCAGTAGTCAGTATGACCAACAGTCAGTAGTCAGTATTACCAACAGTCAGTAGTCAGTATTACCAACAGTCAGTAGTCAGTATTACCAACAGTCAGTATTACCAACAGTCAGTATTACCAACAGTCAGTAGTCAGTATTACCAACAGTCAGTATTACCAACAATCAGCAGTCAGTAATAAAAACAGTCAGTAGTCAGTATTACCAAAAGTCAGTAGTCAGTATTACCAACAGTCAGAAGTCAGTATTACCAACAGTCAGTATTACCAACAGTCAGTAGTCAGTATTACCAACAGTCAGTATTGCCAACAGACAGTAGTCAGTATTACCAACAGTCAGCAGTCAGTATTACCAACAGTCAGTATTACCAACAGTCAGTAGTCAGTATTACCAACAGGCAGTAGTCAGTACTACCAACAGTCAGTATTACCAACAGTAGTAGTCAGTATTACCAACAGTCAGTATTACCAACAGTCAGTAGTCAGTATTACCAACAGTCAGTATTGCCAACAGACAGTAGTCAGTATTACCAACAGTCAGTAGTCAGTATTACCAACAGTCACTAGTCAGTATTACCAACAGTCAGTATTACCAACAGTCAGTATTACCAACAGTCAGTAGTCAGTATTAACAACAGGCAGTAGTCAGTACTACCAACAGTCAGTAGTCAGTTCTACCAACAGTCAGTATTACCAACAGTCAGTAGTCAGTATTACCAACAATCAGTATTGCCAACAGTCAGTAGTCAGTATTACCAACAGGCAGTAGTCAGTATTACCAACAGTCAGTAGTCAGTATTACCAACAGTCAGTATTACCAACAGTCAGTATTACCAACAGTCAGTAGTCAGTACTATCAACAGTCAGTAGTCAGTATTACCAACAGGCAGTAGTCAGTACTACCAACAGTCAGTAGTCAGTACTACCAACAGTCAGTATTACCAACAGTCAGTAGTCAGTATTACCAACAATCAGTATTGCCAACAGTCAGTAGTCAGTATTACCAACAGGCAGTAGTCAGTACTACCAACAGTCAGTATTACCAACAGTAGTAGTCAGTATTACCAACAGTCAGTATTACCAACAGTCAGTAGTCAGTATTACCAACAGTCAGTAGTGAGTATTACCAACAGTCAGTAGTCAGTATTGCCAACAGTCAGTAGTCAGTATTACCAACAGGCAGTAGTCAGTATTACCAACAGTCAGTAGTCAGTACTACCAACAGTCAGTAGTCAGTATTACCAACAGTCAGTAGTCAGTATTACCAACAGTCAGTATTACCAACAGTCAGTAGTTAGTACTATCAACAGTCAGTAGTCACTATTACCATCAGGCAGTAGTCAGTATTACCAAAAGTCAGTAGTCAGTATTACCAACAGTCAGTATTGCCAACAGTCAGTAGTCAGTATTACCAACATTCAGTAGTCAGTATTACCAACAGTCAGTATTACCAACAGTCAGTATTGCCAACAGTCAGTAGTCAGTATAACCAACAGTCAGTAGTCAGTATTACCAACAGTCAGTAGTCAGTATTACCAACAGTCAGTATTACCAACAGCCAGTAGTCAGTATTACCAACAGGCAGTAGTCAGTATTACCAACAGTCAGAAGTCAGTATTACCAACAGGCAGTAGTCAGTACTACCAACAGTCAGTAGTCAGTTCTACCAACAGTCAGTATTACCAACAGTCAGTAGTCAGTATTACCAACAATCAGTATTGCCAACAGTCAGTAGTCAGTATTACCAACAGGCAGTAGTCAGTATTACCAACAGTCAGTAGTCAGTATTACCAACAGTCAGTATTACCAACAGTCAGTATTACCAACAGTCAGTAGTCAGTACTATCAACAGTCAGTAGTCAGTATTACCAACAGGCAGTAGTCAGTACTACCAACAGTCAGTAGTCAGTACTACCAACAGTCAGTATTACCAACAGTCAGTAGTCAGTATTACCAACAATCAGTATTGCCAACAGTCAGTAGTCAGTATTACCAACAGGCAGTAGTCAGTATTACCAACAGTCAGTATTACCAACAGTCAGTAGTCAGTATTACCAACAGTCAGTATTACCAACAGGCAGTAGTCAGTATTACCAACAGGCAGTAATCAGTATTACCAACAGTCAGTATTACCAAGAGGCAGTAGTCAGTATTACCAACAGTCAGTATTACCAACAGTCAGTAGTCAGTATTACAAACAGTCAGTATTACCAACAGTCAGTAGTGAGTATTACCAACAGTCAGTAGTCAGTATTGCCAACAGTCAGTAGTCAGTATTACCAACAGGCAGTAGTCAGTATTACCAACAGTCAGTAGTCAGTATTACCAACAGCCAGTAGTAAGTATTACCAACAGGCAGTAGTCAGTACTACCAACAGTCAGAATTCAGTATTACCAACAGTCAGTATTACCAACAGTCAGTATTACCAACAGTCAGTAGTCAGTATTGCCAACAGTCAGTAGTCAGTATTGCGAACAGTCAGTAGTCAGTATTACCAACAGTCAGTAGTCAGTACTATCAACAGTCAGAATTCAGTATTACCAACAGTCAGTATTCAGTATTACCAAAAGGCAGTAGTCAGTACTACCAACAGTCAGTAGTCAGTATTACTAACAGTCAGTAGTCAGTATTACCAACAGTCAGTAGTCAGTATTACCAACAGGCATTACTCAGTACTACCAACAGTCAGTAGTCAGTATTACCAACAGTCAGTAGTCAGTATTACCAACAGTCAGTAGTCAGTATTGCCAACAGTCAGTAGTCAGTACTACCAACAGTCAGTAGTCAGTATTACCAACAGGCAGTAGTCAGTATTACCAATATTCAGAAGTCAGTATTACCAACATGCAGTAGTCAGTACTACCAACAGTCAGTAGTCAGTATTACCAACAGGCAGTAGTCAGTATTACCAACAGTCAGTAGTCAGTATTACCAACAGTCAGTAGTCAGTATGACCAACAGTCAGTAGTCAGTATTACCAACAGTCAGTAGTCAGTATTACCAACAGTCAGTAGTCAGTATTACCAACAGTCAGTATTACCAACAGTCAGTATTACCAACAGTCAGTAGTCAGTATTACCAACAGTCAGTATTACCAACAGTCAGCAGTCAGTAATAAAAACAGTCAGTAGTCAGTATTAACCAAAAGTCAGTAGTCAGTATTACCAACAGTCAGAAGTCAGTATTACCAACAGTCAGTATTACCAACAGTCAGTAGTCAGTATTACCAACAGTCAGTATTGCCAACAGACAGTAGTCAGTATTACCAACAGTCAGCAGTCAGTATTACCAACAGTCAGTATTACCAACAGTCAGTATTACCAACAGTCAGTAGTCAGTATTACCAACATGCAGTAGTCAGTACTACCAACAGTCAGTATTACCAACAGTAGTAGTCAGTATTACCAACAGTCAGTATTACCAACAGTCAGTAGTCAGTATTACCAACAGTCAGTATTGCCAACAGACAGTAGTCAGTATTACCAACAGTCAGTAGTCAGTATTACCAACAGTCACTAGTCAGTATTACCAACAGTCAGTATTACCAACAGTCAGTATTACCAACAGTCAGTAGTCAGTATTACCAACAATCAGTATTGCCAACAGTCAGTAGTCAGTATTACCAACAGGCAGTAGTCAGTATTACCAACAGTCAGTAGTCAGTATTACCAACAGTCAGTATTACCAACAGTCAGTATTACCAACAGTCAGTAGTCAGTACTATCAACAGTCAGTAGTCAGTATTACCAACAGGCAGTAGTCAGTACTACCAACAGTCAGTAGTCAGTACTACCAACAGTCAGTATTACCAACAGTCAGTAGTCAGTATTACCAACAATCAGTATTGCCAACAGTCAGTAGTCAGTATTACCAACAGGCAGTAGTCAGTATTACCAACAGTCAGTATTACCAACAGTCAGTAGTCAGTATTACCAACAGTCAGTATTACCAACGGGCAGTAGTCAGTATTACCAACAGGCAGTAATCAGTATTACCAACAGTCAGTATTACCAACAGTCAGTAGTCAGTATTACAAACAGTCAGTATTACCAACAGTCAGTAGTGAGTATTACCAACAGTCAGTAGTCAGTATTGCCAACAGTCAGTAGTCAGTATTACCAACAGGCAGTAGTCAGTATTACCAACAGTCAGTAGTCAGTATTACCAACAGCCAGTAGTCAGTATTACCAACAGGCAGTAGTCAGTACTACCAACAGTCAGTAGTCAGTATTACCAACAGTCAGTATTACCAACAGTCAGTATTACCAACAGTCAGTAGTCAGTATTGCCAACAGTCAGTAGTCAGTATTGCCAACAGTCAGTAGTCAGTATTACCAACAGTCAGTAGTCAGTACTATCAACAGTCAGAATTCAGTATTACCAACAGTCAGTATTCAGTATTACCAAAAGGCAGTAGTCAGTACTACCAACAGTCAGTAGTCAGTATTACTAACAGTCAGTAGTCAGTATTACCAACAGTCAGTAGTCAGTATTACCAACAGGCATTAGTCAGTACTACCAACAGTCAGTAGTCAGTATTACCAACAGTCAGTAGTCAGTATTACCAACAGTCAGCAGTCAGTATTGCCAACAGTCAGTAGTCAGTACTACCAACAGTCAGTAGTCAGTATTACCAACAGGCAGTAGTCAGTATTACCAACAGTCAGAAGTCAGTATTACCAACAGGCAGTAGTCAGTACTACCAACAGTCAGTAGTCAGTATTACCAACAGGCAGTAGTCAGTATTACCAACAGTCAGTAGTCAGTATTACCAACAGTCAGTAGTCAGTATGACCAACAGTCAGTAGTCAGTATTACCAACAGTCAGTAGTCAGTATTACCAACAGTCAGTAGTCAGTATTACCAACAGTCAGTATTACCAACAGTCAGTAGTCAGTATTACCAACAGGCAGTAGTCAGTACTACCAACAGTCAGTATTACCAACAGTAGTAGTCAGTATTACCAACAGTCAGTATTACCAACAGTCAGTAGTCAGTATTACCAACAGTCAGTATTGCCAACAGACAGTAGTCAGTATTACCAACAGTCAGTAGTCAGTATTACCAACAGTCAGTAGTCAGTATTACCAACAGGCATTAGTCAGTACTACCAACAGTCAGTAGTCAGTATTACCAACAGTCAGTAGTCAGTATTACCAACAGTCAGCAGTCAGTATTGCCAACAGTCAGTAGTCAGTACTACCAACAGTCAGTAGTCAGTATTACCAACAGGCAGTAGTCAGTATTACCAACAGTCAGAAGTCAGTATTACCAACAGGCAGTAGTCAGTACTACCAACAGTCAGTAGTCAGTATTACCAACAGGCAGTAGTCAGTATTACCAACAGTCAGTAGTCAGTACTACCAACAGTCAGTAGTCAGTATTACCAACAGTCAGTAGTCAGTATTACCAACAGTCAGTATTACCAACAGTCAGTAGTCAGTACTATCAACAGTCAGTAGTCAGTATTACCAACAGGCAGTAGTCAGTATTACCAAAAGTCAGTAGTCAGTATTACCAACAGTCAGTATTGCCAACAGTCAGTAGTCAGTATTACCAACATTCAGTAGTCAGTATTACCAACAGTCAGTATTACCAACAGTCAGTATTGCCAACAGTCAGTAGTCAGTATAACCAACAGTCAGTAGTCAGTATTACCAACAGTCAGTAGTCAGTATTACCAACAGTCAGTATTACCAACAGCCAGTAGTCAGTATTACCAACAGGCAGTAGTCAGTATTACCAACAGTCAGAAGTCAGTATTTCCAACAGGCAGTAGTCAGTACTACCAACAGTCAGTAGTCAGTTCTACCAACAGTCAGTATTACCAACAGTCAGTATTACCAACAGTCAGTAGTCAGTATTACCAACAGTCAGTATTGCCAACAGACAGTAGTCAGTATTACCAACAGTCACTAGTCAGTATTACCAACAGTCAGTATTACCAACAGTCAGTATTACCAACAGTCAGTAGTCAGTATTACCAACAGGCAGTAGTCAGTACTACCAACAGTCAGTAGTCAGTTCTACCAACAGTCAGTATTACCAACAGTCAGTAGTCAGTATTACCAACAATCAGTATTGCCAACAGTCAGTAGTCAGTATTACCAACAGGCAGTAGTCAGTATTACCAACAGTCAGTAGTCAGTATTACCAACAGTCAGTATTACCAACAGTCAGTATTACCAACAGTCAGTAGTCAGTATTGCCAACAGTCAGTAGTCAGTATTGCCAACAGTCAGTAGTCAGTATTACCAACAGTCAGTAGTCAGTACAATCAACAGTCAGAATTCAGTATTACCAACAGTCAGTATTCAGTATTACCAAAAGGCAGTAGCCAGTACTACCAACAGTCAGTAGTCAGTATTACTAACAGTCAGTAGTCAGTATTACCAACAGTCAGTAGTCAGTATTACCAACAGTCAGTAGTCAGTATTACCAACAGGCAGTAGTCAGTATTACCAACAGTCAGAAGTCAGTATTACCAACAGGCAGTAGTCAGTACTACCAACAGTCAGTAGTCAGTATTACCAACAGGCAGTAGTCAGTATTACCAACAGTCAGTAGTCAGTATTACCAACAGTCAGTAGTCAGTATGACCAACAGTCAGTAGTCAGTATTACCAACAGTCAGTAGTCAGTATTACCAACAGTCAGTAGTCAGTATTACCAACAGTCAGTATTACCAACAGTCAGTATTACCAACAGTCAGTAGTCAGTATTACCAACAGTCAGTATTACCAACAATCAGCAGTCAGTAATAAAAACAGTCAGTAGTCAGTATTACCAAAAGTCAGTAGTCAGTATTACCAACAGTCAGAAGTCAGTATTACCAACAGTCAGTATTACCAACAGTCAGTAGTCAGTATTACCAACAGTCAGTATTGCCAACAGACAGTAGTCAGTATTACCAACAGTCAGCAGTCAGTATTACCAACAGTCAGTATTACCAACAGTCAGTAGTCAGTATTACCAACAGGCAGTAGTCAGTACTACCAACAGTCAGTATTACCAACAGTAGTAGTCAGTATTACGAACAGTCAGTATTACCAACAGTCAGTAGTCAGTATTACCAACAGTCAGTATTGCCAACAGACAGTAGTCAGTATTACCAACAGTCAGTAGCCAGTATTACCAACAGTCACTAGTCAGTATTACCAACAGTCAGTATTACCAACAGTCAGTATTACCAACAGTCAGTAGTCAGTATTAACAACAGGCAGTAGTCAGTACTACCAACAGTCAGTAGTCAGTTCTACCAACAGTCAGTATTACCAACAGTCAGTAGTCAGTATTACCAACAATCAGTATTGCCAACAGTCAGTAGTCAGTATTACCAACAGGCAGTAGTCAGTATTACCAACAGTCAGTAGTCAGTATTACCAACAGTCAGTATTACCAACAGTCAGTATTACCAACAGTCAGTAGTCAGTACTATCAACAGTCAGTAGTCAGTATTACCAACAGGCAGTAGTCAGTACTACCAACAGTCAGTAGTCAGTACTACCAACAGTCAGTATTACCAACAGTCAGTAGTCAGTATTACCAACAATCAGTATTGCCAACAGTCAGTAGTCAGTATTACCAACAGGCAGTAGTCAGTACTACCAACAGTCAGTATTACCAACAGTAGTAGTCAGTATTACCAACAGTCAGTATTACCAACAGTCAGTAGTCAGTATTACCAACAGTCAGTATTGCCAACAGACAGTAGTCAGTATTACCAACAGTCAGTAGTCAGTATTACCAACAGTCACTAGTCAGTATTACCAACAGTCAGTATTACCAACAGTCAGTATTACCAACAGTCAGTAGTCAGTATTAACAACAGGCAGTAGTCAGTACTACCAACAGTCAGTAGTCAGTTCTACCAACAGTCAGTATTACCAACAGTCAGTAGTCAGTATTACCAACAATCAGTATTGCCAACAGTCAGTAGTCAGTATTACCAACAGGCAGTAGTCAGTATTACCAACAGTCAGTAGTCAGTATTACCAACAGTCAGTATTACCAACAGTCAGTATTACCAACAGTCAGTAGTCAGTACTATCAACAGTCAGTAGTCAGTATTACCAACAGGCAGTAGTCAGTACTACCAACAGTCAGTAGTCAGTACTACCAACAGTCAGTATTACCAACAGTCAGTAGTCAGTATTACCAACAATCAGTATTGCCAACAGTCAGTAGTCAGTATTACCAACAGGCAGTAGTCAGTATTACCAACAGTCAGAAGTCAGTATTACCAACAGTCAGTATTACCAACAGTCAGTAGTCAGTATTACCAACAGTCAGTATTGCCAACAGACAGTAGTCACTACTACCAACAGTCAGTAGTTAGTATTACCAACAGTCAGTAGTCAGTATTACCAACAGTCAGTATTACCAACAGTCAGTAATCAGTATTACCAACAGGCAGTAGTCAGTACTACCAACAGTCAGTATTACCAACAGTAGTAGTCAGTATTACCAACAGTCAGTATTACCAACAGTCAGTATTACCAACAGTCAGTAGTCAGTATTACCAAGTGTCAGTAGTCAGTATTACCAACAGTCAGTAGTCAGTATTACCAACAGTCAGTAGTCAGTATTACCAACAGTCAGTAGTCAGTACTATCAACAGTCAGTAGTCAGTATTACCAACAGTCAGTAGTCAGTACTACCAACAGTCAGTAGTCAGTATTACCAACAGTCAGTAGTCAGTATTACCAACAGTCAGTATTACCAACAGTCAGTAGTCAGTACTATCAACAGTCAGTAGTCAGTATTACCAACAGGCAGTAGTCAGTATTACCAAAAGTCAGTAGTCAGTATTACCAACAGTCAGTATTGCCAACAGTCAGTAGTCAGTATTACCAACATTCAGTAGTCAGTATTACCAACAGTCAGTATTACCAACAGTCAGTATTGCCAACAGTCAGTAGTCAGTATAACCAACAGTCAGTAGTCAGTATTACCAACAGTCAGTAGTCAGTATTACCAACAGTCAGTATTACCAACAGCCAGTAGTCAGTATTACCAACAGGCAGTAGTCAGTATTACCAACAGTCAGAAGTCAGTATTACCAACAGGCAGTAGTCAGTACTACCAACAGTCAGTAGTCAGTTCTACCAACAGTCAGTATTACCAACAGTCAGTATTACCAACAGTCAGTAGTCAGTATTACCAACAGTCAGTATTGCCAACAGACAGTAGTCAGTATTACCAACAGTCACTAGTCAGTATTACCAACAGTCAGTATTACCAACAGTCAGTATTACCAACAGTCAGTAGTCAGTATTACCAACAGGCAGTAGTCAGTACTACCAACAGTCAGTAGTCAGTTCTACCAACAGTCAGTATTACCAACAGTCAGTAGTCAGTATTACCAACAATCAGTATTGCCAACAGTCAGTAGTCAGTATTACCAACAGGCAGTAGTCAGTATTACCAACAGTCAGTAGTCAGTATTACCAACAGTCAGTATTACCAACAGTCAGTATTACCAACAGTCAGTAGTCAGTACTATCAACAGTCAGTAGTCAGTATTACCAACAGGCAGTAGTCAGTACTACCAACAGTCAGTAGTCAGTACTACCAACAGTCAGTATTACCAACAGTCAGTAGTCAGTATTACCAACAATCAGTATTGCCAACAGTCAGTAGTCAGTATTACCAACAGGCAGTAGTCAGTATTACCAACAGTCAGAAGTCAGTATTACCAACAGTCAGTATTACCAACAGTCAGTATTCAGTATTACCAACAGTCAGTATTGCCAACAGACAGTAGTCACTACTACCAACAGTCAGTAGTTAGTATTACCAACAGTCAGTAGTCAGTATTACCAACAGTCAGTATTACCAACAGTCAGTATTACCAACAGTCAGTAATCAGTATTACCAACAGGCATTAGTCAGTACTACCAACAGTCAGTAGTCAGTATTACCAACAGTCAGTAGTCAGTATTACCAACAGGCAGTAGTCAGTATTACCAACAGTCAGAAGTCAGTATTACCAACAGGCAGTAGTCAGTACTACCAACAGTCAGTAGTCAGTATTACCAACAGGCAGTAGTCAGTATTACCAACAGTCAGTAGTCAGTATTACCAACAGTCAGTAGTCAGTATGACCAACAGTCAGTAGTCAGTATTACCAACAGTCAGTAGTCAGTATTACCAACAGTCAGTAGTCAGTATTACCAACAGTCAGTATTACCAACAGTCAGTATTACCAACAGTCAGTAGTCAGTATTACCAACAGTCAGTATTACCAACAATCAGCAGTCAGTAATAAAAACAGTCAGTAGTCAGTATTACCAAAAGTCAGTAGTCAGTATTACCAACAGTCAGAAGTCAGTATTACCAACAGTCAGTATTACCAACAGTCAGTAGTCAGTATTACCAACAGTCAGTATTGCCAACAGACAGTAGTCAGTATTACCAACAGTCAGCAGTCAGTATTACCAACAGTCAGTATTACCAACAGTCAGTAGTCAGTATTACCAACAGGCAGTAGTCAGTACTACCAACAGTCAGTATTACCAACAGTAGTAGTCAGTATTACCAACAGTCAGTATTACCAACAGTCAGTAGTCAGTATTACCAACAGTCAGTATTGCCAACAGACAGTAGTCAGTATTACCAACAGTCAGTAGTCAGTATTACCAACAGTCACTAGTCAGTATTACCAACAGTCAGTATTACCAACAGTCAGTATTACCAACAGTCAGTAGTCAGTATTAACAACAGGCAGTAGTCAGTACTACCAACAGTCAGTAGTCAGTTCTACCAACAGTCAGTATTACCAACAGTCAGTAGTCAGTATTACCAACAATCAGTATTGCCAACAGTCAGTAGTCAGTATTACCAACAGGCAGTAGTCAGTATTACCAACAGTCAGTAGTCAGTATTACCAACAGTCAGTATTACCAACAGTCAGTATTACCAACAGTCAGTAGTCAGTACTATCAACAGTCAGTAGTCAGTATTACCAACAGGCAGTAGTCAGTACTACCAACAGTCAGTAGTCAGTACTACCAACAGTCAGTATTACCAACAGTCAGTAGTCAGTATTACCAACAATCAGTATTGCCAACAGTCAGTAGTCAGTATTACCAACAGGCAGTAGTCAGTACTACCAACAGTCAGTATTACCAACAGTAGTAGTCAGTATTACCAACAGTCAGTATTACCAACAGTCAGTAGTCAGTATTACCAACAGTCAGTATTGCCAACAGACAGTAGTCAGTATTACCAACAGTCAGTAGTCAGTATTACCAACAGTCACTAGTCAGTATTACCAACAGTCAGTATTACCAACAGTCAGTATTACCAACAGTCAGTAGTCAGTATTAACAACAGGCAGTAGTCAGTACTACCAACAGTCAGTAGTCAGTTCTACCAACAGTCAGTATTACCAACAGTCAGTAGTCAGTATTACCAACAATCAGTATTGCCAACAGTCAGTAGTCAGTATTACCAACAGGCAGTAGTCAGTATTACCAACAGTCAGTAGTCAGTATTACCAACAGTCAGTATTACCAACAGTCAGTATTACCAACAGTCAGTAGTCAGTACTATCAACAGTCAGTAGTCAGTATTACCAACAGGCAGTAGTCAGTACTACCAACAGTCAGTAGTCAGTACTACCAACAGTCAGTATTACCAACAGTCAGTAGTCAGTATTACCAACAATCAGTATTGCCAACAGTCAGTAGTCAGTATTACCAACAGGCAGTAGTCAGTACTACCAACAGTCAGTATTACCAACAGTAGTAGTCAGTATTACCAACAGTCAGTATTACCAACAGTCAGTAGTCAGTATTACCAACAGTCAGTATTGCCAACAGACAGTAGTCAGTATTACCAACAGTCAGTAGTCAGTATTACCAACAGTCACTAGTCAGTATTACCAACAGTCAGTATTACCAACAGTCAGTATTACCAACAGTCAGTAGTCAGTATTAACAACAGGCAGTAGTCAGTACTACCAACAGTCAGTAGTCAGTTCTACCAACAGTCAGTATTACCAACAGTCAGTAGTCAGTATTACCAACAATCAGTATTGCCAACAGTCAGTAGTCAGTATTACCAACAGGCAGTAGTCAGTATTACCAACAGTCAGTAGTCAGTATTACCAACAGTCAGTATTACCAACAGTCAGTATTACCAACAGTCAGTAGTCAGTACTATCAACAGTCAGTAGTCAGTATTACCAACAGGCAGTAGTCAGTACTACCAACAGTCAGTAGTCAGTACTACCAACAGTCAGTATTACCAACAGTCAGTAGTCAGTATTACCAACAATCAGTATTGCCAACAGTCAGTAGTCAGTATTACCAACAGGCAGTAGTCAGTATTACCAACAGTCAGAAGTCAGTATTACCAACAGTCAGTATTACCAACAGTCAGTAGTCAGTATTACCAACAGTCAGTATTGCCAACAGACAGTAGTCACTACTACCAACAGTCAGTAGTTAGTATTACCAACAGTCAGTAGTCAGTATTACCAACAGTCAGTATTACCAACAGTCAGTAATCAGTATTACCAACAGGCAGTAGTCAGTACTACCAACAGTCAGTATTACCAACAGTAGTAGTCAGTATTACCAACAGTCAGTATTACCAACAGTCAGTATTACCAACAGTCAGTAGTCAGTATTACCAAGTGTCAGTAGTCAGTATTACCAACAGTCAGTAGTCAGTATTACCAACAGTCAGTAGTCAGTATTACCAACAGTCAGTAGTCAGTACTATCAACAGTCAGTAGTCAGTATTACCAACAGTCAGTAGTCAGTACTACCAACAGTCAGTAGTCAGTATTACCAACAGTCAGTAGTCAGTATTACCAACAGTCAGTATTACCAACAGTCAGTAGTCAGTACTATCAACAGTCAGTAGTCAGTATTACCAACAGGCAGTAGTCAGTATTACCAAAAGTCAGTAGTCAGTATTACCAACAGTCAGTATTGCCAACAGTCAGTAGTCAGTATTACCAACATTCAGTAGTCAGTATTACCAACAGTCAGTATTACCAACAGTCAGTATTGCCAACAGTCAGTAGTCAGTATAACCAACAGTCAGTAGTCAGTATTACCAACAGTGAGTAGTCAGTATTACCAACAGTCAGTATTACCAACAGCCAGTAGTCAGTATTACCAACAGGCAGTAGTCAGTATTACCAACAGTCAGAAGTCAGTATTACCAACAGGCAGTAGTCAGTACTACCAACAGTCAGTAGTCAGTTCTACCAACAGTCAGTATTACCAACAGTCAGTATTACCAACAGTCAGTAGTCAGTATTACCAACAGTCAGTATTGCCAACAGACAGTAGTCAGTATTACCAACAGTCACTAGTCAGTATTACCAACAGTCAGTATTACCAACAGTCAGTATTACCAACAGTCAGTAGTCAGTATTACCAACAGGCAGTAGTCAGTACTACCAACAGTCAGTAGTCAGTTCTACCAACAGTCAGTATTACCAACAGTCAGTAGTCAGTATTACCAACAATCAGTATTGCCAACAGTCAGTAGTCAGTATTACCAACAGGCAGTAGTCAGTATTACCAACAGTCAGTAGTCAGTATTACCAACAGTCAGTATTACCAACAGTCAGTATTACCAACAGTCAGTAGTCAGTACTATCAACAGTCAGTAGTCAGTATTACCAACAGGCAGTAGTCAGTACTACCAACAGTCAGTAGTCAGTACTACCAACAGTCAGTATAACCAACAGTCAGTAGTCAGTATTACCAACAATCAGTATTGCCAACAGTCAGTAGTCAGTATTACCAACAGGCAGTAGTCAGTATTACCAACAGTCAGAAGTCAGTATTACCAACAGTCAGTATTACCAACAGTCAGTATTCAGTATTAGCAACAGTCAGTATTGCCAACAGACAGTAGTCACTACTACCAACAGTCAGTAGTTAGTATTACCAACAGTCAGTAGTCAGTATTACCAACAGTCAGTATTACCAACAGTCAGTATTACCAACAGTCAGTAATCAGTATTACCAACAGGCAGTAGTCAGTACTACCAACAGTCAGTATTACCAACAGTAGTAGTCAGTATTACCAACAGTCAGTATTACCAACAGTCAGTATTACCAACAGTCAGTAGTCAGTATTACCAAGTGTCAGTAGTCAGTATTACCAACAGTCAGTAGTCAGTATTACCAACAGTCAGTAGTCAGTATTACCAACATTCAGTAGTCAGTACTATCAACAGTCAGTAGTCAGTATTACCAACAGTCAGTAGTCAGTACTACCAACAGTCAGTAGTCAGTATTACCAACAGTCAGTAGTCAGTATTACCAACAGTCAGTATTACCAACAGTCAGTAGTCAGTATTACCAACAGTCAGTATTGCCACGAGTCAGTAGTCAGTATTACCAACAGGCAGTAGTCAGTATTACCAACAGTCAGAAGTCAGTATTACCAACAGTCAGTATTACCAACAGTCAGTAGTCAGTATTACCAACAGTCAGTATTGCCAACAGACAGTAGTCAGTATTACCAACAGTCAGTAGTCAGTATTACCAACAGTCAGTAGTCAGTATTACCAACAGTCAGTATTACCAACAGTCAGTATTACCAACAGTCAGTAGTCAGTTTTACCAACAGGCAGTAGTCAGTACTACCAACAGTCAGTATTACCAACAGTCAGTATTACCAACAGTCAGTAGTCAGTATTACCAACAGTCAGTAGTCAGTATTACCAACAGTCAGTATTACCAACAGTCAGTATTACCAACAGTCAGTAGTCAGTATTACCAACAGTCAGTATTACCAACAGTCAGCAGTCAGTAATAAAAACAGTCAGTAGTCAGTATTACCAAAAGTCAGTAGCCAGTATTACCAACAGTCAGAAGTCAGTATTACCAACAGTCAGTATTACCAACAGTCAGTAGTCAGTATTACCAACAGTCAGTATTGCCAACAGACAGTAGTCACTACTACCAACAGTCAGTAGTTAGTATTACCAACAGTCAGTAGTCAGTATTACCAACAGTCAGTATTACCAACAGTCAGTATTACCAACAGTCAGTAATCAGTATTACCAACAGGCAGTAGTCAGTACTACCAACAGTCAGTATTACCAACAGTAGTAGTCAGTATTACCAACAGTCAGTATTACCAACAGGCAGTAGTCAGTATTACCAACAGGCAGTAGTCAGTATTACCAACAGTCAGTATTACCAACAGTCAGTAGTCAGTATTACAAACAGTCAGTATTACCAACAGTCAGTAGTGAGTATTACCAACAGTCAGTAGTCAGTATTGCCAACAGTCAGTAGTCAGTATTACCAACAGGCAGTAGTCAGTATTACCAACAGTCAGTAGTCAGTATTACCAACAGCCAGTAGTCAGTATTACCAACAGGCAGTAGTCAGTACTACCAACAGTCAGTAGTCAGTATTACCAACAGTCAGTATTACCAACAGTCAGTATTACCAACAGTCAGTAGTCAGTATTGCCAACAGTCAGTAGTCAGTATTGCCAACAGTCAGTAGTCAGTATTACCAACAGTCAGTAGTCAGTACTATCAACAGTCAGAATTCAGTATTACCAACAGTCAGTATTCAGTATTACCAAAAGGCAGTAGTCAGTACTACCAACAGTCAGTAGTCAGTATTACTAACAGTCAGTAGTCAGTATTACCAACAGTCAGTAGTCAGTATTACCAACAGGCATTAGTCAGTACTACCAACAGTCAGTAGTCAGTATTACCAACAGTCAGTAGTCAGTATTACCAACAGTCAGTAGTCAGTATTGCCAACAGTCAGTAGTCAGTACTACCAACAGTCAGTAGTCAGTATTACCAACAGGCAGTAGTCAGTATTACCAACAGTCAGAAGTCAGTATTACCAACAGTCAGTATTACCAACAGTCAGTAGTCAGTATTACCAACAGTCAGTATTGCCAACAGACATTAGTCAGTATTACCAACAGTCAGTAGTCAGTATTACCAACAGTCAGTAGTCAGTATTACCAACAGTCAGTATTACCAACAGTCAGTATTACCAACAGTCAGTAGTCAGTTTTACCAACAGGCAGTAGTCAGTACTACCAACAGTCAGTATTACCAACAGTCAGTAGTCAGTATTACCAACAGTCAGTATTACCAACAGTCAGTATTACCAACAGTCAGTAGTCAGTATTACCAACAGTCAGTATTACCAACAGTCAGCAGTCAGTAATAAAAACAGTCAGTAGTCAGTATTACCAAAAGTCAGTAGTCAGTATTACCAACAGTCAGAAGTCAGTATTACCAACAGTCAGTATTACCAACAGTCAGTAGTCAGTATTACCAACAGTCAGTATTGCCAACAGACAGTAGTCACTACTACCAACAGTCAGTAGTTAGTATTACCAACAGTCAGTAGTCAGTATTACCAACAGTCAGTATTACCAACAGTCAGTATTACCAACAGTCAGTAATCAGTATTACCAACAGGCAGTAGTCAGTACTACCAACAGTCAGTATTACCAACAGTAGTAGTCAGTATTACCAACAGTCAGTATTACCAACAGTCAGTATTACCAACAGTCAGTAGTCAGTATTACCAAGTGTCAGTAGTCAGTATTACCAACAGTCAGTAGTCAGTATTACCAACAGTCAGTAGTCAGTATTACCAACAGTCAGTAGTCAGTACTATCAACAGTCAGTAGTCAGTATTACCAACAGTCAGTAGTCAGTACTACCAACAGTCAGTAGTCAGTATTACCAACAGTCAGTAGTCAGTATTACCAACAGTCAGTATTACCAACAGTCAGTAGTCAGTACTATCAACAGTCAGTAGTCACTATTACCATCAGGCAGTAGTCAGTATTACCAAAAGTCAGTAGTCAGTATTACCAACAGTCAGTATTGCCAACAGTCAGTAGTCAGTATTACCAACATTCAGTAGTCAGTATTACCAACAGTCAGTATTACCAACAGTCAGTATTGCCAACAGTCAGTAGTCAGTATAACCAACAGTCAGTAGTCAGTATTACCAACAGTCAGTAGTCAGTATTACCAACAGTCAGTATTACCAACAGCCAGTAGTCAGTATTACCAACAGGCAGTAGTCAGTATTACCAACAGTCAGAAGTCAGTATTACCAACAGGCAGTAGTCAGTACTACCAACAGTCAGTAGTCAGTTCTACCAACAGTCAGTATTACCAACAGTCAGTAGTCAGTATTACCAACAATCAGTATTGCCAACAGTCAGTAGTCAGTATTACCAACAGGCAGTAGTCAGTATTACCAACAGTCAGTAGTCAGTATTACCAACAGTCAGTATTACCAACAGTCAGTATTACCAACAGTCAGTAGTCAGTACTATCAACAGTCAGTAGTCAGTATTACCAACAGGCAGTAGTCAGTACTACCAACAGTCAGTAGTCAGTACTACCAACAGTCAGTATTACCAACAGTCAGTAGTCAGTATTACCAACAATCAGTATTGCCAACAGTCAGTAGTCAGTATTACCAACAGGCAGTAGTCAGTATTACCAACAGTCAGAAGTCAGTATTACCAACAGTCAGTATTACCAACAGTCAGTATTCAGTATTAGCAACAGTCAGTATTGCCAACAGACAGTAGTCACTACTACCAACAGTCAGTAGTTAGTATTACCAACAGTCAGTAGTCAGTATTACCAACAGTCAGTATTACCAACAGTCAGTATTACCAACAGTCAGTAATCAGTATTACCAACAGGCAGTAGTCAGTACTACCAACAGTCAGTATTACCAACAGTAGTAGTCAGTATTACCAACAGTCAGTATTACCAACAGTCAGTATTACCAACAGTCAGTAGTCAGTATTACCAAGTGTCAGTAGTCAGTATTACCAACAGTCAGTAGTCAGTATTACCAACAGTCAGTAGTCAGTATTACCAACATTCAGTAGTCAGTACTATCAACAGTCAGTAGTCAGTATTACCAACAGTCAGTAGTCAGTACTACCAACAGTCAGTAGTCAGTATTACCAACAGTCAGTAGTCAGTATTACCAACAGTCAGTATTACCAACAGTCAGTAGTCAGTATTACCAACAGTCAGTATTGCCACGAGTCAGTAGTCAGTATTACCAACAGGCAGTAGTCAGTATTACCAACAGTCAGAAGTCAGTATTACCAACAGTCAGTATTACCAACAGTCAGTAGTCAGTATTACCAACAGTCAGTATTGCCAACAGACAGTAGTCAGTATTACCAACAGTCAGTAGTCAGTATTACCAACAGTCAGTAGTCAGTATTACCAACAGTCAGTATTACCAACAGTCAGTATTACCAACAGTCAGTAGTCAGTTTTACCAACAGGCAGTAGTCAGTACTACCAACAGTCAGTATTACCAACAGTCAGTATTACCAACAGTCAGTAGTCAGTATTACCAACAGTCAGTAGTCAGTATTACCAACAGTCAGTATTACCAACAGTCAGTATTACCAACAGTCAGTAGTCAGTATTACCAACAGTCAGTATTACCAACAGTCAGCAGTCAGTAATAAAAACAGTCAGTAGTCAGTATTACCAAAAGTCAGTAGCCAGTATTACCAACAGTCAGAAGTCAGTATTACCAACAGTCAGTATTACCAACAGTCAGTAGTCAGTATTACCAACAGTCAGTATTGCCAACAGACAGTAGTCACTACTACCAACAGTCAGTAGTTAGTATTACCAACAGTCAGTAGTCAGTATTACCAACAGTCAGTATTACCAACAGTCAGTATTACCAACAGTCAGTAATCAGTATTACCAACAGGCAGTAGTCAGTACTACCAACAGTCAGTATTACCAACAGTAGTAGTCAGTATTACCAACAGTCAGTATTACCAACAGGCAGTAGTCAGTATTACCAACAGGCAGTAGTCAGTATTACCAACAGTCAGTATTACCAACAGTCAGTAGTCAGTATTACAAACAGTCAGTATTACCAACAGTCAGTAGTGAGTATTACCAACAGTCAGTAGTCAGTATTGCCAACAGTCAGTAGTCAGTATTACCAACAGGCAGTAGTCAGTATTACCAACAGTCAGTAGTCAGTATTACCAACAGCCAGTAGTCAGTATTACCAACAGGCAGTAGTCAGTACTACCAACAGTCAGTAGTCAGTATTACCAACAGTCAGTATTACCAACAGTCAGTATTACCAACAGTCAGTAGTCAGTATTGCCAACAGTCAGTAGTCAGTATTGCCAACAGTCAGTAGTCAGTATTACCAACAGTCAGTAGTCAGTACTATCAACAGTCAGAATTCAGTATTACCAACAGTCAGTATTCAGTATTACCAAAAGGCAGTAGTCAGTACTACCAACAGTCAGTAGTCAGTATTACTAACAGTCAGTAGTCAGTATTACCAACAGTCAGTAGTCAGTATTACCAACAGGCATTAGTCAGTACTACCAACAGTCAGTAGTCAGTATTACCAACAGTCAGTAGTCAGTATTACCAACAGTCAGTAGTCAGTATTGCCAACAGTCAGTAGTCAGTACTACCAACAGTCAGTAGTCAGTATTACCAACAGGCAGTAGTCAGTATTACCAACAGTCAGAAGTCAGTATTACCAACAGTCAGTATTACCAACAGTCAGTAGTCAGTATTACCAACAGTCAGTATTGCCAACAGACATTAGTCAGTATTACCAACAGTCAGTAGTCAGTATTACCAACAGTCAGTAGTCAGTATTACCAACAGTCAGTATTACCAACAGTCAGTATTACCAACAGTCAGTAGTCAGTTTTACCAACAGGCAGTAGTCAGTACTACCAACAGTCAGTATTACCAACAGTCAGTAGTCAGTATTACCAACAGTCAGTATTACCAACAGTCAGTATTACCAACAGTCAGTAGTCAGTATTACCAACAGTCAGTATTACCAACAGTCAGCAGTCAGTAATAAAAACAGTCAGTAGTCAGTATTACCAAAAGTCAGTAGTCAGTATTACCAACAGTCAGAAGTCAGTATTACCAACAGTCAGTATTACCAACAGTCAGTAGTCAGTATTACCAACAGTCAGTATTGCCAACAGACAGTAGTCACTACTACCAACAGTCAGTAGTTAGTATTACCAACAGTCAGTAGTCAGTATTACCA
This sequence comes from Salmo salar, assembly GCF_965601325.2. Classification (NCBI taxonomy): domain Eukaryota; kingdom Metazoa; phylum Chordata; class Actinopteri; order Salmoniformes; family Salmonidae; genus Salmo; species Salmo salar. Next base: position 59,319,819 of record NC_138301.1, read on the forward strand.
ACAGTCAGTATTACCAACAGTCAGTATTACCAACAGTCAGTAATCAGTATTACCAACAGGCAGTAGTCAGTACTACCAACAGTCAGTATTACCAACAGTAGTAGTCAGTATTACCAACAGTCAGTATTACCAACAGTCAGTATTACCAACAGTCAGTAGTCAGTATTACCAAGTGTCAGTAGTCAGTATTACCAACAGTCAGTAGTCAGTATTACCAACAGTCAGTAGTCAGTATTACCAACAGTCAGTAGTCAGTACTATCAACAGTCAGTAGTCAGTATTACCAACAGTCAGTAGTCAGTACTACCAACAGTCAGTAGTCAGTATTACCAACAGTCAGTAGTCAGTATTACCAACAGTCAGTATTACCAACAGTCAGTAGTCAGTACTATCAACAGTCAGTAGTCACTATTACCATCAGGCAGTAGTCAGTATTACCAAAAGTCAGTAGTCAGTATTACCAACAGTCAGTATTGCCAACAGTCAGTAGTCAGTATTACCAACATTCAGTAGTCAGTATTACCAACAGTCAGTATTACCAACAGTCAGTATTGCCAACAGTCAGTAGTCAGTATAACCAACAGTCAGTAGTCAGTATTACCAACAGTCAGTAGTCAGTATTACCAACAGTCAGTATTACCAACAGCCAGTAGTCAGTATTACCAACAGGCAGTAGTCAGTATTACCAACAGTCAGAAGTCAGTATTACCAACAGGCAGTAGTCAGTACTACCAACAGTCAGTAGTCAGTTCTACCAACAGTCAGTATTACCAACAGTCAGTAGTCAGTATTACCAACAATCAGTATTGCCAACAGTCAGTAGTCAGTATTACCAACAGGCAGTAGTCAGTATTACCAACAGTCAGTAGTCAGTATTACCAACAGTCAGTATTACCAACAGTCAGTATTACCAACAGTCAGTAGTCAGTACTATCAACAGTCAGTAGTCAGTATTACCAACAGGCAGTAGTCAGTACTACCAACAGTCAGTAGTCAGTACTACCAACAGTCAGTATTACCAACAGTCAGTAGTCAGTATTACCAACAATCAGTATTGCCAACAGTCAGTAGTCAGTATTACCAACAGGCAGTAGTCAGTATTACCAACAGTCAGTATTACCAACAGTCAGTAGTCAGTATTACCAACAGTCAGTATTACCAACAGGCAGTAGTCAGTATTACCAACAGGCAGTAATCAGTATTACCAACAGTCAGTATTACCAAGAGGCAGTAGTCAGTATTACCAACAGTCAGTATTACCAACAGTCAGTAGTCAGTATTACAAACAGTCAGTATTACCAACAGTCAGTAGTGAGTATTACCAACAGTCAGTAGTCAGTATTGCCAACAGTCAGTAGTCAGTATTACCAACAGGCAGTAGTCAGTATTACCAACAGTCAGTAGTCAGTATTACCAACAGCCAGTAGTCAGTATTACCAACAGGCAGTAGTCAGTACTACCAACAGTCAGAATTCAGTATTACCAACAGTCAGTATTACCAACAGTCAGTATTACCAACAGTCAGTAGTCAGTATTGCCAACAGTCAGTAGTCAGTATTGCGAACAGTCAGTAGTCAGTATTACCAACAGTCAGTAGTCAGTACTATCAACAGTCAGAATTCAGTATTACCAACAGTCAGTATTCAGTATTACCAAAAGGCAGTAGTCAGTACTACCAACAGTCAGTAGTCAGTATTACTAACAGTCAGTAGTCAGTATTACCAACAGTCAGTAGTCAGTATTACCAACAGGCATTAGTCAGTACTACCAACAGTCAGTAGTCAGTATTACCAACAGTCAGTAGTCAGTATTACCAACAGTCAGTAGTCAGTATTGCCAACAGTCAGTAGTCAGTACTACCAACAGTCAGTAGTCAGTATTACCAACAGGCAGTAGTCAGTATTACCAATATTCAGAAGTCAGTATTACCAACAGGCAGTAGTCAGTACTACCAACAGTCAGTAGTCAGTATTACCAACAGGCAGTAGTCAGTATTACCAACAGTCAGTAGTCAGTATTACCAACAGTCAGAAGTCAGTATTACCAACAGGCAGTAGTCAGTACTACCAACAGTCAGTAGTCAGTTCTACCAACAGTCAGTATTACCAACAGTCAGTAGTCAGTATTACCAACAATCAGTATTGCCAACAGTCAGTAGTCAGTATTACCAACAGGCAGTAGTCAGTATTACCAACAGTCAGTAGTCAGTATTACCAACAGTCAGTATTACCAACAGTCAGTATTACCAACAGTCAGTAGTCAGTACTATCAACAGTCAGTAGTCAGTATTACCAACAGGCAGTAGTCAGTACTACCAACAGTCAGTAGTCAGTACTACCAACAGTCAGTATTACCAACAGTCAGTAGTCAGTATTACCAACAATCAGTATTGCCAACAGTCAGTAGTCAGTATTACCAACAGGCAGTAGTCAGTATTACCAACAGTCAGTATTACCAACAGTCAGTAGTCAGTATTACCAACAGTCAGTATTACCAACAGGCAGTAGTCAGTATTACCAACAGGCAGTAATCAGTATTACCAACAGTCAGTATTACCAAGAGGCAGTAGTCAGTATTACCAACAGTCAGTATTACCAACAGTCAGTAGTCAGTATTACAAACAGTCAGTATTACCAACAGTCAGTAGTGAGTATTACCAACAGTCAGTAGTCAGTATTGCCAACAGTCAGTAGTCAGTATTACCAACAGGCAGTAGTCAGTATTACCAACAGTCAGTAGTCAGTATTACCAACAGCCAGTAGTCAGTATTACCAACAGGCAGTAGTCAGTACTACCAACAGTCAGAATTCAGTATTACCAACAGTCAGTATTACCAACAGTCAGTATTACCAACAGTCAGTAGTCAGTATTGCCAACAGTCAGTAGTCAGTATTGCGAACAGTCAGTAGTCAGTATTACCAACAGTCAGTAGTCAGTACTATCAACAGTCAGAATTCAGTATTACCAACAGTCAGTATTCAGTATTACCAAAAGGCAGTAGTCAGTACTACCAACAGTCAGTAGTCAGTATTACTAACAGTCAGTAGTCAGTATTACCAACAGTCAGTAGTCAGTATTACCAACAGGCATTAGTCAGTACTACCAACAGTCAGTAGTCAGTATTACCAACAGTCAGTAGTCAGTATTACCAACAGTCAGTAGTCAGTATTGCCAACAGTCAGTAGTCAGTACTACCAACAGTCAGTAGTCAGTATTACCAACAGGCAGTAGTCAGTATTACCAATATTCAGAAGTCAGTATTACCAACAGGCAGTAGTCAGTACTACCAACAGTCAGTAGTCAGTATTACCAACAGGCAGTAGTCAGTATTACCAACAGTCAGTAGTCAGTATTACCAACAGTCAGTAGTCAGTATGACCAACAGTCAGTAGTCAGTATTACCAACAGTCAGTAGTCAGTATTACCAACAGTCAGTAGTCAGTATTACCAACAGTCAGTATTACCAACAGTCAGTATTACCAACAGTCAGTAGTCAGTATTACCAACAGTCAGTATTACCAACAGTCAGCAGTCAGTAATAAAAACAGTCAGTAGTCAGTATTACCAAAAGTCAGTAGTCAGTATTACCAACAGTCAGAAGTCAGTATTACCAACAGTCAGTATTACCAACAGTCAGTAGTCAGTATTACCAACAGTCAGTATTGCCAACAGACAGTAGTCAGTATTACCAACAGTCAGCAGTCAGTATTACCAACAGTCAGTATTACCAACAGTCAGTATTACCAACAGTCAGTAGTCAGTATTACCAACATGCAGTAGTCAGTACTACCAACAGTCAGTATTACCAACAGTAGTAGTCAGTATTACCAACAGTCAGTATTACCAACAGTCAGTAGTCAGTATTACCAACAGTCAGTATTGCCAACAGACAGTAGTCAGTATTACCAACAGTCAGTATTACCAACAGTCAGTAGTCAGTATTACCAACAGGCAGTAGTCAGTACTACCAACAGTCAGTAGTCAGTTCTACCAACAGTCAGTATTACCAACAGTCAGTAGTCAGTATTACCAACAGGCAGTAGTCAGTACTACCAACAGTCAGTATTACCAACAGTAGTAGTCAGTATTACCAACAGTCAGTATTACCAACAGTCAGTAGTCAGTATTACCAACAGTCAGTATTGCCAACAGACAGTAGTCAGTATTACCAACAGTCAGTATTACCAACAGTCAGTAGTCAGTATTACCAACAGGCAGTAGTCAGTATTGCCAACAGACAGTAGTCAGTATTACCAACAGTCAGTATTACCAACAGTCAGTAGTCAGTATTACCAACAGGCAGTAGTCAGTACTACCAACAGTCAGTAGTCAGTTCTACCAACAGTCAGTATTACCAACAGTCAGTAGTCAGTATTACCAACAATCAGTATTGCCAACAGTCAGTAGTCAGTATTACCAACAGGCAGTAGTCAGTATTACCAACAGTCAGTAGTCAGTATTACCAACAGTCAGTATTACCAACAGTCAGTATTACCAACAGTCAGTAGTCAGTACTATCAACAGTCAGTAGTCAGTATTACCAACAGGCAGTAGTCAGTACTACCAACAGTCAGTAGTCAGTACTACCAACAGTCAGTATTACCAACAGTCAGTAGTCAGTATTACCAACAATCAGTATTGCCAACAGTCAGTAGTCAGTATTACCAACAGGCAGTAGTCAGTATTACCAACAGTCAGTATTACCAACAGTCAGTAGTCAGTATTACCAACAGTCAGTATTACCAACGGGCAGTAGTCAGTATTACCAACAGGCAGTAATCAGTATTACCAACAGTCAGTATTACCAACAGTCAGTAGTCAGTATTACAAACAGTCAGTATTACCAACAGTCAGTAGTGAGTATTACCAACAGTCAGTAGTCAGTATTGCCAACAGTCAGTAGTCAGTATTACCAACAGGCAGTAGTCAGTATTACCAACAGTCAGTAGTCAGTATTACCAACAGCCAGTAGTCAGTATTACCAACAGGCAGTAGTCAGTACTACCAACAGTCAGTAGTCAGTATTACCAACAGTCAGTATTACCAACAGTCAGTATTACCAACAGTCAGTAGTCAGTATTGCCAACAGTCAGTAGTCAGTATTGCCAACAGTCAGTAGTCAGTATTACCAACAGTCAGTAGTCAGTACTATCAACAGTCAGAATTCAGTATTACCAACAGTCAGTATTCAGTATTACCAACAGGCATTAGTCAGTACTACCAACAGTCAGTAGTCAGTATTACCAACAGGCAGTAGTCAGTATTACCAACAGTCAGAAGTCAGTATTACCAACAGGCAGTAGTCAGTACTACCAACAGTCAGTAGTCAGTATTACCAACAGGCAGTAGTCAGTATTACCAACAGTCAGTAGTCAGTATTACCAACAGTCAGTAGTCAGTATGACCAACAGTCAGTAGTCAGTATTACCAACAGTCAGTAGTCAGTATTACCAACAGTCAGTAGTCAGTATTACCAACAGTCAGTATTACCAACAGTCAGTATTACCAACAGTCAGTAGTCAGTATTACCAACAGTCAGTATTACCAACAGTCAGCAGTCAGTAATAAAAACAGTCAGTAGTCAGTATTACCAAAAGTCAGTAGTCAGTATTACCAACAGTCAGAAGTCAGTATTACCAACAGTCAGTATTACCAACAGTCAGTAGTCAGTATTACCAACAGCCAGTAGTCAGTATTACCAACAGGCAGTAGTCAGTACTACCAACAGTCAGTAGTCAGTATTACCAACAGTCAGTATTACCAACAGTCAGTATTACCAACAGTCAGTAGTCAGTATTGCCAACAGTCAGTAGTCAGTATTGCCAACAGTCAGTAGTCAGTATTACCAACAGTCAGTAGTCAGTACTATCAACAGTCAGAATTCAGTATTACCAACAGTCAGTATTCAGTATTACCAACAGGCATTAGTCAGTACTACCAACAGTCAGTAGTCAGTATTACCAACAGGCAGTAGTCAGTATTACCAACAGTCAGAAGTCAGTATTATCAACAGGCAGTAGTCAGTACTACCAACAGTCAGTAGTCAGTATTACCAACAGGCAGTAGTCAGTATTACCAACAGTCAGTAGTCAGTATTACCAACAGTCAGTAGTCAGTATGACCAACAGTCAGTAGTCAGTATTACCAACAGTCAGTAGTCAGTATTACCAACAGTCAGTAGTCAGTATTACCAACAGTCAGTATTACCAACAGTCAGTATTACCAACAGTCAGTAGTCAGTATTACCAACAGTCAGTATTACCAACAGTCAGCAGTCAGTAATAAAAACAGTCAGTAGTCAGTATTACCAAAAGTCAGTAGTCAGTATTACCAACAGTCAGAAGTCAGTATTACCAACAGTCAGTATTACCAACAGTCAGTAGTCAGTATTACCAACAGTCAGTATTGCCAACAGACAGTAGTCAGTATTACCAACAGTCAGCAGTCAGTATTACCAACAGTCAGTATTACCAACAGTCAGTATTACCAACAGTCAGTAGTCAGTATTACCAACAGGCAGTAGTCAGTACTACCAACAGTCAGTATTACCAACAGTAGTAGTCAGTATTACCAACAGTCAGTATTACCAACAGTCAGTAGTCAGTATTACCAACAGTCAGTATTGCCAACAGACAGTAGTCAGTATTACCAACAGTCAGTAGTCAGTACTACCAACAGTCACTAGTCAGTATTACCAACAGTCAGTATTACCAACAGTCAGTATTACCAACAGTCAGTAGTCAGTATTAACAACAGGCAGTAGTCAGTACTACCAACAGTCAGTAGTCAGTTCTACCAACAGTCAGTATTACCAACAGTCAGTAGTCAGTATTACCAACAATCAGTATTGCCAACAGTCAGTAGTCAGTATTACCAACAGGCAGTAGTCAGTATTACCAACAGTCAGTAGTCAGTATTACCAACAGTCAGTATTACCAACAGTCAGTATTACCAACAGTCAGTAGTCAGTACTATCAACAGTCAGTAGTCAGTATTACCAACAGGCAGTAGTCAGTACTACCAACAGTCAGTAGTCAGTACTACCAACAGTCAGTATTACCAACAGTCAGTAGTCAGTATTACCAACAATCAGTATTGCCAACAGTCAGTAGTCAGTACTATCAACAGTCAGTAGTCAGTATTACCAACAGTCAGTAGTCAGTACTACCAACAGTCAGTAGTCAGTATTACCAACAGTCAGCAGTCAGTATTACCAACAGTCAGTATTACCAACAGTCAGTAGTCAGTACTATCAACAGTCAGTAGTCAGTATTACCAACAGGCAGTAGTCAGTATTACCAAAAGTCAGTAGTCAGTATTACCAACAGTCAGTATTGCCAACAGGCAGTAGTCAGTACTACCAACAGTCAGTATTACCAACAGTAGTAGTCAGTATTACCAACAGTCAGTATTACCAACAGTCAGTATTACCAACAGTCAGTAGTCAGTATTACCAAGTGTCAGTAGTCAGTATTACCAACAGTCAGTAGTCAGTATTACCAACAGTCAGTAGTCAGTATTACCAACAGTCAGTAGTCAGTACTATCAACAGTCAGTAGTCAGTATTACCAACAGTCAGTAGTCAGTACTACCAACAGTCAGTAGTCAGTATTACCAACAGTCAGCAGTCAGTATTACCAACAGTCAGTATTACCAACAGTCAGTAGTCAGTATTAACAACAGGCAGTAGTCAGTACTACCAACAGTCAGTAGTCAGTTCTACCAACAGTCAGTATTACCAACAGTCAGTAGTCAGTATTACCAACAATCAGTATTGCCAACAGTCAGTAGTCAGTATTACCAACAGGCAGTAGTCAGTATTACCAACAGTCAGTAGTCAGTATTACCAACAGTCAGTATTACCAACAGTCAGTATTACCAACAGTCAGTAGTCAGTACTATCAACAGTCAGTAGTCAGTATTACCAACAGGCAGTAGTCAGTACTACCAACAGTCAGTAGTCAGTACTACCAACAGTCAGTATTACCAACAGTCAGTAGTCAGTATTACCAACAATCAGTATTGCCAACAGTCAGTAGTCAGTATTACCAACAGTCAGTATTGCCAACAGACAGTAGTCACTACTACCAACAGTCAGTAGTTAGTATTACCAACAGTCAGTAGTCAGTATTACCAACAGTCAGTATTACCAACAGTCAGTATTACCAACAGTCAGTAATCAGTATTACCAACAGGCAGTAGTCAGTACTACCAACAGTCAGTATTACCAACAGTAGTAGTCAGTATTACCAACAGTCAGTATTACCAACAGTCAGTATTACCAACAGTCAGTAGTCAGTATTACCAAGTGTCAGTAGTCAGTATTACCAACAGTCAGTAGTCAGTATTACCAACAGTCAGTAGTCAGTATTACCAACAGTCAGTAGTCAGTACTATCAACAGTCAGTAGTCAGTATTACCAACAGTCAGTAGTCAGTACTACCAACAGTCAGTAGTCAGTATTACCAACAGTCAGCAGTCAGTATTACCAACAGTCAGTATTACCAACAGTCAGTAGTCAGTACTATCAACAGTCAGTAGTCAGTATTACCAACAGGCAGTAGTCAGTATACCAAAAGTCAGTAGTCAGTATTACCAACAGTCAGTATTGCCAACAGTCAGTAGTCAGTATTACCAACATTCAGTAGTCAGTATTACCAACAGTCAGTATTACCAACAGTCAGTATTGCCAACAGTCAGTAGTCAGTATAACCAACAGTCAGTAGTCAGTATTACCAACAGTCAGTAGTCAGTATTACCAACAGTCAGTATTACCAACAGCCAGTAGTCAGTATTACCAACAGGCAGTAGTCAGTATTACCAACAGTCAGAAGTCAGTATTACCAACAGGCAGTAGTCAGTACTACCAACAGTCAGTAGTCAGTTCTACCAACAGTCAGTATTACCAACAGTCAGTATTACCAACAGTCAGTAGTCAGTATTACCAACAGTCAGTATTGCCAACAGACAGTAGTCAGTATTACCAACAGTCACTAGTCAGTATTACCAAGTGTCAGTAGTCAGTATTACCAACAGTCAGTAGTCAGTATTACCAACAGTCAGTAGTCAGTATTACCAACAGTCAGTAGTCAGTACTATCAACAGTCAGTAGTCAGTATTACCAACAGTCAGTAGTCAGTACTACCAACAGTCAGTAGTCAGTATTACCAACAGTCAGCAGTCAGTATTACCAACAGTCAGTATTACCAACAGTCAGTAGTCAGTACTATCAACAGTCAGTAGTCAGTATTACCAACAGGCAGTAGTCAGTATTACCAAAAGTCAGTAGTCAGTATTACCAACAGTCAGTATTGCCAACAGTCAGTAGTCAGTATTACCAACATTCAGTAGTCAGTATTACCAACAGTCAGTATTACCAACAGTCAGTATTGCCAACAGTCAGTAGTCAGTATAACCAACAGTCAGTAGTCAGTATTACCAACAGTCAGTAGTCAGTATTACCAACAGTCAGAATTACCAACAGCCAGTAGTCAGTATTACCAACAGGCAGTTGTCAGTATTACCAACAGTCAGAAGTCAGTATTACCAACAGGCAGTAGTCAGTACTAACAACAGTCAGTAGTCAGTTCTACCAACAGTCAGTATTACCAACAGTCAGTATTACCAACAGTCAGTAGTCAGTATTACCAACAGTCAGTATTGCCAACAGACAGTAGTCAGTATTACCAACAGTCACTAGTCAGTATTACCAACAGTCAGTATTACCAACAGTCAGTATTACCAACAGTCAGTAGTCAGTATTACCAACAGGCAGTAGTCAGTACTACCAACAGTCAGTAGTCAGTTCTACCAACAGTCAGTATTACCAACAGTCAGTAGTCAGTATTACCAACAATCAGTATTGCCAACAGTCAGTAGTCAGTATTACCAACAGGCAGTAGTCAGTATTACCAACAGTCAGTAGTCAGTATTACCAACAGTCAGTATTACCAACAGTCAGTATTACCAACAGTCAGTAGTCAGTACTATCAACAGTCAGTAGTCAGTATTACCAACAGGCAGTAGTCAGTACTACCAACAGTCAGTAGTCAGTACTACCAACAGTCAGTGTTACCAACAGTCAGTAGTCAGTATTACCAACAATCAGTATTGCCAACAGTCAGTAGTCAGTATTACCAACAGGCAGTAGTCAGTATTACCAACAGTCAGAAGTCAGTATTACCAACAGTCAGTATTACCAACAGTCAGTATTACCAACAGTCAGTAATCAGTATTACCAAAAGGCAGTAGTCAGTACTACCAACAGTCAGTATTACCAACAGTAGTAGTCAGTATTACCAACAGTCAGTATTACCAACAGTCAGTATTACCAACAGTCAGTAGTCAGTATTACCAAGTGTCAGTAGTCAGTATTACCAACAGTCAGTAGTCAGTATTACCAACAGTCAGTAGTCAGTATTACCAACAGTCAGAAGTCAGTATTGCCAACAGTCAGTAGTCAGTATTACCAACAGTCAGTAGTCAGTACTATCAACAGTCAGAATTCAGTATTACCAACAGTCAGTATTCAGTATTACCAAAAGGCAGTAGTCAGTACTACCAACAGTCAGTAGTCAGTATTACTAACAGTCAGTAGTCAGTATTACCAACAGTCAGTAGTCAGTATTACCAACAGGCATTAGTCAGTACTACCAACAGTCAGTAGTCAGTATTACCAACAGTCAGTAGTCAGTATTACCAACAGTCAGTAGTCAGTATTGCCAACAGTCAGTAGTCAGTACTACCAACAGTCAGTAGTCAGTATTACCAACAGGCAGTAGTCAGTATTACCAACAGTCAGAAGTCAGTATTACCAACAGGCAGTAGTCAGTACTACCAACAGTCAGTAGTCAGTATTACCAACAGGCAGTAGTCAGTATTACCAACAGTCAGTAGTCAGTATTACCAACAGTCAGTAGACAGTATGACCAACAGTCAGTAGTCAGTATTACCAACAGTCAGTAGTCAGTATTACCAACAGTCAGTAGTCAGTATTACCAACAGTCAGTATTACCAACAGTCAGTATTACCAACAGTCAGTAGTCAGTATTACCAACAGTCAGTATTACCAACAGTCAGCAGTCAGTAATAAAAACAGTCAGTAGTCAGTATTACCAAAAGTCAGTAGTCAGTATTACCAACAGTCAGAAGTCAGTATTACCAACAGTCAGTATTACCAACAGTCAGTAGTCAGTATTACCAACAGTCAGTATTGCCAACAGACAGTAGTCAGTATTACCAACAGTCAGCAGTCAGTATTACCAACAGTCAGTATTACCAACAGTCAGTATTACCAACAGTCAGTAGTCAGTATTACCAACATGCAGTAGTCAGTACTACAACAGTCAGTATTACCAACAGTAGTAGTCAGTATTACCAACAGTCAGTATTACCAACAGTCAGTAGTCAGTATTACCAACAGTCAGTATTGCCAACAGACAGTAGTCAGTATTACCAACAGTCAGTAGTCAGTATTACCAACAGTCACTAGTCAGTATTACCAACAGTCAGTATTACCAACAGTCAGTATTACCAACAGTCAGTAGTCAGTATTACCAACAGGCAGTAGTCAGTACTACCAACAGTCAGTAGTCAGTTCTACCAACAGTCAGTATTACCAACAGTCAGTAGTCAGTATTACCAACAATCAGTATTGCCAACAGTCAGTAGTCAGTATTACCAACAGGCAGTAGTCAGTATTACCAACAGTCAGTAGTCAGTATTACCAACAGTCAGTATTACCAACAGTCAGTATTACCAACAGTCAGTAGTCAGTACTATCAACAGTCAGTAGTCAGTATTACCAACAGGCAGTAGTCAGTACTACCAACAGTCAGTAGTCAGTACTACCAACAGTCAGTATTACCAACAGTCAGTAGTCAGTATTACCAACAATCAGTATTGCCAACAGTCAGTAGTCAGTATTACCAACAGGCAGTAGTCAGTATTACCAACAGTCAGTATTACCAACAGTCAGTAGTCAGTATTACCAACAGTCAGTATTACCAACGGGCAGTAGTCAGTATTACCAACAGGCAGTAATCAGTATTACCAACAGTCAGTATTACCAACAGTCAGTAGTCAGTATTACAAACAGTCAGTATTACCAACAGTCAGTAGTGAGTATTACCAACAGTCAGTAGTCAGTATTGCCAACAGTCAGTAGTCAGTATTACCAACAGGCAGTAGTCAGTATTACCAACAGTCAGTAGTCAGTATTACCAACAGCCAGTAGTCAGTATTACCAACAGGCAGTAGTCAGTACTACCAACAGTCAGTAGTCAGTATTACCAACAGTCAGTATTACCAACAGTCAGTATTACCAACAGTCAGTAGTCAGTATTGCCAACAGTCAGTAGTCAGTATTGCCAACAGTCAGTAGTCAGTATTACCAACAGTCAGTAGTCAGTACTATCAACAGTCAGAATTCAGTATTACCAACAGTCAGTATTCAGTATTACCAACAGGCATTAGTCAGTACTACCAACAGTCAGTAGTCAGTATTACCAACAGGCAGTAGTCAGTATTACCAACAGTCAGAAGTCAGTATTACCAACAGGCAGTAGTCAGTACTACCAACAGTCAGTAGTCAGTATTACCAACAGGCAGTAGTCAGTATTACCAACAGTCAGTAGTCAGTATTACCAACAGTCAGTAGTCAGTATGACCAACAGTCAGTAGTCAGTATTACCAACAGTCAGTAGTCAGTATTACCAACAGTCAGTAGTCAGTATTACCAACAGTCAGTATTACCAACAGTCAGTATTACCAACAGTCAGTAGTCAGTATTACCAACAGTCAGTATTACCAACAGTCAGCAGTCAGTAATAAAAACAGTCAGTAGTCAGTATTACCAAAAGTCAGTAGTCAGTATTACCAACAGTCAGAAGTCAGTATTACCAACAGTCAGTATTACCAACAGTCAGTAGTCAGTATTACCAACAGCCAGTAGTCAGTATTACCAACAGGCAGTAGTCAGTACTACCAACAGTCAGTAGTCAGTATTACCAACAGTCAGTATTACCAACAGTCAGTATTACCAACAGTCAGTAGTCAGTATTGCCAACAGTCAGTAGTCAGTATTGCCAACAGTCAGTAGTCAGTATTACCAACAGTCAGTAGTCAGTACTATCAACAGTCAGAATTCAGTATTACCAACAGTCAGTATTCAGTATTACCAACAGGCATTAGTCAGTACTACCAACAGTCAGTAGTCAGTATTACCAACAGGCAGTAGTCAGTATTACCAACAGTCAGAAGTCAGTATTATCAACAGGCAGTAGTCAGTACTACCAACAGTCAGTAGTCAGTATTACCAACAGGCAGTAGTCAGTATTACCAACAGTCAGTAGTCAGTATTACCAACAGTCAGTAGTCAGTATGACCAACAGTCAGTAGTCAGTATTACCAACAGTCAGTAGTCAGTATTACCAACAGTCAGTAGTCAGTATTACCAACAGTCAGTATTACCAACAGTCAGTATTACCAACAGTCAGTAGTCAGTATTACCAACAGTCAGTATTACCAACAGTCAGCAGTCAGTAATAAAAACAGTCAGTAGTCAGTATTACCAAAAGTCAGTAGTCAGTATTACCAACAGTCAGAAGTCAGTATTACCAACAGTCAGTATTACCAACAGTCAGTAGTCAGTATTACCAACAGTCAGTATTGCCAACAGACAGTAGTCAGTATTACCAACAGTCAGCAGTCAGTATTACCAACAGTCAGTATTACCAACAGTCAGTATTACCAACAGTCAGTAGTCAGTATTACCAACAGGCAGTAGTCAGTACTACCAACAGTCAGTATTACCAACAGTAGTAGTCAGTATTACCAACAGTCAGTATTACCAACAGTCAGTAGTCAGTATTACCAACAGTCAGTATTGCCAACAGACAGTAGTCAGTATTACCAACAGTCAGTAGTCAGTACTACCAACAGTCACTAGTCAGTATTACCAACAGTCAGTATTACCAACAGTCAGTATTACCAACAGTCAGTAGTCAGTATTAACAACAGGCAGTAGTCAGTACTACCAACAGTCAGTAGTCAGTTCTACCAACAGTCAGTATTACCAACAGTCAGTAGTCAGTATTACCAACAATCAGTATTGCCAACAGTCAGTAGTCAGTATTACCAACAGGCAGTAGTCAGTATTACCAACAGTCAGTAGTCAGTATTACCAACAGTCAGTATTACCAACAGTCAGTATTACCAACAGTCAGTAGTCAGTACTATCAACAGTCAGTAGTCAGTATTACCAACAGGCAGTAGTCAGTACTACCAACAGTCAGTAGTCAGTACTACCAACAGTCAGTATTACCAACAGTCAGTAGTCAGTATTACCAACAATCAGTATTGCCAACAGTCAGTAGTCAGTACTATCAACAGTCAGTAGTCAGTATTACCAACAGTCAGTAGTCAGTACTACCAACAGTCAGTAGTCAGTATTACCAACAGTCAGCAGTCAGTATTACCAACAGTCAGTATTACCAACAGTCAGTAGTCAGTACTATCAACAGTCAGTAGTCAGTATTACCAACAGGCAGTAGTCAGTATTACCAAAAGTCAGTAGTCAGTATTACCAACAGTCAGTATTGCCAACAGGCAGTAGTCAGTACTACCAACAGTCAGTATTACCAACAGTAGTAGTCAGTATTACCAACAGTCAGTATTACCAACAGTCAGTATTACCAACAGTCAGTAGTCAGTATTACCAAGTGTCAGTAGTCAGTATTACCAACAGTCAGTAGTCAGTATTACCAACAGTCAGTAGTCAGTATTACCAACAGTCAGTAGTCAGTACTATCAACAGTCAGTAGTCAGTATTACCAACAGTCAGTAGTCAGTACTACCAACAGTCAGTAGTCAGTATTACCAACAGTCAGCAGTCAGTATTACCAACAGTCAGTATTACCAACAGTCAGTAGTCAGTATTAACAACAGGCAGTAGTCAGTACTACCAACAGTCAGTAGTCAGTTCTACCAACAGTCAGTATTACCAACAGTCAGTAGTCAGTATTACCAACAATCAGTATTGCCAACAGTCAGTAGTCAGTATTACCAACAGGCAGTAGTCAGTATTACCAACAGTCAGTAGTCAGTATTACCAACAGTCAGTATTACCAACAGTCAGTATTACCAACAGTCAGTAGTCAGTACTATCAACAGTCAGTAGTCAGTATTACCAACAGGCAGTAGTCAGTACTACCAACAGTCAGTAGTCAGTACTACCAACAGTCAGTATTACCAACAGTCAGTAGTCAGTATTACCAACAATCAGTATTGCCAACAGTCAGTAGTCAGTATTACCAACAGTCAGTATTGCCAACAGACAGTAGTCACTACTACCAACAGTCAGTAGTTAGTATTACCAACAGTCAGTAGTCAGTATTACCAACAGTCAGTATTACCAACAGTCAGTATTACCAACAGTCAGTAATCAGTATTACCAACAGGCAGTAGTCAGTACTACCAACAGTCAGTATTACCAACAGTAGTAGTCAGTATTACCAACAGTCAGTATTACCAACAGTCAGTATTACCAACAGTCAGTAGTCAGTATTACCAAGTGTCAGTAGTCAGTATTACCAACAGTCAGTAGTCAGTATTACCAACAGTCAGTAGTCAGTATTACCAACAGTCAGTAGTCAGTACTATCAACAGTCAGTAGTCAGTATTACCAACAGTCAGTAGTCAGTACTACCAACAGTCAGTAGTCAGTATTACCAACAGTCAGCAGTCAGTATTACCAACAGTCAGTATTACCAACAGTCAGTAGTCAGTACTATCAACAGTCAGTAGTCAGTATTACCAACAGGCAGTAGTCAGTATACCAAAAGTCAGTAGTCAGTATTACCAACAGTCAGTATTGCCAACAGTCAGTAGTCAGTATTACCAACATTCAGTAGTCAGTATTACCAACAGTCAGTATTACCAACAGTCAGTATTGCCAACAGTCAGTAGTCAGTATAACCAACAGTCAGTAGTCAGTATTACCAACAGTCAGTAGTCAGTATTACCAACAGTCAGTATTACCAACAGCCAGTAGTCAGTATTACCAACAGGCAGTAGTCAGTATTACCAACAGTCAGAAGTCAGTATTACCAACAGGCAGTAGTCAGTACTACCAACAGTCAGTAGTCAGTTCTACCAACAGTCAGTATTACCAACAGTCAGTATTACCAACAGTCAGTAGTCAGTATTACCAACAGTCAGTATTGCCAACAGACAGTAGTCAGTATTACCAACAGTCACTAGTCAGTATTACCAAGTGTCAGTAGTCAGTATTACCAACAGTCAGTAGTCAGTATTACCAACAGTCAGTAGTCAGTATTACCAACAGTCAGTAGTCAGTACTATCAACAGTCAGTAGTCAGTATTACCAACAGTCAGTAGTCAGTACTACCAACAGTCAGTAGTCAGTATTACCAACAGTCAGCAGTCAGTATTACCAACAGTCAGTATTACCAACAGTCAGTAGTCAGTACTATCAACAGTCAGTAGTCAGTATTACCAACAGGCAGTAGTCAGTATTACCAAAAGTCAGTAGTCAGTATTACCAACAGTCAGTATTGCCAACAGTCAGTAGTCAGTATTACCAACATTCAGTAGTCAGTATTACCAACAGTCAGTATTACCAACAGTCAGTATTGCCAACAGTCAGTAGTCAGTATAACCAACAGTCAGTAGTCAGTATTACCAACAGTCAGTAGTCAGTATTACCAACAGTCAGAATTACCAACAGCCAGTAGTCAGTATTACCAACAGGCAGTTGTCAGTATTACCAACAGTCAGAAGTCAGTATTACCAACAGGCAGTAGTCAGTACTAACAACAGTCAGTAGTCAGTTCTACCAACAGTCAGTATTACCAACAGTCAGTATTACCAACAGTCAGTAGTCAGTATTACCAACAGTCAGTATTGCCAACAGACAGTAGTCAGTATTACCAACAGTCACTAGTCAGTATTACCAACAGTCAGTATTACCAACAGTCAGTATTACCAACAGTCAGTAGTCAGTATTACCAACAGGCAGTAGTCAGTACTACCAACAGTCAGTAGTCAGTTCTACCAACAGTCAGTATTACCAACAGTCAGTAGTCAGTATTACCAACAATCAGTATTGCCAACAGTCAGTAGTCAGTATTACCAACAGGCAGTAGTCAGTATTACCAACAGTCAGTAGTCAGTATTACCAACAGTCAGTATTACCAACAGTCAGTATTACCAACAGTCAGTAGTCAGTACTATCAACAGTCAGTAGTCAGTATTACCAACAGGCAGTAGTCAGTACTACCAACAGTCAGTAGTCAGTACTACCAACAGTCAGTGTTACCAACAGTCAGTAGTCAGTATTACCAACAATCAGTATTGCCAACAGTCAGTAGTCAGTATTACCAACAGGCAGTAGTCAGTATTACCAACAGTCAGAAGTCAGTATTACCAACAGTCAGTATTACCAACAGTCAGTATTACCAACAGTCAGTAATCAGTATTACCAAAAGGCAGTAGTCAGTACTACCAACAGTCAGTATTACCAACAGTAGTAGTCAGTATTACCAACAGTCAGTATTACCAACAGTCAGTATTACCAACAGTCAGTAGTCAGTATTACCAAGTGTCAGTAGTCAGTATTACCAACAGTCAGTAGTCAGTATTACCAACAGTCAGTAGTCAGTATTACCAACAGTCAGAAGTCAGTATTGCCAACAGTCAGTAGTCAGTATTACCAACAGTCAGTAGTCAGTACTATCAACAGTCAGAATTCAGTATTACCAACAGTCAGTATTCAGTATTACCAAAAGGCAGTAGTCAGTACTACCAACAGTCAGTAGTCAGTATTACTAACAGTCAGTAGTCAGTATTACCAACAGTCAGTAGTCAGTATTACCAACAGGCATTAGTCAGTACTACCAACAGTCAGTAGTCAGTATTACCAACAGTCAGTAGTCAGTATTACCAACAGTCAGTAGTCAGTATTGCCAACAGTCAGTAGTCAGTACTACCAACAGTCAGTAGTCAGTATTACCAACAGGCAGTAGTCAGTATTACCAACAGTCAGAAGTCAGTATTACCAACAGGCAGTAGTCAGTACTACCAACAGTCAGTAGTCAGTATTACCAACAGGCAGTAGTCAGTATTACCAACAGTCAGTAGTCAGTATTACCAACAGTCAGTAGACAGTATGACCAACAGTCAGTAGTCAGTATTACCAACAGTCAGTAGTCAGTATTACCAACAGTCAGTAGTCAGTATTACCAACAGTCAGTATTACCAACATTCAGTATTACCAACAGTCAGTAGTCAGTATTACCAACAGTCAGTATTACCAACAGTCAGCAGTCAGTAATAAAAACAGTCAGTAGTCAGTATTACCAAAAGTCAGTAGTCAGTATTACCAACAGTCAGAAGTCAGTATTACCAACAGTCAGTATTACCAACAGTCAGTAGTCAGTATTACCAACAGTCAGTATTGCCAACAGACAGTAGTCAGTATTACCAACAGTCAGCAGTCAGTATTACCAACAGTCAGTATTACCAACAGTCAGTATTACCAACAGTCAGTAGTCAGTATTACCAACAGGCAGTAGTCAGTACTACCAACAGTCAGTATTACCAACAGTCAGTAGTCAGTATTACCAACAGTCAGTATTGCCAACAGACAGTAGTCAGTATTACCAACAGTCAGTAGTCAGTATTACCAACAGTCAGTATTACCAACAGTCAGTATTACCAACAGTCAGTAGTCAGTATTAACAACAGGCAGTAGTCAGTACTACCAACAGTCAGTAGTCAGTTCTACCAACAGTCAGTATTACCAACAGTCAGTAGTCAGTATTACCAACAATCAGTATTGCCAACAGTCAGTAGTCAGTATTACCAACAGGCAGTAGTCAGTATTACCAACAGTCAGTAGTCAGTATTACCAACAGTCAGTATTACCAACAGTCAGTATTACCAACAGTCAGTAGTCAGTACTATCAACAGCCAGTAGTCAGTATTACCAACAGGCAGTAGTCAGTACTACCAACAGTCAGTAGTCAGTACTACCAACAGTCAGTATTACCAACAGTCAGTAGTCAGTATTACCAACAATCAGTATTGCCAACAGTCAGTAGTCAGTATTACCAACAGGCAGTAGTCAGTATTACCAACAGTCAGAAGTCAGTATTACCAACAGTCAGTATTACCAACAGTCAGTAGTCAGTATTACCAACAGTCAGTATTGCCAACAGACAGTAGTCACTACTACCAACAGTCAGTAGTTAGTATTACCAACAGTCAGTAGTCAGTATTACCAACAGTAGTAGTCAGTATTACCAACAGTCAGTATTACCAACAGTCAGTATTACCAACAGTCAGTAGTCAGTATTACCAAGTGTCAGTAGTCAGTATTACCAACAGTCAGTAGTCAGTATTACCAACAGTCAGTAGTCAGTATTACCAACAGTCAGTAGTCAGTACTATCAACAGTCAGTAGTCAGTATTACCAACAGTCAGTAGTCAGTACTACCAACAGTCAGTAGTCAGTATTACCAACAGTCAGCAGTCAGTATTACCAACAGTCAGTATTACCAACAGTCAGTAGTCAGTATTATCAACAGTCAGTAGTCAGTATTACCAACAGGCAGTAGTCAGTATTACCAAAAGTCAGTAGTCAGTATTACCAACAGTCAGTATTGCCAACAGTCAGTAGTCAGTATTACCAACATTCAGTAGTCAGTATTACCAACAGTCAGTATTACCAACAGTCAGTATTGCCAACAGTCAGTAGTCAGTATAACCAACAGTCAGTAGTCAGTATTACCAACAGTCAGTAGTCAGTATTACCAACAGTCAGTATTACCAACAGCCAGATGTCAGTATTACCAACAGGCAGTAGTCAGTATTACAAACAGTCAGAAGTCAGTATTACCAACAGGCAGTAGTCAGTACTACCAACAGTCAGTAGTCAGTTCTACCAACAGTCAGTATTACCAACAGTCAGTATTACCAACAGTCAGTAGTCAGTATTACCAACAGTCAGTATTGCCAACAGACAGTAGTCAATATTACCAACAGTCACTAGTCAGTATTACCAACAGTCAGTATTACCAACAGTCAGTATTACCAACAGTCAGTAGTCAGTATTACCAACAGGCAGTAGTCAGTATTACCAACAGTCAGTAGTCAGTTCTACCAACAGTCAGTATTACCAACAGTCAGTAGTCAGTATTACCAACAATCAGTATTGCCAACAGTCAGTAGTCAGTATTACCAACAGGCAGTAGTCAGTATTACCAACAGTCAGTAGTCAGTATTACCAACAGTCAGTATTACCAACAGTCAGTATTACCAACAGTCAGTAGTCAGTACTATCAACAGTCAGTAGTCAGTATTACCAACAGGCAGTAGTCAGTACTACCAACAGTCAGTAGTCAGTACTACCAACAGTCAGTGTTACCAACAGTCAGTAGTCAGTATTACCAACAATCAGTATTGCCAACAGTCAGTAGTCAGTATTACCAACAGGCAGTAGTCAGTATTACCAACAGTCAGAAGTCAGTATTACCAACAGTCAGTATTACCAACAGTCAGTATTCAGTATTACCAACAGTCAGTATTGCCAACAGACAGTAGTCACTACTACCAACAGTCAGTATTTAGTATTACCAACAGTCAGTAGTCAGTATTACCAAAAGTCAGTATTACCAACAGTCAGTATTACCAACAGTCAGTAATCAGTATTACCAACAGGCAGTAGTCAGTACTACCAACAGTCAGTATTACCAACAGTAGTAGTCAGTATTACCAACAGTCAGTATTACCAACAGTCAGTATTACCAACAGTCAGTAGTCAGTATTACCAAGTGTCAGTAGTCAGTATTACCAACAGTCAGTAGTCAGTATTACCAACAGTCAGTAGTCAGTATTACCAACAGTCAGTAGTCAGTACTATCAACAGTCAGAAGTCAGTATTACCAACAGGCAGTAGTCAGTACTACCAACAGTCAGTAGTCAGTTCTACCAACAGTCAGTATTACCAACAGTCAGTAGTCAGTATTACCAACAGTCAGTATTACCAACAGTCAGTATTACCAACAGTCAGTAGTCAGTACTATCAACAGTCAGTAGTCAGTATTACCAACAGGCAGTAGTCAGTACTACCAACATTTAGTTGTCAGTACTACCAACAGTCAGTATTACCAACAGTCAGTAGTCAGTATTACCAACAATCAGTATTGCCAACAGTCAGTAGTCAGTATTACCAACAGGCAGTAGTCAGTATTACCAACAGTCAGAAGTCAGTATTACCAACAGTCAGTATTACCAACAGTCAGTATTCAGTATTACCAACAGTCAGTATTGCCAACAGACAGTAGTCACTACTACCAACAGTCAGTAGTTAGTATTACCAACAGTCAGTAGTCAGTATTACCAACAGTCAGTATTACCAACAGTCAGTATTACCAACAGTCAGTAATCAGTATTACCAACAGGCAGTAGTCAGTACTACCAACAGTCAGTATTACCAACAGTAGTAGTCAGTATTACCAACAGTCAGTATTACCAACAGTCAGTATTACCAACAGTCAGTAGTCAGTATTACCAAGTGTCAGTAGTCAGTATTACCAACAGTCAGTAGTCAGTATTACCAACAGTCAGTAGTCAGTATTACCAACAGTCAGTAGTCAGTACTATCAACAGTCAGTAGTCAGTATTACCAACAGTCAGTAGTCAGTACTACCAACAGTCAGTAGTCAGTATTACCAACAGTCAGTAGTCAGTATTACCAACAGTCAGTATTACCAACAGTCAGTAGTCAGTACTATCAACAGTCAGTAGTCAGTATTACCAACAGGCAGTAGTCAGTATTACCAAAAGTCAGTAGTCAGTATTACCAACAGTCAGTATTGCCAACAGTCAGTAGTCAGTATTACCAACATTCAGTAGTCAGTATTACCAACAGTCAGTATTACCAACAGTCAGTATTGCCAACAGTCAGTAGTCAGTATAACCAACAGTCAGTAGTCAGTATTACCAACAGTCAGTAGTCAGTATTACCAACAGTCAGTATTACCAACAGCCAGTAGTCAGTATTACCAACAGGCAGTAGTCAGTATTACCAACAGTCAGAAGTCAGTATTACCAACAGGCAGTAGTCAGTACTACCAACAGTCAGTAGTCAGTTCTACCAACAGTCAGTATTACCAACAGTCAGTAGTCAGTATTACCAACAATCAGTATTGCCAACAGTCAGTAGTCAGTATTACCAACAGGCAGTAGTCAGTATTACCAACAGTCAGTAGTCAGTATTACCAACAGTCAGTATTACCAACAGTCAGTAATACCAACAGTCAGTAGTCAGTACTATCAACAGTCAGTAGTCAGTATTACCAACAGGCAGTAGTCAGTACTACCAACAGTCAGTAGTCAGTACTACCAACAGTCAGTATTACCAACAGTCAGTAGTCAGTATTACCAACAATCAGTATTGCCAACAGTCAGTAGTCAGTATTACCAACAGGCAGTAGTCAGTATTACCAACAGTCAGTATTACCAACAGTCAGTAGTCAGTATTACCAACAGTCAGTATTACCAACAGGCAGTAGTCAGTATTACCAACAGGCAGTAATCAGTATTACCAACAGTCAGTATTACCAAGAGGCAGTAGTCAGTATTACCAACAGTCAGTATTACCAACAGTCAGTAGTCAGTATTACAAACAGTCAGTATTACCAACAGTCAGTAGTGAGTATTACCAACAGTCAGTAGTCAGTATTGTCAACAGTCAGTAGTCAGTATTACCAACAGGCAGTAGTCAGTATTACCAACAGTCAGTAGTCAGTATTACCAACAGACAGTAGTCAGTATTACCAACAGGCAGTAGTCAGTACTACCAACAGTCAGTAGTCAGTATTACCAACAGTCAGTATTACCAACAGTCAGTATTACCAACAGTCAGTAGTCAGTATTGCCAACAGTCAGAAATCAGTATTGCCAACAGTCAGTAGTCAGTATTACCAACAGTCAGTAGTCAGTACTATCAGCAGTCAGAATTCAGTATTACCAACAGTCAGTATTCAGTATTACCAAAAGGCAGTAGTCAGTACTACCGTCAGTCAGTAGTCAGTATTACTAACAGTCAGTAGTCAGTATTACCAACAGTCAGTAGTCAGTATTACCAACAGGCATTAGTCAGTACTACCAACAGTCAGTAGTCAGTATTACCAACAGTCAGTAGTCAGTATTGCCAACAGTCAGTAGTCAGTACTACCAACAGTCAGTAGTCAGTATTACCAACAGGCAGTAGTCAGTATTACCAACAGTCAGAAGTCAGTATTACCAAAAGGCAGTAGTCAGTACTACCAACAGTCAGTAGTCAGTATTACCAACAGGCAGTAGTCAGTATTACCAACAGTCAGTAGTCAGTATTACCAACAGTCAGTAGTCAGTATGACCAACAGTCAGTAGTCAGTATTACCAACAGTCAGTAGTCAGTATTACCAACAGTCAGTAGTCAGTATTACCAACAGTCAGTATTACCAACAGTCAGTATTACCAACAGTCAGTAGTCAGTATTACCAACAGTCAGTATTACCAACAGTCAGCAGTCAGTAATAAAAACAGTCAGTAGTCAGTATTACCAAAAGTCAGTAGTCAGTATTACCAACAGTCAGAAGTCAGTATTACCAACAGTCAGTATTACCAACAGTCAGTAGTCAGTATTACCAACAGTCAGTATTGCCAACAGACAGTAGTCAGTATTACCAACAGTCAGCAGTCAGTATTACCAACAGTCAGTATTACCAACAGTCAGTAGTCAGTATTACCAACATGCAGTAGTCAGTACTACCAACAGTCAGTATTACCAACAGTAGTAGTCAGTATTACCAACAGTCAGTATTACCAACAGTCAGTAGTCAGTATTACCAACAGTCAGTATTGCCAACAGACAGTAGTCAGTATTACCAACAGTCAGTAGTCAGTATTACCAACAGTCACTAGTCAGTATTACCAACAGTCAGTATTACCAACAGTCAGTATTACCAACAGTCAGTAGTCAGTATTACCAACAGTCAGTAGTCAGTACTACCAACAGTCAGTAGTCAGTTCTACCAACAGTCAGTATTACCAACAGTCAGTAGTCAGTATTACCAACAATCAGTATTGCCAACAGTCAGTAGTCAGTATTACCAACAGGCAGTAGTCAGTATTACCAACAGTCAGTAGTCAGTATTACCAACAGTCAGTATTACCAACAGTCAGTATTACCAACAGTCAGTAGTCAGTACTATCAACAGTCAGTAGTCAGTATTACGAACAGGCAGTAGTCAGTACTACCAACAGTCAGTAGTCAGTACTACCAACAGTCAGTATTTCCAACATTCAGTAGTCAGTATTACCAACAATCAGTATTGCCAACAGTCAGTAGTCAGTATTACCAACAGGCAGTAGTCAGTATTACCAACAGTCAGTATTACCAACAGTCAGTAGTCAGTATTACCAACAGTCAGTATTACCAACAGGCAGTAGTCAGTATTACCAACAGGCAGTAACCAGTATTACCAACAGTCAGTATTACCAACAGGCAGTAGTCAGTATTACCAACAGTCAGTATTACCAACAGTCAGTAGTCAGTATTACAAACAGTCAGTATTACCAACAGTCAGTAGTGAGTATTACCAACAGTCAGTAGTCAGTATTGCCAACAGTCAGTAATCAGTATTACCAACAGGCATTAGTCAGTATTACCAACAGTCAGTAGTCAGTATTACCAACAGTCAGTAGTCAGTATTACCAACAGTCAGTATTACCAACAGTCAGTATTACCAACAGTCAGTAATCAGTATTACCAACAGGCAGTAGTCAGTACTACCAACAGTCAGTATTACCAACAGTAGTAGTCAGTATTACCAACAGTCAGTATTACCAACAGTCAGTAGTCAGTATTACCAAGTGTCAGTAGTCAGTATTACCAACAGTCAGTAGTCAGTATTACCAACAGTCAGTAGTCAGTATTACCAACAGTCAGTAGTCAGTACTATCAACAGTCAGTAGTCAGTATTACCAACAGTCAGTAGTCAGTACTACCAACAGTCAGTAGTCAGTATTACCAACAGTCAGTAGTCAGTATTACCAACAGTCAGTATTACCAACAGTCAGTAGTCAGTACTATCAACAGTCAGTAGTCAGTATTACCAACAGGCAGTAGTCAGTATTACCAAAAGTCAGTAGTCAGTATTACCAACAGTCAGTATTGCCAACAGTCAGTAGTCAGTATTACCAACATTCAGTAGTCAGTATTACCAACAGTCAGTATTACCAACAGTCAGTATTGCCAACAGTCAGTAGTCAGTATAACCAACAGTCAGTAGTCAGTATTACCAACAGTCAGTAGTCAGTATTACCAACAGTCAGTATTACCAACAGCCAGTAGTCAGTATTACCAACAGGCAGTAGTCAGTATTACCAACAGTCAGAAGTCAGTATTACCAACAGGCAGTAGTCAGTACTACCAACAGTCAGTAGTCAGTTCTACCAACAGTCAGTATTACCAACAGTCAGTAGTCAGTATTACCAACAATCAGTATTGCCAACAGTCAGTAGTCAGTATTACCAACAGGCAGTAGTCAGTATTACCAACAGTCAGTAGTCAGTATTACCAACAGTCAGTATTACCAACAGTCAGTATTACCAACAGTCAGTAGTCAGTACTATCAACAGTCAGTAGTCAGTATTACCAACAGGCAGTAGTCAGTACTACCAACAGTCAGTAGTCAGTACTACCAACAGTCAGTATTACCAACAGTCAGTAGTCAGTATTACCAACAATCAGTATTGCCAACAGTCAGTAGTCAGTATTACCAACAGGCAGTAGTCAGTATTACCAACAGTCAGTATTACCAACAGTCAGTAGTCAGTATTACCAACAGTCAGTATTACCAACAGGCAGTAGTCAGTATTACCAACAGGCAGTAATCAGTATTACCAACAGTCAGTATTACCAAGAGGCAGTAGTCAGTATTACCAACAGTCAGTATTACCAACAGTCAGTAGTCAGTATTACAAACAGTCAGTATTACCAACAGTCAGTAGTGAGTATTACCAACAGTCAGTAGTCAGTATTGTCAACAGTCAGTAGTCAGTATTACCAACAGGCAGTAGTCAGTATTACCAACAGTCAGTAGTCAGTATTACCAACAGACAGTAGTCAGTATTACCAACAGGCAGTAGTCAGTACTACCAACAGTCAGTAGTCAGTATTACCAACAGTCAGTATTACCAACAGTCAGTATTACCAACAGTCAGTAGTCAGTATTGCCAACAGTCAGAAATCAGTATTGCCAACAGTCAGTAGTCAGTATTACCAACAGTCAGTAGTCAGTACTATCAGCAGTCAGAATTCAGTATTACCAACAGTCAGTATTCAGTATTACCAAAAGGCAGTAGTCAGTACTACCGTCAGTCAGTAGTCAGTATTACTAACAGTCAGTAGTCAGTATTACCAACAGTCAGTAGTCAGTATTACCAACAGGCATTAGTCAGTACTACCAACAGTCAGTAGTCAGTATTACCAACAGTCAGTAGTCAGTATTGCCAACAGTCAGTAGTCAGTACTACCAACAGTCAGTAGTCAGTATTACCAACAGGCAGTAGTCAGTATTACCAACAGTCAGAAGTCAGTATTACCAAAAGGCAGTAGTCAGTACTACCAACAGTCAGTAGTCAGTATTACCAACAGGCAGTAGTCAGTATTACCAACAGTCAGTAGTCAGTATTACCAACAGTCAGTAGTCAGTATGACCAACAGTCAGTAGTCAGTATTACCAACAGTCAGTAGTCAGTATTACCAACAGTCAGTAGTCAGTATTACCAACAGTCAGTATTACCAACAGTCAGTATTACCAACAGTCAGTAGTCAGTATTACCAACAGTCAGTATTACCAACAGTCAGCAGTCAGTAATAAAAACAGTCAGTAGTCAGTATTACCAAAAGTCAGTAGTCAGTATTACCAACAGTCAGAAGTCAGTATTACCAACAGTCAGTATTACCAACAGTCAGTAGTCAGTATTACCAACAGTCAGTATTGCCAACAGACAGTAGTCAGTATTACCAACAGTCAGCAGTCAGTATTACCAACAGTCAGTATTACCAACAGTCAGTAGTCAGTATTACCAACATGCAGTAGTCAGTACTACCAACAGTCAGTATTACCAACAGTAGTAGTCAGTATTACCAACAGTCAGTATTACCAACAGTCAGTAGTCAGTATTACCAACAGTCAGTATTGCCAACAGACAGTAGTCAGTATTACCAACAGTCAGTAGTCAGTATTACCAACAGTCACTAGTCAGTATTACCAACAGTCAGTATTACCAACAGTCAGTATTACCAACAGTCAGTAGTCAGTATTACCAACAGTCAGTAGTCAGTACTACCAACAGTCAGTAGTCAGTTCTACCAACAGTCAGTATTACCAACAGTCAGTAGTCAGTATTACCAACAATCAGTATTGCCAACAGTCAGTAGTCAGTATTACCAACAGGCAGTAGTCAGTATTACCAACAGTCAGTAGTCAGTATTACCAACAGTCAGTATTACCAACAGTCAGTATTACCAACAGTCAGTAGTCAGTACTATCAACAGTCAGTAGTCAGTATTACGAACAGGCAGTAGTCAGTACTACCAACAGTCAGTAGTCAGTACTACCAACAGTCAGTATTTCCAACATTCAGTAGTCAGTATTACCAACAATCAGTATTGCCAACAGTCAGTAGTCAGTATTACCAACAGGCAGTAGTCAGTATTACCAACAGTCAGTATTACCAACAGTCAGTAGTCAGTATTACCAACAGTCAGTATTACCAACAGGCAGTAGTCAGTATTACCAACAGGCAGTAACCAGTATTACCAACAGTCAGTATTACCAACAGGCAGTAGTCAGTATTACCAACAGTCAGTATTACCAACAGTCAGTAGTCAGTATTACAAACAGTCAGTATTACCAACAGTCAGTAGTGAGTATTACCAACAGTCAGTAGTCAGTATTGCCAACAGTCAGTAATCAGTATTACCAACAGGCATTAGTCAGTATTACCAACAGTCAGTAGTCAGTATTACCAACAGCCAGTAGTCAGTATTACCAACAGGCAGTAGTCAGTACTACCAACAGTCAGTAGTCAGTATTACCAACAGTCAGTATTACCAACAGTCAGTATTACCAACAGTCAGTAGTCAGTATTGCCAACAGTCAGTAGTCAGTATTGCCAACAGTCAGTAGTCAGTATTACCAACAGTCAGTAGTCAGTACTATCAACAGTCAGAATTCAGTATTACCAACAGTCAGTATTCAGTATTACAAAAGGCAGTAGTCAGTACTACCAACAGTCAGTAGTCAGTATTACTAACAGTCAGTAGTCAGTATTACCAACAGTCAGTAGTCAGTATTACCAACAGGCATTAGTCAGTACTACCAACAGTCAGTAGTCAGTATTACCAACAGTCAGTAGTCAGTATTACCAACAGTCAGTAGTCAGTATTGCCAACAGTCAGTAGTCAGTACTACCAACAGTCAGTAGTCAGTATTACCAACAGGCAGTAGTCAGTATTACCAACAGTCAGAAGTCAGTATTACCAACAGGCAGTAGTCAGTACTACCAACAGTCAGTAGTCAGTATTACCAACAGGCAGTAGTCAGTATTACCAACAGTCAGTAGTCAGTATGACCAACAGTCAGTAGTCAGTATTACCAACAGTCAGTAGTCAGTATTACCAACAGTCAGTAGTCAGTATTACCAACAGTCAGTATTACCAACAGTCAGTAGTCAGTATTACCAACAGTCAGTATTATCAACAGTCAGCAGTCAGTAATAAAAACAGTCAGTAGTCAGTATTACCAAAAGTCAGTAGTCAGTATTACCAACAGTCAGAAGTCAGTATTACCAACAGTCAGTATTACCAACAGTCAGTAGTCAGTATTACCAACAGTCAGTATTGCCAACAGACAGTTGTCAGTATTACCAACAGTCAGCAGTCAGTATTACCAACAGTCAGTATTACCAACAGTCAGTATTACCAACAGTCAGTAGTCAGTATTACCAACAGGCAGTAGTCAGTACTATCAACAGTCAGTAGTCAGTATTACCAACAGGCAGTAGTCAGTACTACCAACAGTCAGTAGTCAGTACTACCAACAGTCAGTATTACCAACAGTCAGTAGTCAGTATTACCAACAATCAGTATTGCCAACAGTCAGTAGTCAGTATTACCAACAGGCAGTAGTCAGTATTACCAACAGTCAGAAGTCAGTATTACCAACAGTCAGTATTACCAACAGTCAGTATTACCAACAGTCAGTAGTCAGTACTATCAACAGTCAGTAGTCAGTATTACCAACAGGCAGTAGTCAGTACTACCAACAGTCAGTAGTCAGTACTACCAACAGTCAGTATTACCAACAGTCAGTAGTCAGTATTACCAACAATCAGTATTGCCAACAGTCAGTAGTCAGTATTACCAACAGGCAGTAGTCAGTATTACCAACAGTCAGAAGTCAGTATTACCAACAGTCAGTATTACCAACAGTCAGTAGTCAGTATTACCAACAGTCAGTATTGCCAACAGACAGTAGTCACTACTACCAACAGTCAGTAGTTAGTATTACCAACAGTCAGTAGTCAGTATTACCAACAGTCAGTATTACCAACAGTCAGTATTACCAACAGTCAGTAATCAGTATTACCAACAGGCAGTAGTCAGTACTACCAACAGTCAGTATTACCAACAGTAGTAGTCAGTATTACAAACAGTCAGTATTACCAACAGTCAGTATTACCAACAGTCAGTAGTCAGTATTACCAAGTGTCAGTAGTCAGTATTACCAACAGTCAGTAGTCAGTATTACCAACAGTCAGTAGTCAGTACTACCAACAGTCAGTAGTCAGTATTACCAACAGTCAGTAGTCAGTATTACCAACAGTCAGTATTACCAACAGTCAGTAGTCAGTACTATCAACAGTCAGTAGTCAGTATTACCAACAGGCAGTAGTCAGTATTACCAAAAGTCAGTAGTCAGTATTACCAACAGTCAGTATTGCCAACAGTCAGTAGTCAGTATTACCAACATTCAGTAGTCAGTATTACCAACAGTCAGTATTACCAACAGTAAGTATTGCCAACAGTCAGTAGTCAGTATAACCAACAGTCAGTAGTCAGTATTACCAACAGTCAGTAGTCAGTATTACCAACAGTCAGTATTACCAACAGCCAGTAGTCAGTATTACCAACAGGCAGTAGTCAGTATTACCAACAGTCAGAAGTCAGTATTACCAACAGGCAGTAGTCAGTACTACCAACAGTCAGTAGTCAGTTCTACCAACAGTCAGTATTACCAACAGTCAGTAGTCAGTATTACCAACAATCAGTATTGCCAACAGTCAGTAGTCAGTATTACCAACAGGCAGTAGTCAGTATTACCAACGGTCAGTAGTCAGTATTACCAACAGTCAGTATTACCAACAGTCAGTATTACCAACAGTCAGTAGTCAGTACTATCAACAGTCAGTAGTCAGTATTACCAACAGGCAGTAGTCAGTACTACCAACAGTCAGTAGTCAGTACTACCAACAGTCAGTATTACCAACAGTCAGTAGTCAGTATTACCAACAATCAGTATTGCCAACAGTCATTAGTCAGTATTACCAACAGGCAGTAGTCAGTATTACCAACAGTCAGTATTACCAACAGTCAGTAGTCAGTATTACCAACAGTCAGTATTACCAACAGGCAGTAGTCAGTATTACCAACAGGCAGTAATCAGTATTACCAACAGTCAGTATTACCAAGAGGCAGTAGTCAGTATTACCAACAGTCAGTATTACCAACAGTCAGTAGTCAGTATTACAAACAGTCAGTATTACCAACAGTCAGTAGTGAGTATTACCAACAGTCAGTAGTCAGTATTGCCAACAGTCAGTAGTCAGTATTACCAACAGGCAGTAGTCAGTATTACCAACAGTCAGTAGTCAGTATTACCAACAGACAGTAGTCAGTATTACCAACAGGCAGTAGTCAGTACTACCAACAGTCAGTAGTCAGTATTACCAACAGTCAGTATTACCAACAGTCAGTATTACCAACAGTCAGTAGTCAGTATTGCCAACAGTCAGTAGTCAGTATTGCCAACAGTCAGTAGTCAGTATTACCAACAGTCAGTAGTCAGTACTATCAACAGTTAGAATTCAGTATTACCAACAGTCAGTATTCAGTATTACCAAAAGGCAGTAGTCAGTACTACCAACAGTCAGTAGTCAGTATTACTAACAGTCAGTAGTCAGTATTACCAACAGTCAGTAGTCAGTATTACCAACAGGCATTAGTCAGTACTACCAACAGTCAGTAGTCAGTATTACCAACAGTCAGTAGTCAGTATTACCAACAGTCAGTAGTCAGTATTGCCAACAGTCAGTAGTCAGTACTACCAACAGTCAGTAGTCAGTATTACCAACAGGCAGTAGTCAGTATTACCAACAGTCAGAAGTCAGTATTACCAACAGGCAGTAGTCAGTACTACCAACAGTCAGTAGTCAGTATTACCAACAGGCAGTAGTCAGTATTACCAACAGTCAGTAGTCAGTATTACCAACAGTCAGTAGTCAGTATGACCAACAGTCAGTAGTCAGTATGACCAACAGTCAGTAGTCAGTATTACCAACAGTCAGTAGTCAGTATTACCAACAGTCAGTAGTCAGTATTACCAACAGTCAGTATTACCAACAGTCAGTATTACCAACAGTCAGTAGTCAGTATTACCAACAGTCAGTATTACCAACAGTCAGCAGTCAGTAATAAAAACAGTCAGTAGTCAGTATTACCAAAAGTCAGTAGTCAGTATTACCAACAGTCAGAAGTCAGTATTACCAACAGTCAGTATTACCAACAGTCAGTAGTCAGTATTACCAACAGTCAGTATTGCCAACAGACAGTAGTCAGTATTACCAACAGTCAGCAGTCAGTATTACCAACAGTCAGTATTACCAACAGTCAGTAGTCAGTATTACCAACAGGCAGTAGTCAGTATTACCAACAGTCAGAAGTCAGTATTACCAACAGTCAGTATTACCAACAGTCAGTAGTCAGTATTACCAACAGTCAGTATTGCCAACAGACAGTAGTCAGTATTACCAACAGTCAGCAGTCAGTATTACCAACAGTCAGTATTACCAACAGTCAGTAGTCAGTATTACCAACATGCAGTAGTCAGTACTACCAACAGTCAGTATTACCAACAGTAGTAGTCAGTATTACCAACAGTCAGTATTACCAACAGTCAGTAGTCAGTATTACCAACAGTCACTAGTCAGTATTACCAACAGTCAGTATTACCAACAGTCAGTATTACCAACAGTCAGTAGTCAGTATTACCAACAGTCAGTAGTCAGTACTACAAACAGTCAGTAGTCAGTTCTACCAACAGTCAGTATTACCAACAGTCAGTAGTCAGTATTACCAACAATCAGTATTGCCAACAGTCAGTAGTCAGTATTACCAACAGGCAGTAGTCAGTATTAACAACAGTCAGTAGTCAGTATTACCAACAGTCAGTATTACCAACAGTCAGTATTACCAACAGTCAGTAGTCAGTACTATCAACAGGCAGTAGTCAGTATTACCAACAGGCAGTAGTCAGTACTACCAACAGTCAGTAGTCAGTACTACCAACAGTCAGTATTTCCAACAGTCAGTAGTCAGTATTACCAACAATCAGTATTGCCAACAGTCAGTAGTCAGTATTACCAACAGGCAGTAGTCAGTATTACCAACAGTCAGTATTACCAACAGTCAGTAGTCAGTATTACCAACAGTCAGTATTACCAACAGGCAGTATTACCAACAGTCAGTAGTCAGTATTACCAACATGCAGTAGTCAGTACTACCAACAGTCAGTATTACCAACAGTAGTAGTCAGTATTACCAACAGTCAGTATTACCAACAGTCAGTAGTCAGTATTACCAACAGTCAGTATTGCCAACAGACAGTAGTCAGTATTACCAACAGTCAGTAGTCAGTATTACCAACAGTCACTAGTCAGTATTACCAACAGTCAGTATTACCAACAGTCAGTATTACCAACAGTCAGTAGTCAGTATTACCAACAGTCAGTAGTCAGTACTACCAACAGTCAGTAGTCAGTTCTACCATCAGTCAGTATTACCAACAGTCAGTAGTCAGTATTACCAACAATCAGTATTGCCAACAGTCAGTAGTCAGTATTACCAACAGGCAGTAGTCAGTATTACCAACAGTCAGTAGTCAGTATTACCAACAGTCAGTATTACCAACAGTCAGTATTACCAACAGGCAGTAGTCAGTACTATCAACAGTCAGTAGTCAGTATTACCAACAGGCAGTAGTCAGTACTACCAACAGTCAGTAGTCAGTACTACCAACAGTCAGTATTTCCAACAGTCAGTAGTCAGTATTACCAACAATCAGTATTGCCAACAGTCAGTAGTCAGTATTACCAACAGGCAGTAGTCAGTATTACCAACAGTCAGTATTACCAACAGTCAGTAGTCAGTATTACCAACAGTCAGTATTACCAACAGGCAGTAGTCAGTATTACCAACAGGCAGTAACCAGTATTACCAACAGTCAGTATTACCAACAGGCAGTAGTCAGTATTACCAACAGTCAGTATTACCAACAGTCAGTAGTCAGTATTACAAACAGTCAGTATTACCAACAGTCAGTAGTGAGTATTACCAACAGTCAGTAGTCAGTATTGCCAACAGTCAGTAATCAGTATTACCAACAGGCAGTAGTCAGTATTACCAACAGTCAGTAGTCAGTATTACCAACAGCCAGTAGTCAGTATTACCAACAGGCAGTAGTCAGTACTACCAACAGTCAGTAGTCAGTATTACCAACAGTCAGTATTACCAACAGTCAGTATTACCAACAGTCAGTAGTCAGTATTGCCAACAGTCAGTAGTCAGTATTGCCAACAGTCAGTAGTCAGTATTACCAACAGTCAGTAGACAGTACTATCAACAGTCAGAATTCAGTATTACCAACAGTCAGTATTCAGTATTACCAAAAGGCAGTAGTCAGTACTACCAACAGTCAGTAGTCAGTATTACTAACAGTCAGTAGTCAGTATTACCAACAGTCAGTAGTCAGTATTACCAACAGGCATTAGTCAGTACTACCAACAGTCAGTAGTCAGTATTACCAACAGTCAGTAGTCAGTATTACCAACAGTCAGTAGTCAGTACTACCAACAGTCAGTAGTCAGTACTACCAACAGTCAGTAGTCAGTATTACCAACAGGCAGTAGTCAGTATTACCAACAGTCAGAAGTCAGTATTACCAACAGGCAGTAGTCAGTACTACCAACAGTCAGTAGTCAGTATTACCAACAGGCAGTAGTCAGTATTACCAACAGTCAGTAGTCAGTATTACCAACAGTCAGTAGTCAGTATGACCAACAGTCAGTAGTCAGTATTACCAACAGTCAGTAGTCAGTATTACCAACAGTCAGTAGTCAGTATTACCAACAGTCAGTATTACCAACAGTCAGTAGTCAGTATTACCAACAGTCAGTATTACCAACAGTCAGCAGTCAGTAATAAAAACAGTCAGTAGTCAGTATTACCAAAAGTCAGTAGTCAGTATTACCAACAGTCAGAAGTCAGTATTACCAACAGTCAGTATTACCAACAGTCAGTAGTCAGTATTACCAACAGTCAGTATTGCCAACAGACAGTTGTCAGTATTACCAACAGTCAGCAGTCAGTATTACCAACAGTCAGTATTACCAACAGTCAGTATTACCAACAGTCAGTAGTCAGTATTACCAACAGGCAGTAGTCAGTACTATCAACAGTCAGTAGTCAGTATTACCAACAGGCAGTAGTCAGTACTACCAACAGTCAGTAGTCAGTACTACCAACAGTCAGTATTACCAACAGTCAGTAGTCAGTATTACCAACAATCAGTATTGCCAACAGTCAGTAGTCAGTATTACCAACAGGCAGTAGTCAGTATTACCAACAGTCAGAAGTCAGTATTACCAACAGTCAGTATTACCAACAGTCAGTAGTCAGTATTACCAACAGTCAGTATTGCCAACAGACAGTAGTCACTACTACCAACAGTCAGTAGTTAGTATTACCAACAGTCAGTAGTCAGTATTACCAACAGTCAGTATTACCAACAGTCAGTATTACCAACAGTCAGTAATCAGTATTACCAACAGGCAGTAGTCAGTACTACCAACAGTCAGTATTACCAACAGTAGTAGTCAGTATTACCAACAGTCAGTATTACCAACAGTCAGTATTACCAACAGTCAGTAGTCAGTATTACCAAGTGTCAGTAGTCAGTATTACCAACAGTCAGTAGTCAGTATTACCAACAGTCAGTAGTCAGTATTACCAACAGTCAGTAGTCAGTACTATCAACAGTCAGTAGTCAGTATTACCAACAGTCAGTAGTCAGTACTACCAACAGTCAGTAGTCAGTATTACCAACAGTCAGTAGTCAGTATTACCAACAGTCAGTATTACCAACAGTCAGTAGTCAGTACTATCAACAGTCAGTAGTCAGTATTACCAACAGGCAGTAGTCAGTACTACCAACAGTCAGTAGTCAGTACTACCAACAGTCAGTATTTCCAACAGTCAGTAGTCAGTATTACCAACAATCAGTATTGCCAACAGTCAGTAGTCAGTATTACCAACAGGCAGTAGTCAGTATTACCAACAGTCAGTATTACCAACAGTCAGTAGTCAGTATTACCAACAATCAGTATTACCAACAGGCAGTAGTCAGTATTACCAACAGGCAGTAACCAGTATTACCAACAGTCAGTATTACCAACAGGCAGTAGTCAGTATTACCAACAGTCAGTATTACCAACAGTCAGTAGTCAGTATTACAAACAGTCAGTATTACCAACAGTCAGTAGTGAGTATTACCAACAGTCAGTAGTCAGTATTGCCAACAGTCAGTAATCAGTATTACCAACAGGCAGTAGTCAGTATTACCAACAGTCAGTAGTCAGTATTACCAACAGCCAGTAGTCAGTATTACCAACAGGCAGTAGTCAGTACTACCAACAGTCAGTAGTCAGTATTACCAACAGTCAGTATTACCAACAGTCAGTATTACCAACAGTCAGTAGTCAGTATTGCCAACAGTCAGTAGTCAGTATTGCCAACAGTCAGTAGTCAGTATTACCAACAGTCAGTAGTCAGTACTATCAACAGTCAGAATTCAGTATTACCAACAGTCAGTATTCAGTATTACAAAAGGCAGTAGTCAGTACTACCAACAGTCAGTAGTCAGTATTACTAACAGTCAGTAGTCAGTATTACCAACAGTCAGTAGTCAGTATTACCAACAGGCATTAGTCAGTACTACCAACAGTCAGTAGTCAGTATTACCAACAGTCA
The DNA here is from genome assembly GCF_965601325.2 of Salmo salar. Lineage (NCBI taxonomy): Eukaryota > Metazoa > Chordata > Actinopteri > Salmoniformes > Salmonidae > Salmo > Salmo salar. The sequence goes on from NC_138301.1 coordinate 59,356,264, forward strand.
GTAGTCAGTATTACCAACAGTCAGTAGTCAGTATTGCCAACAGTCAGTAGTCAGTACTACCAACAGTCAGTAGTCAGTATTACCAACAGGCAGTAGTCAGTATTACCAACAGTCAGAAGTCAGTATTACCAACAGGCAGTAGTCAGTACTACCAACAGTCAGTAGTCAGTATGACCAACAGTCAGTAGTCAGTATTACCAACAGTCAGTAGTCAGTATTACCAACAGTCAGTAGTCAGTATTACCAACAGTCAGTATTACCAACAGTCAGTAGTCAGTATTACCAACAGTCAGTATTACCAACAGTCAGCAGTCAGTAATAAAAACAGTCAGTAGTCAGTATTACCAAAAGTCAGTAGTCAGTATTACCAACAGTCAGAAGTCAGTATTACCAACAGTCAGTATTACCAACAGTCAGTAGTCAGTATTACCAACAGTCAGTATAGCCAACAGACAGTTGTCAGTATTACCAACAGTCAGCAGTCAGTATTACCAACAGTCAGTATTACCAACAGTCAGTATTACCAACAGTCAGTAGTCAGTATTACCAACAGGCAGTAGTCAGTACTATCAACAGTCAGTAGTCAGTATTACCAACAGTTAGTAGTCAGTACTACCAACAGTCAGTAGTCAGTACTACCAACAGTCAGTATTACCAACAGTCAGTAGTCAGTATTACCAACAATCAGTATTACCAACAGGCAGTAGTCAGTATTACCAACAGTCAGAAGTCAGTATTACCAACAGTCAGTATTACCAACAGTCAGTATTACCAACAGTCAGTAGTCAGTACTATCAACAGTCAGTAGTCAGTATTACCAACAGGCAGTAGTCAGTACTACCAACAGTCAGTAGTCAGTACTACCAACAGTCAGTATTACCAACAGTCAGTAGTCAGTATTACCAACAATCAGTATTGCCAACAGTCAGTAGTCAGTATTACCAACAGGCAGTAGTCAGTATTACCAACAGTCAGAAGTCAGTATTACCAACAGTCAGTATTACCAACAGTCAGTAGTCAGTATTACCAACAGTCAGTATTGCCAACAGACAGTAGTCACTACTACCAACAGTCAGTAGTTAGTATTACCAACAGTCAGTAGTCAGTATTACCAACAGTCAGTATTACCAACAGTCAGTATTACCAACAGTCAGTAATCAGTATTACCAACAGGCAGTAGTCAGTACTACCAACAGTCAGTATTACCAACAGTAGTAGTCAGTATTACAAACAGTCAGTATTACCAACAGTCAGTATTACCAACAGTCAGTAGTCAGTATTACCAACAGTCAGTATTACCAACAGTCAGTAGTCAGTACTATCAACAGTCAGTAGTCAGTATTACCAACAGGCAGTAGTCAGTATTACCAAAAGTCAGTAGTCAGTATTACCAACAGTCAGTATTGCCAACAGTCAGTAGTCAGTATTACCAACATTCAGTAGTCAGTATTACCAACAGTCAGTATTACCAACAGTCAGTATTGCCAACAGTCAGTAGTCAGTATAACCAACAGTCAGTAGTCAGTATTACCAACAGTCAGTAGTCAGTATTACCAACAGTCAGTATTACCAACAGCCAGTAGTCAGTATTACCAACAGGCAGTAGTCAGTATTACCAACAGTCAGAAGTCAGTATTACCAACAGGCAGTAGTCAGTACTACCAACAGTCAGTAGTCAGTTCTACCAACAGTCAGTATTACCAACAGTCAGTAGTCAGTATTACCAACAATCAGTATTGCCAACAGTCAGTAGTCAGTATTACCAACAGGCAGTAGTCAGTATTACCAACGGTCAGTAGTCAGTATTACCAACAGTCAGTATTACCAACAGTCAGTAGTCAGTATTACCAACAGTCAGTAGTCAGTACTATCAACAGTCAGTAGTCAGTATTACCAACAGGCAGTAGTCAGTACTACCAACAGTCAGTAGTCAGTACTACCAACAGTCAGTATTACCAACAGTCAGTAGTCAGTATTACCAACAATCAGTATTGCCAACAATCAGTAGTCAGTATTACCAACAGGCAGTAGTCAGTATTACCAACAGTCAGTATTACCAACAGTCAGTAGTCAGTATTACCAACAGTCAGTATTACCAACAGGCAGTAGTCAGTATTACCAACAGGCAGTAATCAGTATTACCAACAGTCAGTATTACCAAGAGGCAGTAGTCAGTATTACCAACAGTCAGTATTACCAACAGTCAGTAGTCAGTATTACAAACAGTCAGTATTACCAACAGTCAGTAGTGAGTATTACCAACAGTCAGTAGTCAGTATTGCCAACAGTCAGTAGTCAGTATTACCAACAGTCAGTAGTCAGTATTACCAACAGACAGTAGTCAGTATTACCAACAGGCAGTAGTCAGTACTACCAACAGTCAGTAGTCAGTATTACCAACAGTCAGTATTACCAACAGTCAGTATTACCAACAGTCAGTAGTCAGTATTGCCAACAGTCAGTAGTCAGTATTGCCAACAGTCAGTAGTCAGTATTACCAACAGTCAGTAGTCAGTACTATCAACAGTCAGAATTCAGTATTACCAACAGTCAGTAGTCAGTATTACCAACAGTCAGTATTACCAACAGTCAGCAGTCAGTAATAAAAACAGTCAGTAGTCAGTATTACCAAAAGTCAGTAGTCAGTATTACCAACAGTCAGAAGTCAGTATTACCAACAGTCAGTATTACCAACAGTCAGTAGTCAGTATTACCAACAGTCAGTATAGCCAACAGACAGTTGTCAGTATTACCAACAGTCAGCAGTCAGTATTACCAACAGTCAGTATTACCAACAGTCAGTATTACCAACAGTCAGTAGTCAGTATTACCAACAGGCAGTAGTCAGTACTATCAACAGTCAGTAGTCAGTATTACCAACAGTTAGTAGTCAGTACTACCAACAGTCAGTAGTCAGTACTACCAACAGTCAGTATTACCAACAGTCAGTAGTCAGTATTACCAACAATCAGTATTGCCAACAGTCAGTAGTCAGTATTACCAACAGGCAGTAGTCAGTATTACCAACAGTCAGAAGTCAGTATTACCAACAGTCAGTATTACCAACAGTCAGTATTACCAACAGTCAGTAGTCAGTACTATCAACAGTCAGTAGTCAGTATTACCAACAGGCAGTAGTCAGTACTACCAACAGTCAGTAGTCAGTACTACCAACAGTCAGTATTACCAACAGTCAGTAGTCAGTATTACCAACAATCAGTATTGCCAACAGTCAGTAGTCAGTATTACCAACAGGCAGTAGTCAGTATTACCAACAGTCAGAAGTCAGTATTACCAACAGTCAGTATTACCAACAGTCAGTAGTCAGTATTACCAACAGTCAGTATTGCCAACAGACAGTAGTCACTACTACCAACAGTCAGTAGTTAGTATTACCAACAGTCAGTAGTCAGTATTACCAACAGTCAGTATTACCAACAGTCAGTATTACCAACAGTCAGTAATCAGTATTACCAACAGGCAGTAGTCAGTACTACCAACAGTCAGTATTACCAACAGTAGTAGTCAGTATTACAAACAGTCAGTATTACCAACAGTCAGTATTACCAACAGTCAGTAGTCAGTATTACCAACAGTCAGTATTACCAACAGTCAGTAGTCAGTACTATCAACAGTCAGTAGTCAGTATTACCAACAGGCAGTAGTCAGTATTACCAAAAGTCAGTAGTCAGTATTACCAACAGTCAGTATTGCCAACAGTCAGTAGTCAGTATTACCAACATTCAGTAGTCAGTATTACCAACAGTCAGTATTACCAACAGTCAGTATTGCCAACAGTCAGTAGTCAGTATAACCAACAGTCAGTAGTCAGTATTACCAACAGTCAGTAGTCAGTATTACCAACAGTCAGTATTACCAACAGCCAGTAGTCAGTATTACCAACAGGCAGTAGTCAGTATTACCAACAGTCAGAAGTCAGTATTACCAACAGGCAGTAGTCAGTACTACCAACAGTCAGTAGTCAGTTCTACCAACAGTCAGTATTACCAACAGTCAGTAGTCAGTATTACCAACAATCAGTATTGCCAACAGTCAGTAGTCAGTATTACCAACAGGCAGTAGTCAGTATTACCAACGGTCAGTAGTCAGTATTACCAACAGTCAGTATTACCAACAGTCAGTATTACCAACAGTCAGTAGTCAGTACTATCAACAGTCAGTAGTCAGTATTACCAACAGGCAGTAGTCAGTACTACCAACAGTCAGTAGTCAGTACTACCAACAGTCAGTATTACCAACAGTCAGTAGTCAGTATTACCAACAATCAGTATTGCCAACAATCAGTAGTCAGTATTACCAACAGGCAGTAGTCAGTATTACCAACAGTCAGTATTACCAACAGTCAGTAGTCAGTATTACCAACAGTCAGTATTACCAACAGGCAGTAGTCAGTATTACCAACAGGCAGTAATCAGTATTACCAACAGTCAGTATTACCAAGAGGCAGTAGTCAGTATTACCAACAGTCAGTATTACCAACAGTCAGTAGTCAGTATTACAAACAGTCAGTATTACCAACAGTCAGTAGTGAGTATTACCAACAGTCAGTAGTCAGTATTGCCAACAGTCAGTAGTCAGTATTACCAACAGTCAGTAGTCAGTATTACCAACAGACAGTAGTCAGTATTACCAACAGGCAGTAGTCAGTACTACCAACAGTCAGTAGTCAGTATTACCAACAGTCAGTATTACCAACAGTCAGTATTACCAACAGTCAGTAGTCAGTATTGCCAACAGTCAGTAGTCAGTATTGCCAACAGTCAGTAGTCAGTATTACCAACAGTCAGTAGTCAGTACTATCAACAGTCAGAATTCAGTATTACCAACAGTCAGTATTCAGTATTACCAAAAGGCAGTAGTCAGTACTACCAACAGTCAGTAGTCAGTATTACTAACAGTCAGTAGTCAGTATTACCAACAGTCAGTAGTCAGTATTACCAACAGGCATTAGTCAGTACTACCAACAGTCAGTAGTCAGTATTACCAACAGTCAGTAGTCAGTATTACCAACAGTCAGTAGTCAGTATTGCCAACAGTCAGTAGTCAGTACTACCAACAGTCAGTAGTCAGTATTACCAACAGGCAGTAGTCAGTATTACCAACAGTCAGAAGTCAGTATTACCAACAGGCAGTAGTCAGTACTACCAACAGTCAGTAGTCAGTATTACCAACAGGCAGTAGTCAGTATTACCAACAGTCAGTAGTCAGTATTACCAACAGTCAGTAGTCAGTATGACCAACAGTCAGTAGTCAGTATTACCAACAGTCAGTAGTCAGTATTACCAACAGTCAGTAGTCAGTATTACCAACAGTCAGTATTACCAACAGTCAGTATTACCAACAGTCAGTAGTCAGTATTACCAACAGTCAGTATTACCAACAGTCAGCAGACAGTATTAAAAACAGTCAGTAGTCAGTATTACCAAAAGTCAGTAGTCAGTATTACCAACAGTCAGAAGTCAGTATTACCAACAGTCAGTATTACCAACAGTCAGTAGTCAGTATTACCAACAGTCAGTATTGCCAACAGACAGTAGTCAGTATTACCAACAGTCAGCAGTCAGTATTACCAACAGTCAGTATTACCAACAGTCAGTAGTCAGTATTACCAACAGGCAGTAGTCAGTATTACCAACAGTCAGAAGTCAGTATTACCAACAGTCAGTATTACCAACAGTCAGTAGTCAGTATTACCAACAGTCAGTATTGCCAACAGACAGTAGTCAGTATTACCAACAGTCAGCAGTCAGTATTACCAACAGTCAGTATTACCAACAGTCAGTAGTCAGTATTACCAACATGCAGTAGTCAGTACTACCAACAGTCAGTATTACCAACAGTAGTAGTCAGTATTACCAACAGTCAGTATTACCAACAGTCAGTAGTCAGTATTACCAACAGTCAGTATTGCCAACAGACAGTAGTCAGTATTACCAACAGTCAGTAGTCAGTATTACCAACAGTCACTAGTCAGTATTACCAACAGTCAGTATTACCAACAGTCAGTATTACCAACAGTCAGTAGTCAGTATTACCAACAGTCAGTAGTCAGTACTACCAACAGTCAGTAGTCAGTTCTACCAACAGTCAGTATTACCAACAGTCAGTAGTCAGTATTACCAACAATCAGTATTGCCAACAGTCAGTAGTCAGTATTACCAACAGGCAGTAGTCAGTATTAACAACAGTCAGTAGTCAGTATTACCAACAGTCAGTATTACCAACAGTCAGTATTACCAACAGTCAGTAGTCAGTACTATCAACAGTCAGTAGTCAGTATTACCAACAGGCAGTAGTCAGTACTACCAACAGTCAGTAGTCAGTACTACCAACAGTCAGTATTTCCAACAGTCATTAGTCAGTATTACCAACAATCAGTATTGCCAACAGTCAGTAGTCAGTATTACCAACAGGCAGTAGTCAGTATTACCAACAGTCAGTATTACCAACAGTCACTAGTCAGTATTACCAACAGTCAGTATTACCAACAGGCAGTATTACCAACAGTCAGTAGTCAGTATTACCAACATGCAGTAGTCAGTACTACCAACAGTCAGTATTACCAACAGTAGTAGTCAGTATTACCAACAGTCAGTATTACCAACAGTCAGTAGTCAGTATTACCAACAGTCAGTATTGCCAACAGACAGTAGTCAGTATTACCAACAGTCAGTAGTCAGTATTACCAACAGTCACTAGTCAGTATTACCAACAGTCAGTATTACCAACAGTCAGTATTACCAACAGTCAGTAGTCAGTATTACCAACAGTCAGTAGTCAGTACTACCAACAGTCAGTAGTCAGTTCTACCATCAGTCAGTATTACCAACAGTCAGTAGTCAGTATTACCAACAATCAGTATTGCCAACAGTCAGTAGTCAGTATTACCAACAGGCAGTAGTCAGTATTACCAACAGTCAGTAGTCAGTATTACCAACAGTCAGTATTACCAACAGTCAGTATTACCAACAGGCAGTAGTCAGTACTATCAACAGTCAGTAGTCAGTATTACCAACAGGCAGTAGTCAGTACTACCAACAGTCAGTAGTCAGTACTACCAACAGTCAGTATTTCCAACAGTCAGTAGTCAGTATTACCAACAATCAGTATTGCCAACAGTCAGTAGTCAGTATTACCAACAGGCAGTAGTCAGTATTACCAACAGTCAGTATTACCAACAGTCAGTAGTCAGTATTACCAACAGTCAGTATTACCAACAGGCAGTAGTCAGTATTACCAACAGGCAGTAACCAGTATTACCAACAGTCAGTATTACCAACAGGCAGTAGTCAGTATTACCAACAGTCAGTATTACCAACAGTCAGTAGTCAGTATTACAAACAGTCAGTATTACCAACAGTCAGTAGTGAGTATTACCAACAGTCAGTAGTCAGTATTGCCAACAGTCAGTAATCAGTATTACCAACAGGCAGTAGTCAGTATTACCAACAGTCAGTAGTCAGTATTACCAACAGCCAGTAGTCAGTATTACCAACAGGCAGTAGTCAGTACTACCAACAGTCAGTAGTCAGTATTACCAACAGTCAGTATTACCAACAGTCAGTATTACCAACAGTCAGTAGTCAGTATTGCCAACAGTCAGTAGTCAGTATTGCCAACAGTCAGTAGTCAGTATTACCAACAGTCAGTAGACAGTACTATCAACAGTCAGAATTCAGTATTACCAACAGTCAGTATTCAGTATTACCAAAAGGCAGTAGTCAGTACTACCAACAGTCAGTAGTCAGTATTACTAACAGTCAGTAGTCAGTATTACCAACAGTCAGTAGTCAGTATTACCAACAGGCATTAGTCAGTACTACCAACAGTCAGTAGTCAGTATTACCAACAGTCAGTAGTCAGTATTACCAACAGTCAGTAGTCAGTATTGCCAACAGTCAGTAGTCAGTACTACCAACAGTCAGTAGTCAGTATTACCAACAGGCAGTAGTCAGTATTACCAACAGTCAGAAGTCAGTATTACCAACAGGCAGTAGTCAGTACTACCAACAGTCAGTAGTCAGTATTACCAACAGGCAGTAGTCAGTATTACCAACAGTCAGTAGTCAGTATTACCAACAGTCAGTAGTCAGTATGACCAACAGTCAGTAGTCAGTATTACCAACAGTCAGTAGTCAGTATTACCAACAGTCAGTAGTCAGTATTACCAACAGTCAGTATTACCAACAGTCAGTAGTCAGTATTACCAACAGTCAGTATTACCAACAGTCAGCAGTCAGTAATAAAAACAGTCAGTAGTCAGTATTACCAAAAGTCAGTAGTCAGTATTACCAACAGTCAGAAGTCAGTATTACCAACAGTCAGTATTACCAACAGTCAGTAGTCAGTATTACCAACAGTCAGTATTGCCAACAGACAGTTGTCAGTATTACCAACAGTCAGCAGTCAGTATTACCAACAGTCAGTATTACCAACAGTCAGTATTACCAACAGTCAGTAGTCAGTATTACCAACAGGCAGTAGTCAGTACTATCAACAGTCAGTAGTCAGTATTACCAACAGGCAGTAGTCAGTACTACCAACAGTCAGTATTACCAACAGTCAGTAGTCAGTATTACCAACAATCAGTATTGCCAACAGTCAGTAGTCAGTATTACCAACAGGCAGTAGTCAGTATTACCAACAGTCAGAAGTCAGTATTACCAACAGTCAGTATTACCAACAGTCAGTAGTCAGTATTACCAACAGTCAGTATTGCCAACAGACAGTAGTCACTACTACCAACAGTCAGTAGTTAGTATTACCAACAGTCAGTAGTCAGTATTACCAACAGTCAGTATTACCAACAGTCAGTATTACCAACAGTCAGTAATCAGTATTACCAACAGGCAGTAGTCAGTACTACCAACAGTCAGTATTACCAACAGTAGTAGTCAGTATTACCAACAGTCAGTATTACCAACAGTCAGTATTACCAACAGTCAGTAGTCAGTATTACCAAGTGTCAGTAGTCAGTATTACCAACAGTCAGTAGTCAGTATTACCAACAGTCAGTAGTCAGTATTACCAACAGTCAGTAGTCAGTACTATCAACAGTCAGTAGTCAGTATTACCAACAGTCAGTAGTCAGTACTACCAACAGTCAGTAGTCAGTATTACCAACAGTCAGTAGTCAGTATTACCAACAGTCAGTATTACCAACACTCAGTAGTCAGTACTATCAACAGTCAGTAGTCAGTATTACCAACAGGCAGTAGTCAGTATTACCAAAAGTCAGTAGTCAGTATTACCAACAGTCAGTATTGCCAACAGTCAGTAGTCAGTATTACCAACATTCAGTAGTCAGTATTACCAACAGTCAGTATTACCAACAGTCAGTATTGCCAACAGTCAGTAGTCAGTATAACCAACAGTCAGTAGTCAGTATTACCAACAGTCAGTATTACCAACAGCCAGTAGTCAGAATTACCAACAGGCAGTAGTCAGTATTACCAACAGTCAGAAGTCAGTATTACCAACAGGCAGTAGTCAGTACTACCAACAGTCAGTAGTCAGTTCTACCAACAGTCAGTATTACCAACAGTCAGTAGTCAGTATTACCAACAATCAGTATTGCCAACAGTCAGTAGTCAGTATTACCAACAGGCAGTAGTCAGTATTACCAACAGTCAGTAGTCAGTATTACCAACAGTCAGTATTACCAACAGTCAGTATTACCAACAGTCAGTAGTCAGTACTATCAACAGTCAGTAGTAAGTATTACCAACAGGCAGTAGTCAGTACTACCAACAGTCAGTAGTCAGTACTACCAACAGTCAGTATTACCAACAGTCAGTAGTCAGTATTACCAACAATCAGTATTGCCAACAGTCAGTAGTCAGTATTACCAACAGGCAGTAGTCAGTACTACCAACAGTCAGTAGTCAGTTCTACCAACAGTCAGTATTACCAACAGTCAGTAGTCAGTATTACCAACAATCAGTATTGCCAACAGTCAGTAGTCAGTATTACCAACAGGCAGTAGTCAGTATTACCAACAGTCAGTAGTCAGTATTACCAACAGTCAGTATTACCAACAGTCAGTATTACCAACAGTCAGTAGTCAGTACTATCAACAGTCAGTAGTAAGTATTACCAACAGGCAGTAGTCAGTACTACCAACAGTCAGTAGTCAGTACTACCAACAGTCAGTATTACCAACAGTCAGTAGTCAGTATTACCAACAATCAGTATTGCCAACAGTCAGTAGTCAGTATTACCAACAGGCAGTAGTCAGTATTACCAACAGTCAGTATTACCAACAGTCAGTAGTCAGTATTACCAACAGTCAGTATTACCAACAGGCAGTAGTCAGTATTACCAACAGGCAGTAATCAGTATTACCAACAGTCAGTATTACCAAGAGGCAGTAGTCAGTATTACCAACAGTCAGTATTACCAACAGTCAGTAGTCAGTATTACAAACAGTCAGTATTACCAACAGTCAGTAGTGAGTATTACCAACAGTCAGTAGTCAGTATTGCCAACAGTCAGTAGTCAGTATTACCAACAGGCAGTAGTCAGTATTACCAACAGTCAGTAGTCAGTATTACCAACAGACAGTAGTCAGTATTACCAACAGGCAGTAGTCAGTACTACCAACAGTCAGTAGTCAGTATTACCAACAGTCAGTATTACCAACAGTCAGTATTACCAACAGAGAGTAGTCAGTATTGCCAACAGTCAGTAGTCAGTATTGCCAACAGTCAGTAGTCAGTATTACCAACAGTCAGTAGTCAGTACTATCAACAGTCAGAATTCAGTATTACCAACAGTCAGTATTCAGTATTACCAAAAGGCAGTAGTCAGTACTACCAACAGTCAGTAGTCAGTATTACTAACAGTCAGTAGTCAGTATTACCAACAGTCAGTAGTCAGTATTACCAACAGGCATTAGTCAGTACTACCAACAGTCAGTATTACCAACAGTAGTAGTCAGTATTACCAACAGTCAGTATTACCAACAGTCAGTAGTCAGTATTACCAACAGTCAGTATTGCCAACAGACAGTAGTCAGTATTACCAACAGTCAGTAGTCAGTATTACCAACAGTCACTAGTCAGTATTACCAACAGTCAGTATTACCAACAGTCAGTATTACCAACAGTCAGTAGTCAGTATTACCAACAGTCAGTAGTCAGTACTACCAACAGTCAGTAGTCAGTTCTACCAACAGTCAGTATTACCAACAGTCAGTAGTCAGTATTACCAACAATCAGTATTGCCAACAGTCAGTAGTCAGTATTACCAACAGGCAGTAGTCAGTATTACCAACAGTCAGTAGTCAGTATTACCAACAGTCAGTATTACCAACAGTCAGTATTACCAACAGTCAGTAGTCAGTACTATCAACAGTCAGTAGTCAGTATTACCAACAGGCAGTAGTCAGTACTACCAACAGTCAGTAGTCAGTACTACCAACAGTCAGTATTTCCAACAGTCAGTAGTCAGTATTACCAACAATCAGTATTGCCAACAGTCAGTAGTCAGTATTACCAACAGGCAGTAGTCAGTATTACCAACAGTCAGTATTACCAACAGTCAGTAGTCAGTATTACCAACAGTCAGTATTACCAACAGGCAGTAGTCAGTATTACCAACAGGCAGTAACCAGTATTACCAACAGTCAGTATTACCAACAGGCAGTAGTCAGTATTACCAACAGTCAGTATTACCAACAGTCAGTAGTCAGTATTACAAACAGTCAGCATTACCAACAGTCAGTAGTGAGTATTACCAACAGTCAGTAGTCAGTATTGCCAACAGTCAGTAATCAGTATTACCAACAGGCAGTAGTCAGTATTACCAACAGTCAGTAGTCAGTATTACCAACAGCCAGTAGTCAGTATTACCAACAGGCAGTAGTCAGTACTACCAACAGTCAGTAGTCAGTATTACCAACAGTCAGTATTACCAACAGTCAGTAGTCAGTATTGCCAACAGTCAGTAGTCAGTATTGCCAACAGTCAGTAGTCAGTATTACCAACAGTCAGTAGTCAGTACTATCAACAGTCAGAATTCAGTATTACCAACAGTCAGTATTCAGTATTACCAAAAGGCAGTAGTCAGTACTACCAACAGTCAGTAGTCAGTATTACTAACAGTCAGTAGTCAGTATTACCAACAGTCAGTAGTCAGTATTACCAACAGGCATTAGTCAGTACTACCAACAGTCAGTAGTCAGTATTACCAACAGTCAGTAGTCAGTATTACCAACAGTCAGTAGTCAGTATTGCCAACAGTCAGTAGTCAGTACTACCAACAGTCAGTAGTCAGTATTACCAACAGGCAGTAGTCAGTATTACCAACAGTCAGAAGTCAGTATTACCAACAGGCAGTAGTCAGTACTACCAACAGTCAGTAGTCAGTATTACCAACAGGCAGTAGTCAGTATTACCAACAGTCAGTAGTCAGTATTACCAACAGTCAGTAGTCAGTATGACCAACAGTCAGTAGTCAGTATTACCAACAGTCAGTAGTCAGTATTACCAACAGTCAGTAGTCAGTATTACCAACAGTCAGTATTACCAACAGTCAGTAGTCAGTATTACCAACAGTCAGTATTACCAACAGTCAGCAGTCAGTAATAAAAACAGTCAGTAGTCAGTATTACCAAAAGTCAGTAGTCAGTATTACCAACAGTCAGAAGTCAGTATTACCAACAGTCAGTATTACCAACAGTCAGTAGTCAGTATTACCAACAGTCAGTATTGCCAACAGACAGTTGTCAGTATTACCAACAGTCAGCAGTCAGTATTACCAACAGTCAGTATTACCAACAGTCAGTATTACCAACAGTCAGTAGTCAGTATTACCAACAGGCAGTAGTCAGTACTATCAACAGTCAGTAGTCAGTATTACCAACAGGCAGTAGTCAGTACTACCAACAGTCAGTAGTCAGTACTACCAACAGTCAGTATTACCAACAGTCAGTAGTCAGTATTACCAACAATCAGTATTGCCAACAGTCAGTAGTCAGTATTACCAACAGGCAGTAGTCAGTATTACCAACAGTCAGAAGTCAGTATTACCAACAGTCAGTATTACCAACAGTCAGTAGTCAGTACTATCAACAGTCAGTAGTCAGTATTACCAACAGGCAGTAGTCAGTACTACCAACAGTCAGTAGTCAGTACTACCAACAGTCAGTATTACCAACAGTCAGTAGTCAGTATTACCAACAATCAGTATTGCCAACAGTCAGTAGTCAGTATTACCAACAGGCAGTAGTCAGTATTACCAACAGTCAGAAGTCAGTATTACCAACAGTCAGTATTACCAACAGTCAGTAGTCAGTATTACCAACAGTCAGTATTGCCAACAGACAGTAGTCACTACTACCAACAGTCAGTAGTCAGTATTACCAACAGTCAGTAGTCAGTATTACCAACAGTCAGTATTACCAACAGTCAGTATTACCAACAGTCAGTAATCAGTATTACCAACAGGCAGTAGTCAGTACTACCAACAGTCAGTATTACCAACAGTAGTAGTCAGTATTACCAACAGTCAGTATTACCAACAGTCAGTATTACCAACAGTCAGTAGTCAGTATTACCAAGTGTCAGTAGTCAGTATTACCAACAGTCAGTAGTCAGTATTACCAACAGTCAGTAGTCAGTATTACCAACAGTCAGTAGTCAGTACTATCAACAGTCAGTAGTCAGTATTACCAACAGTCAGTAGTCAGTACTACCAACAGTCAGTAGTCAGTATTACCAACAGTCAGTAGTCAGTATTACCAACAGTCAGTATTACCAACAGTCAGTAGTCAGTACTATCAACAGTCAGTAGTCAGTATTACCAACAGGCAGTAGTCAGTATTACCAAAAGTCAGTAGTCAGTATTACCAACAGTCAGTATTGCCAACAGTCAGTAGTCAGTATTACCAACATTCAGTAGTCAGTATTACCAACAGTCAGTATTACCAACAGTCAGTATTGCCAACAGTCAGTAGTCAGAATAACCAACAGTCAGTAGTCAGTATTACCAACAGTCAGTAGTCAGTATTACCAACAGTCAGTATTACCAACAGCCAGTAGTCAGTATTACCAACAGGCAGTAGTCAGTATTACCAACAGTCAGAAGTCAGTATTACCAACAGGCAGTAGTCAGTACTACCAACAGTCAGTAGTCAGTTCTACCAACAGTCAGTATTACCAACAGTCAGTAGTCAGTATTACCAACAATCAGTATTGCCAACAGTCAGTAGTCAGTATTACCAACAGGCAGTAGTCAGTATTACCAACAGTCAGTAGTCAGTATTACCAACAGTCAGTATTACCAACAGTCAGTATTACCAACAGTCAGTAGTCAGTACTATCAACAGTCAGTAGTCAGTATTACCAACAGGCAGTAGTCAGTACTACCAACAGTCAGTAGTCAGTACTACCAACAGTCAGTATTACCAACAGTCAGTAGTCAGTATTACCAACAATCAGTATTGCCAACAGTCAGTAGTCAGTATTACCAACAGGCAGTAGTCAGTATTACCAACAGTCAGTATTACCAACAGTCAGTAGTCAGTATTACCAACAGTCAGTATTACCAACAGGCAGTAGTCAGTATTACCAACAGGCAGTAATCAGTATTACCAACAGTCAGTATTACCAAGAGGCAGTAGTCAGTATTACCAACAGTCAGTATTACCAACAGTCAGTAGTCAGTATTACAAACAGTCAGTATTACCAACAGTCAGTAGTGAGTATTACCAACAGTCAGTAGTCAGTATTGCCAACAGGCAGTAGTCAGTATTACCAACAGGCAGTAGTCAGTATTACCAACAGTCAGTAGTCAGTATTACCAACAGACAGTAGTCAGTATTACCAACAGGCAGTAGTCAGTACTACCAACAGTCAGTAGTCAGTATTACCAACAGTCAGTATTACCAACAGTCAGTATTACCAACAGTCAGTAGTCAGTATTGCCAACAGTCAGTAGTCAGTATTGCCAACAGTCAGTAGTCAGTATTACCAACAGTCAGTAGTCAGTACTATCAACAGTCAGAATTCAGTATTACCAACAGTCAGTATTCAGTATTACCAAAAGGCAGTAGTCAGTACTACCAACAGTCAGTAGTCAGTATTACTAACAGTCAGTAGTCAGTATTACCAACAGTCAGTAGTCAGTATTACCAACAGGCATTAGTCAGTACTACCAACAGTCAGTAGTCAGTATTACCAACAGTCAGTAGTCAGTATTACCAACAGTCAGTAGTCAGTATTGCCAACAGTAAGTAGTCAGTACTACCAACAGTCAGTAGTCAGTATTACCAACAGGCAGTAGTCAGTATTACCAACAGTCAGAAGTCAGTATTACCAACAGGCAGTAGTCAGTACTACCAACAGTCAGTAGTCAGTATTACCAACAGGCAGTAGTCAGTATTACCAACAGTCAGTAGTCAGTATTACCAACAGTCAGTAGTCAGTATGACCAACAGTCAGTAGTCAGTACTACCAACAGTCAGTATTACCAACAGTCAGTAGTCAGTATTACCAACAATCAGTATTGCCAACAGTCAGTAGTCAGTATTACCAACAGGCAGTAGTCAGTATTACCAACAGTCAGAAGTCAGTATTACCAACAGTCAGTATTACCAACAGTCAGTAGTCAGTATTACCAACAGTCAGTATTGCCAACAGACAGTAGTCACTACTACCAACAGTCAGTAGTTAGTATTACCAACAGTCAGTAGTCAGTATTACCAACAGTCAGTATTACCAACAGTCAGTATTACCAACAGTCAGTAATCAGTATTACCAACAGGCAGTAGTCAGTACTACCAACAGTCAGTATTACCAACAGTAGTAGTCAGTATTACCAACAGTCAGTATTACCAACAGTCAGTATTACCAACAGTCAGTAGTCAGTATTACCAAGTGTCAGTAGTCAGTATTACCAACAGTCAGTAGTCAGTATTACCAACAGTCAGTAGTCAGTATTACCAACAGTCAGTAGTCAGTACTATCAACAGTCAGTAGTCAGTATTACCAACAGTCAGTAGTCAGTACTACCAACAGTCAGTAGTCAGTATTACCAACAGTCAGTAGTCAGTATTACCAACAGTCAGTATTACCAACAGTCAGTAGTCAGTACTATCAACAGTCAGTAGTCAGTATTACCAACAGGCAGTAGTCAGTATTACCAAAAGTCAGTAGTCAGTATTACCAACAGTCAGTATTGCCAACAGTCAGTAGTCAGTATTACCAACATTCAGTAGTCAGTATTACCAACAGTCAGTATTACCAACAGTCAGTATTGCCAACAGTCAGTAGTCAGTATAACCAACAGTCAGTAGTCAGTATTACCAACAGTCAGTAGTCAGTATTACCAACAGTCAGTATTACCAACAGCCAGTAGTCAGTATTACCAACAGGCAGTAGTCAGTATTACCAACAGTCAGAAGTCAGTATTACCAACAGGCAGTAGTCAGTACTACCAACAGTCAGTAGTCAGTTCTACCAACAGTCAGTATTACCAACAGTCAGTAGTCAGTATTACCAACAATCAGTATTGCCAACAGTCAGTAGTCAGTATTACCAACAGGCAGTAGTCAGTATTACCAACAGTCAGTAGTCAGTATTACCAACAGTCAGTATTACCAACAGTCAGTATTACCAACAGTCAGTAGTCAGTACTATCAACAGTCAGTAGTCAGTATTACCAACAGGCAGTAGTCAGTACTACCAACAGTCAGTAGTCAGTACTACCAACAGTCAGTATTACCAACAGTCAGTAGTCAGTATTACCAACAATCAGTATTGCCAACAGTCAGTAGTCAGTATTACCAACAGGCAGTAGTCAGTATTACCAACAGTCAGTATTACCAACAGTCAGTAGTCAGTATTACCAACAGTCAGTATTACCAACAGGCAGTAGTCAGTATTACCAACAGGCAGTAATCAGTATTACCAACAGTCAGTATTACCAAGAGGCAGTAGTCAGTATTACCAACAGTCAGTATTACCAACAGTCAGTAGTCAGTATTACAAACAGTCAGTATTACCAACAGTCAGTAGTGAGTATTACCAACAGTCAGTAGTCAGTATTGCCAACAGTCAGTAGTCAGTATTACCAACAGGCAGTAGTCAGTATTACCAACAGTCAGTAGTCAGTATTACCAACAGACAGTAGTCAGTATTACCAACAGGCAGTAGTCAGTACTACCAACAGTCAGTAGTCAGTATTACCAACAGTCAGTATTACCAACAGTCAGTATTACCAACAGTCAGTAGTCAGTATTGCCAACAGTCAGTAGTCAGTATTGCCAACAGTCAGTAGTCAGTATTACCAACAGTCAGTAGTCAGTACTATCAACAGTCAGAATTCAGTATTACCAACAGTCAGTATTCAGTATTACCAAAAGGCAGTAGTCAGTACTACCAACAGTCAGTAGTCAGTATTACTAACAGTCAGTAGTCAGTATTACCAACAGTCAGTAGTCAGTATTACCAACAGGCATTAGTCAGTACTACCAACAGTCAGTAGTCAGTATTACCAACAGTCAGTAGTCAGTATTACCAACAGTCAGTAGTCAGTATTGCCAACAGTAAGTAGTCAGTACTACCAACAGTCAGTAGTCAGTATTACCAACAGGCAGTAGTCAGTATTACCAACAGTCAGAAGTCAGTATTACCAACAGGCAGTAGTCAGTACTACCAACAGTCAGTAGTCAGTATTACCAACAGGCAGTAGTCAGTATTACCAACAGTCAGTAGTCAGTATTACCAACAGTCAGTAGTCAGTATAACCAACAGTCAGTAGTCAGTATTACCAACAGTCAGTAGTCAGTATTACCAACAGTCAGTATTACCAACAGCCAGTAGTCAGTATTACCAACAGGCAGTAGTCAGTATTACCAACAGTCAGAAGTCAGTATTACCAACAGGCAGTAGTCAGTACTACCAACAGTCAGTAGTCAGTTCTACCAACAGTCAGTATTACCAACAGTCAGTAGTCAGTATTACCAACAATCAGTATTGCCAACAGTCAGTAGTCAGTATTACCAACAGGCAGTAGTCAGTATTACCAACAGTCAGTAGTCAGTATTACCAACAGTCAGTATTACCAACAGTCAGTATTACCAACAGTCAGTAGTCAGTACTATCAACAGTCAGTAGTCAGTATTACCAACAGGCAGTAGTCAGTACTACCAACAGTCAGTAGTCAGTACTACCAACAGTCAGTATTACCAACAGTCAGTAGTCAGTATTACCAACAATCAGTATTGCCAACAGTCAGTAGTCAGTATTACCAACAGGCAGTAGTCAGTATTACCAACAGTCAGTATTACCAACAGTCAGTAGTCAGTATTACCAACAGTCAGTATTACCAACAGGCAGTAGTCAGTATTACCAACAGGCAGTAATCAGTATTACCAACAGTCAGTATTACCAAGAGGCAGTAGTCAGTATTACCAACAGTCAGTATTACCAACAGTCAGTAGTCAGTATTACAAACAGTCAGTATTACCAACAGTCAGTAGTGAGTATTACCAACAGTCAGTAGTCAGTATTGCCAACAGTCAGTAGTCAGTATTACCAACAGGCAGTAGTCAGTATTACCAACAGTCAGTAGTCAGTATTACCAACAGACAGTAGTCAGTATTACCAACAGGCAGTAGTCAGTACTACCAACAGTCAGTAGTCAGTATTACCAACAGTCAGTATTACCAACAGTCAGTATTACCAACAGTCAGTAGTCAGTATTGCCAACAGTCAGTAGTCAGTATTGCCAACAGTCAGTAGTCAGTATTACCAACAGTCAGTAGTCAGTACTATCAACAGTCAGAATTCAGTATTACCAACAGTCAGTATTCAGTATTACCAAAAGGCAGTAGTCAGTACTACCAACAGTCAGTAGTCAGTATTACTAACAGTCAGTAGTCAGTATTACCAACAGTCAGTAGTCAGTATTACCAACAGGCATTAGTCAGTACTACCAACAGTCAGTAGTCAGTATTACCAACAGTCAGTAGTCAGTATTACCAACAGTCAGTAGT
Organism: Salmo salar; assembly: GCF_965601325.2. Taxonomy (NCBI): domain Eukaryota; kingdom Metazoa; phylum Chordata; class Actinopteri; order Salmoniformes; family Salmonidae; genus Salmo; species Salmo salar. The sequence continues at coordinate 59,375,285 of NC_138301.1, forward strand.
CAGTATTGCCAACAGTAAGTAGTCAGTACTACCAACAGTCAGTAGTCAGTATTACCAACAGGCAGTAGTCAGTATTACCAACAGTCAGAAGTCAGTATTACCAACAGGCAGTAGTCAGTACTACCAACAGTCAGTAGTCAGTATTACCAACAGGCAGTAGTCAGTATTACCAACAGTCAGTAGTCAGTATTACCAACAGTCAGTAGTCAGTATGACCAACAGTCAGTAGTCAGTACTACCAACAGTCAGTATTACCAACAGTCAGTAGTCAGTATTACCAACAATCAGTATTGCCAACAGTCAGTAGTCAGTATTACCAACAGGCAGTAGTCAGTATTACCAACAGTCAGAAGTCAGTATTACCAACAGTCAGTATTACCAACAGTCAGTAGTCAGTATTACCAACAGTCAGTATTGCCAACAGACAGTAGTCACTACTACCAACAGTCAGTAGTTAGTATTACCAACAGTCAGTAGTCAGTATTACCAACAGTCAGTATTACCAACAGTCAGTATTACCAACAGTCAGTAATCAGTATTACCAACAGGCAGTAGTCAGTACTACCAACAGTCAGTATTACCAACAGTAGTAGTCAGTATTACCAACAGTCAGTATTACCAACAGTCAGTATTACCAACAGTCAGTAGTAAGTATTACCAAGTGTCAGTAGTCAGTATTACCAACAGTCAGTAGTCAGTATTACCAACAGTCAGTAGTCAGTATTACCAACAGTCAGTAGTCAGTACTATCAACAGTCAGTAGTCAGTATTACCAACAGTCAGTAGTCAGTACTACCAACAGTCAGTAGTCAGTATTACCAACAGTCAGTAGTCAGTATTACCAACAGTCAGTATTACCAACAGTCAGTAGTCAGTACTATCAACAGTCAGTAGTCAGTATTACCAACAGGCAGTAGTCAGTATTACCAAAAGTCAGTAGTCAGTATTACCAACAGTCAGTATTGCCAACAGTCAGTAGTCAGTATTACCAACATTCAGTAGTCAGTATTACCAACAGTCAGTATTACCAACAGTCAGTATTGCCAACAGTCAGTAGTCAGTATAACCAACAGTCAGTAGTCAGTATTACCAACAGTCAGTAGTCAGTATTACCAACAGTCAGTATTACCAACAGCCAGTAGTCAGTATTACCAACAGGCAGTAGTCAGTATTACCAACAGTCAGAAGTCAGTATTACCAACAGGCAGTAGTCAGTACTACCAACAGTCAGTAGTCAGTTCTACCAACAGTCAGTATTACCAACAGTCAGTAGTCAGTATTACCAACAATCAGTATTGCCAACAGTCAGTAGTCAGTATTACCAACAGGCAGTAGTCAGTATTACCAACAGTCAGTAGTCAGTATTACCAACAGTCAGTATTACCAACAGTCAGTATTACCAACAGTCAGTAGTCAGTACTATCAACAGTCAGTAGTCAGTATTACCAACAGGCAGTAGTCAGTACTACCAACAGTCAGTAGTCAGTACTACCAACAGTCAGTATTACCAACAGTCAGTAGTCAGTATTACCAACAATCAGTATTGCCAACAGTCAGTAGTCAGTATTACCAACAGGCAGTAGTCAGTAATACCAACAGTCAGTATTACCAACAGTCAGTAGTCAGTATTACCAACAGTCAGTATTACCAACAGGCAGTAGTCAGTATTACCAACAGGCAGTAATCAGTATTACCAACAGTCAGTATTACCAAGAGGCAGTAGTCAGTATTACCAACAGTCAGTATTACCAACAGTCAGTAGTCAGTATTACAAACAGTCAGTATTACCAACAGTCAGTAGTGAGTATTACCAACAGTCAGTAGTCAGTATTGCCAACAGTCAGTAGTCAGTATTACCAACAGGCAGTAGTCAGTATTACCAACAGTCAGTAGTCAGTATTACCAACAGACAGTAGTCAGTATTACCAACAGGCAGTAGTCAGTACTACCAACAGTCAGTAGTCAGTATTACCAACAGTCAGTATTACCAACAGTCAGTATTACCAACAGTCAGTAGTCAGTATTGCCAACAGTCAGTAGTCAGTATTGCCAACAGTCAGTAGTCAGTATTACCAACAGTCAGTAGTCAGTACTATCAACAGTCAGAATTCAGTATTACCAACAGTCAGTATTCAGTATTACCAAAAGGCAGTAGTCAGTACTACCAACAGTCAGTAGTCAGTATTACTAACAGTCAGTAGTCAGTATTACCAACAGTCAGTAGTCAGTATTACCAACAGGCATTAGTCAGTACTACCAACAGTCAGTAGTCAGTATTACCAACAGTCAGTAGTCAGTACTACCAACAGTCAGTATTACCAACAGTCAGTAGTCAGTATTACCAACAATCAGTATTGCCAACAGTCAGTAGTCAGTATTACCAACAGGCAGTAGTCAGTATTACCAACAGTCAGTATTACCAACAGTCAGTAGTCAGTATTACCAACAGTCAGTATTACCAACAGGCAGTAGTCAGTATTACCAACAGGCAGTAATCAGTATTACCAACAGTCAGTATTACCAACAGGCAGTAGTCAGTATTACCAACAGTCAGTATTACCAACAGTCAGTAGTCAGTATTACAAACAGTCAGTATTACCAACAGTCAGTAGTGAGTATTACCAACAGTCAGTAGTCAGTATTGCCAACAGTCAGTAGTCAGTATTACCAACAGGCAGTAGTCAGTAGTACCAACAGTCAGTAGTCAGTATTACCAACAGACAGTAGTCAGTATTACCAACAGGCAGTAGTCAGTATTACCAACAGTCAGTATTACCAACAGTCAGTAGTCAGTATTGCCAACAGTCAGTAGTCAGTATTGCCAACAGTCAGTAGTCAGTATTACCAACAGTCAGTAGTCAGTACTATCAACAGTCAGAATTCAGTATTACCAACAGTCAGTATTCATTATTACCAAAAGGCAGTAGTCAGTACTACCAACAGTCAGTAGTCAGCATTACTAACAGTCAGTAGTCAGTATTACCAACAGTCAGTAGTCAGTATTACCAACAGGCATTAGTCAGTACTACCAACAGTCAGTATTACCAACAGTCAGTAGTCAGTATTACCAACAGTCAGTAGTCAGTATTGCCAACAGTCAGTAGTCAGTACTACCAACAGTCAGTAGTCAGTATTACCAACAGGCAGTAGTCAGTATTACCAACAGTCAGAAGTCAGTATTACCAACAGGCAGTAGTCAGTACTACCAACAGTCAGTAGTCAGTATTACCAACAGGCAGTAGTCAGTATTACCAACAATCAGTAGTCAGTATGACCAACAGTCAGTAGTCAGTATTACCAACAGTCAGTAGTCAGTATTACCAACAGTCAGTAGTCAGTATTACCAACAGTCAGTATTACTAACAGTCAGTATTACCAACAGTCAGTAGTCAGTATTACCAACAGTCAGTATTACCAACAGTCAGCAGTCAGTAATAAAAACAGTCAGTAGTCAGTATTACCAAAAGTCAGTAGTCAGTATTACCAACAGTCAGAAGTCAGTATTACCAACAGTCAGTATTACCAACAGTCAGTAGTCAGTATTACCAACAGTCAGTATTGCCAACAGACAGTAGTCAGTATTACCAACAGTCAGCAGTCAGTATTACCAACAGTCAGTATTACCAACAGTCAGTATTACCAACAGTCAGTAGTCAGTATTACCAACATGCAGTAGTCAGTACTACCAACAGTCAGTATTACCAACAGTAGTAGTCAGTATTACCAACAGTCAGTATTACCAACAGTCAGTAGTCAGTATTACCAACAGTCAGTATTGCCAACAGACAGTAGTCAGTATTACCAACAGTCAGTAGTCAGTATTACCAACAGTCACTAGTCAGTATTACCAACAGTCAGTATTACCAACAGTCAGTATTACCAACAGTCAGTAGTCAGTATTACCAACAGGAAGTAGTCAGTACTACCAACAGTCAGTAGTCAGTTCTACCAACAGTCAGTATTACCAACAGTCAGTAGTCAGTATTACCAACAATCAGTATTGCCAACAGTCAGTAGTCAGTATTACCAACAGGCAGTAGTCAGTATTACCAACAGTCAGTAGTCAGTATTACCAACAGTCAGTATTACCAACAGTCAGTATTACCAACAGTCAGTAGTCAGTACTATCAACAGTCAGTAGTCAGTATTACCAACAGGCAGTAGTCAGTACTACCAACAGTCAGTAGTCAGTACTACCAACAGTCAGTATTACCAACAGTCAGTAGTCAGTATTACCAACAATCAGTATTGCCAACAGTCAGTAGTCAGTATTACCAACAGGCAGTAGCCAGTATTACCAACAGTCAGTATTACCAACAGTCAGTAGTCAGTATTACCAACAGTCAGTATTACCAACAGGCAGTAGTCAGTATTACCAACAATCAGTAGTCAGTATGACCAACAGTCAGTAGTCAGTATTACCAACAGTCAGTAGTCAGTATTACCAACAGTCAGTAGTCAGTATTACCAACAGTCAGTATTACTAACAGTCAGTATTACCAACAGTCAGTAGTCAGTATTACCAACAGTCAGTATTACCAACAGTCAGCAGTCAGTAATAAAAACAGTCAGTAGTCAGTATTACCAAAAGTCAGTAGTCAGTATTACCAACAGTCAGAAGTCAGTATTACCAACAGTCAGTATTACCAACAGTCAGTAGTCAGTATTACCAACAGTCAGTATTGCCAACAGACAGTAGTCAGTATTACCAACAGTCAGCAGTCAGTATTACCAACAGTCAGTATTACCAACAGTCAGTATTACCAACAGTCAGTAGTCAGTATTACCAACATGCAGTAGTCAGTACTACCAACAGTCAGTATTACCAACAGTAGTAGTCAGTATTACCAACAGTCAGTATTACCAACAGTCACTAGTCAGTATTACCAACAGTCAGTATTACCAACAGTCAGTATTACCAACAGTCAGTAGTCAGTATTACCAACAGGAAGTAGTCAGTACTACCAACAGTCAGTAGTCAGTTCTACCAACAGTCAGTATTACCAACAGTCAGTAGTCAGTATTACCAACAATCAGTATTGCCAACAGTCAGTAGTCAGTATTACCAACAGTCAGTAGTCAGTATTACCAACAGTCACTAGTCAGTATTACCAACAGTCAGTATTACCAACAGTCAGTAGTCAGTATTACCAACAGGAAGTAGTCAGTACTACCAACAGTCAGTAGTCAGTTCTACCAACAGTCAGTATTACCAACAGTCAGTAGTCAGTATTACCAACAATCAGTATTGCCAACAGTCAGTAGTCAGGATTACCAACAGGCAGTAGTCAGTATTACCAACAGTCAGTAGTCAGTATTACCAACAGTCAGTATTACCAACAGTCAGTATTACCAACAGTCAGTAGTCAGTACTATCAACAGTCAGTAGTCAGTATTACCAACAGGCAGTAGTCAGTACTACCAACAGTCAGTAGTCAGTACTACCAACAGTCAGTATTACCAACAGTCAGTAGTCAGTATTACCAACAGTCAGTATTGCCAACAGACAGTAGTCAGTATTACCAACAGTCAGTAGTCAGTATTACCAACAGTCACTAGTCAGTATTACCAACAGTCAGTATTACCAACAGTCAGTATTACCAACAGTCAGTAGTCAGTATTACCAACAGGAAGTAGTCAGTACTACCAACAGTCAGTAGTCAGTTCTACCAACAGTCAGTATTACCAACAGTCAGTAGTCAGTATTACCAACAATCAGTATTGCCAACAGTCAGTAGTCAGTATTACCAACAGGCAGTAGTCAGTATTACCAACAGTCAGTAGTCAGTATTACCAACAGTCAGTATTACCAACAGTCAGTATTACCAACAGTCAGTAGTCAGTACTATCAACAGTCAGTAGTCAGTATTACCAACAGGCAGTAGTCAGTACTACCAACAGTCAGTAGTCAGTACTACCAACAGTCAGTATTACCAACAGTCAGTAGTCAGTATTACCAACAATCAGTATTGCCAACAGTCAGTAGTCAGTATTACCAACAGGCAGTAGTCAGGATTACCAACAGTCAGTATTACCAACAGTCAGTAGTCAGTATTACCAACAGTCAGTATTACCAACAGGCAGTAGTCAGTATTACCAACAGGCAGTAGCCAGTATTACCAACAGTCAGTATTACCAACAGGCAGTAGTCAGTATTACCAACAGTCAGTATTACCAACAGTCAGTAGTCAGTATTACAAACAGTCAGTATTACCAACAGTCAGTAGTGAGTATTACCAACAGTCAGTAGTCAGTATTGCCAACAGTCAGTAATCAGTATTACCAACAGGCAGTAGTCAGTATTACCAACAGTCAGTAGTCAGTATTACCAACAGGCAGTAGTCAGTATTACCAACAGGCAGTAGTCAGTACTACCAACAGTCAGTAGTCAGTATTACCAACAGTCAGTATTACCAACAGTCAGTATTACCAACAGTCAGTAGTCAGTATTACCAACAGGCATTAGTCAGTACTACCAACAGTCAGTAGTCAGTATTACCAACAGTCAGTAGTCAGTATTACCAACAGTCAGTAGTCAGTATTGCCAACAGTCAGTAGTCAGTACTACCAACAGTCAGTAGTCAGTATTACCAACAGGCAGTAGTCAGTATTACCAACAGTCAGAAGTCAGTATTACCAACAGGCAGTAGTCAGTACTACCAACAGTGAGTAGTCAGTATTACCAACAGGCAGTAGTCAGTATTACCAACAGTCAGTAGTCAGTATTACCAACAGTCAGTAGTCAGTATGACCAACAGTCAGTAGTCAGTATTACCAACAGTCAGTAGTCAGTATTACCAACAGTCAGTAGTCAGTATTACCAACAGTCAGTATTACCAACAGTCAGTATTACCAACAGTCAGTAGTCAGTATTACCAACAGTCAGTATTGCCAACAGACAGTAGTCAGTATTACCAACAGTCAGTATTACCAACAGTCAGTAGTCAGTATTACCAACAGGCAGTAGTCAGTACTACCAACAGTCAGTATTAACAACAGTAGTAGTCAGTATTACCAACAGTCAGTATTACCAACAGTCAGTAGTCAGTATTACCAACAGTCAGTATTGCCAACAGACAGTAGACAGTATTACCAACAGTCAGTAGTCAGTATTACCAACAGTCACTAGTCAGTATTACCAACAGTCAGTATTACCAACAGTCAGTATTACCAACAGTCAGTAGTCAGTATTACCAACAGGCAGTAGTCAGTACTACCAACAGTCAGTAGTCAGTTCTACCAACAGTCAGTATTACCAACAGTCAGTAGTCAGTATTACCAACAATCAGTATTGCCAACAGTCAGTAGTCAGTATTACCAACAGGCAGTAGTCAGTATTACCAACAGGCAGTAGTCAGTATTACCAACAGTCAGTATTACCAACAGTCAGTATTACCAACAGTCAGTAGTCAGTACTATCAACAGTCAGTAGTCAGTATTACCAACAGGCAGTAGTCAGTACTACCAACAGGCAGTAGTCAGTACTACCAACAGTCAGTATTACCAACAGTCAGTAGTCAGTATTACCAACAATCAGTATTGCCAACAGTCAGTAGTCAGTATTACCAACAGGCAGTAGTCAGTATTACCAACAGTCAGTATTACCAACAGTCAGTAGTCAGTATTACCAACAGTCAGTATTACCAACAGGCAGTAGTCAGTATTACCAACAGGCAGTAATCAGTATTACCAACAGTCAGTATTACCAACAGGCAGTAGTCAGTTTTACCAACAGTCAGTATTACCAACAGTCAGTAGTCAGTATTACAAACAGTCAGTATTACCAAAGGTCAGTAGTGAGTATTACCAACAGTCAGTAGTCAGTATTGCCAACAGTCAGTAGTCAGTATTACCAACAGGCAGTAGTCAGTATTACCAACAGTCAGTAGTCAGTATTACCAACAGCCAGTAGTCAGTATTACCAACAGGCAGTAGTCAGTACTACCAACAGTCAGTAGTCAGTATTACCAACAGTCAGTATTACCAACAGTCAGTATTACCAACAGTCAGTAGTCAGTATTACCAACAGTCAGTATTACCAACAGTCAGTATTACCAACAGTCAGTAGTCAGTATTACCAACAGTCAGTATTGCCAACAGACAGTAGTCAGTATTACCAACAGTCAGCAGTCAGTATTACCAACAGTCAGTATTACCAACAGTCAGTATTACCAACAGTCAGTAGTCAGTATTACCAACAGGCAGTAGTCAGTACTACCAACAGTCAGTATTACCAACAGTAGTAGTCAGTATTACCAACAGTCAGTATTACCAACAGTCAGTAGTCAGTATTACCACAGTCAGTATTGCCAACAGACAGTAGTCAGTATTACCAACAGTCAGTAGTCAGTATTACCAACAGTCACTAGTCAGTATTACCAACAGTCAGTATTACCAACAGTCAGTATTACCAACAGTCAGTAGTCAGTATTACCAACAGGCAGTAGTCAGTACTACCAACAGTCAGTAGTCAGTATTACCAACAGGCAGTAGTCAGTACTACCAACAGTCAGTAGTCAGTACTACCAACAGTCAGTATTACCAACAGTCAGTAGTCAGTATTACCAACAATCAGTATTGCCAACAGTCAGTAGTCAGTATTACCAACAGGCAGTAGTCAGTATTACCAACAGTCAGAAGTCAGTATTACCAACAGTCAGTATTACCAACAGTCAGTATTACCAACAGTCAGTAGTCAGTACTACCAACAGTCAGTAGTCAGTACTACCAACAGTCAGTATTACCAACAGTCAGTAGTCAGTATTACCAACAATCAGTATTGCCAACAGTCAGTAGTCAGTATTACCAACAGGCAGTAGTCAGTATTACCAACAGTCAGAAGTCAGTATTACCAACAGTCAGTATTACCAACAGTCAGTAGTCAGTATTACCAACAGTCAGTATTGCCAACAGACAGTAGTCAGTACTACCAACAGTCAGTAGTTAGTATTACCAACAGTCAGTAGTCAGTATTACCAACAGTCAGTATTACCAACAGTCAGTATTACCAACAGTCAGTAATCAGTATTACCAACAGGCAGTAGTCAGTACTACCAACAGTCAGTATTACCAACAGTAGTAGTCAGTATTACCAACAGTCAGTATTACCAACAGTCAGTATTACCAACAGTCAGTAGTCAGTATTACCAAGTGTCAGTAGTCAGTATTACCAACAGTCAGTAGTCAGTATTACCAACAGTCAGTAGTCAGTATTACCAACAGTCAGTAGTCAGTACTATCAACAGTCAGTAGTCAGTATTACCAACAGTCAGTAGTCAGTACTACCAACAGTCAGTAGTCAGTATTACCAACAGTCAGTAGTCAGTATTACCAACAGTCAGTATTACCAACAGTCAGTAGTCAGTACTATCAACAGTCAGTAGTCAGTATTACCAACAGGCAGTAGTCAGTATTAACAAAAGTCAGTAGTCAGTATTACCAACAGTCAGTATTGCCAACAGTCAGTAGTCAGTATTACCAACATTCAGTAGTCAGTATTACCAACAGTCAGTATTACCAACAGTCAGTATTGCCAACAGTCAGTAGTCAGTATAACCAACAGTCAGTAGTCAGTATTACCAACAGTCAGTAGTCAGTATTACCAACAGTCAGTATTACCAACAGCCAGTAGTCAGTATTACCAACAGGCAGTAGTCAGTATTACCAACAGTCAGAAGTCAGTATTACCAATAGGCAGTAGTCAGTACTACCAACAGTCAGTAGTCAGTTCTACCAACAGTCAGTATTACCAACAGTCAGTAGTCAGTATTACCAACAATCAGTATTGCCAACAGTCAGTAGTCAGTATTACCAACAGGCAGTAGTCAGTATTACCAACAGTCAGTAGTCAGTATTACCAACAGTCAGTATTACCAACAGTCAGTATTACCAACAGTCAGTAGTCAGTACTATCAACAGTCAGTAGTCAGTATTACCAACAGGCAGTAGTCAGTACTACCAACAGTCAGTAGTCAGTACTACCAACAGTCAGTATTACCAACAGTCAGTAGTCAGTATTACCAACAATCAGTATTGCCAACAGTCAGTAGTCAGTATTACCAACAGGCAGTAGTCAGTATTACCAACAGTCAGTATTACCAACAGTCAGTAGTCAGTATTACCAACAGTCAGTATTACCAACAGGCAGTAGTCAGTATTACCAACAGGCAGTAATCAGTATTACCAACAGTCAGTATTACCAAGACGCAGTAGTCAGTATTACCAACAGTCAGTATTACCAACAGTCAGTAGTCAGTATTACAAACAGTCAGTATTACCAACAGTCAGTAGTGAGTATTACCAACAGTCAGTAGTCAGTATTGCCAACAGTCAGTAGTCAGTATTACCAACAGGCAGTAGTCAGTATTACCAACAGTCAGTAGTCAGTATTACCAACAGACAGTAGTCAGTATTACCAACAGGCAGTAGTCAGTACTACCAACAGTCAGTAGTCAGTATTACCAACAGTCAGTATTACCAACAGTCAGTATTACCAACAGTCAGTAGTCAGTATTGCCAACAGTCAGTAGTCAGTATTGCCAACAGTCAGTAGTCAGTATTACCAACAGTCAGTAGTCAGTACTATCAACAGTCAGAATTCAGTATTACCAACAGTCAGTATTCAGTATTACCAAAAGGCAGTAGTCAGTACTACCAACAGTCAGTAGTCAGTATTACTAACAGTCAGTAGTCAGTATTACCAACAGTCAGTAGTCAGTATTACCAACAGGCATTAGTCAGTACTACCAACAGTCAGTAGTCAGTATTACCAACAGTCAGTAGTCAGTATTACCAACAGTCAGTAGTCAGTATTGCCAACAGTAAGTAGTCAGTACTACCAACAGTCAGTAGTCAGTATTACCAACAGGCAGTAGTCAGTATTACCAACAGTCAGAAGTCAGTATTACCAACAGGCAGTAGTCAGTACTACCAACAGTCAGTAGTCAGTATTACCAACAGGCAGTAGTCAGTATTACCAACAGTCAGTAGTCAGTATTACCAACAGTCAGTAGTCAGTATGACCAACAGTCAGTAGTCAGTACTACCAACAGTCAGTATTACCAACAGTCAGTAGTCAGTATTACCAACAATCAGTATTGCCAACAGTCAGTAGTCAGTATTACCAACAGGCAGTAGTCAGTATTACCAACAGTCAGAAGTCAGTATTACCAACAGTCAGTATTACCAACAGTCAGTAGTCAGTATTACCAACAGTCAGTATTGCCAACAGACAGTAGTCACTACTACCAACAGTCAGTAGTTAGTATTACCAACAGTCAGTAGTCAGTATTACCAACAGTCAGTATTACCAACAGTCAGTATTACCAACAGTCAGTAATCAGTATTACCAACAGGCAGTAGTCAGTACTACCAACAGTCAGTATTACCAACAGTAGTAGTCAGTATTACCAACAGTCAGTATTACCAACAGTCAGTATTACCAACAGTCAGTAGTCAGTATTACCAAGTGTCAGTAGTCAGTATTACCAACAGTCAGTAGTCAGTATTACCAACAGTCAGTAGTCAGTATTACCAACAGTCAGTAGTCAGTACTATCAACAGTCAGTAGTCAGTACTACCAACAGTCAGTAGTCAGTATTACCAACAGTCAGTAGTCAGTATTACCAACAGTCAGTATTACCAACAGTCAGTAGTCAGTACTATCAACAGTCAGTAGTCAGTATTACCAACAGGCAGTAGTCAGTATTACCAAAAGTCAGTAGTCAGTATTACCAACAGTCAGTATTGCCAACAGTCAGTAGTCAGTATTACCAACATTCAGTAGTCAGTATTACCAACAGTCAGTATTACCAACAGTCAGTATTGCCAACAGTCAGTAGTCAGTATAACCAACAGTCAGTAGTCAGTATTACCAACAGTCAGTAGTCAGTATTACCAACAGTCAGTGTTACCAACAGCCAGTAGTCAGTATTACCAACAGGCAGTAGTCAGTATTACCAACAGTCAGAAGTCAGTATTACCAAAAGGCAGTAGTCAGTACTACCAACAGTCAGTAGTCAGTTCTACCAACAGTCAGTATTACCAACAGTCAGTAGTCAGTATTACCAACAATCAGTATTGCCAACAGTCAGTAGTCAGTATTACCAACAGGCAGTAGTCAGTATTACCAACAGTCAGTAGTCAGTATTACCAACAGTCAGTATTACCAACAGTCAGTATTACCAACAGTCAGTAGTCAGTACTATCAACAGTCAGTTGTCAGTATTACCAACAGGCAGTAGTCAGTATTACCAACAGTCAGTAGTCAGTACTACCAACAGTCAGTATTACCAACAGTCAGTAGTCAGTATTACCAACAATCAGTATTGCCAACAGTCAGTAGTCAGTATTACCAACAGGCAGTAGTCAGTAATACCAACAGTCAGTATTACCAACAGTCAGTAGTCAGTATTACCAACAGTCAGTATGACCAACAGGCAGTAGTCAGTATTACCAACAGGCAGTAATCAGTATTACCAACAGTCAGTATTACCAAGAGGCAGTAGTCAGTATTACCAACAGTCAGTATTACCAACAGTCAGTAGTCAGTATTACAAACAGTCAGTATTACCAACAGTCAGTAGTGAGTATTACCAACAGTCAGTAGTCAGTATTGCCAACAGTCAGTAGTCAGTATTACCAACAGGCAGTAGTCAGTATTACCAACAGTCAGTAGTCAGTATTACCAACAGACAGTAGTCAGTATTACCAACAGGCAGTAGTCAGTACTACCAACAGTCAGTAGTCAGTATTACCAACAGTCAGTATTACCAACAGTCAGTATTACCAACAGTCAGTAGTCAGTATTGCCAACAGTCAGTAGTCAGTATTGCCAACAGTCAGTAGTCAGTATTACCAACAGTCAGTAGTCAGTACTATCAACAGTCAGAATTCAGTATTACCAACAGTCAGTATTCAGTATTACCAAAAGGCAGTAGTCAGTACTACCAACAGTCAGTAGTCAGTATTACTAACAGTCAGTAGTCAGTATTACCAACAGTCAGTAGTCAGTATTACCAACAGGCATTAGTCAGTACTACCAACAGTCAGTAGTCAGTATTACCAACAGTCAGTAGTCAGTATTACCAACAGTCAGTAGTCAGTATTGCCAACAGTCAGTAGTCAGTACTACCAACAGTCAGTAGTCAGTATTACCAACAGGCAGTAGTCAGTATTACCAACAGTCAGAAGTCAGTATTACCAACAGGCAGTAGTCAGTACTACCAACAGTCAGTAGTCAGTATTACCAACAGTCAGTAGTCAGTATTACCAACAGTCAGTAGTCAGTATTACCAACAGTCAGTAGTCAGTATGACCAACAGTCAGTAGTCAGTATGACCAACAGTCAGTAGTCAGTATTACCAACAGTCAGTAGTCAGTATTACCAACAGTCAGTAGTCAGTATTACCAACAGTCAGTATTACCAACAGTCAGTATTACCAACAGTCAGTAGTCAGTATTACCAACAGTCAGTATTACCAACAGTCAGCAGTCAGTAATAAAAACAGTCAGTAGTCAGTATTACCAAAAGTCAGTAGTCAGTATTACCAACAGTCAGAAGTCAGTATTACCAACAGTCAGTATTACCAACAGTCAGTAGTCAGTATTACCAACATGCAGTAGTCAGTACTACCAACAGTCAGTATTACCAACAGTAGTAGTCAGTATTACCAACAGTCAGTATTACCAACAGTCAGTAGTCAGTATTACCAACAGTCAGTATTGCCAACAGACAGTAGTCAGTATTACCAACAGTCAGTAGTCAGTATTACCAACAGTCACTAGTCAGTATTACCAACAGTCAGTATTACCAACAGTCAGTATTACCAACAGTCAGTAGTCAGTATTACCAACAGGAAGTAGTCAGTACTACCAACAGTCAGTAGTCAGTTCTACCAACAGTCAGTATTACCAACAGTCAGTAGTCAGTATTACCAACAATCAGTATTGCCAACAGTCAGTAGTCAGTATTACCAACAGGCAGTAGTCAGTATTACCAACAGTCAGTAGTCAGTATTACCAACAGTCAGTATTACCAACAGTCATTATTACCAACAGTCAGTAGTCAGTACTATCAACAGTCAGTAGTCAGTATTACCAACAGGCAGTAGTCAGTACTACCAACAGTCAGTAGTCAGTACTACCAACAGTCAGTATTACCAACAGTCAGTAGTCAGTATTACCAACAATCAGTATTGCCAACAGTCAGTAGTCAGTATTACCAACAGGCAGTAGTCAGTATTACCAACAGTCAGTATTACCAACAGTCAGTAGTCAGTATTACCAACAGTCAGTATTACCAACAGGCAGTAGTCAGTATTACCAACAGGCAGTAACCAGTATTACCAACAGTCAGTATTACCAACAGTCAGTAGTCAGTATTACCAACAGTCAGTATTGCCAACAGACAGTAGTCAGTATTACCAACAGTCAGTAGTCAGTATTACCAACAGTCAGTATTGCCAACAGACAGTAGTCAGTATTACCAACAGTCAGCAGTCAGTATTACCAACAGTCAGTATTACCAACAGTCAGTATTACCAACAGTCAGTAGTCAGTATTACCAACAGGCAGTAGTCAGTACTACATACAGTCAGTATTACCAACAGTAGTAGTCAGTATTACCAACAGTCAGTATCACCAACAGTCAGTAGTCAGTATTACCAACAGTCAGTATTGCCAACAGACAGTAGTCAGTATTACCAACAGTCAGTAGTCAGTATTACCAACAGTCACTAGTCAGTATTACCAACAGTCAGTATTACCAACAGTCAGTATTACCAACAGTCAGTAGTCAGTATTACCAACAGGCAGTAGTCAGTACTACCAACAGTCAGTAGTCAGTTCTACCAACAGTCAGTATTACCAACAGTCAGTAGTCAGTATTACCAACAATCAGTATTGCCAACAGTCAGTAGTCAGTATTACCAACAGGCAGTAGTCAGTATTACCAACAGTCAGTAGTCAGTATTACCAACAGTCAGTATTACCAACAGTCAGTATTACCAACAGTCAGTAGTCAGTACTATCAACAGTCAGTAGTCAGTATTACGAACAGGCAGTAGTCAGTACTACCAACAGTCAGTAGTCAGTACTACCAACAGTCAGTATTACCAACAGTCAGTAGTCAGTATTACCAACAATCAGTATTGCCAACAGTCAGTAGTCAGTATTACCAACAGGCAGTAGTCAGTATTACCAACAGTCAGTATTGCCAACAGACAGTAGACAGTATTACCAACAGTCAGTATTACCAACAGGCAGTAGTCAGTATTACCAACAGGCAGTAATCAGTATTACCAACAGTCAGTATTACCAACAGTCAGTAGTCAGTATTACCAACAGTCAGTATTACCAACAGTCAGTATTACCAACAGTCAGTAGTCAGTATTACCAACAGTCAGTATTGCCAACAGACAGTAGTCAGTATTACCAACAGTCAGCAGTCAGTATTACCAACAGTCAGTATTACCAACAGTCAGTATTACCAACAGTCAGTAGTCAGTATTACCAACAGGCAGTAGTCAGTACTACCAACAGTCAGTATTGCCAACAGACAGTAGTCAGTATTACCAACAGTCACTAGTCAGTATTACCAACAGTCAGTATTACCAACAGTCAGTATTACCAACAGTCAGTAGTCAGTATTACCAACATGCAGTAGTCAGTACTACCAACAGTCAGTATTACCAACAGTAGTAGTCAGTATTACCAACAGTCAGTATTACCAACAGTCAGTAGTCAGTATTACCAACAGTCAGTATTGCCAACAGACAGTAGTCAGTATTACCAACAGTCAGTATTACCAACAGTCAGTAGTCAGTATTACCAACATGCAGTAGTCAGTACTACCAACAGTCAGTATTACCAACAGTAGTAGTCAGTATTACCAACAGTCAGTATTACCAACAGTCAGTAGTCAGTATTACCAACAGTCAGTATTGCCAACAGACAGTAGTCAGTATTACCAACAGTCAGTAGTCAGTATTACCAACAGTCACTAGTCAGTATTACCAACAGTCAGTATTACCAACAGTCAGTATTACCAACAGTCAGTAGTCAGTATTACCAACAGGAAGTAGTCAGTACTACCAACAGTCAGTAGTCAGTTCTACCAACAGTCAGTATTACCAACAGTCAGTAGTCAGTATTACCAACAATCAGTATTGCCAACAGTCAGTAGTCAGTATTACCAACAGGCAGTAGTCAGTATTACCAACAGTCAGTAGTCAGTATTACCAACAGTCAGTATTACCAACAGTCATTATTACCAACAGTCAGTAGTCAGTACTATCAACAGTCAGTAGTCAGTATTACCAACAGGCAGTAGTCAGTACTACCAACAGTCAGTAGTCAGTACTACCAACAGTCAGTATTACCAACAGTCAGTAGTCAGTATTACCAACAATCAGTATTGCCAACAGTCAGTAGTCAGTATTACCAACAGGCAGTAGTCAGTATTACCAACAGTCAGTATTACCAACAGTCAGTAGTCAGTATTACCAACAGTCAGTATTACCAACAGGCAGTAGTCAGTATTACCAACAGGCAGTAACCAGTATTACCAACAGTCAGTATTACCAACAGTCAGTAGTCAGTATTACCAACAGTCAGTATTGCCAACAGACAGTAGTCAGTATTACCAACAGTCAGTAGTCAGTATTACCAACAGTCAGTATTGCCAACAGACAGTAGTCAGTATTACCAACAGTCAGCAGTCAGTATTACCAACAGTCAGTATTACCAACAGTCAGTATTACCAACAGTCAGTAGTCAGTATTACCAACAGGCAGTAGTCAGTACTACATACAGTCAGTATTACCAACAGTAGTAGTCAGTATTACCAACAGTCAGTATCACCAACAGTCAGTAGTCAGTATTACCAACAGTCAGTATTGCCAACAGACAGTAGTCAGTATTACCAACAGTCAGTAGTCAGTATTACCAACAGTCACTAGTCAGTATTACCAACAGTCAGTATTACCAACAGTCAGTATTACCAACAGTCAGTAGTCAGTATTACCAACAGGCAGTAGTCAGTACTACCAACAGTCAGTAGTCAGTTCTACCAACAGTCAGTATTACCAACAGTCAGTAGTCAGTATTACCAACAATCAGTATTGCCAACAGTCAGTAGTCAGTATTACCAACAGGCAGTAGTCAGTATTACCAACAGTCAGTAGTCAGTATTACCAACAGTCAGTATTACCAACAGTCAGTATTACCAACAGTCAGTAGTCAGTACTATCAACAGTCAGTAGTCAGTATTACGAACAGGCAGTAGTCAGTACTACCAACAGTCAGTAGTCAGTACTACCAACAGTCAGTATTACCAACAGTCAGTAGTCAGTATTACCAACAATCAGTATTGCCAACAGTCAGTAGTCAGTATTACCAACAGGCAGTAGTCAGTATTACCAACAGTCAGTATTACCAACAGTCAGTAGTCAGTATTACCAACAGTCAGTATTACCAACAGGCAGTAGTCAGTATTACCAACAGGCAGTAATCAGTATTACCAACAGTCAGTATTACCAACAGTCAGTAGTCAGTATTACCAACAGTCAGTATTACCAACAGTCAGTATTACCAACAGTCAGTAGTCAGTATTACCAACAGTCAGTATTGCCAACAGACAGTAGTCAGTATTACCAACAGTCAGCAGTCAGTATTACCAACAGTCAGTATTACCAACAGTCAGTATTACCAACAGTCAGTAGTCAGTATTACCAACAGGCAGTAGTCAGTACTACCAACAGTCAGTATTGCCAACAGACAGTAGACAGTATTACCAACAGTCAGTAGTCAGTATTACCAACAGTCACTAGTCAGTATTACCAACAGTCAGTATTACCAACAGTCAGTATTACCAACAGTCAGTAGTCAGTATTACCAACAGGCAGTAGTCAGTACTACCAACAGTCAGTATTACCAACAGTCAGTAGTCAGTATTACCAACAGTCAGTATTACCAACAGGCAGTCGTCAGTATTACCAACAGGCAGTAATCAGTATTACCAACAGTCAGTATTACCAACAGGCAGTAGTCAGTATTACCAACAGTCAGTATTACCAACAGTCAGTAGTCAGTATTACAAACAGTCAGTATTACCAACAGTCAGTAGTGAGTATTACCAACAGTCAGTAGTCAGTATTGCCAACAGTCAGTAGTCAGTATTACCAACAGGCAGTAGTCAGTATTACCAACAGTCAGTAGTCAGTATTACCAACAGCCAGTAGTCAGTATTACCAACAGGCAGTAGTCAGTACTACCAACAGTCAGTAGTCAGTATTACCAACAGTCAGTATTACCAACAGTCAGTATTACCAACAGTCAGTAGTCAGTATTACCAACAGTCAGTATTACCAACAGTCAGTATTACCAACAGTCAGTAGTCAGTATTACCAACAGTCAGTATTGCCAACAGACAGTAGTCAGTATTACCAACAGTCAGCAGTCAGTATTACCAACAGTCAGTATTACCAACAGTCAGTATTACCAACAGTCAGTAGTCAGTATTACCAACAGGCAGTAGTCAGTACTACCAACAGTCAGTATTACCAACAGTAGTAGTCAGTATTACCAACAGTCAGTATTACCAACAGTCAGTAGTCAGTATTACCAACAGTCAGTATTGCCAACAGACAGTAGTCAGTATTACCAACAGTCAGTAGTCAGTATTACCAACAGTCACTAGTCAGTATTACCAACAGTCAGTATTACCAACAGTCAGTAGTCAGTATTACCAACAGGCAGTAGTCAGTACTACCAACAGTCAGTAGTCAGTTCTACCAACAGTCAGTATTACCAACAGTCAGTAGTCAGTATTACCAACAATCAGTATTGCCAACAGGCAGTAGTCAGTATTACCAACAGTCAGTAGTCAGTATTACCAACAGGCAGTAGTCAGTACTACCAACAGTCAGTATTACCAACAGTAGTAGTCAGTATTACCAACAGTCAGTATTACCAACAGTCAGTAGTCAGTATTACCAACAGTCAGTATTGCCAACAGACAGTAGTCAGTATTACCAACAGTCAGTAGTCAGTATTACCAACAGTCACTAGTCAGTATTACCAACAGTCAGTATTACCAACAGTCAGTAGTCAGTATTACCAACAGGCAGTAGTCAGTACTACCAACAGTCAGTAGTCAGTTCTACCAACAGTCAGTATTACCAACAGTCAGTATTACCAACAGTCAGTATTACCAACAGTCAGTAGTCAGTACTATCAACAGTCAGTAGTCAGTATTACGAACAGGCAGTAGTCAGTACTACCAACAGTCAGTAGTCAGTACTACCAACAGTCAGTATTACCAACAGTCAGTAGTCAGTATTACCAACAATCAGTATTGCCAACAGTCAGTAGTCAGTATTACCAACAGGCAGTAGTCAGTATTACCAACAGTCAGTATTACCAACAGTCAGTAGTCAGTATTACCAACAGTCAGTATTACCAACAGGCAGTAGTCAGTATTACCAACAGGCAGTAATCAGTATTACCAACAGTCAGTATTACCAACAGTCAGTAGTCAGTATTACCAACAGTCAGTATTACCAACAGTCAGTATTACCAACAGTCAGTAGTCAGTATTACCAACAGTCAGTATTGCCAACAGACAGTAGTCAGTATTACCAACAGTCAGCAGTCAGTATTACCAACAGTCAGTATTACCAACAGTCAGTATTACCAACAGTCAGTAGTCAGTATTACCAACAGGCAGTAGTCAGTACTACCAACAGTCAGTATTGCCAACAGACAGTAGACAGTATTACCAACAGTCAGTAGTCAGTATTACCAACAGTCACTAGTCAGTATTACCAACAGTCAGTATTACCAACAGTCAGTATTACCAACAGTCAGTAGTCAGTATTACCAACAGGCAGTAGTCAGTACTACCAACAGTCAGTATTACCAACAGTCAGTAGTCAGTATTACCAACAGTCAGTATTACCAACAGGCAGTCGTCAGTATTACCAACAGGCAGTAATCAGTATTACCAACAGTCAGTATTACCAACAGGCAGTAGTCAGTATTACCAACAGTCAGTATTACCAACAGTCAGTAGTCAGTATTACAAACAGTCAGTATTACCAACAGTCAGTAGTGAGTATTACCAACAGTCAGTAGTCAGTATTGCCAACAGTCAGTAGTCAGTATTACCAACAGGCAGTAGTCAGTATTACCAACAGTCAGTAGTCAGTATTACCAACAGCCAGTAGTCAGTATTACCAACAGGCAGTAGTCAGTACTACCAACAGTCAGTAGTCAGTATTACCAACAGTCAGTATTACCAACAGTCAGTATTACCAACAGTCAGTAGTCAGTATTACCAACAGTCAGTATTACCAACAGTCAGTATTACCAACAGTCAGTAGTCAGTATTACCAACAGTCAGTATTGCCAACAGACAGTAGTCAGTATTACCAACAGTCAGCAGTCAGTATTACCAACAGTCAGTATTACCAACAGTCAGTATTACCAACAGTCAGTAGTCAGTATTACCAACAGGCAGTAGTCAGTACTACCAACAGTCAGTATTACCAACAGTAGTAGTCAGTATTACCAACAGTCAGTATTACCAACAGTCAGTAGTCAGTATTACCAACAGTCAGTATTGCCAACAGACAGTAGTCAGTATTACCAACAGTCAGTAGTCAGTATTACCAACAGTCACTAGTCAGTATTACCAACAGTCAGTATTACCAACAGTCAGTAGTCAGTATTACCAACAGGCAGTAGTCAGTACTACCAACAGTCAGTAGTCAGTTCTACCAACAGTCAGTATTACCAACAGTCAGTAGTCAGTATTACCAACAATCAGTATTGCCAACAGGCAGTAGTCAGTATTACCAACAGTCAGTAGTCAGTATTACCAACAGGCAGTAGTCAGTACTACCAACAGTCAGTATTACCAACAGTAGTAGTCAGTATTACCAACAGTCAGTATTACCAACAGTCAGTAGTCAGTATTACCAACAGTCAGTATTGCCAACAGACAGTAGTCAGTATTACCAACAGTCAGTAGTCAGTATTACCAACAGTCACTAGTCAGTATTACCAACAGTCAGTATTACCAACAGTCAGTAGTCAGTATTACCAACAGGCAGTAGTCAGTACTACCAACAGTCAGTAGTCAGTTCTACCAACAGTCAGTATTACCAACAGTCAGTATTACCAACAGTCAGTATTACCAACAGTCAGTAGTCAGTACTATCAACAGTCAGTAGTCAGTATTACGAACAGGCAGTAGTCAGTACTACCAACAGTCAGTAGTCAGTACTACCAACAGTCAGTATTACCAACAGTCAGTAGTCAGTATTACCAACAATCAGTATTGCCAACAGTCAGTAGTCAGTATTACCAACAGGCAGTAGTCAGTATTACCAACAGTCAGTATTACCAACAGTCAGTAGTCAGTATTACCAACAGTCAGTATTACCAACAGGCAGTAGTCAGTATTACCAACAGGCAGTAATCAGTATTACCAACAGTCAGTATTACCAACAGGCAGTAGTCAGTATTACCAACAGTCAGTATTACCAACAGTCAGTAGTCAGTATTACAAACAGTCAGTATTACCAACAGTCAGTAGTGAGTATTACCAACAGTCAGTAGTCAGTATTGCCAACAGTCAGTAGTCAGTATTACCAACAGGCAGTAGTCAGTATTACCAACAGTCAGTAGTCAGTATTACCAACAGCCAGTAGTCAGTATTACCAACAGGCAGTAGTCAGTACTACCAACAGTCAGTATTACCAACAGTCAGTATTACCAACAGTCAGTAGTCAGTATTGCCAACAGTCAGTAGTCAGTATTGCCAACAGTCAGTAGTCAGTATTACCAACAGTCAGTAGTCAGTACTATCAACATTCAGAATTCAGTATTACCAACAGTCAGTATTCAGTATTACCAAAAGGCAGTAGTCAGTACTACCAACAGTCAGTAGTCAGTATTACTAACAGTCAGTAGTCAGTATTACCAACAGTCAGTAGTCAGTATTACCAACAGGCAGTAGTCAGTACTACCAACAGTCAGTAGTCAGTATTACCAACAGTCAGTAGTCAGTACTACCAACAGTCAGTAGTTATTATTACCAACAGTCAGTAGTCAGTATTACCAACAGTCAGTATTACCAACAGTCAGTATTACCAACAGTCAGCAGTCAGTATTACCAACAGGCAGTAGTCAGTACTACCAACAGTCAGTATTGCCAACAGTCAGTAGTCAGTATTACCAACAGCCAGTAGTCAGTATTACCAACAGGCAGTAGTCAGTACTACCAACAGTCAGTAGTCAGTATTACCAACAGTCAGTAGTCAGTATTGCCAACAGTCAGTAGTCAGTATTGCCGTCAGTAGTCAGTATTACCAACAGTCAGTAGTCAGTACTATCAACAGTCAGTAGTCAGTATTACCAACAGTCAGTATTCAGTATTACCAAAAGGCAGTAGTTAGTACTACCAACAGTCAGTAGTCAGTACTACCAACAGTCAGTATTACCAACAGTCAGTAGTCAGTATTACCAACAGTCAGTAGTCAGTATTACCAACAGTCAGAAGTCAGTATTACCAACAGTCAGTAATACCAACAGTCAGTAGTCAGTATTACCAACAGTCAGTAGTCAGTAAAACCAACAGTCAGTAGTCAGAACTATCAACAGTCAGTAGTCAGTACTACCAACAGTCAGTATTACCAACAGTCAGTAGTCAGTATTACCAACAGTCAGTAGTCAGTATTACCAACAGTCAGTATTACCAACAGTCAGTAGTCAGTACTACCAACAGTCAGTATTACAAACAGTCAGTAGTCAGTATTACCAACAGTCAGTATTGCCAACAGTCAGTAGTCAGTATTGCCGTCAGTAGTCAGTATTACCAACAGTCAGTAGTCAGTCCTATCAACAGTCAGTAGTCAGTATTACCAACAGTCAGTATTCAGTATTACCAAAAGGCAGTAGTCAGTACTACCAACAGTCAGTAGTCAGTATTACCAACAGTCAGTAGTCAGTATGACCAACAGTCAGTAGTCAGTATTACCAACAGTCAGTAGTCAGTATTACCAACAGTCAGTAGTCAGTATTACCAACAGTCAGTATTACCAACAGTCAGTATTACCAACAGTCAGTAGTCAGTATTACCAACAGTCAGTATTACCAACAGTCAGCAGTCAGTAATAAAAACAGTCAGTAGTCAGTATTACCAAAAGTCAGAAGTCAGTATTACCAACAGTCAGTATTAACAACAGTCAGTAGTCAGTATTACCAACAGTCAGTATTGCCAACAGACAGTAGTCAGTATTACCAACAGTCAGCAGTCAGTATTACCAACAGTCAGTATTACCAACAGTCAGTATTACCAACAGTCAGTAGTCAGTATTACCAACAGGCAGTAGTCAGTACTACCAACAGTCAGTATTACCAACAGTAGTAGTCAGTATTACCAACAGTCAGTATTACCAACAGTCAGTAGTCAGTATTACCAACAGTCAGTAGTCAGTACTACCAACAGTCAGTAGTTATTATTACCAACAGTCAGTAGTCAGTATTACCAACAGTCAGTATTACCAACAGTCAGTATTACCAACAGTCAGCAGTCAGTATTACCAACAGGCAGTAGTCAGTACTACCAACAGTCAGTATTGCCAACAGTCAGTAGTCAGTATTACCAACAGCCAGTAGTCAGTATTACCAACAGGCAGTAGTCAGTACTACCAACAGTCAGTAGTCAGTATTACCAACAGTCAGTAGTCAGTATTGCCAACAGTCAGTAGTCAGTATTGCCGTCAGTAGTCAGTATTACCAACAGTCAGTAGTCAGTACTATCAACAGTCAGTAGTCAGTATTACCAACAGTCAGTATTCAGTATTACCAAAAGGCAGTAGTTAGTACTACCAACAGTCAGTAGTCAGTACTACCAACAGTCAGTATTACCAACAGTCAGTAGTCAGTATTACCAACAGTCAGTAGTCAGTATTACCAACAGTCAGAAGTCAGTATTACCAACAGTCAGTAATACCAACAGTCAGTAGTCAGTATTACCAACAGTCAGTAGTCAGTAAAACCAACAGTCAGTAGTCAGAACTATCAACAGTCAGTAGTCAGTACTACCAACAGTCAGTATTACCAACAGTCAGTAGTCAGTATTACCAACAGTCAGTAGTCAGTATTACCAACAGTCAGTATTACCAACAGTCAGTAGTCAGTACTACCAACAGTCAGTATTACAAACAGTCAGTAGTCAGTATTACCAACAGTCAGTATTGCCAACAGTCAGTAGTCAGTATTGCCGTCAGTAGTCAGTATTACCAACAGTCAGTAGTCAGTCCTATCAACAGTCAGTAGTCAGTATTACCAACAGTCAGTATTCAGTAT
This sequence comes from Salmo salar, assembly GCF_965601325.2. NCBI lineage: Eukaryota > Metazoa > Chordata > Actinopteri > Salmoniformes > Salmonidae > Salmo > Salmo salar. The sequence continues at coordinate 59,399,660 of NC_138301.1, forward strand.
TACCAAAAGGCAGTAGTCAGTACTACCAACAGTCAGTAGTCAGTATTACCAACAGTCAGTAGTCAGTATGACCAACAGTCAGTAGTCAGTATTACCAACAGTCAGTAGTCAGTATTACCAACAGTCAGTAGTCAGTATTACCAACAGTCAGTATTACCAACAGTCAGTATTACCAACAGTCAGTAGTCAGTATTACCAACAGTCAGTATTACCAACAGTCAGCAGTCAGTAATAAAAACAGTCAGTAGTCAGTATTACCAACAGTCAGTAGTCAGTATTACCAACAGTCAGTATTGCCAACAGACAGTAGTCAGTATTACCAACAGTCAGCAGTCAGTATTACCAACAGTCAGTATTACCAACAGTCAGTATTACCAACAGTCAGTAGTCAGTATTACCAACAGGCAGTAGTCAGTACTACCAACAGTCAGTATTACCAACAGTAGTAGTCAGTATTACCAACAGTCAGTATTACCAACAGTCAGTAGTCAGTATTACCAACAGTCAGTATTGCCAACAGACAGTAGTCAGTATTACCAACAGTCAGTAGTCAGTATTACCAACAGTCACTAGTCAGTATTACCAACAGTCAGTATTACCAACAGTCAGTATTACCAACAGTCAGTAGTCAGTATTACCAACAGGCAGTAGTCAGTATTACCAACAGTCAGTAGTCAGTATTACCAACAGTCAGTATTACCAACAGTCAGTATTACCAACAGTCAGTAGTCAGTACTATCAACAGTCAGTAGTCAGTATTACCAACAGGCAGTAGTCAGTACTACCAACAGTCAGTAGTCAGTACTACCAACAGTCAGTATTACCAACAGTCAGTAGTCAGTATTACCAACAATCAGTATTGCCAACAGTCAGTAGTCAGTATTACCAACAGGCAGTAGTCAGTATTACCAAAAGTCAGTATTACCAACAGTCAGTAGTCAGTATTACCAACAGTCAGTATTACCAACAGGCAGTAGTCAGTATTACCAACAGGCAGTAACCAGTATTACCAACAGTCAGTATTACCAACAGGCAGTAGTCAGTATTACCAACAGTCAGTATTACCAACAGTCAGTAGTCAGTATTACAAACAGTCAGTATTACCAACAGTCAGTAGTGAGTATTACCAACAGTCAGTAGTCAGTATTGCCAACAGTCAGTAATCAGTATTACCAACAGGCAGTAGTCAGTATTACCAACAGTCAGTAGTCAGTATTACCAACAGCCAGTAGTCAGTATTACCAACAGGCAGTAGTCAGTACTACCAACAGTCAGTAGTCAGTATTACCAACAGTCAGTATTACCAACAGTCAGTATTACCAACAGTCAGTAGTCAGTATTGCCAACAGTCAGTAGTCAGTATTGCCAACAGTCAGTAGTCAGTATTACCAACAGTCAGTAGTCAGTACTATCAACAGTCAGAATTCAGTATTACCAACAGGCAGTAGTCAGTATTACCAAAAGGCAGTAGTCAGTACTACCAACAGTCAGTAGTCAGTATTACTAACAGTCAGTAGTCAGTATTACCAACAGTCAGTAGTCAGTATTACCAACAGGCAGTAGTCAGTACTACCAACAGTCAGTAGTCAGTATTACCAACAGTCAGTAGTCAGTATTACCAACAGTCAGTAGTCAGTATTGCCAACAGTCAGTAGTCAGTACTACCAACAGTCAGTAGTCAGTATTACCAACAGGCAGTAGTCAGTATTACCAACAGTCAGAAGTCAGTATTACCAACAGGCAGTAGTCAGTACTACCAACAGTCAGTAGTCAGTATTACCAACAGGCAGTAGTCAGTATTACCAACAGTCAGTAGTCAGTATTACCAACAGTCAGTAGTCAGTATGACCAACAGTCAGTAGTCAGTATTACCAACAGTCAGTAGTCAGTGTTACCAACAGTCAGTAGTCAGTATTACCAACAGTCAGTATTACCAACAGTCAGTATTACCAACAGTCAGTAGTCAGTATTACCAACAGTCAGTATTGCCAACAGACAGTAGTCAGTATTACCAACAGTCAGCAGTCAGTATTACCAACAGTCAGTATTACCAACAGTCAGTAGTCAGTATTACCAACAGTCAGTATTACCAACAGTCAGCAGTCAGTAATAAAAACAGTCAGTAGTCAGTATTACCAAAAGTCAGTAGTCAGTATTACCAACAGTCAGAAGTCAGTATTACCAACAGTCAGTATTACCAACAGTCAGTAGTCAGTATTACCAACAGTCAGTATTGCCAACAGACAGTAGTCAGTATTACCAACAGTCAGCAGTCAGTATTACCAACAGTCAGTATTACCAACAGTCAGTATTACCAACAGTCAGTAGTCAGTATTACCAACAGGCAGTAGTCAGTACTACCAACAGTCAGTATTACCAACAGTAGTAGTCAGTATTACCAACAGTCAGTATTACCAACAGTCAGTAGTCAGTATTACCAACAGTCAGTATTGCCAACAGACAGTAGTCAGTATTACCAACAGTCAGTAGTCAGTATTACCAACAGTCACTAGTCAGTATTACCAACAGTCAGTATTACCAACAGTCAGTATTACCAACAGTCAGTAGTCAGTATTACCAACAGGCAGTAGTCAGTATTACCAACAGTCAGTAGTCAGTATTACCAACAGTCAGTATTACCAACAGTCAGTATTACCAACAGTCAGTAGTCAGTACTATCAACAGTCAGTAGTCAGTATTACCAACAGGCAGTAGTCAGTACTACCAACAGTCAGTAGTCAGTACTACCAACAGTCAGTATTACCAACAGTCAGTAGTCAGTATTACCAACAATCAGTATTGCCAACAGTCAGAAGTCAGTATTACCAACAGGCAGTAGTCAGTATTACCAACAGTCAGTATTACCAACAGTCAGTAGTCAGTATTACCAACAGTCAGTATTACCAACAGGCAGTAGTCAGTATTACCAACAGGCAGTAACCAGTATTACCAACAGTCAGTATTACCAACAGGCAGTAGTCAGTATTACCAACAGTCAGTATTACCAACAGTCAGTAGTCAGTATTACAAACAGTCAGTATTACCAACAGTCAGTAGTGAGTATTACCAACAGTCAGTAGTCAGTATTGCCAACAGTCAGTAATCAGTATTACCAACAGGCAGTAGTCAGTATTACCAACAGTCAGTAGTCAGTATTACCAACAGCCAGTAGTCAGTATTACCAACAGGCAGTAGTCAGTACTACCAACAGTCAGTAGTCAGTATTACCAACAGTCAGTATTACCAACAGTCAGTATTACCAACAGTCAGTAGTCAGTATTGCCAACAGTCAGTAGTCAGTATTGCCAACAGTCAGTAGTCAGTATTACCAACAGTCAGTAGTCAGTACTATCAACAGTCAGAATTCAGTATTACCAACAGGCAGTAGTCAGTATTACCAAAAGGCAGTAGTCAGTACTACCAACAGTCAGTAGTCAGTATTACTAACAGTCAGTAGTCAGTATTACCAACAGTCAGTAGTCAGTATTACCAACAGGCATTAGTCAGTACTACCAACAGTCAGTAGTCAGTATTACCAACAGTCAGTAGTCAGTATTACCAACAGTCAGTAGTCAGTATTGCCAACAGTCAGTAGTCAGTACTACCAACAGTCAGTAGTCAGTATTACCAACAGGCAGTAGTTAGTATTACCAACAGTCAGAAGTCAGTATTACCAACAGGCAGTAGTCAGTACTACCAACAGTCAGTAGTCAGTATTACCAACAGGCAGTAGTCAGTATTACCAACAGTCAGTAGTCAGTATTACCAACAGTCAGTAGTCAGTATGACCAACAGTCAGTAGTCAGTATTACCAACAGTCAGTAGTCAGTGTTACCAACAGTCAGTAGTCAGTATTACCAACAGTCAGTATTACCAACAGTCAGTATTACCAACAGTCAGTAGTCAGTATTACCAACAGTCAGTATTGCCAACAGACAGTAGTCAGTATTACCAACAGTCAGCAGTCAGTATTACCAACAGTCAGTATTACCAACAGTCAGTAGTCAGTATTACCAACAGTCAGTATTACCAACAGTCAGCAGTCAGTAATAAAAACAGTCAGTAGTCAGTATTACCAAAAGTCAGTAGTCAGTATTACCAACAGTCAGAAGTCAGTATTACCAACAGTCAGTATTACCAACAGTCAGTAGTCAGTATTACCAACAGTCAGTATTGCCAACAGACAGTAGTCAGTATTACCAACAGTCAGCAGTCAGTATTACCAACAGTCAGTATTACCAACAGTCAGTATTACCAACAGTCAGTAGTCAGTATTACCAACAGGCAGTAGTCAGTACTACCAACAGTCAGTATTACCAACAGTAGTAGTCAGTATTACCAACAGTCAGTATTACCAACAGTCAGTAGTCAGTATTACCAACAGTCAGTATTGCCAACAGACAGTAGTCAGTATTACCAACAGTCAGTAGTCAGTATTACCAACAGTCACTAGTCAGTATTACCAACAGTCAGTATTACCAACAGTCAGTATTACCAACAGTCAGTAGTCAGTATTACCAACAGGCAGTAGTCAGTATTACCAACAGTCAGTAGTCAGTATTACCAACAATCAGTATTACCAACAGTCAGTATTACCAACAGTCAGTAGTCAGTACTATCAACAGTCAGTAGTCAGTATTACCAACAGGCAGTAGTCAGTACTACCAACAGTCAGTAGTCAGTACTACCAACAGTCAGTATTACCAACAGTCAGTAGTCAGTATTACCAACAATCAGTATTGCCAACAGTCAGTAGTCAGTATTACCAACAGGCAGTAGTCAGTATTACCAACAGTCAGTATTACCAACAGTCAGTAGTCAGTATTACCAACAGTCAGTATTACCAACAGGCTGTAGTCAGTATTACCAACAGGCAGTAACCAGTATTACCAACAGTCAGTATTACCAACAGGCAGTAGTCAGTATTACCAACAGTCAGTATTACCAACAGTCAGTAGTCAGTATTACAAACAGTCACTATTACCAACAGTCAGTAGTGAGTATTACCAACAGTCAGTAGTCAGTATTGCCAACAGTCAGTAATCAGTATTACCAACAGGCAGTAGTCAGTATTACCAACAGTCAGTAGTCAGTATTACCAACAGCCAGTAGTCAGTATTACCAACAGGCAGTAGTCAGTACTACCAACAGTCAGTAGTCAGTATTACTAACAGTCAGTAGTCAGTATTACCAACAGTCAGTAGTCAGTATTACCAACAGGCATTAGTCAGTACTACCAACAGTCAGTAGTCAGTATTACCAACAGTCAGTAGTCAGTATTACCAACAGTCAGTAGTCAGTATTGCCAACAGTCAGTAGTCAGTACTACCAACAGTCAGTAGTCAGTATTACCAACAGGCAGTAGTCAGTATTACCAACAGTCAGAAGTCAGTATTACCAACAGGCAGTAGTCAGTACTACCAACAGTCAGTAGTCAGTATTACCAACAGGCAGTAGTCAGTATTACCAACAGTCAGTAGTCAGTATTACCAACAGTCAGTAGTCAGTATGACCAACAGTCAGTAGTCAGTATTACCAACAGTCAGTAGTCAGTATTACCAACAGTCAGTAGTCAGTATTACCAACAGTCAGTATTACCAACAGTCAGTATTACCAACAGTCAGTAGTCAGTATTACCAACAGTCAGTATTGCCAACAGACAGTAGTCAGTATTACCAACAGTCAGCAGTCAGTATTACCAACAGTCAGTATTACCAACAGTCAGTATTACCAACAGTCAGTAGTCAGTATTACCAACAGGCAGTAGTCAGTACTACCAACAGTCAGTATTAACAACAGTAGTAGTCAGTATTACCAACAGTCAGTATTACCAACAGTCAGTAGTCAGTATTACCAACAGTCAGTATTGCCAACAGACAGTAGTCAGTATTACCAACAGTCAGTAGTCAGTATTACCAACAGTCACTAGTCAGTATTACCAACAGTCAGTATTACCAACAGTCAGTATTACCAACAGTCAGTAGTCAGTATTACCAACAGGCAGTAGTCAGTACTACCAACAGTCAGTAGTCAGTTCTACCAACAGTCAGTATTACCAACAGTCAGTAGTCAGTATTACCAACAATCAGTATTGCCAACAGTCAGTAGTCAGTATTACCAACAGGCAGTAGTCAGTATTACCAACAGTCAGTAGTCAGTATTACCAACAGTCAGTATTACCAACAGTCAGTATTACCAACAGTCAGTAGTCAGTACTATCAACAGTCAGTACTCAGTATTACCAACAGGCAGTAGTCAGTACTACCAACAGGCAGTAGTCAGTACTACCAACAGTCAGTATTACCAACAGTCAGTAGTCAGTATTACCAACAATCAGTATTGCCAACAGTCAGTAGTCAGTATTACCAACAGGCAGTAGTCAGTATTACCAACAGTCAGTATTACCAACAGTCAGTAGTCAGTATTACCAACAGTCAGTATTACCAACAGGCAGTAGTCAGTATTACCAACAGGCAGTAACCAGTATTACCAACAGTCAGTATTACCAACAGGCAGTAGTCAGTATTACCAACAGTCAGTATTACCAACAGTCAGTAGTCAGTATTACAAACAGTCAGTATTACCAACAGTCAGTAGTGAGTATTACCAACAGTCAGTAGTCAGTATTGCCAACAGTCAGTAATTAGTATTACCAACAGGCAGTAGTCAGTATTACCAAAAGTCAGTAGTCAGTATTACCAACAGCCAGTAGTCAGTATTACCAACAGGCAGTAGTCAGTACTACCAACAGTCAGTAGTCAGTATTACCAACAGTCAGTATTACCAACAGTCAGTATTACCAACAGTCAGTAGTCAGTATTGCCAACAGTCAGTAGTCAGTATTGCCAACAGTCAGTAGTCAGTATTACCAACAGTCAGTAGTCAGTACTATCAACAGTCAGAATTCAGTATTACCAACAGGCAGTAGTCAGTATTACCAAAAGGCAGTAGTCAGTACTACCAACAGTCAGTAGTCAGTATTACTAACAGTCAGTAGTCAGTATTACCAACAGTCAGTAGTCAGTATTACCAACAGGCATTAGTCAGTACTACCAACAGTCAGTAGTCAGTATTACCAACAGTCAGTAGTCAGTATTACCAACAGTCAGTAGTCAGTATTGCCAACAGTCAGTAGTCAGTACTACCAACAGTCAGTAGTCAGTATTACCAACAGGCAGTAGTCAGTACTACCAACAGTCAGTAGTCAGTACTACCAACAGTCAGTATTACCAACAGTCAGTAGTCAGTATTACCAACAGTCAGTATTACCAACAGTCAGTAGTCAGTACTACCAACAGTCAGTATTACCAACAGTCAGTAGTCAGTATTACCAACAGTCAGTATTGCCAACAGTCAGTAGTCAGTATTGCCGTCAGTAGTCAGTATTACCAACAGTCAGTAGTCAGTACTATCAACAGTCAGTAGTCAGTATTACCAACAGTCAGTATTCAGTATTACCAAAAGGCAGTAGTCAGTACTACCAACAGTCAGTAGTCAGTATTACCAACAGTCAGTAGTCAGTATTACCAACAGTCAGTAGTCAGTATTACCAACAGTCAGTATTACCAACAGTCAGTATTACCAACAGTCAGTAGTCAGTATTACCAACAGTCAGTATTACCAACAGTCAGCAGTCAGTAATAAAAACAGTCAGTAGTCAGTATTACCAAAAGTCAGTAGTCAGTATTACCAACAGTCAGAAGTCAGTATTACCAACAGTCAGTATTACCAACAGTCAGTAGTCAGTATTACCAACAGTCAGTATTGCCAACAGACAGTAGTCAGTATTACCAACAGTCAGCAGTCAGTATTACCAACAGTCAGTATTACCAACAGTCAGTATTACCAACAGTCAGTAGTCAGTATTACCAACAGGCAGTAGTCAGTACTACCAACAGTCAGTATTACCAACAGTAGTAGTCAGTATTACCAACAGTCAGTATTACCAACAGTCAGTAGTCAGTATTACCAACAGTCAGTATTGCCAACAGACAGTAGTCAGTATTACCAACAGTCACTAGTCAGTATTACCAACAGTCAGTATTACCAACAGTCAGTATTACCAACAGTCAGTAGTCAGTATTACCAACAGGCAGTAGTCAGTACTACCAACAGTCAGTAGTCAGTTCTACCAACAGTCAGTATTACCAACAGTCAGTAGTCAGTATTACCAACAATCAGTATTGCCAACAGTCAGTAGTCAGTATTACCAACAGGCAGTAGTCAGTATTACCAACAGTCAGTAGTCAGTATTACCAACAGTCAGTATTACCAACAGTCAGTATTACCAACAGTCAGTAGTCAGTACTATCAACAGTCAGTAGTCAGTATTACCAACAGGCAGTAGTCAGTACTACCAACAGTCAGTAGTCAGTACTACCAACAGTCAGTATTACCAACAGTCAGTAGTCAGTATTACCAACAATCAGTATTGCCAACAGTCAGTAGTCAGTATTACCAACAGGCAGTAGTCAGTATTACCAACAGTCAGTATTACCAACAGTCAGTAGTCAGTATTACCAACAGTCAGTATTACCAACAGGCAGTAGTCAGTATTACCAACAGGCAGTAATCTGTATTACCAACAGTCAGTATTACCAACAGGCAGTAGTCAGTATTACCAACAGTCAGTATTACCAACAGTCAGTAGTCAGTATTACAAACAGTCAGTATTACCAACAGTCAGTAGTGAGTATTACCAACAGTCAGTAGTCAGTATTGCCAACAGTCAGTAGTCAGTATTACCAACAGGCAGTAGTCAGTATTACCAACAGTCAGTAGTCAGTATTACCAACAGCCAGTAGTCAGTATTACCAACAGGCAGTAGTCAGTACTACCAACAGTCAGTAGTCAGTATTACCTACAGTCAGTATTACCAACAGTCAGTATTACCAACAGTCAGTAGTCAGTATTGCCAACAGTCAGTAGTCAGTATTGCCAACAGTCAGTAGTCAGTACTATCAACAGTCAGAATTCAGTATTACCAACAGTCAGTATTCAGTATTACCAAAAGGCAGTAGTCAGTACTACCAACAGTCAGTAGTCAGTATTACTAACAGTCAGTAGTCAGTATTACCAACAGTCAGTAGTCAGTATTACCAACAGGCAGTAGTCAGTATTACCAACAGTCAGTAGTCAGTATTACCAACAGTCAGTAGTCAGTACTACCAACAGTCAGTAGTTAGTATTACCAACAGTCAGTAGTCAGTATTACCAACAGTCAGTATTACCAACAGTCAGTATTACCAACAGTCAGTAGTCAGTACTATCAACAGTCAGTAGTCAGTATTACCAACAGTCAGTATTCAGTATTACCAAAAGGCAGTAGTTAGTACTACCAACAGTCAGTAGTCAGTACTACCAACAGTCAGTATTACCAACAGTCAGTAGTCAGTATTACCAACAGTCAGTAGTCAGTATTAGCAACAGTCAGAAGTCAGTATTACCAACAGTCAGTAATACCAACAGTCAGTAGTCAGTATTACCAACAGTCAGTAGTCAGTAAAACCAACAGTCAGTAGTCAGTACTATCAACAGTCAGTAGTCAGTACTACCAACAGTCAGTATTACCAACAGTCAGTAGTCAGTATTACCAACAGTCAGTAGTCAGTATTACCAACAGTCAGTATTACCAACAGTCAGTAGTCAGTACTACCAACAGTCAGTATTACCAACAGTCAGTAGTCAGTATTACCAACAGTCAGTATTGCCAACAGTCAGTAGTCAGTATTGCCGTCAGTAGTCAGTATTACCAACAGTCAGTAGTCAGTACTATCAACAGTCAGTAGTCAGTATTACCAACAGTCAGTATTCAGTATTACCAAAAGGCAGTAGTCAGTACTACCAACAGTCAGTAGTCAGTATTACCAACAGTCAGAAGTCAGTATTACCAACAGTCAGTAATACCAACAGTCAGTAGTCAGTATTACCAACAGTCAGTATTACCAACAGTCAGTAGTCAGTAAAACCAACAGTCAGTAGTCAGTACTATCAACAGTCAGAATTCAGTATTACCAACAGTCAGTATTCAGTATTACCAAAAGGCAGTAGTCAGTACTACCAACAGTCAGTAGTCAGTATTACCAACAGTCAGTAGTCAGTACTACCAACAGTCAGTAGTTAGTATTACCAACAGTCAGTAGTCAGTATTACCAACAGTCAGTATTCAGTATTACCAAAAGGCAGTAGTCAGTACTACCAACAGTCAGTAGTCAGTATTACCAACAGTCAGTAGTCAGTATTACCAACAGTCAGAAGTCAGTATTACCAACAGTCAGTAATACCAACAGTCAGTAGTCAGTATTACCAACAGTCAGTATTACCAACAGTCAGTAGTCAGTAAAACCAACAGTCAGTAGTCAGTACTATCAACAGTCAGTAGTCAGAACTACCAACAGTCAGTATTACCAACAGTCAGTAGTCAGTATTACCAACAGTCAGTAGTCAGTATTACCAACAGTCAGAAGTCAGTATTACCAACAGTCAGTAATACCAACAGTCAGTAGTCAGTATTACCAACAGTCAGTAGTCAGTAAAACCAACAGTCAGTAGTCAGTACTATCAACAGTCAGTAGTCAGTACTACCAACAGTCAGTATTACCAACAGTCAGTAGTCAGTATTACCAACAGTCAGTAGTCAGTATTACCAACAGTCAGTATTACCAACAGTCAGTAGTCAGTACTACCAACAGTCAGTATTACCAACAGTCAGTAGTCAGTATTACCAACAGTCAGTATTGCCAACAGTCAGTAGTCAGTATTGCCGTCAGTAGTCAGTATTACCAACAGTCAGTAGTCAGTACTATCAACAGTCAGTAGTCAGTATTACCAAAAGTCAGTATTCAGTATTACCAAAAGGCAGTAGTCAGTACTACCAACAGTCAGTAGTCAGTACTACCAACAGTCAGTATTACCAACAGTCAGTAGTCAGTATTACCAACAGTCAGTAATCAGTATTACCAACAGTCAGAAGTCAGTATTACCAACAGTCAGTAATACCAACAGTCAGTAGTCAGTATTACCAACAGTCAGTATTACCAACAGTCAGTAGTCAGTAAAACCAAGTCAGTAGTCAGTACTATCAACAGTCAGAATTCAGTATTACCAACAGTCAGTATTCAGTATTACCAAAAGGCAGTAGTCAGTACTACCAACAGTCAGCAGTCAGTTTTACTAACAGTCAGTAGTCAGTATTACCAACAGTCAGTAGTCAGTATTACCAACAGGCAGTAGTCAGTACTACTAACAGTCAGTAGTCAGTATTACCAACAGTCAGTAGTCAGTACTACCAACAGTCAGTAGTTAGTATTACCAACAGTCAGTAGTCAGTATTACCAACAGTCAGTATTCAGTATTACCAAAAGGCAGTAGTCAGTACTACCAACAGTCAGTAGTCAGTACTACCAACAGTCAGTATTACCAACAGTCAGTAGTCAGTATTACCAACAGTCAGTAGTCAGTATTACCAACAGTCAGAAGTCAGTATTACCAACAGTCAGTAATACCAACAGTCAGTAGTCAGTATTACCAACAGTCAGTATTACCAACAGTCAGTAGTCAGTAAAACCAACAGTCAGTAGTCAGTACTATCAACAGTCAGTAGTCAGTACTACCAACAGTCAGTATTACCAACAGTCAGTAGTCAGTATTACCAACAGGCAGTAGTCAGTATTACCAACAGTCAGTATTACCAACAGTCAGTAGTCAGTATTACCAACAGTCAGTATTACCAACAGGCAGTAGTCAGTATTACCAACAGGCAGTAATCAGTATTACCAACAGTCAGTATTACCAACAGGCAGTAGTCAGTATTACCAACAGTCAGTATTACCAACAGTCAGTAGTCAGTATTACAAACAGTCAGTATTACCAACAGTCAGTAGTGAGTATTACCAACAGTCAGTAGTCAGTATTGCCAACAGTCAGTAGTCAGTATTACCAACAGGCAGTAGTCAGTATTACCAACAGTCAGTAGTCAGTATTACCAACAGCCAGTAGTCAGTACTACCAACAGTCAGTAGTCAGTATTACCAACAGTCAGTATTACCAACAGTCAGTATTACCAACAGTCAGTAGTCAGTATTGCCAACAGTCAGTAGTCAGTATTGCCAACAGTCAGTAGTCAGTACTATCAACAGTCAGAATTCAGTATTACCAACAGTCAGTATTCAGTATTACCAAAAGGCAGTAGTCAGTACTACCAACAGTCAGTAGTCAGTATTACTAACAGTCAGTAGTCAGTATTACCAACAGTCAGTAGTCAGTATTACCAACAGGCAGTAGTAAGTACTACCAACAGTCAGTAGTCAGTAGTCAGTATTACCAACAGTCTGTAGTCAGTATTACCAACAGTCAGTAGTCAGTATTACCAACAGTCAGTAGTCAGTATTGCCAACAGTCAGTAGTCAGTATTACCAACAGTCAGTAGTCAGTACTACCAACAGTCAGTAGTTAGTATTACCAACAGTCAGTAGTCAGTATTACCAACAGTCAGTATTACCAACAGTCAGTATTACCAACAGTCAGTAGTCAGTACTATCAACAGTCAGTAGTCAGTATTACCAACAGTCAGTATTCAGTATTACCAAAAGGCAGTAGTTAGTACTACCAACAGTCAGTAGTCAGTACTACCAACAGTCAGTATTACCAACAGTCAGTAGTCAGTATTACCAACAGTCAGTGGTCAGTATTACCAACAGTCAGAAGTCAGTATTACATACAGTCAGTAATACCAACAGTCAGTAGTCAGTATTACCAACAGTCAGTAGTCAGTAAAACCAACAGTCAGTAGTCAGTACTATCAACAGTCAGTAGTCAGTACTACCAACAGTCAGTATTACCAACAGTCAGTAGTCAGTATTACCAACAGTCAGTAGTCAGTATTACCAACAGTCAGTATTACCAACAGTCAGTAGTCAGTACTACCAACAGTCAGTATTACCAACAGTCAGTAGTCAGTATTACCAACAGTCAGTATTGCCAACAGTCAGTAGTCAGTATTGCCGTCAGTAGTCAGTATTACCAACAGTCAGTAGTCAGTACTATCAACAGTCAGTAGTCAGTAATACCAACAGTCAGTATTCAGTATTACCAAAAGGCAGTAGTCAGTACTACCAACAGTCAGTAGTCAGTATTACCAACAGTCAGAAGTCAGTATTACCAACAGTCAGTAATACCAACAGTCAGTAGTCAGTATTACCAACAGTCAGTATTACCAACAGTCAGTAGTCAGTAAAACCAACAGTCAGTAGTCAGTACTATCAACAGTCAGAATTCAGTATTACCAACAGTCAGTATTCAGTATTACCAAAAGGCAGTAGTCAGTACTACCAACAGTCAGCAGTCAGTATTACTAACAGTCAGTAGTCAGTATTACCAACAGTCAGTAGTCAGTATTACCAACAGGCAGTAGTCAGTACTACCAACAGTCAGTAGTCAGTATTACCAACAGTCAGTAGTCAGTACTACCAACAGTCAGTAGTCAGTATTACCAACAGTCAGTAGTCAGTATTACCAACAGTCAGAAGTCAGTATTACCAACAGTCAGTAATACCAACAGTCAGTAGTCAGTATTACCAACAGTCAGTATTACCAACAGTCAGTAGTCAGTAAAACCAACAGTCAGTAGTCAGTACTATCAACAGTCAGTAGTCAGAACTACCAACAGTCAGTATTACCAACAGTCAGTAGTCAGTATTACCAACAGTCAGTAGTCAGTATTACCAACAGTCAGAAGTCAGTATTACCAACAGTCAGTAATACCAACAGTCAGTAGTCAGTATTACCAACAGTCAGTATTACCAACAGTCAGTAGTCAGTAAAACCAACAGTCAGTAGTCAGTACTATCAACAGTCAGTAGTCAGTACTACCAACAGTCAGTATTACCAACAGTCAGTAGTCAGTATTACCAACAGTCAGTAGTCAGTATTACCAACAGTCAGTATTACCAACAGTCAGTAGTCAGTACTACCAACAGTCAGTATTACCAACAGTCAGTAGTCAGTATTACCAACAGTCAGTATTGCCAACAGTCAGTAGTCAGTATTGCCGTCAGTAGTCAGTATTACCAACAGTCAGTAGTCAGTATTACCAAAAGTCAGTATTCAGTATTACCAAAAGGCAGTAGTCAGTACTACCAACAGTCAGTAGTCAGTACTACCAACAGTCAGTATTACCAACAGTCAGTAGTCAGTATTACCAACAGTCAGTAATCAGTATTACCAACAGTCAGAAGTCAGTATTACCAACAGTCAGTAATACCAACAGTCAGTAGTCAGTATTACCAACAGTCAGTATTACCAACAGTCAGTAGTCAGTAAAACCAACAGTCAGTAGTCAGTAATATCAACAGTCAGAATTCAGTATTACCAACAGTCAGTATTCAGTATTACCAAAAGGCAGTAGTCAGTACTACCAACAGTCAGCAGTCAGTATTACTAACAGTCAGTAGTCAGTATTACCAACAGTCAGTAGTCAGTATTACCAACAGGCAGTAGTCAGTACTACCAACAGTCAGTAGTCAGTATTACCAACAGTCAGTAGTCAGTACTACCAACAGTCAGTAGTTAGTATTACCAACAGTCAGTAGTCAGTATTACCAACAGTCAGTATTCAGTATTACCAAAAGGCAGTAGTCAGTACTACCAACAGTCAGTAGTCAGTACTACCAACAGTCAGTATTACCAACAGTCAGTAGTCAGTATTACCAACAGTCAGTAGTCAGTATTACCAACAGTCAGAAGTCGTATTACCAACAGTCAGTAATACCAACAGTCAGTAGTCAGTATTACCAACAGTCAGTATTACCAACAGTCAGTAGTCAGTAAAACCAACAGTCAGTAGTCAGTACTATCAACAGTCAGTAGTCAGAACTACCAACAGTCAGTATTACCAACAGTCAGTAGTCAGTATTACCAACAGTCAGTAGTCAGTATTACCAACAGTCAGAAGTCAGTATTACCAACAGTCAGTAATACCAACAGTCAGTAGTCAGTATTACCAACAGTCAGTAGTCAGTAAAACCAACAGTCAGTAGTCAGTACTATCAACAGTCAGTAGTCAGTACTACCAACAGTCAGTATTACCAACAGTCAGTAGTCAGTATTACCAACAGTCAGTAGTCAGTATTACCAACAGTCAGTATTACCAACAGTCAGTAGTCAGTACTACCAACAGTCAGTATTACCAACAGTCAGTAGTCAGTATTACCAACAGTCAGTATTGCCAACAGTCAGTAGTCAGTATTGCCGTCAGTAGTCAGTATTACCAACAGTCAGTAGTCAGTACTATCAACAGTCAGTAGTCAGTATTACCAAAAGTCAGTATTCAGTATTACCAAAAGGCAGTAGTCAGTACTAAAAACAGTCAGTAGTCAGTACTACCAACAGTCAGTATTACCAACAGTCAGTAGTCAGTACTATCAACAGTCAGAATTCAGTATTACCAACAGTCAGTATTCAGTATTACCAAAAGGCAGTAGTCAGTACTACCAACAGTCAGCAGTCAGTATTACTAACAGTCAGTAGTCAGTATTACCAACAGTCAGTAGTCAGTATTACCAACAGGCAGTAGTCAGTACTACCAACAGTCAGTAGTCAGTATTACCAACAGTCAGTAGTCAGTACTACCAACAGTCAGTAGTTAGTATTACCAACAGTCAGTAGTCAGTATTACCAACAGTCAGTATTCAGTATTACCAAAAGGCAGTAGTCAGTACTACCAACAGTCAGTAGTCAGTACTACCAACAGTCAGTATTACCAACAGTCAGTAGTCAGTATTACCAACAGTCAGTAGTCAGTATTACCAACAGTCAGAAGTCAGTATTACCAACAGTCAGTAATACCAACAGTCAGTAGTCAGTATTACCAACAGTCAGTATTACCAACAGTCAGTAGTCAGTAAAACCAACAGTCAGTAGTCAGTACTATCAACAGTCAGTAGTCAGTACTACCAACAGTCAGTATTACCAACAGTCAGTAGTCAGTATTACCAACAGTCAGTAGTCAGTATTACCAACAGTCAGTATTACCAACAGTCAGTAGTCAGTACTACCAACAGTCAGTATTACCAACAGTCAGTAGTCAGTATTACCAACAGTCAGTATTGCCAACAGTCAGTAGTCAGTATTGCCGTCAGTAGTCAGTATTACCAACAGTCAGTAGTCAGTACTATCAACAGTCAGTAGTCAGTATTACCAACAGTCAGTATTCAGTATTACCAAAAGGCAGTAGTCAGTACTACCAACAGTCAGTAGTCAGTACTACCAACAGTCAGTATTACCAACAGTCAGTAGTAAGTATTACCAACAGTCAGTAGTCAGTATTACCAACAGTCAGAAGTCAGTATTACCAACAGTCAGTAATACCAACAGTCAGTAGTCAGTATTACCAACAGTCAGTATTACCAAAAGTCAGTAGTCAGTAAAACCAACAGTCAGTAGTCAGTACTATCAACAGTCAGAATTCAGTATTACCAACAGTCAGTATTCAGTATAACCAAAAGGCAGTAGTCAGTACTACCAACAGTCAGCAGTCAGTATTACTAACAGTCAGTAGTCAGTATTACCAACAGTCAGTAGTCAGTACTACCAACAGTCAGTAGTCAGTATTATCAACAGTCAGTAGTCAGTAATACCAACAGTCAGTATTCAGTATTACCAAAAGGCAGTAGTCAGTACTACCAACAGTCAGTAGTCAGTACTACCAACAGTCAGTATTACCAACAGTCAGTAGTCAGTATTACCAACAGTCAGTAGTCAGTATTACCAACAGTCAGAAGTCAGTATTACCAACAGTCAGTAATACCAACAGTCAGTAGTCAGTATTACCAACAGTCAGTATTACCAACAGTCAGTAGTCAGTAAAACCAACAGTCAGTAGTCAGTACTATCAACAGTCAGTAGTTAGTACTACCAACAGTCAGTATTACCAACAGTCAGTAGTCAGTATTACCAACAGTCAGTAGTCAGTATTACCAACAGTCAGTATTACCAACAGTCAGTAGTCAGTACTACCAACAGTCAGTATTACCAACAGTCAGTAGTCAGTATTACCAACAGTCAGTATTGCCAACAGTCAGTAGTCAGTATTGCCGTCAGTAGTCAGTATTACCAACAGTCAGTAGTCAGTACTATCAACAGTCAGTAGTCAGTATTACCAACAGTCAGTATTCAGTATTACCAAAAGGCAGTAGTCAGTACTACCAACAGTCAGTAGTCAGTACTACCAACAGTCAGTATTACCAACAGTCAGTAGTCAGTATTACCAACAGTCAGTAGTCAGTATTACCAACAGTCAGAAGTCAGTATTACCAACAGTCAGTAATACCAACAGTCAGTAGTGAGTATTACCAACAGTCAGTATTAGCAACAGTCAGTAGTCAGTAAAACCAACAGTCAGTAGTCAGTACTATCAACAGTCAGAATTCAGTATTACCAACAGTCAGTATTACCAACAGTCAGTAGTCAGTACTATCAACAGTCAGTAGTCAGTATTACCAACAGGCAGTAGTCAGTACTACCAACAGTCAGTAGTCAGTACTACCAACAGTCAGTATTACCAACAGTCAGTAGTCAGTACTACCAACAGTCAGTATTACCAACAGTCAGTAGTCAGTACTATCAACAGTCAGTAGTCAGTATTACCAACAGGCAGTAGTCAGTATTACCAACAGTCAGTAGTCAGTATTACCAACAGTCAGTAGTCAGTATGACCAACAGTCAGTAGTCAGTATTACCAACAGTCAGTAGTCAGTATTACCAACAGTCAGTAGTCAGTATTACCAACAGTCAGTATTACCAACAGTCAGTATTACCAACAGTCAGTAGTCAGTATTACCAACAGTCAGTATTACCAACAGTCAGCAGTCAGTAATAAAAACAGTCAGTAGTCAGTATTACCAAAAGTCAGTAGTCAGTATTACCAACAGTCAGAAGTCAGTATTACCAACAGTCAGTATTACCAACAGTCAGTAGTCAGTATTACCAACAGTCAGTATTGCCAACAGACAGTAGTCAGTATTACCAACAGTCAGCAGTCAGTATTACCAACAGTCAGTATTACCAACAGTCAGTAGTCAGTATTACCAACAGGCAGTATTCAGTACTACCAACAGTCAGTATTACCAACAGTAGTAGTCAGTATTACCAACAGTCAGTATTACCAACAGTCAGTAGTCAGTATTACCAACAGTCAGTATTGCCAACAGACAGTAGTCAGTATTACCAACAGTCAGTAGTCAGTATTACCAACAGTCACTAGTCAGTATTACCAACAGTCAGTATTACCAACAGTCAGTATTACCAACAGTCAGTAGTCAGTATTACCAACAGGCAGTAGTCAGTACTACCAACAATCAGTATTGCCAACAGTCAGTAGTCAGTATTACCAACAGTCAGTAGTCAGTATTACCAACAGTCAGTATTACCAACAGTCAGTAGTCAGTACTACCAACAGTCAGTATTACCAACAGTCAGTAGTCAGTATTACCAACAGTCAGTATTGCCAACAGTCAGTAGTCAGTATTGCCGTCAGTAGTCAGTATTACCAACAGTCAGTAGTCAGTACTATCAACAGTCAGTAGTCAGTATTACCAACAGTCAGTATTCAGTATTACCAAAAGGCAGTAGTCAGTACTACCAACAGTCAGTAGTCAGTATTACCAACAGTCAGAAGTCAGTATTACCAACAGTCAGTAATACCAACAGTCAGTAGTCAGTATTACCAACAGTCAGTATTACCAACAGTCAGTAGTCAGTAAAACCAACAGTCAGTAGTCAGTACTATCAACAGTCAGAATTCAGTATTACCAACAGTCAGTATTCAGTATTACCAAAAGGCAGTAGTCAGTACTACCAACAGTCAGCAGTCAGTATTACTAACAGTCAGTAGTCAGTATTACCAACAGTCAGTAGTCAGTATTACCAACAGGCAGTAGTCAGTACTACCAACAGTCAGTAGTCAGTATTACCAACAGTCAGTAGTCAGTACTACCAACAGTCAGTAGTTAGTATTACCAACAGTCAGTAGTCAGTATTACCAACAGTAGGTATTCAGTATTACCAAAAGGCAGTAGTCAGTACTACCAACAGTCAGTAGTCAGTATTACCAACAGTCAGTAGTCAGTATTACCAACAGTCAGAAGTCAGTATTACCAACAGTCAGTAATACCAACAGTCAGTAGTCAGTATTACCAACAGTCAGTATTACCAACAGTCAGTAGTCAGTAAAACCAACAGTCAGTAGTCAGTACTATCAACAGTCAGTAGTCAGAACTACCAACAGTCAGTATTACCAACAGTCAGTAGTCAGTATTACCAACAGTCAGTAGTCAGTATTACCAACAGTCAGAAGTCAGTATTACCAACAGTCAGTAATACCAACAGTCAGTAGTCAGTATTACCAACAGTCAGTAGTCAGTAAAACCAACAGTCAGTAGTCAGTACTATCAACAGTCAGTAGTCAGTACTACCAACAGTCAGTATTACCAACAGTCAGTAGTCAGTATTACCAACAGTCAGTAGTCAGTATTACCAACAGTCAGTATTACCAACAGTCAGTAGTCAGTACTACCAACAGTCAGTATTACCAACAGTCAGTAGTCAGTATTACCAACAGTCAGTATTGCCAACAGTCAGTAGTCAGTATTGCCGTCAGTAGTCAGTATTACCAACAGTCAGTAGTCAGTACTATCAACAGTCAGTAGTCAGTATTACCAAAAGTCAGTATTCAGTATTACCAAAAGGCAGTAGTCAGTACTACCAACAGTCAGTAGTCAGTACTACCAACAGTCAGTATTACCAACAGTCAGTAGTCAGTATTACCAACAGTCAGTAATCAGTATTACCAACAGTCAGAAGTCAGTATTACCAACAGTCAGTAATACCAACAGTCAGTAGTCAGTATTACCAACAGTCAGTATTACCAACAGTCAGTAGTCAGTAAAACCAACAGTCAGTAGTCAGTAATATCAACAGTCAGAATTCAGTATTACCAACAGTCAGTATTCAGTATTACCAAAAGGCAGTAGTCAGTACTACCAACAGTCAGCAGTCAGTATTACTAACAGTCAGTAGTCAGTATTACCAACAGTCAGTAGTCAGTATTACCAACAGGCAGTAGTCAGTACTACCAACAGTCAGTAGTCAGTATTACCAACAGTCAGTAGTCAGTACTACCAACAGTCAGTAGTTAGTATTACCAACAGTCAGTAGTCAGTATTACCAACAGTCAGTATTCAGTATTACCAAAAGGCAGTAGTCAGTACTACCAACAGTCAGTAGTCAGTACTACCAACAGTCAGTATTACCAACAGTCAGTAGTCAGTATTACCAACAGTCAGTAGTCAGTATTACCAACAGTCAGAAGTCGTATTACCAACAGTCAGTAATACCAACAGTCAGTAGTCAGTATTACCAACAGTCAGTATTACCAACAGTCAGTAGTCAGTAAAACCAACAGTCAGTAGTCAGTACTATCAACAGTCAGTAGTCAGAACTACCAACAGTCAGTATTACCAACAGTCAGTAGTCAGTATTACCAACAGTCAGTAGTCAGTATTACCAACAGTCAGAAGTCAGTATTACCAACAGTCAGTAATACCAACAGTCAGTAGTCAGTATTACCAACAGTCAGTAGTCAGTAAAACCAACAGTCAGTAGTCAGTACTATCAACAGTCAGTAGTCAGTACTACCAACAGTCAGTATTACCAACAGTCAGTAGTCAGTATTACCAACAGTCAGTAGTCAGTATTACCAACAGTCAGTATTACCAACAGTCAGTAGTCAGTACTACCAACAGTCAGTATTACCAACAGTCAGTAGTCAGTATTACCAACAGTCAGTATTGCCAACAGTCAGTAGTCAGTATTGCCGTCAGTAGTCAGTATTACCAACAGTCAGTAGTCAGTACTATCAACAGTCAGTAGTCAGTATTACCAAAAGTCAGTATTCAGTATTACCAAAAGGCAGTAGTCAGTACTAAAAACAGTCAGTAGTCAGTACTACCAACAGTCAGTATTACCAACAGTCAGTAGTCAGTATTACCAACAGTCAGTAATCAGTATTACCAACAGTCAGAAGTCAGTATTACCAACAGTCAGTAATACCAACAGTCAGTAGTCAGTATTACCAACAGTCAGTATTACCAACAGTCAGTTGTCAGTAAAACCAACAGTCAGTAGTCAGTACTATCAACAGTCAGAATTCAGTATTACCAACAGTCAGTATTCAGTATTACCAAAAGGCAGTAGTCAGTACTACCAACAGTCAGCAGTCAGTATTACTAACAGTCAGTAGTCAGTATTACCAACAGTCAGTAGTCAGTATTACCAACAGGCAGTAGTCAGTACTACCAACAGTCAGTAGTCAGTATTACCAACAGTCAGTAGTCAGTACTACCAACAGTCAGTAGTTAGTATTACCAACAGTCAGTAGTCAGTATTACCAACAGTCAGTATTCAGTATTACCAAAAGGCAGTAGTCAGTACTACCAACAGTCAGTAGTCAGTACTACCAACAGTCAGTATTACCAACAGTCAGTAGTCAGTATTACCAACAGTCAGTAGTCAGTATTACCAACAGTCAGAAGTCAGTATTACCAACAGTCAGTAATACCAACAGTCAGTAGTCAGTATTACCAACAGTCAGTATTACCAACAGTCAGTAGTCAGTAAAACCAACAGTCAGTAGTCAGTACTATCAACAGTCAGTAGTCAGTACTACCAACAGTCAGTATTACCAACAGTCAGTAGTCAGTATTACCAACAGTCAGTAGTCAGTATTACCAACAGTCAGTATTACCAACAGTCAGTAGTCAGTACTACCAACAGTCAGTATTACCAACAGTCAGTAGTCAGTATTACCAACAGTCAGTATTGCCAACAGTCAGTAGTCAGTATTGCCGTCAGTAGTCAGTATTACCAACAGTCAGTAGTCAGTACTATCAACAGTCAGTAGTCAGTATTACCAACAGTCAGTATTCAGTATTACCAAAAGGCAGTAGTCAGTACTACCAACAGTCAGTAGTCAGTACTACCAACAGTCAGTATTACCAACAGTCAGTAGTAAGTATTACCAACAGTCAGTAGTCAGTATTACCAACAGTCAGAAGTCAGTATTACCAACAGTCAGTAATACCAACAGTCAGTAGTCAGTATTACCAACAGTCAGTATTACCAAAAGTCAGTAGTCAGTAAAACCAACAGTCAGTAGTCAGTACTATCAACAGTCAGAATTCAGTATTACCAACAGTCAGTATTCAGTATAACCAAAAGGCAGTAGTCAGTACTACCAACAGTCAGCAGTCAGTATTACTAACAGTCAGTAGTCAGTATTACCAACAGTCAGTAGTCAGTACTACCAACAGTCAGTAGTCAGTATTATCAACAGTCAGTAGTCAGTATTACCAACAGTCAGTATTCAGTATTACCAAAAGGCAGTAGTCAGTACTACCAACAGTCAGTAGTCAGTACTACCAACAGTCAGTATTACCAACAGTCAGTAGTCAGTATTACCAACAGTCAGTAGTCAGTATTACCAACAGTCAGAAGTCAGTATTACCAACAGTCAGTAATACCAACAGTCAGTAGTCAGTATTACCAACAGTCAGTATTACCAACAGTCAGTAGTCAGTAAAACCAACAGTCAGTAGTCAGTACTATCAACAGTCAGTAGTCAGTACTACCAACAGTCAGTATTACCAACAGTCAGTAGTCAGTATTACCAACAGTCAGTAGTCAGTACTACCAACAGTCAGTAGTTAGTATTACCAACAGTCAGTAGTCAGTATTACCAACAGTCAGTATTCAGTATTACCTAAAGGCAGTAGTCAGTACTACCAACAGTCAGTAGTCAGTACTACCAACAGTCAGTATTACCAACAGTCAGTAGTCAGTATTACCAACAGTCAGTAGTCAGTATTACCAACAGTCAGAAGTCAGTATTACCAACAGTCAGTAATACCAACAGTCAGTAGTCAGTATTACCAACAGTCAGTATTACCAACAGTCAGTAGTCAGTAAAACCAACAGTCAGTAGTCAGTACTATCAACAGTCAGTAGTTAGTACTACCAACAGTCAGTATTACCAACAGTCAGTAGTCAGTATTACCAACAGTCAGTAGTCAGTATTACCAACAGTCAGTATTACCAACAGTCAGTAGTCAGTACTACCAACAGTCAGTATTACCAACAGTCAGTAGTCAGTATTACCAACAGTCAGTATTGCCAACAGTCAGTATTCAGTATTGCCGTCAGTAGTCAGTATTACCAACAGTCAGTAGTCAGTACTATCAACAGTCAGTAGTCAGTATTACCAACAGTCAGTATTCAGTATTACCAAAAGGCAGTAGTCAGTACTACCAACAGTCAGTAGTCAGTACTACCAACAGTCAGTATTACCAACAGTCAGTAGTCAGTATTACCAACAGTCAGTAGTCAGTATTACCAACAGTCAGAAGTCAGTATTACCAACAGTCAGTAATACCAACAGTCAGTAGTGAGTATTACCAACAGTCAGTATTAGCAACAGTCAGTAGTCAGTAAAACCAACAGTCAGTAGTCAGTACTATCAACAGTCAGAATTCAGTATTACCAACAGTCAGTATTACCAACAGTCAGTAGTCAGTACTATCAACAGTCAGTTGTCAGTATTACCAACAGGCAGTAGTCAGTACTACCAACAGTCAGTAGTCAGTACTACCAACAGTCAGTATTACCAACAGTCAGTAGTCAGTACTACCAACAGTCAGTATTACCAACAGTCAGTAGTCAGTACTATCAACAGTCAGTAGTCAGTATTACCAACAGGCAGTAGTCAGTATTACCAACAGTCAGTAGTCAGTATTACCAACAGTCAGTAGTCAGTATGACCAACAGTCAGTAGTCAGTATTACCAACAGTCAGTAGTCAGTATTACCAACAGTCAGTAGTCAGTATTACCAACAGTCAGTATTACCAACAGTCAGTATTACCAACAGTCAGTAGTCAGTATTACCAACAGTCAGTATTACCAACAGTCAGCAGTCAGTATTAAAAACAGTCAGTAGTCAGTATTACCAAAAGTCAGTAGTCAGTATTACCAACAGTCAGAAGTCAGTATTACCAACAGTCAGTATTACCAACAGTCAGTAGTCAGTATTACCAACAGTCAGTATTGCCAACAGACAGTAGTCAGTATTACCAACAGTCAGCAGTCAGTATTACCAACAGTCAGTATTACCAACAGTCAGTAGTCAGTATTACCAACAGGCAGTATTCAGTACTACCAACAGTCAGTATTACCAACAGTAGTAGTCAGTATTACCAACAGTCAGTATTACCAACAGTCAGTAGTCAGTATTACCAACAGTCAGTATTGCCAACAGACAGTAGTCAGTATTACCAACAGTCAGTAGTCAGTATTACCAACAGTCACTAGTCAGTATTACCAACAGTCAGTATTACCAACAGTCAGTATTACCAACAGTCAGTAGTCAGTATTACCAACAGGCAGTAGTCAGTACTACCAACAATCAGTATTGCCAACAGTCAGTAGTCAGTATTACCAACTGGCAGTAGTCAGTATTACCAATAGTCAGTAGTCAGTATTACCAACAGTCAGTATTACCAACAGTCAGTAGTCAGTACTATCAACAGTCAGTAGTCAGTATTACCAACAGGCAGTAGTCAGTACTACCAACAGTCAGTAGTCAGTACTACCAACAGTCAGTATTACCAACAGTCAGTAGTCAGTATTACCAACAATCAGTATTGCCAACAGTCAGTAGTCAGTATTACCAACAGGCAGTAGTCAGTATTACCAACAGTCAGTATTACCAACAGTCAGTAGTCAGTATTACCAACAGTCAGTATTACCAACAGGCAGTAGTCAGTATTACCAACAGGCAGTAATCAGTATTACCAACAGTCAGTATTACCAACAGGCAGTAGTCAGTATTACCAACAGTCAGTATTACCAACAGTCAGTAGTCAGTATTACAAACAGTCAGTATTACCAACAGTCAGTAGTGAGTATTACCAACAGTCAGTAGTCAGTATTGCCAACAGTCAGTAGTCAATATTACCAACAGGCAGTAGTCAGTATTACCAACAGTCAGTAGTCAGTATTATCAACAGCCAGTAGTCAGTATTACCAACAGGCAGTAGTCAGTACTACCAACAGTCAGTAGTCAGTATTACCAACAGTCAGTATTACCAACAGTCAGTATTACCAACAGTCAGTAGTCAGTATTGCCAACAGTAAGTAGTCAGTATTGCCAACAGTCAGTAGTCAGTATTACCAACAGTCAGTAGTCAGTACTATCAACAGTCAGCAGTCAGTATTACTAACAGTCAGTAGTCAGTATTACCAACAGTCAGTAGTCAGTATTACCAACAGGCAGTAGTCAGTACTACCAACAGTCAGTAGTCAGTATTACCAACAGTCAGTAGTCAGTACTACCAACAGTCAGTAGTTAGTATTACCAACAGTCAGTAGTCAGTATTACCAACAGTCAGTATTCAGTATTACCAAAAGGCAGTAGTCAGTACTACCAACAGTCAGTAGTCAGTACTACCAACAGTCAGTATTACCAAAAGTCAGTAGTCAGTATTACCAACAGTCAGTAGTCAGTACTATCAACAGTCAGTAGTCAGTATTACCAACAGTCAGTAGTCAGTACTATCAACAGTCAGTAGTCAGTACTATCAACAGTCAGTAGTCAGTATTACCAACAGGCAGTAGTCAGTATTACCAACAGTCAGTATTACCAACAGTCAGTAGTCAGTATTACCAACAGTCAGTAGTCAGTACTATCAACAGTCAGTAGTCAGTATTACCAACAGTCAGTAGTCAGTACTATCAACAGGCAGTAGTCAGTACTATCAACAGTCAGTAGTCAGTATTACCAACAGGCAGTAGTCAGTACTATCAACAGTCAGTAGTCAGTATTACCAACAGTCAGTAGTCAGTACTATCAACAGTCAGTAGTCAGTACTATCAACAGTCAGTAGTCAGTACTACCAAGAGTCAGTAGGCAGTACTACCAACAGTCAGTATTACCAACAGTCAGTAGTCAGTATTACCAACAATCAGAATTGCCAAAAGGCAGTAGTCAGTATTATCAACAGTCAGTAGTCAGTATTACCAACAGTCAGTATTACCAACAGTCAGTATTACCAACAGTCAGTAGTCAGTACTATCAACAGTCAGTAGTCAGTATTACCAACAGGCAGTATTCAGTACTACCAACAGTCAGTAGTCAGTACTACCAACAGTCAGTATTGCCAACAGTCAGTAGTCAGTATTACCAACAGGCAGTAGTCAGTATTACCAACAGTCAGTATTACCAACAGTCAGTAGTCAGTATTACCAACAGTCAGTATTACCAACAGGCAGTAGTCAGTATTACCAACAGGAAGTAATCAGTATTACCAACAGTCAGTATTACCAACAGGCAGTAGTCAGTATTACCAACAGTCAGTATTACCAACAGTCAGTAGTCAGTATTACCAACAGTCAGTATTACCAACAGTCAGTAGTCAGTATTGCCAACAGTCAGTAGTCAGTATTTCCAACAGGCAGTATTCAGTATTACCAACAGTCAGTAGTCAGTATTACCAACAGGCAGTAGTCAGTACTACCAACAGTCAGTAGTCAGTATTACCAACAGTCAGTAGTCAGTATTACCAACAGTCAGTATTACCAACAGTCAGTAGTCAGTATTGCCAACAGTCAGTAGTCAGTATTACCAACAGGCAGTAGTCATATTACCAACAGTCAGTAGTCAGTATTACCAACAGTCAGTAGTCAGTACTATCAACAGTCAGTAGTCAGTATTACCAACAGGCAGTAGTCAGTATTACCAACAGTCAGTAGTCAGTATTACCAACAGGCAGTAGTCAGTATTACCAACAGTCAGTAGTCAGTTTTACCAACAGTCAGTAGTCAGTATTACCAACAGTCAGTAGTCAGTATTACCAACAGTCAGTAGTCAGTATTACCAACAGGCAGTAGTCAGTACTACCAACAGGCAGTAGTCAGTATTACCAACAGTCAGTAGTCAGTATTACCAACAGTCAGTAGTCAGTATTACCAACAGGCAGTAGTCAGTATTACCAACAGTCAGTAGTCAGTACTATCAACAGTCAGTAGTCAGTACTATCAATAGTCAGTAGTCAGTATTACCAACAGTCAGTAGTCAGTATTATCAACAGTCAGTAGTAAGTATTACCAACAGGCAGTAGTCAGTAATGCCAACAGT
The DNA here is from genome assembly GCF_965601325.2 of Salmo salar. NCBI lineage: Eukaryota > Metazoa > Chordata > Actinopteri > Salmoniformes > Salmonidae > Salmo > Salmo salar. The sequence continues at coordinate 59,426,899 of NC_138301.1, forward strand.
CAGTAGTCAGTATTACCAACAGGCAGTAGTAAGTACTACCAACAGTCAGTAGTCAGTAGTCAGTATTACCAACAGTCAGTAGTCAGTATTACCAACAGTCAGTAGTCAGTATTACCAACAGTCAGTAGTCAGTATTACCAACAGTCAGTAGTCAGTACTATCAACAGTCAGTAGTCAGTATTACCAACAGTCAGTAGTCAGTACTATCAACAGTCAGTAGTCAGTACTATCAACAGTCAGTAGTCAGTATTACCAACAGTCAGTAATACAAACAGTCAGTAGTCAGTATTACCAACAGTCAGTATTACCAACAGTCAGTAGTCAGTAAAACCAACAGTCAGTAGTCAGTACTATCAACAGTCAGAATTCAGTATTACCAACAGTCAGTATTCAGTATTACCAAAAGGCAGTAGTCAGTACTACCAACAGTCAGCAGTCAGTATTACTAACAGTCAGTAGTCAGTATTACCAACAGTCAGTAGTCAGTACTACCAACAGTCAGTAGTCAGTACTATCAACAGTCAGTAGTCAGTATTACCAACAGTCAGTATTCAGTATTACCAAAAGGCAGTAGTCAGTACTACCAACAGTCAGTAGTCAGTACTACCAACAGTCAGTATTACCAACAGTCAGTAGTCAGTATTACCAACAGTCAGTAGTCAGTATTACCAACAGTCAGAAGTCAGTATTACCAACAGTCAGTAATACCAACAGTCAGTAGTCAGTATTACCAACAGTCAGTGTTACCAACAGTCAGTAGTCAGTAAAACCAACAGTCAGTAGTCAGTACTATCAACAGTCAGTAGTCAGTACTACCAACAGTCAGTATTACCAACAGTCAGTAGTCAGTATTACCAACAGTCAGTAGTCAGTATTACCAACAGTCAGTATTACCAACAGTCAGTAGTCAGTACTACCAACAGTCAGTATTACCAACAGTCAGTAGTCAGTATTACCAACAGTCAGTATTGCCAACAGTCAGTAGTCAGTATTGCCGTCAGTAGTCAGTATTACCAACAGTCAGTAGTCAGTACTATCAACAGTCAGTAGTCAGTATTACCAACAGTCAGTATTCAGTATTACCAAAAGGCAGTAGTCAGTACTACCAACAGTCAGTAGTCAGTACTACCAACAGTCAGTATTACCAACAGTCAGTAGTCAGTATTACCAACAGTCAGTAGTCAGTATTACCAACAGTCAGAAGTCAGTATTACCAACAGTCAGTAATACCAACAGTCAGTAGTGAGTATTACCAACAGTCAGTATTACCAACAGTCAGTAGTCAGTAAAACCAACAGTCAGTAGTCAGTACTATCAACAGTCAGAATTCAGTATTACCAACAGTCAGTATTACCAACAGTCAGTATTACCAACAGTCAGTAGTCAGTACTATCAACAGTCAGTAGTCAGTATTACCAACAGGCAGTAGTCAGTACTACCAACAGTCAGTAGTCAGTACTACCAACAGTCAGTATTACCAACAGTCAGTAGTCAGTACTACCAACAGTCAGTATTACCAACAGTCAGTAGTCAGTACTATCAACAGTCAGTAGTCAGTATTACCAAAAGGCAGTAGTCAGTATTACCAACAGTCAGTAGTCAGTATTACCAACAGTCAGTAGTCAGTATGACCAACAGTCAGTAGTCAGTATTACCAACAGTCAGTAGTCAGTATTACCAACAGTCAGTAGTCAGTATTACCAACAGTCAGTATTACCAACAGTCAGTATTACCAACAGTCAGTAGTCAGTATTACCAACAGTCAGTATTACCAACAGTCAGCAGTCAGTAATAAAAACAGTCAGTAGTCAGTATTACCAAAATTCAGTAGTCAGTATTACCAACAGTCAGAAGTCAGTATTACCAACAGTCAGTATTACCAACAGTCAGTAGTCAGTATTGCCAACAGACAATAGTCAGTATTACCAACAGTCAGCAGTCAGTATTACCAACAGTCAGTATTACCAACAGTCAGTAGTCAGTATTACCAACAGGCAGTATTCAGTACTACCAACAGTCAGTATTACCAACAGTAGTAGTCAGTATTACCAACAGTCAGTATTACCAACAGTCAGTAGTCAGTATTACCAACAGTCAGTATTGCCAACAGACAGTAGTCAGTATTACCAACAGTCAGTAGTCAGTATTACCAACAGTCACTAGTCAGTATTACCAACAGTCAGTATTACCAACAGTCAGTATTACCAACAGTCAGTAGTCAGTATTACCAACAGGCAGTAGTCAGTACTACCAACAATCAGTATTGCCAACAGTCAGTAGTCAGTATTACCAACTGGCAGTAGTCAGTATTACCAATAGTCAGTAGTCAGTATTACCAACAGTCAGTATTACCAACAGTCAGTAGTCAGTACTATCAACAGTCAGTAGTCAGTATTACCAACAGGCAGTAGTCAGTACTACCAACAGTCAGTAGTCAGGACTACCAACAGTCAGTATTACCAACAGTCAGTAGTCAGTATTACCAACAATCAGTATTGCCAACAGTCAGTAGTCAGTATTACCAACAGGCAGTAGTCAGTATTACCAACAGTCAGTATTACCAACAGTCAGTAGTCAGTATTACCAACAGTCAGTATTACCAACAGGCAGTAGTCAGTATTACCAACAGGCAGTAATCAGTATTACCAACAGTCAGTATTACCAACAGGCAGTAGTCAGTATTACCAACAGTCAGTATTACCAACAGTCAGTAGTCAGTATTACAAACGGTCAGTATTACCAACAGTCAGTAGTGAGTATTACCAACAGTCAGTAGTCAGTATTGCCAACAGTCAGTAGTCAATATTACCAACAGGCAGTAGTCAGTATTACCAACAGTCAGTAGTCAGTATTATCAACAGCCAGTAGTCAGTATTACCAACAGGCAGTAGTCAGTACTACCAACAGTCAGTAGTCAGTATTACCAACAGTCAGTATTACCAACAGTCAGTATTACCAACAGTCAGTAGTCAGTATTGCCAACAGTAAGTAGTCAGTATTGCCAACAGTCAGTAGTCAGTATTACCAACAGTCAGTAGTCAGTACTATCAACAGTCAGCAGTCAGTATTACTAACAGTCAGTAGTCAGTATTACCAACAGTCAGTAGTCAGTATTACCAACAGGCAGTAGTCAGTACTACCAACAGTCAGTAGTCAGTATTACCAACAGTCAGTAGTCAGTACTACCAACAGTCAGTAGTTAGTATTACCAACAGTCAGTAGTCAGTATTACCAACAGTCAGTATTCAGTATTACCAAAAGGCAGTAGTCAGTACTACCAACAGTCAGTAGTCAGTACTACCAACAGTCAGTATTACCAAAAGTCAGTAGTCAGTATTACCAACAGTCAGTAGTCAGTACTATCAACAGTCAGTAGTCAGTATTACCAACAGTCAGTAGTCAGTACTATCAACAGTCAGTAGTCAGTACTATCAACAGTCAGTAGTCAGTATTACCAACAGGCAGTAGTCAGTATTACCAACAGTCAGTATTACCAACAGTCAGTATTACCAACAGTCAGTAGTCAGTATTACAAACGGTCAGTATTACCAACAGTCAGTAGTGAGTATTACCAACAGTCAGTAGTCAGTATTGCCAACAGTCAGTAGTCAATATTACCAACAGGCAGTAGTCAGTATTACCAACAGTCAGTAGTCAGTATTATCAACAGCCAGTAGTCAGTATTACCAACAGGCAGTAGTCAGTACTACCAACAGTCAGTAGTCAGTATTACCAACAGTCAGTATTACCAACAGTCAGTATTACCAACAGTCAGTAGTCAGTATTGCCAACAGTAAGTAGTCAGTATTGCCAACAGTCAGTAGTCAGTATTACCAACAGTCAGTAGTCAGTACTATCAACAGTCAGCAGTCAGTATTACTAACAGTCAGTAGTCAGTATTACCAACAGTCAGTAGTCAGTATTACCAACAGGCAGTAGTCAGTACTACCAACAGTCAGTAGTCAGTATTACCAACAGTCAGTAGTCAGTACTACCAACAGTCAGTAGTTAGTATTACCAACAGTCAGTAGTCAGTATTACCAACAGTCAGTATTCAGTATTACCAAAAGGCAGTAGTCAGTACTACCAACAGTCAGTAGTCAGTACTACCAACAGTCAGTATTACCAAAAGTCAGTAGTCAGTATTACCAACAGTCAGTAGTCAGTACTATCAACAGTCAGTAGTCAGTATTACCAACAGTCAGTAGTCAGTACTATCAACAGTCAGTAGTCAGTATTATCAACAGTCAGTAGTCAGTATTACCAACAGGCAGTAGTCAGTATTACCAACAGTCAGTATTACCAACAGTCAGTAGTCAGTATTACCAACAGTCAGTAGTCAGTACTATCAACAGTCAGTAGTCAGTATTACCAACAGGCAGTAGTCAGTACTATCAACAGTCAGTAGTCAGTATTACCAACAGGCAGTAGTCAGTACTATCAACAGTCAGTAGTCAGTACTATCAACAGTCAGTAGTCAGTACTACCAAGAGTCAGTAGGCAGTACTACCAACAGTCATTATTACCAACAGTCAGTAGTCAGTATTACCAACAATCAGAATTGCCAAAAGGCAGTAGTCAGTATTATCAACAGTCAGTAGTCAGTATTACCAACAGTCAGTATTACCAACAGGCAGTATTACCAACAGTCAGTAGTCAGTACTATCAACAGTCAGTAGTCAGTATTACCAACAGGCAGTATTCAGTACTACCAACAGTCAGTAGTCAGTACTACCAACAGTCAGTATTACCAACAGTCAGTAGTCAGTATTACCAACAATCAGTATTGCCAACAGTCAGTAGTCAGTATTACCAACAGGCAGTAGTCAGTATTACCAACAGTCAGTATTACCAACAGTCAGTAGTCAGTATTACCAACAGTCAGTATTACCAACAGGCAGTAGTCAGTATTACCAACAGGCAGTAATCAGTATTACCAACAGTCAGTATTACCAACAGGCAGTAGTCAGTATTACCAACAGTCAGTATTACCAACAGTCAGTAGTCAGTATTACCAACAGTCAGTATTACCAACAGTCAGTAGTCAGTATTGCCAACAGTCAGTAGTCAGTATTTCCAACAGGCAGTATTCAGTATTACCAACAGTCAGTAGTCAGTATTACCAACAGGCAGTAGTCAGTACTACCAACAGTCAGTAGTCAGTATTACCAACAGTCAGTAGTCAGTATTACCAACAGTCAGTATTACCAACAGTCAGTAGTCAGTATTGCCAACAGTCAGTAGTCAGTATTACCAACAGGCAGTAGTCATATTACCAACAGTCAGTAGTCAGTATTACCAACAGTCAGTAGTCAGTACTATCAACAGTCAGTAGTCAGTATTACCAACAGTCAGTAGTCAGTACTATCAACAGTCAGTAGTCAGTACTATCAACAGTCAGTAGTCAGTACTACCAAGAGTCAGTAGGCAGTACTACCAACAGTCATTATTACCAACAGTCAGTAGTCAGTATTACCAACAATCAGAATTGCCAAAAGGCAGTAGTCAGTATTATCAACAGTCAGTAGTCAGTATTACCAACAGTCAGTATTACCAACAGTCAGTATTACCAACAGTCAGTAGTCAGTACTATCAACAGTCAGTAGTCAGTATTACCAACAGGCAGTATTCAGTACTACCAACAGTCAGTAGTCAGTACTACCAACAGTCAGTATTACCAACAGTCAGTAGTCAGTATTACCAACAATCAGTATTGCCAACAGTCAGTAGTCAGTATTACCAACAGGCAGTAGTCAGTATTACCAACAGTCAGTATTACCAACAGTCAGTAGTCAGTATTACCAACAGTCAGTATTACCAACAGGCAGTAGTCAGTATTACCAACAGGCAGTAATCAGTATTACCAACAGTCAGTATTACCAACAGGCAGTAGTCAGTATTACCAACAGTCAGTATTACCAACAGTCAGTAGTCAGTATTACCAACAGTCAGTATTACCAACAGTCAGTAGTCAGTATTGCCAACAGTCAGTAGTCAGTATTTCCAACAGGCAGTATTCAGTATTACCAACAGTCAGTAGTCAGTATTACCAACAGGCAGTAGTCAGTACTACCAACAGTCAGTAGTCAGTATTACCAACAGTCAGTAGTCAGTATTACCAACAGTCAGTATTACCAACAGTCAGTAGTCAGTATTGCCAACAGTCAGTAGTCAGTATTACCAACAGGCAGTAGTCATATTACCAACAGTCAGTAGTCAGTATTACCAACAGTCAGTAGTCAGTACTATCAACAGTCAGTAGTCAGTATTACCAACAGGCAGTAGTCAGTATTACCAACAGTCAGTAGTCAGTATTACCAACAGGCAGTAGTCAGTATTACCAACAGTCAGTAGTCAGTTTTACCAACAGTCAGTAGTCAGTATTACCAACAGTCAGTAGTCAGTATTACCAACAGTCAGTAGTCAGTATTACCAACAGGCAGTAGTCAGTACTACCAACAGGCAGTAGTCAGTATTACCAACAGTCAGTAGTCAGTATTACCAACAGTCAGTAGTCAGTATTACCAACAGGCAGTAGTCAGTATTACCAACAGTCAGTAGTCAGTACTATCAACAGTCAGTAGTCAGTATTATCAACAGTCAGTAGTCAGTATTACCAACAGTCAGTAGTCAGTATTATCAACAGTCAGTAGTAAGTATTACCAACAGGCAGTAGTCAGTAATGCCAACAGTCAGTAGTCAGTATTACCAACAGGCAGTAGTAAGTACTACCAACAGTCAGTAGTCAGTAGTCAGTATTACCAACAGTCAGTAGTCAGTATTACCAACAGTCAGTAGTCAGTATTACCAACAGTCAGTAGTCAGTATTACCAACAGTCAGTAGTCAGTACTATCAACAGTCAGTAGTCAGTATTACCAACAGGCAGTAGTCAGTACTATCAACAGTCAGTAGTCAGTATTACCAACAGTCAGTAGTCAGTACTATCAACAGTCAGTAGTCAGTACTATCAACAGTCAGTAGTCAGTACTACCAACAGTGAGTAGTCAGTACTACCAACAGTCAGTATTACCAACAGTCAGTAGTCAGTATTACCAACAATCAGTATTGCCAACAGTCAGTAGTCAGTATTACCAACAGGCAGTAGTCAGTATTATCAACAGTCAGTAGTCAGTACTATCAACAGTCAGTAGTCAGTATTACCAACAGTCAGTAGTCAGTACTATCAACAGTCAGTAGTCATTTTTACCTACAGTCAGTAGTCAGTATTACCAACAGGCAGTAGTCAGTATTACCAACAGGCAGTAGTCAGTATTACCAACAGTCAGTAGTCAGTATTACCAACAGGCAGTAGTCAGTATTATCAACAGTCAGTAGTCAGTACTATCAACAGTCAGTAGTCAGTATTACCAACAGGCAGTAGACAGTATTACCCACAGTCAGTATTTCCAAACGTCAGTAGTCAGTACTATCAACAGTCAGTAGTCAGTATTACCAACAGGCAGTATTCAGTACTACCAACAGTCAGTAGTCAGTACTACCAAGAGTCAGTATTACCAACAGTCAGTAGTCAGTATTACCAACAATCAGTATTGCCAACAGTCAGTAGTCAGTATTACCAACAGGCAGTAGTCAGTATTACCAACAGTCAGTATTACCAACAGTCAGTAGTCAGTATTACCAACAGTCAGTATTACCAACAGGCAGTACTCAGTATTACCAACAGGCAGTAATCAGTATTACCAACAGTCAGTATTACCAACAGGCAGTAGTCAGTATTACCAACAGTCAGTATTACCAACAGTCAGTAGTCAGTATTACCAACAGTCAGTATTACCAACAGTCAGTAGTCAGTATTACCAACAGTCAGTAGTCAGTATTACCAACAGTCAGTAGTCAGTATTTCCAACAGGCAGTATTCAGTATTACCAACAGTCAGTAGTCAGTATTACCAACAGGCAGTAGTCAGTACTACCAACAGTCAGTAGTCAGTATTACCAACAGTCAGTAGTCAGTATTACCAACAGTCAGTATTACCAACAGTCAGTAGTCAGTATTGCCAACAGTCAGTAGTCAGTATTACCAACAGTCAGTAGTCAGTATTACCAACAGTCAGTAGTCAGTATTACCAACAGGCAGTAGTCAGTACTACCAACAGTCAGTAGTCAGTATTACCAACAGTCAGTATTACCAACAGTCAGTAGTCAGTATTGCCAACAGTCAGTAGTCAGTACTACCAACAGTCAGTAGTCAGTATTACCAACAGGCAGTAGTCAGTATTACCAACAGGCAGTAGTCAGTATTACCAACAGTCAGTAGTCAGTACTATCAACAGTCAGTAGTCAGTATTACCAACAGGCAGTAGTCAGTATTACCAACACTCAGTAGTCAGTATTACCAACAGGCAGTAGTCAGTATTACCAACAGTCAGTAGTCAGTATTACCAACAGGCAGTAGTCAGTACTACCAACAATCAGTATTGCCAACAGTCAGTAGTCAGTATTACCAACTGGCAGTAGTCAGTATTACCAATAGTCAGTAGTCAGTATTACCAACAGTCAGTATTACCAACAGTCAGTAGTCAGTACTATCAACAGTCAGTAGTCAGTATTACCAACAGGCAGTAGTCAGTACTACCAACAGTCAGTAGTCAGGACTACCAACAGTCAGTATTACCAACAGTCAGTAGTCAGTATTACCAACAATCAGTATTGCCAACAGTCAGTAGTCAGTATTACCAACAGGCAGTAGTCAGTATTACCAACAGTCAGTATTACCAACAGTCAGTAGTCAGTATTACCAACAGTCAGTATTACCAACAGGCAGTAGTCAGTATTACCAACAGGCAGTAATCAGTATTACCAACAGTCAGTATTACCAACAGGCAGTAGTCAGTATTACCAACAGTCAGTATTACCAACAGTCAGTAGTCAGTATTACAAACGGTCAGTATTACCAACAGTCAGTAGTGAGTATTACCAACAGTCAGTAGTCAGTATTGCCAACAGTCAGTAGTCAATATTACCAACAGGCAGTAGTCAGTATTACCAACAGTCAGTAGTCAGTATTATCAACAGCCAGTAGTCAGTATTACCAACAGGCAGTAGTCAGTACTACCAACAGTCAGTAGTCAGTATTACCAACAGTCAGTATTACCAACAGTCAGTATTACCAACAGTCAGTAGTCAGTATTGCCAACAGTAAGTAGTCAGTATTGCCAACAGTCAGTAGTCAGTATTACCAACAGGCAGTAGTCAGTATTACCAACAGTCAGTAGTCAGTACTATCAACAGTCAGTAGTCAGTACTATCAACAGTCAGTAGTCAGTATTACCAACAGTCAGTAGTCAGTATTATCAACAGTCAGTAGTAAGTATTACCAACAGGCAGTAGTCAGTAATGCCAACAGTCAGTAGTCAGTATTACCAACAGGCAGTAGTAAGTACTACCAACAGTCAGTAGTCAGTAGTCAGTATTACCAACAGTCAGTAGTCAGTATTACCAACAGTCAGTAGTCAGTATTACCAACAGTCAGTAGTCAGTATTACCAACAGTCAGTAGTCAGTACTATCAACAGTCAGTAGTCAGTATTACCAACAGGCAGTAGTCAGTACTATCAACAGTCAGTAGTCAGTATTACCAACAGTCAGTAGTCAGTACTATCAACAGTCAGTAGTCAGTACTATCAACAGTCAGTAGTCAGTACTACCAACAGTCAGTAGTCAGTACTACCAACAGTCAGTATTACCAACAGTCAGTAGTCAGTATTACCAACAATCAGTATTGCCAACAGTCAGTAGTCAGTATTACCAACAGGCAGTAGTCAGTATTATCAACAGTCAGTAGTCAGTACTATCAACAGTCAGTAGTCAGTATTACCAACAGTCAGTAGTCAGTACTATCAACAGTCAGTAGTCATTTTTACCTACAGTCAGTAGTCAGTATTACCAACAGGCAGTAGTCAGTATTACCAACAAGCAGTAGTCAGTATTACCAACAGTCAGTAGTCAGTATTACCAACAGGCAGTAGTCAGTATTATCAACAGTCAGTAGTCAGTACTATCAACAGTCAGTAGTCAGTATTACCAACAGTCAGTAGTCAGTACTATCAACAGTCAGTAGTCATTTTTACCTACAGTCAGTAGTCAGTATTACCAACAGGCAGTAGTCAGTATTACCAACAGTCAGTAGTCAGTATTACCAACAGGCAGTAGACAGTATTACCCACAGTCAGTATTTCCAAACGTCAGTAGTCAGTACTATCAACAGTCAGTAGTCAGTATTACCAACAGGCAGTATTCAGTACTACCAACAGTCAGTAGTCAGTACTACCAAGAGTCAGTATTACCAACAGTCAGTAGTCAGTATTACCAACAATCAGTATTGCCAACAGTCAGTAGTCAGTATTACCAACAGGCAGTAGTCAGTATTACCAACAGTCAGTATTACCAACAGTCAGTAGTCAGTATTACCAACAGTCAGTATTACCAACAGGCAGTACTCAGTATTACCAACAGGCAGTAATCAGTATTACCAACAGTCAGTATTACCAACAGGCAGTAGTCAGTATTACCAACAGTCAGTATTACCAACAGTCAGTAGTCAGTATTACCAACAGTCAGTATTACCAACAGTCAGTAGTCAGTATTACCAACAGTCAGTAGTCAGTATTGCCAACAGTCAGTAGTCAGTATTTCCAACAGGCAGTATTCAGTATTACCAACAGTCAGTAGTCAGTATTACCAACAGGCAGTAGTCAGTACTACCAACAGTCAGTAGTCAGTATTACCAACAGTCAGTAGTCAGTATTACCAACAGTCAGTATTACCAACAGTCAGTAGTCAGTATTGCCAACAGTCAGTAGTCAGTATTACCAACAGTCAGTAGTCAGTATTACCAACAGTCAGTAGTCAGTATTACCAACAGGCAGTAGTCAGTACTACCAACAGTCAGTAGTCAGTATTACCAACAGTCAGTATTACCAACAGTCAGTAGTCAGTATTGCCAACAGTCAGTAGTCAGTACTACCAACAGTCAGTAGTCAGTATTACCAACAGGCAGTAGTCAGTATTACCAACAGGCAGTAGTCAGTATTACCAACAGTCAGTAGTCAGTACTATCAACAGTCAGTAGTCAGTATTACCAACAGGCAGTAGTCAGTATTACCAACACTCAGTAGTCAGTATTACCAACAGGCAGTAGTCAGTATTACCAACAGTCAGTAGTCAGTATTACCAACAGGCAGTAGTCAGTATTACCAACAGGCAGTAGTCAGTATTACCAACAGGCAGTAGTCAGAATTACCAACAGTCAGTAGTCAGTATTACCAACAGTCAGTAGTCAGTATTACCAACAGGCAGTAGTCAGTATTACCAACAGTCAGTAGTCAGTATTACCAACAGGCAGTAGTCAGTAATTCCAACAGTCAGTAGTCAGTATTACCAACAGGCAGTAGTAAGTACTACCAACAGTCAGTAGTCAGTAGTCAGTATTACCAACAGTCAGTAGTCAGTATTACCAACAGTCAGTAGTCAGTATTACCAACAGTCAGTAGTCAGTATTGCCAACAGTCAGTAGTCAGTATTACCAACAGTCAGTAGTCAGTATTACCAACAGTCAGTAGTCAGTATTACCAACAGGCAGTAGTCAGTACTACCAACAGTCAGTAGTCAGTATTACCAACAGTCAGTATTACCAACAGTCAGTAATCAGTATTGCCAACAGTCAGTAGTCAGTACTACCAACAGTCAGTCGTCAGTATTACCAACAGGCAGTAGTCAGTATTACCAACAGGCAGTAGTCAGTATTACCAACAGTCAGTAGTCAGTACTATAAACAGTCAGTAGTCAGTATTACCAACAGGCAGTAGTCAGTATTACCAACAGTCAGTAGTCAGTATTACCAACAGGCAGTAGTCAGTATTACCAACAGTCAGTAGTCAGTTTTACCAACAGTCAGTAGTCAGTATTACCAACAGGCAGTAGTCAGTATTACCAACAGGCAGTAGTCAGTAATACCAACAGTCAGTAGTCAGTATTACCAACAGTCAGTAGTCAGTATTACCAACAGGCAGTAGTCAGTATTACCAACAGTCAGTAGTCAGTACTATCAAGAGTCAGTAGTCAGTACTATCGACAGTCAGTAGTCAGTATTACCAACAGTCAGTAGTCAGTATTATCAACAGTCAGTAGTCAGTATTACCAACAGGCAGTAGTCAGTAATGCCAACAGTCAGTAGTCAGTATTACCAACAGGCAGTAGTAAGTACTACCAACAGTCAGTAGTCAGTAGTCAGTATTACCAACAGTCAGTAGTCAGTATTACCAACAGTCAGTAGTAAATATTACCAACAGTCAGTAGTCAGTATTACCAACAGTCAGTAGTCAGTACTATCAACAGTCAGTAGTCAGTATTACCAACAGTCAGTAGTCAGTACTATCAACAGTCAGTAGTCAGTACTATCAACAGTCAGTAGTCAGTATTACCAACAGGCAGTAGTCAGTATTACCAACAGTCAGTATTACCAACAGTCAGTAGTCAGTATTACCAACAGTCAGTAGTCAGTACTATCAACAGTCAGTAGTCAGTATTAGTAACAGTCAGTATTACCAACAGGCAGTAGTCAGTATTACCAACAGTCAGTATTACCAACAGTCAGTAGTCAGTATTACCAACAGTCAGTATTACCAACAGGCAGTAGTCAGTATTACCAACAGGCAGTAATCAGTATTACCAACAGTCAGTATTACCAACAGGCAGTAGTCAGTATTACCAACAGTCAGTATTACCAACAGTCAGTAGTCAGTATTACCAACAGTCAGTATTACCAACAGTCAGTAGTCAGTATTACCAACAGTCAGTAGTCAGTATTGCCAACAGTCAGTAGTCAGTATTACCAACAGGCAGTAGTCAGTATTACCAACAGTCAGTAGTCAGTATTACCAACAGGCAGTAGTCAGTACTACCAACAGTCAGTAGTCAGTATTAACAACAGTCAGTAGTCAGTATTACCAACAGTCAGTATTACCAACAGTCAGTAGTCAGTATTGCCAACAGTCAGTAGTCAGTATTACCAACAGTCAGTAGTCAGTATTACCAACAGTCAGTAGTCAGTATTACCAACAGGCAGTAGTCAGTACTACCAACAGTCAGTAGTCAGTATTACCAACAGTCAGTATTACCAACAGTCAGTAATCAGTATTGCCAACAGTCAGTAGTCAGTACTACCAACAGTCAGTAGTCAGTATTACCAACAGGCAGTAGTCATATTACCAACAGTCAGTAGTCAGTATTACCAACAGTCAGTAGTCAGTACTATCAACAGTCAGTAGTCAGTATTACCAACAGGCAGTAGTCAGTATTACCAACAGTCAGTAGTCAGTATTACCAACAGGCAGTAGTCAGTATTACCAACAGTCAGTAGTCAGTTTTACCAACAGTCAGTAGTCAGTATTACCAACAGGCAGTAGTCAGTATTACCAACAGGCAGTAGTCAGTATTACCAACAGTCAGTAGTCAGTATTACCAACAGTCAGTAGTCAGTATTACCAACAGGCAGTAGTCAGTATAACCAACAGTCAGTAGTCAGTACTATCAACAGTCAGTAGTCAGTACTATCAACAGTCAGTAGTCAGTATTACCAACAGTCAGTAGTCAGTATTATCAACAGTCAGTAGTCAGTATTACCAACAGGCAGTAGTCAGTAATGCCAACAGTCAGTAGTCAGTATTACCAACAGGCAGTAGTAAGAACTACCAACAGTCAGTAGTCAGTAGTCAGTATTACCAACAGTCAGTAGTCAGTATTACCAACAGTCAGTAGTCAGTATTACCAACAGGCAGTAGTCAGTATTACCAACAGTCAGTAGTCAGTATTACCAACAGGCAGTAGTCAGTATTATCAACAGTCAGTAGTCAGTACTATCAACAGTCAGTAGTCAGTATTACCAACAGGCAGTAGACAGTATTACCCACAGTCAGTATTACCAACAGTCAGTATTTCCAAACGTCAGTAGTCAGTACTATCAACAGTCAGTAGTCAGTATTACCAACAGGCAGTATTCAGTACTACCAACAGTCAGTAGTCAGTACTACCAACAGTCAGTATTACCAACAGTCAGTAGTCAGTATTACCAACAATCAGTATTGCCAACAGTCAGTAGTCAGTATTACCAACAGGCAGTAGTCAGTATTACCAACAGTCAGTATTACCAACAGTCAGTAGTCAGTATTACCAACAGTCAGTATTACCAACAGGCAGTACTCAGTATTACCAACAGGCAGTAATCAGTATTACCAACAGTCAGTATTACCAACAGGCAGTAGTCAGTATTACCAACAGTCAGTATTACCAACAGTCAGTAGTCAGTATTACCAACAGTCAGTATTACCAACAGTCAGTAGTCAGTATTACCAACAGTCAGTAGTCAGTATTGCCAACAGTCAGTAGTCAGTATTTCCAACAGGCAGTATTCAGTATTACCAACAGTCAGTAGTCAGTATTACCAACAGGCAGTAGTCAGTACTACCAACAGTCAGTAGTCAGTATTACCAACAGTCAGTAGTCAGTATTACCAACAGTCAGTATTACCAACAGTCAGTAGTCAGTATTGCCAACAGTCAGTAGTCAGTATTACCAACAGTCAGTAGTCAGTATTACCAACAGTCAGTAGTCAGTATTACCAACAGGCAGTAGTCAGTACTACCAACAGTCAGTAGTCAGTATTACCAACAGTCAGTATTACCAACAGTCAGTAGTCAGTATTGCCAACAGTCAGTAGTCAGTACTACCAACAGTCAGTAGTCAGTATTACCAACAGGCAGTAGTCAGTATTACCAACAGGCAGTAGTCAGTATTACCAACAGTCAGTAGTCAGTACTATCAACAGTCAGTAGTCAGTATTACCAACAGGCAGTAGTCAGTATTACCAACACTCATTAGTCAGTATTACCAACAGGCAGTAGTCAGTATTACCAACAGTCAGTAGTCAGTATTACCAACAGTCAGTAGTCAGTATTACCAACAGGCAGTAGTCAGTATTACCAACAGGCAGTAGTCAGTATTACCAACAGTCAGTAGTCAGTATTACCAACAGTCAGTAGTCAGTATTACCAACAGGCAGTAGTCAGTATTACCAACAGTCAGTAGTAAGTACTATCAACAGTCAGTAGTCAGTACTATCAACAGTCAGTAGTCAGTATTACCAACAGTCAGTAGTCAGTATTATCAACAGTCAGTAGTCAGTATTACCAACAGGCAGTAGTCAGTAATGCCAACAGTCAGTAGTCAGTATTACCAACAGGCAGTAGTAAGTACTACCAACAGTCAGTAGTCAGTAGTCAGTATTACCAACAGTCAGTAGTCAGTATTACCAACCGTCAGTAGTCAGTATTACCAACAGTCAGTAGTCAGTATTGCCAACAGTCAGTAGTCAGTATTACCAACAGTCAGTAGTCAGTATTACCAACAGTCAGTAGTCAGTATTACCAACAGGCAGTAGTCAGTACTACCAACAGTCAGTAGTCAGTATTACCAACAGTCAGTATTACCAACAGTCAGTAATCAGTATTGCCAACAGTCAGTAGTCAGTACTACCAACAGTCAGTAGTCAGTATTACCAACAGGCAGTAGTCAGTATTACCAACAGGCAGTAGTCAGTATTACCAACAGTCAGTAGTCAGTACTATCAACAGTCAGTAGTCAGTATTACCAACAGGCAGTAGTCAGTAATGCCAACAGTCAGTAGTCAGTATTACCAACAGGCAGTAGTAAGAACTACCAACAGTCAGTAGTCAGTAGTCAGTATTACCAACAGTCAGTAGTCAGTATTACCAACAGTCAGTAGTCAGTATTACCAACAGGCAGTAGTCAGTATTACCAACAGTCAGTAGTCAGTATTACCAACAGGCAGTAGTCAGTATTACCAACAGTCAGTAGTCAGTTTTACCAACAGTCAGTAGTCAGTATTACCAACAGGCAGTAGTCAGTATTACCAACAGGCAGTAGTCAGTATTACCAACAGTCAGTAGTCAGTATTACCAACAGTCAGTAGTCAGTATTACCAACAGGCAGTAGTCAGTATTACCAACAGTCAGTAGTCAGTATTAACAACAGTCAGTAGTCAGTATTACCAACAGTCAGTATTACCAACAGTCAGTAGTCAGTATTGCCAACAGTCAGTAGTCAGTATTACCAACAGTCAGTAGTCAGTATTACCAACAGTCAGTAGTCAGTATTACCAACAGGCAGTAGTCAGTACTACCAACAGTCAGTAGTCAGTATTACCAACAGTCAGTATTACCAACAGTCAGTAATCAGTATTGCCAACAGTCAGTAGTCAGTACTACCAACAGTCAGTAGTCAGTATTACCAACAGGCAGTAGTCATATTACCAACAGTCAGTAGTCAGTATTACCAACAGTCAGTAGTCAGTACTATCAACAGTCAGTAGTCAGTATTACCAACAGGCAGTAGTCAGTATTACCAACAGTCAGTAGTCAGTATTACCAACAGGCAGTAGTCAGTATTACCAACAGTCAGTAGTCAGTTTTACCAACAGTCAGTAGTCAGTATTACCAACAGGCAGTAGTCAGTATTACCAACAGGCAGTAGTCAGTATTACCAACAGTCAGTAGTCAGTATTACCAACAGTCAGTAGTCAGTATTACCAACAGGCAGTAGTCAGTATTACCAACAGTCAGTAGTCAGTACTATCAACAGTCAGTAGTCAGTACTATCAACAGTCAGTAGTCAGTATTACCAACAGTCAGTAGTCAGTATTATCAACAGTCAGTAGTCAGTATTACCAACAGGCAGTAGTCAGTAATGCCAACAGTCAGTAGTCAGTATTACCAACAGGCAGTAGTAAGAACTACCAACAGTCAGTAGTCAGTAGTCAGTATTACCAACAGTCAGTAGTCAGTATTACCAACAGTCAGTAGTCAGTATTACCAACAGGCAGTAGTCAGTATTACCAACAGTCAGTAGTCAGTATTACCAACAGGCAGTAGTCAGTATTATCAACAGTCAGTAGTCAGTACTATCAACAGTCAGTAGTCAGTATTACCAACAGGCAGTAGACAGTATTACCCACAGTCAGTATTACCAACAGTCAGTATTTCCAAACGTCAGTAGTCAGTACTATCAACAGTCAGTAGTCAGTATTACCAACAGGCAGTATTCAGTACTACCAACAGTCAGTAGTCAGTACTACCAACAGTCAGTATTACCAACAGTCAGTAGTCAGTATTACCAACAATCAGTATTGCCAACAGTCAGTAGTCAGTATTACCAACAGGCAGTAGTCAGTATTACCAACAGTCAGTATTACCAACAGTCAGTAGTCAGTATTACCAACAGTCAGTATTACCAACAGGCAGTACTCAGTATTACCAACAGGCAGTAATCAGTATTACCAACAGTCAGTATTACCAACAGGCAGTAGTCAGTATTACCAACAGTCAGTATTACCAACAGTCAGTAGTCAGTATTACCAACAGTCAGTATTACCAACAGTCAGTAGTCAGTATTACCAACAGTCAGTAGTCAGTATTGCCAACAGTCAGTAGTCAGTATTTCCAACAGGCAGTATTCAGTATTACCAACAGTCAGTAGTCAGTATTACCAACAGGCAGTAGTCAGTACTACCAACAGTCAGTAGTCAGTATTACCAACAGTCAGTAGTCAGTATTACCAACAGTCAGTATTACCAACAGTCAGTAGTCAGTATTGCCAACAGTCAGTAGTCAGTATTACCAACAGTCAGTAGTCAGTATTACCAACAGTCAGTAGTCAGTATTACCAACAGGCAGTAGTCAGTACTACCAACAGTCAGTAGTCAGTATTACCAACAGTCAGTATTACCAACAGTCAGTAGTCAGTATTGCCAACAGTCAGTAGTCAGTACTACCAACAGTCAGTAGTCAGTATTACCAACAGGCAGTAGTCAGTATTACCAACAGGCAGTAGTCAGTATTACCAACAGTCAGTAGTCAGTACTATCAACAGTCAGTAGTCAGTATTACCAACAGGCAGTAGTCAGTATTACCAACACTCATTAGTCAGTATTACCAACAGGCAGTAGTCAGTATTACCAACAGTCAGTAGTCAGTATTACCAACAGTCAGTAGTCAGTATTACCAACAGGCAGTAGTCAGTATTACCAACAGGCAGTAGTCAGTATTACCAACAGTCAGTAGTCAGTATTACCAACAGTCAGTAGTCAGTATTACCAACAGGCAGTAGTCAGTATTACCAACAGTCAGTAGTAAGTACTATCAACAGTCAGTAGTCAGTACTATCAACAGTCAGTAGTCAGTATTACCAACAGTCAGTAGTCAGTATTATCAACAGTCAGTAGTCAGTATTACCAACAGGCAGTAGTCAGTAATGCCAACAGTCAGTAGTCAGTATTACCAACAGGCAGTAGTAAGTACTACCAACAGTCAGTAGTCAGTAGTCAGTATTACCAACAGTCAGTAGTCAGTATTACCAACCGTCAGTAGTCAGTATTACCAACAGTCAGTAGTCAGTATTGCCAACAGTCAGTAGTCAGTATTACCAACAGTCAGTAGTCAGTATTACCAACAGTCAGTAGTCAGTATTACCAACAGGCAGTAGTCAGTACTACCAACAGTCAGTAGTCAGTATTACCAACAGTCAGTATTACCAACAGTCAGTAATCAGTATTGCCAACAGTCAGTAGTCAGTACTACCAACAGTCAGTAGTCAGTATTACCAACAGGCAGTAGTCAGTATTACCAACAGGCAGTAGTCAGTATTACCAACAGTCAGTAGTCAGTATTATCAACAGTCAGTAGTCAGTATTACCAACAGGCAGTAGTCAGTAATGCCAACAGTCAGTAGTCAGTATTACCAACAGGCAGTAGTAAGAACTACCAACAGTCAGTAGTCAGTAGTCAGTATTACCATCAGTCAGTAGTCAGTATTACCAACAGTCAGTAGTCAGTATTACCAACAGGCAGTAGTCAGTATTACCAACAGTCAGTAGTCAGTATTACCAACAGGCAGTAGTCAGTATTATCAACAGTCAGTAGTCAGTACTATCAACAGTCAGTAGTCAGTATTACCAACAGGCAGTAGACAGTATTACCCACAGTCAGTATTACCAACAGTCAGTATTTCCAAACGTCAGTAGTCAGTACTATCAACAGTCAGTAGTCAGTATTACCAACAGGCAGTATTCAGTACTACCAACAGTCAGTAGTCAGTACTACCAACAGTCAGTATTACCAACAGTCAGTAGTCAGTATTACCAACAATCAGTATTGCCAACAGTCAGTAGTCAGTATTACCAACAGGCAGTAGTCAGTATTACCAACAGTCAGTATTACCAACAGTCAGTAGTCAGTATTACCAACAGTCAGTATTACCAACAGGCAGTAATCAGTATTACCAACAGTCAGTATTACCAACAGGCAGTAGTCAGTATTACCAACAGTCAGTATTACCAACAGTCAGTAGTCAGTATTACCAACAGTCAGTATTACCAACAGTCAGTAGTCAGTATTACCAACAGTCAGTAGTCAGTATTGCCAACAGTCAGTAGTCAGTATTTCCAACAGGCAGTATTCAGTATTACCAACAGTCAGTAGTCAGTATTACCAACAGGCAGTAGTCAGTACTACCAACAGTCAGTAGTCAGTATTACCAACAGTCAGTAGTCAGTATTACCAACAGTCAGTATTACCAACAGTCAGTAGTCAGTATTGCCAACAGTCAGTAGTCAGTATTACCAACAGTCAGTAGTCAGTATTACCAACAGTCAGTAGTCAGTATTACCAACAGGCAGTAGTCAGTACTACCAACAGTCAGTAGTCAGTATTACCAACAGTCAGTAGTCAGTATTATCAACAGTCAGTAGTCAGTATTACCAACAGGCAGTAGTCAGTAATGCCAACAGTCAGTAGTCAGTATTACCAACAGGCAGTAGTAAGTACTACCAACAGTCAGTAGTCAGTAGTCAGTATTACCAACAGTCAGTAGTCAGTATTACCAACAGTCAGTAGTAAATATTACCAACAGTCAGTAGTCAGTATTACCAACAGTCAGTAGTCAGTACTATCAACAGTCAGTAGTCAGTATTACCAACAGTCAGTAGTCAGTACTATCAACAGTCAGTAGTCAGTACTATCAACAGTCAGTAGTCAGTATTACCAACAGGCAGTAGTCAGTATTACCAACAGTCAGTATTACCAACAGTCAGTAGTCAGTATTACCAACAGTCAGTAGTCAGTACTATCAACAGTCAGTAGTCAGTATTAGTAACAGTCAGTATTACCAACAGGCAGTAGTCAGTATTACCAACAGTCAGTATTACCAACAGTCAGTAGTCAGTATTACCAACAGTCAGTATTACCAACAGGCAGTAGTCAGTATTACCAACAGGCAGTAATCAGTATTACCAACAGTCAGTATTACCAACAGGCAGTAGTCAGTATTACCAACAGTCAGTATTACCAACAGTCAGTAGTCAGTATTACCAACAGTCAGTATTACCAACAGTCAGTAGTCAGTATTACCAACAGTCAGTAGTCAGTATTGCCAACAGTCAGTAGTCAGTATTACCAACAGGCAGTAGTCAGTATTACCAACAGTCAGTAGTCAGTATTACCAACAGGCAGTAGTCAGTACTACCAACAGTCAGTAGTCAGTATTAACAACAGTCAGTAGTCAGTATTACCAACAGTCAGTATTACCAACAGTCAGTAGTCAGTATTGCCAACAGTCAGTAGTCAGTATTACCAACAGTCAGTAGTCAGTATTACCAACAGTCAGTAGTCAGTATTACCAACAGGCAGTAGTCAGTACTACCAACAGTCAGTAGTCAGTATTACCAACAGTCAGTATTACCAACAGTCAGTAATCAGTATTGCCAACAGTCAGTAGTCAGTACTACCAACAGTCAGTAGTCAGTATTACCAACAGGCAGTAGTCATATTACCAACAGTCAGTAGTCAGTATTACCAACAGTCAGTAGTCAGTACTATCAACAGTCAGTAGTCAGTATTACCAACAGGCAGTAGTCAGTATTACCAACAGTCAGTAGTCAGTATTACCAACAGGCAGTAGTCAGTATTACCAACAGTCAGTAGTCAGTTTTACCAAGTCAGTAGTCAGTATTACCAACAGGCAGTAGTCAGTATTACCAACAGGCAGTAGTCAGTATTACCAACAGTCAGTAGTCAGTATTACCAACAGTCAGTAGTCAGTATTACCAACAGGCAGTAGTCAGTATTACCAACAGTCAGTAGTCAGTACTATCAACAGTCAGTAGTCAGTACTATCAACAGTCAGTAGTCAGTATTACCAACAGTCAGTAGTCAGTATTATCAACAGTCAGTAGTCAGTATTACCAACAGGCAGTAGTCAGTAATGCCAACAGTCAGTAGTCAGTATTACCAACAGGCAGTAGTAAGAACTACCAACAGTCAGTAGTCAGTAGTCAGTATTACCAACAGTCAGTAGTCAGTATTACCAACAGTCAGTAGTCAGTATTACCAACAGGCAGTAGTCAGTATTACCAACAGTCAGTAGTCAGTATTACCAACAGGCAGTAGTCAGTATTATCAACAGTCAGTAGTCAGTACTATCAACAGTCAGTAGTCAGTATTACCAACAGGCAGTAGACAGTATTACCCACAGTCAGTATTACCAACAGTCAGTATTTCCAAACGTCAGTAGTCAGTACTATCAACAGTCAGTAGTCAGTATTACCAACAGGCAGTATTCAGTACTACCAACAGTCAGTAGTCAGTACTACCAACAGTCAGTATTACCAACAGTCAGTAGTCAGTATTACCAACAATCAGTATTGCCAACAGTCAGTAGTCAGTATTACCAACAGGCAGTAGTCAGTATTACCAACAGTCAGTATTACCAACAGTCAGTAGTCAGTATTACCAACAGTCAGTATTACCAACAGGCAGTACTCAGTATTACCAACAGGCAGTAATCAGTATTACCAACAGTCAGTATTACCAACAGGCAGTAGTCAGTATTACCAACAGTCAGTATTACCAACAGTCAGTAGTCAGTATTACCAACAGTCAGTATTACCAACAGTCAGTAGTCAGTATTACCAACAGTCAGTAGTCAGTATTGCCAACAGTCAGTAGTCAGTATTTCCAACAGGCAGTATTCAGTATTACCAACAGTCAGTAGTCAGTATTACCAACAGGCAGTAGTCAGTACTACCAACAGTCAGTAGTCAGTATTACCAACAGTCAGTAGTCAGTATTACCAACAGTCAGTATTACCAACAGTCAGTAGTCAGTATTGCCAACAGTCAGTAGTCAGTATTACCAACAGTCAGTAGTCAGTATTACCAACAGTCAGTAGTCAGTATTACCAACAGGCAGTAGTCAGTACTACCAACAGTCAGTAGTCAGTATTACCAACAGTCAGTATTACCAACAGTCAGTAGTCAGTATTGCCAACAGTCAGTAGTCAGTACTACCAACAGTCAGTAGTCAGTATTACCAACAGGCAGTAGTCAGTATTACCAACAGGCAGTAGTCAGTATTACCAACAGTCAGTAGTCAGTACTATCAACAGTCAGTAGTCAGTATTACCAACAGGCAGTAGTCAGTATTACCAACACTCATTAGTCAGTATTACCAACAGGCAGTAGTCAGTATTACCAACAGTCAGTAGTCAGTATTACCAACAGTCAGTAGTCAGTATTACCAACAGGCAGTAGTCAGTATTACCAACAGGCAGTAGTCAGTATTACCAACAGTCAGTAGTCAGTATTACCAACAGTCAGTAGTCAGTATTACCAACAGGCAGTAGTCAGTATTACCAACAGTCAGTAGTAAGTACTATCAACAGTCAGTAGTCAGTACTATCAACAGTCAGTAGTCAGTATTACCAACAGTCAGTAGTCAGTATTATCAACAGTCAGTAGTCAGTATTACCAACAGGCAGTAGTCAGTAATGCCAACAGTCAGTAGTCAGTATTACCAACAGGCAGTAGTAAGTACTACCAACAGTCAGTAGTCAGTAGTCAGTATTACCAACAGTCAGTAGTCAGTATTACCAACCGTCAGTAGTCAGTATTACCAACAGTCAGTAGTCAGTATTGCCAACAGTCAGTAGTCAGTATTACCAACAGTCAGTAGTCAGTATTACCAACAGTCAGTAGTCAGTATTACCAACAGGCAGTAGTCAGTACTACCAACAGTCAGTAGTCAGTATTACCAACAGTCAGTATTACCAACAGTCAGTAATCAGTATTGCCAACAGTCAGTAGTCAGTACTACCAACAGTCAGTAGTCAGTATTACCAACAGGCAGTAGTCAGTATTACCAACAGGCAGTAGTCAGTATTACCAACAGTCAGTAGTCAGTACTATCAACAGTCAGTAGTCAGTATTACCAACAGGCAGTAGTCAGTAATGCCAACAGTCAGTAGTCAGTATTACCAACAGGCAGTAGTAAGAACTACCAACAGTCAGTAGTCAGTAGTCAGTATTACCAACAGTCAGTAGTCAGTATTACCAACAGTCAGTAGTCAGTATTACCAACAGGCAGTAGTCAGTATTACCAACAGTCAGTAGTCAGTATTACCAACAGGCAGTAGTCAGTATTATCAACAGTCAGTAGTCAGTACTATCAACAGTCAGTAGTCAGTATTACCAACAGGCAGTAGACAGTATTACCCACAGTCAGTATTACCAACAGTCAGTATTTCCAAACGTCAGTAGTCAGTACTATCAACAGTCAGTAGTCAGTATTACCAACAGGCAGTATTCAGTACTACCAACAGTCAGTAGTCAGTACTACCAACAGTCAGTATTACCAACAGTCAGTAGTCAGTATTACCAACAATCAGTATTGCCAACAGTCAGTAGTCAGTATTACCAACAGGCAGTAGTCAGTATTACCAACAGTCAGTATTACCAACAGTCAGTAGTCAGTATTACCAACAGTCAGTATTACCAACAGGCAGTAATCAGTATTACCAACAGTCAGTATTACCAACAGGCAGTAGTCAGTATTACCAACAGTCAGTATTACCAACAGTCAGTAGTCAGTATTACCAACAGTCAGTATTACCAACAGTCAGTAGTCAGTATTACCAACAGTCAGTAGTCAGTATTGCCAACAGTCAGTAGTCAGTATTTCCAACAGGCAGTATTCAGTATTACCAACAGTCAGTAGTCAGTATTACCAACAGGCAGTAGTCAGTACTACCAACAGTCAGTAGTCAGTATTACCAACAGTCAGTAGTCAGTATTACCAACAGTCAGTATTACCAACAGTCAGTAGTCAGTATTGCCAACAGTCAGTAGTCAGTATTACCAACAGTCAGTAGTCAGTATTACCAACAGTCAGTAGTCAGTATTACCAACAGGCAGTAGTCAGTACTACCAACAGTCAGTAGTCAGTATTACCAACAGTCAGTATTACCAACAGTCAGTAGTCAGTATTGCCAACAGTCAGTAGTCAGTACTACCAACAGTCAGTAGTCAGTATTACCAACAGGCAGTAGTCAGTATTACCAACAGGCAGTAGTCAGTATTACCAACAGTCAGTAGTCAGTACTATCAACAGTCAGTAGTCAGTATTACCAACAGGCAGTAGTCAGTATTACCAACACTCATTAGTCAGTATTACAAACAGGCAGTAGTCAGTATTACCAACAGTCAGTAGTCAGTATTACCAACAGTCAGTAGTCAGTATTACCAACAGTCAGTAGTCAGTATTACCAACAGGCAGTAGTCAGTACTACCAACAGTCAGTAGTCAGTATTACCAACAGTCAGTATTAACAACAGTCAGTAATCAGTATTGCCAACAGTCAGTAGTCAGTAATACCAACAGTCAGTAGTCAGTATTACCAACAGGCAGTAGTCAGTATTACCAACAGGCAGTAGTCAGTATTACCAACAGTCAGTAGTCAGTACTATCAACAGTCAGTAGTCAGTATTACCAACAGGCAGTAGTCAGTAATGCCAACAGTCATTAGTCAGTATTACCAACAGGCAGTAGTAAGAACTACCAACAGTCAGTAGTCAGTAGTCAGTATTACCAACAGTCAGTAGTCAGTATTACCAACAGTCAGTAGTCAGTATTACCAACAGGCAGTAGTCAGTATTACCAACAGTCAGTAGTCAGTATTACCAACAGGCAGTAGTCAGTATTATCAACAGTCAGTAGTCAGTACTATCAACAGTCAGTAGTCAGTATTACCAACAGGCAGTAGACAGTATTACCCACAGTCAGTATTACCAACAGTCAGTATTTCCAAACGTCAGTAGTCAGTACTATCAACAGTCAGTAGTCAGTCTTACCAACAGGCAGTATTCAGTACTACCAACAGTCAGTAGTCAGTACTACCAACAGTCAGTATTACCAACAGTCAGTAGTCAGTATTACCAACAATCAGTATTGCCAACAGTCAGTAGTCAGTATTACCAACAGGCAGTAGTCAGTATTACCAACAGTCAGTATTACCAACAGTCAGTAGTCAGTATTACCAACAGTCAGTATTACCAACAGGCAGTAATCAGTATTACCAACAGTCAGTATTACCAACAGGCAGTAGTCAGTATTACCAACAGTCAGTATTACCAACAGTCAGTAGTCAGTATTACCAACAGTCAGTATTACCAACAGTCAGTAGTCAGTATTACCAACAGTCAGTAGTCAGTATTGCCAACAGTCAGTAGTCAGTATTTCCAACAGGCAGTATTCAGTATTACCAACAGTCAGTAGTCAGTATTACCAACAGGCAGTAGTCAGTACTACCAACAGTCAGTAGTCAGTATTACCAACTGTCAGTAGTCAGTATTACCAACAGTCAGTATTACCAACAGTCAGTAGTCAGTATTGCCAACAGTCAGTAGTCAGTATTACCAACAGTCAGTAGTCAGTATTACCAACAGTCAGTAGTCAGTATTACCAACAGGCAGTAGTCAGTACTACCAACAGTCAGTAGTCAGTATTACCAACAGTCAGTAGTCAGTATTATCAACAGTCAGTAGTCAGTATTACCAACAGGCAGTAGTCAGTAATGCCAACAGTCAGTAGTCAGTATTACCAACAGGCAGTAGTAAGTACTACCAACAGTCAGTAGTCAGTAGTCAGTATTACCAACAGTCAGTAGTCAGTATTACCAACAGTCAGTAGTAAATATTACCAACAGTCAGTAGTCAGTATTACCAACAGTCAGTAGTCAGTACTATCAACAGTCAGTAGTCAGTATTACCAACAGTCAGTAGTCAGTACTATCAACAGTCAGTAGTCAGTACTATCAACAGTCAGTAGTCAGTATTACCAACAGGCAGTAGTCAGTATTACCAACAGTCAGTATTACCAACAGTCAGTAGTCAGTATTACCAACAGTCAGTAGTCAGTACTATCAACAGTCAGTAGTCAGTATTAGTAACAGTCAGTATTACCAACAGGCAGTAGTCAGTATTACCAACAGTCAGTATTACCAACAGTCAGTAGTCAGTATTACCAACAGTCAGTAGTCAGTACTATCAACAGTCAGTAGTCAGTATTAGTAACAGTCAGTATTACCAACAGGCAGTAGTCAGTATTACCAACAGTCAGTATTACCAACAGTCAGTAGTCAGTATTACCAACAGTCAGTATTACCAACAGGCAGTAGTCAGTATTACCAACAGGCAGTAATCAGTATTACCAACAGTCAGTATTACCAACAGGCAGTAGTCAGTATTACCAACAGTCAGTATTACCAACAGTCAGTAGTCAGTATTACCAACAGTCAGTATTACCAACAGTCAGTAGTCAGTATTACCAACAGTCAGTAGTCAGTATTGCCAACAGTCAGTAGTCAGTATTACCAACAGGCAGTAGTCAGTATTACCAACAGTCAGTAGTCAGTATTACCAACAGGCAGTAGTCAGTACTACCAACAGTCAGTAGTCAGTATTAACAACAGTCAGTAGTCAGTATTACCAACAGTCAGTATTACCAACAGTCAGTAGTCAGTATTGCCAACAGTCAGTAGTCAGTATTACCAACAGTCAGTAGTCAGTATTACCAACAGTCAGTAGTCAGTATTACCAACAGGCAGTAGTCAGTACTACCAACAGTCAGTAGTCAGTATTACCAACAGTCAGTATTACCAACAGTCAGTAATCAGTATTGCCAACAGTCAGTAGTCAGTACTACCAACAGTCAGTAGTCAGTATTACCAACAGGCAGTAGTCATATTACCAACAGTCAGTAGTCAGTATTACCAACAGTCAGTAGTCAGTACTATCAACAGTCAGTAGTCAGTATTACCAACAGGCAGTAGTCAGTATTACCAACAGTCAGTAGTCAGTATTACCAACAGGCAGTAGTCAGTATTACCAACAGTCAGTAGTCAGTTTTACCAACAGTCAGTAGTCAGTATTACCAACAGGCAGTAGTCAGTATTACCAACAGGCAGTAGTCAGTATTACCAACAGTCAGTAGTCAGTATTACCAACAGTCAGTAGTCAGTATTACCAACAGGCAGTAGTCAGTATTACCAACAGTCAGTAGTCAGTACTATCAACAGTCAGTAGTCAGTACTATCAACAGTCAGTAGTCAGTATTACCAACAGTCAGTAGTCAGTATTATCAACAGTCAGTAGTCAGTATTACCAACAGGCAGTAGTCAGTAATGCCAACAGTCAGTAGTCAGTATTACCAACAGGCAGTAGTAAGAACTACCAACAGTCAGTAGTCAGTAGTCAGTATTACCAACAGTCAGTAGTC
Source organism: Salmo salar (assembly GCF_965601325.2). Lineage (NCBI taxonomy): Eukaryota > Metazoa > Chordata > Actinopteri > Salmoniformes > Salmonidae > Salmo > Salmo salar. The sequence goes on from NC_138301.1 coordinate 59,454,595, forward strand.
AGTATTACCAACAGTCAGTAGTCAGTATTACCAACAGGCAGTAGTCAGTATTACCAACAGTCAGTAGTCAGTATTACCAACAGGCAGTAGTCAGTATTATCAACAGTCAGTAGTCAGTACTATCAACAGTCAGTAGTCAGTATTACCAACAGGCAGTAGACAGTATTACCCACAGTCAGTATTACCAACAGTCAGTATTTCCAAACGTCAGTAGTCAGTACTATCAACAGTCAGTAGTCAGTATTACCAACAGGCAGTATTCAGTACTACCAACAGTCAGTAGTCAGTACTACCAACAGTCAGTATTACCAACAGTCAGTAGTCAGTATTACCAACAATCAGTATTGCCAACAGTCAGTAGTCAGTATTACCAACAGGCAGTAGTCAGTATTACCAACAGTCAGTATTACCAACAGTCAGTAGTCAGTATTACCAACAGTCAGTATTACCAACAGGCAGTACTCAGTATTACCAACAGGCAGTAATCAGTATTACCAACAGTCAGTATTACCAACAGGCAGTAGTCAGTATTACCAACAGTCAGTATTACCAACAGTCAGTAGTCAGTATTACCAACAGTCAGTATTACCAACAGTCAGTAGTCAGTATTACCAACAGTCAGTAGTCAGTATTGCCAACAGTCAGTAGTCAGTATTTCCAACAGGCAGTATTCAGTATTACCAACAGTCAGTAGTCAGTATTACCAACAGGCAGTAGTCAGTACTACCAACAGTCAGTAGTCAGTATTACCAACAGTCAGTAGTCAGTATTACCAACAGTCAGTATTACCAACAGTCAGTAGTCAGTATTGCCAACAGTCAGTAGTCAGTATTACCAACAGTCAGTAGTCAGTATTACCAACAGTCAGTAGTCAGTATTACCAACAGGCAGTAGTCAGTACTACCAACAGTCAGTAGTCAGTATTACCAACAGTCAGTATTACCAACAGTCAGTAGTCAGTATTGCCAACAGTCAGTAGTCAGTACTACCAACAGTCAGTAGTCAGTATTACCAACCGTCAGTAGTCAGTATTACCAACAGTCAGTAGTCAGTATTGCCAACAGTCAGTAGTCAGTATTACCAACAGTCAGTAGTCAGTATTACCAACAGTCAGTAGTCAGTATTACCAACAGGCAGTAGTCAGTACTACCAACAGTCAGTAGTCAGTATTACCAACAGTCAGTATTACCAACAGTCAGTAATCAGTATTGCCAACAGTCAGTAGTCAGTACTACCAACAGTCAGTAGTCAGTATTACCAACAGGCAGTAGTCAGTATTACCAACAGGCAGTAGTCAGTATTACCAACAGTCAGTAGTCAGTACTATCAACAGTCAGTAGTCAGTATTACCAACAGGCAGTAGTCAGTAATGCCAACAGTCAGTAGTCAGTATTACCAACAGGCAGTAGTAAGAACTACCAACAGTCAGTAGTCAGTAGTCAGTATTACCAACAGTCAGTAGTCAGTATTACCAACAGTCAGTAGTCAGTATTACCAACAGGCAGTAGTCAGTATTACCAACAGTCAGTAGTCAGTATTACCAACAGGCAGTAGTCAGTATTATCAACAGTCAGTAGTCAGTACTATCAACAGTCAGTAGTCAGTATTACCAACAGGCAGTAGACAGTATTACCCACAGTCAGTATTACCAACAGTCAGTATTTCCAAACGTCAGTAGTCAGTACTATCAACAGTCAGTAGTCAGTATTACCAACAGGCAGTATTCAGTACTACCAACAGTCAGTAGTCAGTACTACCAACAGTCAGTATTACCAACAGTCAGTAGTCAGTATTACCAACAATCAGTATTGCCAACAGTCAGTAGTCAGTATTACCAACAGGCAGTAGTCAGTATTACCAACAGTCAGTATTACCAACAGTCAGTAGTCAGTATTACCAACAGTCAGTATTACCAACAGGCAGTAATCAGTATTACCAACAGTCAGTATTACCAACAGGCAGTAGTCAGTATTACCAACAGTCAGTATTACCAACAGTCAGTAGTCAGTATTACCAACAGTCAGTATTACCAACAGTCAGTAGTCAGTATTACCAACAGTCAGTAGTCAGTATTGCCAACAGTCAGTAGTCAGTATTTCCAACAGGCAGTATTCAGTATTACCAACAGTCAGTAGTCAGTATTACCAACAGGCAGTAGTCAGTACTACCAACAGTCAGTAGTCAGTATTACCAACAGTCAGTAGTCAGTATTACCAACAGTCAGTATTACCAACAGTCAGTAGTCAGTATTGCCAACAGTCAGTAGTCAGTATTACCAACAGTCAGTAGTCAGTATTACCAACAGTCAGTAGTCAGTATTACCAACAGGCAGTAGTCAGTACTACCAACAGTCAGTAGTCAGTATTACCAACAGTCAGTATTACCAACAGTCAGTAGTCAGTATTGCCAACAGTCAGTAGTCAGTACTACCAACAGTCAGTAGTCAGTATTACCAACAGGCAGTAGTCAGTATTACCAACAGGCAGTAGTCAGTATTACCAACAGTCAGTAGTCAGTACTATCAACAGTCAGTAGTCAGTATTACCAACAGGCAGTAGTCAGTATTACCAACACTCATTAGTCAGTATTACAAACAGGCAGTAGTCAGTATTACCAACAGTCAGTAGTCAGTATTACCAACAGTCAGTAGTCAGTATTACCAACAGTCAGTAGTCAGTATTACCAACAGGCAGTAGTCAGTACTACCAACAGTCAGTAGTCAGTATTACCAACAGTCAGTATTAACAACAGTCAGTAATCAGTATTGCCAACAGTCAGTAGTCAGTAATACCAACAGTCAGTAGTCAGTATTACCAACAGGCAGTAGTCAGTATTACCAACAGGCAGTAGTCAGTATTACCAACAGTCAGTAGTCAGTACTATCAACAGTCAGTAGTCAGTATTACCAACAGGCAGTAGTCAGTAATGCCAACAGTCAGTAGTCAGTATTACCAACAGGCAGTAGTAAGAACTACCAACAGTCAGTAGTCAGTAGTCAGTATTACCAACAGTCAGTAGTCAGTATTACCAACAGTCAGTAGTCAGTATTACCAACAGGCAGTAGTCAGTATTACCAACAGTCAGTAGTCAGTATTACCAACAGGCAGTAGTCAGTATTATCAACAGTCAGTAGTCAGTACTATCAACAGTCAGTAGTCAGTATTACCAACAGGCAGTAGACAGTATTACCCACAGTCAGTATTACCAACAGTCAGTATTTCCAAACGTCAGTAGTCAGTACTATCAACAGTCAGTAGTCAGTCTTACCAACAGGCAGTATTCAGTACTACCAACAGTCAGTAGTCAGTACTACCAACAGTCAGTATTACCAACAGTCAGTAGTCAGTATTACCAACAATCAGTATTGCCAACAGTCAGTAGTCAGTATTACCAACAGGCAGTAGTCAGTATTACCAACAGTCAGTATTACCAACAGTCAGTAGTCAGTATTACCAACAGTCAGTATTACCAACAGGCAGTAATCAGTATTACCAACAGTCAGTATTACCAACAGGCAGTAGTCAGTATTACCAACAGTCAGTATTACCAACAGTCAGTAGTCAGTATTACCAACAGTCAGTATTACCAACAGTCAGTAGTCAGTATTACCAACAGTCAGTAGTCAGTATTGCCAACAGTCAGTAGTCAGTATTTCCAACAGGCAGTATTCAGTATTACCAACAGTCAGTAGTCAGTATTACCAACAGGCAGTAGTCAGTACTACCAACAGTCAGTAGTCAGTATTACCAACTGTCAGTAGTCAGTATTACCAACAGTCAGTATTACCAACAGTCAGTAGTCAGTATTGCCAACAGTCAGTAGTCAGTATTACCAACAGTCAGTAGTCAGTATTACCATCAGTCAGTAGTCAGTATTACCAACAGGCAGTAGTCAGTACTACCAACAGTCAGTAGTCAGTATTACCAACAGTCAGTAGTCAGTATTATCAACAGTCAGTAGTCAGTATTACCAACAGGCAGTAGTCAGTAATGCCAACAGTCAGTAGTCAGTATTACCAACAGGCAGTAGTAAGTACTACCAACAGTCAGTAGTCAGTAGTCAGTATTACCAACAGTCAGTAGTCAGTATTACCAACAGTCAGTAGTAAATATTACCAACAGTCAGTAGTCAGTATTACCAACAGTCAGTAGTCAGTACTATCAACAGTCAGTAGTCAGTATTACCAACAGTCAGTAGTCAGTACTATCAACAGTCAGTAGTCAGTACTATCAACAGTCAGTAGTCAGTATTACCAACAGGCAGTAGTCAGTATTACCAACAGTCAGTATTACCAACAGTCAGTAGTCAGTATTACCAACAGTCAGTAGTCAGTACTATCAACAGTCAGTAGTCAGTATTAGTAACAGTCAGTATTACCAACAGGCAGTAGTCAGTATTACCAACAGTCAGTATTACCAACAGTCAGTAGTCAGTATTACCAACAGTCAGTATTACCAACAGGCAGTAGTCAGTATTACCAACAGGCAGTAATCAGTATTACCAACAGTCAGTATTACCAACAGGCAGTAGTCAGTATTACCAACAGTCAGTATTACCAACAGTCAGTAGTCAGTATTACCAACAGTCAGTATTACCAACAGTCAGTAGTCAGTATTACCAACAGTCAGTAGTCAGTATTGCCAACAGTCAGTAGTCAGTATTACCAACAGGCAGTAGTCAGTATTACCAACAGTCAGTAGTCAGTATTACCAACAGGCAGTAGTCAGTACTACCAACAGTCAGTAGTCAGTATTAACAACAGTCAGTAGTCAGTATTACCAACAGTCAGTATTACCAACAGTCAGTAGTCAGTATTGCCAACAGTCAGTAGTCAGTATTACCAACAGTCAGTAGTCAGTATTACCAACAGTCAGTAGTCAGTATTACCAACAGGCAGTAGTCAGTACTACCAACAGTCAGTAGTCAGTATTACCAACAGTCAGTATTACCAACAGTCAGTAATCAGTATTGCCAACAGTCAGTAGTCAGTACTACCAACAGTCAGTAGTCAGTATTACCAACAGGCAGTAGTCATATTACCAACAGTCAGTAGTCAGTATTACCAACAGTCAGTAGTCAGTACTATCAACAGTCAGTAGTCAGTATTACCAACAGGCAGTAGTCAGTATTACCAACAGTCAGTAGTCAGTATTACCAACAGGCAGTAGTCAGTATTACCAACAGTCAGTAGTCAGTTTTACCAACAGTCAGTAGTCAGTATTACCAACAGGCAGTAGTCAGTATTACCAACAGGCAGTAGTCAGTATTACCAACAGTCAGAAGTCAGTATTACCAACAGTCAGTAGTCAGTATTACCAACAGGCAGTAGTCAGTATTACCAACAGTCAGTAGTCAGTACTATCAACAGTCAGTAGTCAGTACTATCAACAGTCAGTAGTCAGTATTACCAACAGTCAGTAGTCAGTATTATCAACAGTCAGTAGTCAGTATTACCAACAGGCAGTAGTCAGTAATGCCAACAGTCAGTAGTCAGTATTACCAACAGGCAGTAGTAAGAACTACCAACAGTCAGTAGTCAGTAGTCAGTATTACCAACAGGCAGTAGTCAGTACTACCAACAGTCAGTAGTCAGTATTACCAACAGTCAGTATTACCAACAGTCAGTAATCAGTATTGCCAACAGTCAGTAGTCAGTACTACCAACAGTCAGTAGTCAGTATTACCAACAGGCAGTAGTCATATTACCAACAGTCAGTAGTCAGTATTACCAACAGTCAGTAGTCAGTACTATCAACAGTCAGTAGTCAGTATTACCAACAGGCAGTAGTCAGTATTACCAACAGTCAGTAGTCAGTATTACCAACAGGCAGTAGTCAGTATTACCAACAGTCAGTAGTCAGTTTTACCAACAGTCAGTAGTCAGTATTACCAACAGGCAGTAGTCAGTATTACCAACAGGCAGTAGTCAGTATTACCAACAGTCAGAAGTCAGTATTACCAACAGTCAGTAGTCAGTATTACCAACAGGCAGTAGTCAGTATTACCAACAGTCAGTAGTCAGTACTATCAACAGTCAGTAGTCAGTACTATCAACAGTCAGTAGTCAGTATTACCAACAGTCAGTAGTCAGTATTATCAACAGTCAGTAGTCAGTATTACCAACAGGCAGTAGTCAGTAATGCCAACAGTCAGTAGTCAGTATTACCAACAGGCAGTAGTAAGAACTACCAACAGTCAGTAGTCAGTAGTCAGTATTACCAACAGTCAGTAGTCAGTATTACCAACAGTCAGTAGTCAGTATTACCAACAGGCAGTAGTCAGTATTACCAACAGTCAGTAGTCAGTATTACCAACAGGCAGTAGTCAGTATTATCAACAGTCAGTAGTCAGTACTATCAACAGTCAGTAGTCAGTATTACCAACAGGCAGTAGACAGTATTACCCACAGTCAGTATTACCAACAGTCAGTATTTCCAAACGTCAGTAGTCAGTACTATCAACAGTCAGTAGTCAGTATTACCAACAGGCAGTATTCAGTACTACCAACAGTCAGTAGTCAGTACTACCAACAGTCAGTATTACCAACAGTCAGTAGTCAGTATTACCAACAATCAGTATTGCCAACAGTCAGTAGTCAGTATTACCAACAGGCAGTAGTCAGTATTACCAACAGTCAGTATTACCAACAGTCAGTAGTCAGTATTACCAACAGTCAGTATTACCAACAGGCAGTACTCAGTATTACCAACAGGCAGTAATCAGTATTACCAACAGTCAGTATTACCAACAGGCAGTAGTCAGTATTACCAACAGTCAGTATTACCAACAGTCAGTAGTCAGTATTACCAACAGTCAGTATTACCAACAGTCAGTAGTCAGTATTACCAACAGTCAGTAGTCAGTATTGCCAACAGTCAGTAGTCAGTATTTCCAACAGGCAGTATTCAGTATTACCAACAGTCAGTAGTCAGTATTACCAACAGGCAGTAGTCAGTACTACCAACAGTCAGTAGTCAGTATTACCAACAGTCAGTAGTCAGTATTACCAACAGTCAGTATTACCAACAGTCAGTAGTCAGTATTGCCAACAGTCAGTAGTCAGTATTACCAACAGTCAGTAGTCAGTATTACCAACAGTCAGTAGTTAGTATTACCAACAGGCAGTAGTCAGTACTACCAACAGTCAGTAGTCAGTATTACCAACAGTCAGTATTACCAACAGTCAGTAGTCAGTATTGCCAACAGTCAGTAGTCAGTACTACCAACAGTCAGTAGTCAGTATTACCAACAGGCAGTAGTCAGAATTACCAACAGGCAGTAGTCAGAATTACCAACAGTCAGTAGTCAGTACTATCAACAGTCAGTAGTCAGTATTACCAACAGGCAGTAGTCAGTATTACCAACACTCATTAGTCAGTATTACCAACAGGCAGTAGTCAGTATTACCAACAGTCAGTAGTCAGTATTACCAACAGTCAGTAGTCAGTATTACCAACAGGCAGTAGTCAGTATTACCAACAGGCAGTAGTCAGTATTACCAACAGTCAGTAGTCAGTATTACCAACAGTCAGTAGTCAGTATTACCAACAGGCAGTAGTCAGTATTACCAACAGTCAGTAGTAAGTACTATCAACAGTCAGTAGTCAGTACTATCAACAGTCAGTAGTCAGTATTACCAACAGTCAGTAGTCAGTATTATCAACAGTCAGTAGTCAGTATTACCAACAGGCAGTAGTCAGTAATGCCAACAGTCAGTAGTCAGTATTACCAACAGGCAGTAGTAAGTACTACCAACAGTCAGTAGTCAGTAGTCAGTATTACCAACAGTCAGTAGTCAGTATTACCAACCGTCAGTAGTCAGTATTACCAACAGTCAGTAGTCAGTATTGCCAACAGTCAGTAGTCAGTATTACCAACAGTCAGTAGTCAGTATTACCAACAGTCAGTAGTCAGTATTACCAACAGGCAGTAGTCAGTACTACCAACAGTCAGTAGTCAGTATTACCAACAGTCAGTATTACCAACAGTCAGTAATCAGTATTGCCAACAGTCAGTAGTCAGTACTACCAACAGTCAGTAGTCAGTATTACCAACAGGCAGTAGTCAGTATTACCAACAGGCAGTAGTCAGTATTACCAACAGTCAGTAGTCAGTACTATCAACAGTCAGTAGTCAGTATTACCAACAGGCAGTAGTCAGTAATGCCAACAGTCAGTAGTCAGTATTACCAACAGGCAGTAGTAAGAACTACCAACAGTCAGTAGTCAGTAGTCAGTATTACCAACAGTCAGTAGTCAGTATTACCAACAGTCAGTAGTCAGTATTACCAACAGGCAGTAGTCAGTATTACCAACAGTCAGTAGTCAGTATTACCAACAGGCAGTAGTCAGTTTTATCAACAGTCAGTAGTCAGTACTATCAACAGTCAGTAGTCAGTATTACCAACAGGCAGTAGACAGTATTACCCACAGTCAGTATTACCAACAGTCAGTATTTCCAAACGTCAGTAGTCAGTACTATCAACAGTCAGTAGTCAGTATTACCAACAGGCAGTATTCAGTACTACCAACAGTCAGTAGTCAGTACTACCAACAGTCAGTATTACCAACAGTCAGTAGTCAGTATTACCAACAATCAGTATTGCCAACAGTCAGTAGTCAGTATTACCAACAGGCAGTAGTCAGTATTACCAACAGTCAGTATTACCAACAGTCAGTAGTCAGTATTACCAACAGTCAGTATTACCAACAGGCAGTAATCAGTATTACCAACAGTCAGTATTACCAACAGGCAGTAGTCAGTATTACCAACAGTCAGTATTACCAACAGTCAGTAGTCAGTATTACCAACAGTCAGTATTACCAACAGTCAGTAGTCAGTATTACCAACAGTCAGTAGTCAGTATTGCCAACAGTCAGTAGTCAGTATTTCCAACAGGCAGTATTCAGTATTACCAACAGTCAGTAGTCAGTATTACCAACAGGCAGTAGTCAGTACTACCAACAGTCAGTAGTCAGTATTACCAACAGTCAGTAGTCAGTATTACCAACAGTCAGTATTACCAACAGTCAGTAGTCAGTATTGCCAACAGTCAGTAGTCAGTATTACCAACAGTCAGTAGTCAGTATTACCAACAGTCAGTAGTCAGTATTACCAACAGGCAGTAGTCAGTACTACCAACAGTCAGTAGTCAGTATTACCAACAGTCAGTATTACCAACAGTCAGTAGTCAGTATTGCCAACAGTCAGTAGTCAGTACTACCAACAGTCAGTAGTCAGTATTACCAACAGGCAGTAGTCAGTATTACCAACAGGCAGTAGTCAGTATTACCAACAGTCAGTAGTCAGTACTATCAACAGTCAGTAGTCAGTATTACCAACAGGCAGTAGTCAGTATTACCAACACTCATTAGTCAGTATTACAAACAGGCAGTAGTCAGTATTACCAACAGTCAGTAGTCAGTATTACCAACAGTCAGTAGTCAGTATTACCAACAGGCAGTAGTCAGTATTACCAACAGGCAGTAGTCAGTATTACCAACAGTCAGTAGTCAGTATTACCAACAGTCAGTAGTCAGTATTACCAACAGGCAGTAGTCAGTATTACCAACAGTCAGTAGTAAGTACTATCAACAGTCAGTAGTCAGTACTATCAACAGTCAGTAGTCAGTATTACCAACAGTCAGTAGTCAGTATTATCAACAGTCAGTAGTCAGTATTACCAACAGGCAGTAGTCAGTAATGCCAACAGTCAGTAGTCAGTATTACCAACAGGCAGTAGTAAGTACTACCAACAGTCAGTAGTCAGTAGTCAGTATTACCAACAGTCAGTAGTCAGTATTACCAACCGTCAGTAGTCAGTATTACCAACAGTCAGTAGTCAGTATTGCCAACAGTCAGTAGTCAGTATTACCAACAGTCAGTAGTCAGTATTACCAACAGTCAGTAGTCAGTATTACCAACAGGCAGTAGTCAGTACTACCAACAGTCAGTAGTCAGTATTACCAACAGTCAGTATTACCAACAGTCAGTAATCAGTATTGCCAACAGTCAGTAGTCAGTACTACCAACAGTCAGTAGTCAGTATTACCAACAGGCAGTAGTCAGTATTACCAACAGGCAGTAGTCAGTATTACCAACAGTCAGTAGTCAGTACTATCAACAGTCAGTAGTCAGTATTACCAACAGGCAGTAGTCAGTATTACCAACAGTCAGTAGTCAGTATTACCAACAGGCAGTAGTCAGTATTACCAACAGTCAGTAGTCAGTTTTACCAACAGTCAGTAGTCAGTATTACCAACAGGCAGTAGTCAGTATTACCAACAGGCAGTAGTCAGTATTACCAACAGTCAGTAGTCAGTATTACCAACAGTCAGTAGTCAGTATTACCAACAGGCAGTAGTCAGTATTACCAACAGTCAGTAGTCAGTACTATCAAGAGTCAGTAGTCAGTACTATCGACAGTCAGTAGTCAGTATTACCAACAGTCAGTAGTCAGTATTATCAACAGTCAGTAGTCAGTATTACCAACAGGCAGTAGTCAGTAATGCCAACAGTCAGTAGTCAGTATTACCAACAGGCAGTAGTAAGTACTACCAAAAGTCAGTAGTCAGTAGTCAGTATTACCAACAGTCAGTAGTCAGTATTACCAACAGTCAGTAGTCAGTACTATCAACAGTCAGTAGTCAGTACTATCAACAGTCAGTAGTCAGTATTACCAACAGGCAGTAGTCAGTATTACCAACAGTCAGTATTACCAACAGTCAGTAGTCAGTATTACCAACAGTCAGTAGTCAGTACTATCAACAGTCAGTAGTCAGTATTAGTAACAGTCAGTATTACCAACAGGCAGTAGTCAGTATTACCAACAGTCAGTATTACCAACAGTCAGTAGTCAGTATTACCAACAGTCAGTATTACCAACAGTCAGTAGTCAGTATTACCAACAGTCAGTAGTCAGTATTGCCAACAGTCAGTAGTCAGTATTACCAACAGGCAGTAGTCAGTATTACCAACAGTCAGTAGTCAGTATTACCAACAGGCAGTAGTCAGTACTACCAACAGTCAGTAGTCAGTATTAACAACAGTCAGTAGTCAGTATTACCAACAGTCAGTATTACCAACAGTCAGTAGTCAGTATTGCCAACAGTCAGTAGTCAGTATTACCAACAGGCAGTAGTAAGTACTACCAACAGTCAGTAGTCAGTAGTCAGTATTACCAACAGTCAGTAGTCAGTATTACCAACCGTCAGTAGTCAGTATTACCAACAGTCAGTAGTCAGTATTGCCAACAGTCAGTAGTCAGTATTACCAACAGTCAGTAGTCAGTATTACCAACAGTCAGTAGTCAGTATTACCAACAGGCAGTAGTCAGTACTACCAACAGTCAGTAGTCAGTATTACCAACAGTCAGTATTACCAACAGTCAGTAATCAGTATTGCCAACAGTCAGTAGTCAGTACTACCAACAGTCAGTAGTCAGTATTACCAACAGGCAGTAGTCAGTATTACCAACAGGCAGTAGTCAGTATTACCAACAGTCAGTAGTCAGTACTATCAACAGTCAGTAGTCAGTATTACCAACAGGCAGTAGTCAGTATTACCAACAGTCAGTAGTCAGTATTACCAACAGGCAGTAGTCAGTATTACCAACAGTCAGTAGTCAGTTTTACCAACAGTCAGTAGTCAGTATTACCAACAGGCAGTAGTCAGTATTACCAACAGGCAGTAGTCAGTATTACCAACAGTCAGTAGTCAGTATTACCAACAGTCAGTAGTCAGTATTACCAACAGGCAGTAGTCAGTATTACCAACAGTCAGTAGTCAGTACTATCAAGAGTCAGTAGTCAGTACTATCGACAGTCAGTAGTCAGTATTACCAACAGTCAGTAGTCAGTATTATCAACAGTCAGTAGTCAGTATTACCAACAGGCAGTAGTCAGTAATGCCAACAGTCAGTAGTCAGTATTACCAACAGGCAGTAGTAAGTACTACCAAAAGTCAGTAGTCAGTAGTCAGTATTACCAACAGTCAGTAGTCAGTATTACCAACAGTCAGTAGTAAGTATTAACAACAGTCAGTAGTCAGTATTACCAACAGTCAGTAGTCAGTACTATCAACAGTCAGTAGTCAGTATTACCAACAGTCAGTAGTCAGTACTATCAACAGTCAGTAGTCAGTACTATCAACAGTCAGTAGTCAGTATTACCAACAGGCAGTAGTCAGTATTACCAACAGTCAGTATTACCAACAGTCAGTAGTCAGTATTACCAACAGTCAGTAGTCAGTACTATCAACAGTCAGTAGTCAGTATTAGTAACAGTCAGTATTACCAACAGGCAGTAGTCAGTATTACCAACAGTCAGTATTACCAACAGTCAGTAGTCAGTATTACCAACAGTCAGTATTACCAACAGTCAGTAGTCAGTATTACCAACAGTCAGTAGTCAGTATTGCCAACAGTCAGTAGTCAGTATTACCAACAGGCAGTAGTCAGTATTACCAACAGTCAGTAGTCAGTATTACCAACAGGCAGTAGTCAGTACTACCAACAGTCAGTAGTCAGTATTAACAACAGTCAGTAGTCAGTATTACCAACAGTCAGTATTACCAACAGTCAGTAGTCAGTATTGCCAACAGTCAGTAGTCAGTATTACCAACAGTCAGTAGTCAGTATTACCAACAGGCAGTAGTCAGTACTACCAACAGTCAGTAGTCAGTACTACCAACAGTCAGTAGTCAGTATTACCAACAGGCAGTAGTCATATTACCAACAGTCAGTAGTCAGTATTACCAACAGTCAGTAGTCAGTACTATCAACAGTCAGTAGTCAGTATTACCAACAGGCAGTAGTCAGTATTACCAACAGTCAGTAGTCAGTATTACCAACAGGCAGTAGTCAGTATTACCAACAGTCAGTAGTCAGTTTTACCAACAGTCAGTAGTCAGTATTACCAACAGGCAGTAGTCAGTATTACCAACAGGCAGTAGTCAGTATTACCAACAGTCAGTAGTCAGTATTACCAATAGTCAGTAGTCAGTATTACCAACAGGCAGTAGTCAGTATTACCAACAGTCGGTAGTCAGTACTATCAACAGTCAGTAGTCAGTACTATCAACAGTCAGTAGTCAGTATTACCAACAGTCAGTAGTCAGTATTATCAACAGTCAGTAGTCAGTATTACCAACAGGCAGTAGTCAGTAATGCCAACAGTCAGTAGTCAGTATTACCAACAGGCAGTAGTAAGTACTACCAACAGTCAGTAGTCAGTAGTCAGTATTACCAACAGTCAGTAGTCAGTATTACCAACAGTCAGTAGTCAGTATTACCAACAGTCAGTAGTCAGTATTACCAAAAGTCAGTAGTCAGTATTACCAACAGTCAGTAGTCAGTACTATCAACAGTCAGTAGTCAGTATTACCAACAGTCAGTAGTCAGTACTATCAACAGTCAGTAGTCAGTACTATCAACAGTCAGTAGTCAGTATTACCAACAGGCAGTAGTCAGTATTACCAACAGTCAGTATTACCAACAGTCAGTAGTCAGTATTACCAACAGTCAGTAGTCAGTACTATCAACAGTCAGTAGTCAGTATTACCAACAGTCAGTAGTCAGTACTATCAACAGTCAGTAGTCAGTATTACCAACAGGCAGTAGTCAGTACTATCAACAGTCAGTAGTCAGTATTATCAACAGTCAGTAGTCAGTATTACCAACAGTCAGTATTACCAACAGTCAGTATTACCAACAGTCAGTAGTCAGTACTATCAACAGTCAGTAGTCAGTATTACCAACAGGCAGTATTCAGTACTACCAACAGTCAGTAGTCAGTACTACCAACAGTCAGTATTACCAACAGTCAGTAGTCAGTATTACCAAACAATCAGTATTGCCAACAGTCAGTAGTCAGTATTACCAACAGGCAGTAGTCAGTATTAGCAACAGTCAGTATTACCAACAGTCAGTAGTCAGTATTACCAACAGTCAGTATTACCAACAGGCAGTAGTCAGTATTACCAACAGGCAGTAATCAGTATTACCAACAGTCAGTATTACCAACAGGCAGTAGTCAGTATTACCAACAGTCAGTATTACCAACAGTCAGTAGTCAGTATTACCAACAGTCAGTATTACCAACAGTCAGTAGTCAGTATTGCCAACAGTCAGTAGTCAGTATTTCCAACAGGCAGTATTCAGTATTACCAACAGTCAGTAGTCAGTATTACCAACAGGCAGTAGTCAGTATTACCAACAGTCAGTAGTCAGTTTTACCAACAGTCAGTAGTCAGTATTACCAACAGGCAGTAGTCAGTATTACCAACAGGCAGTAGTCAGTATTACCAACAGTCAGTAGTCAGTATTACCAACAGTCAGTAGTCAGTATTACCAACAGGCAGTAGTCAGTATTACCAACAGTCGGTAGTCAGTACTATCAACAGTCAGTAGTCAGTACTATCAACAGTCAGTAGTCAGTATTACCAACAGTCAGTAGTCAGTATTATCAACAGTCAGTAGTCAGTATTACCAACAGGCAGTAGTCAGTAATGCCAACAGTCAGTAGTCAGTATTACCAACAGGCAGTAGTAAGTACTACCAACAGTCAGTAGTCAGTAGTCAGTATTACCAACAGTCAGTAGTCAGTATTACCAACAGTCAGTAGTCAGTACTACCAACAGTCAGTAGTCAGTATTACCAAAAGTCAGTAGTCAGTATTACCAACAGTCAGTAGTCAGTACTATCAACAGTCAGTAGTCAGTATTACCAACAGTCAGTAGTCAGTACTATCAACAGTCAGTAGTCAGTACTATCAACAGTCAGTAGTCAGTATTACCAACAGGCAGTAGTCAGTATTACCAACAGTCAGTATTACCAACAGTCAGTAGTCAGTATTACCAACAGTCAGTAGTCAGTACTATCAACAGTCAGTAGTCAGTATTACCAACAGTCAGTAGTCAGTACTATCAACAGTCAGTAGTCAGTATTACCAACAGGCAGTAGTCAGTACTATCAACAGTCAGTAGTCAGTATTACCAACAGTCAGTAGTCAGTACTATCAACAGTCAGTAGTCAGTACTATCAACAGTCAGTAGTCAGTACTACCAACAGTCAGTAGTCAGTACTACCAACAGTCAGTATTATCAACAGTCAGTAGTCAGTATTACCAACAGTCAGTATTACCAACAGTCAGTATTACCAACAGTCAGTAGTCAGTACTATCAACAGTCAGTAGTCAGTATTACCAACAGGCAGTATTACCAACAGGCAGTACTCAGTATTACCAACAGGCAGTAATCAGTATTACCAACAGTCAGTATTACCAACAGGCAGTAGTCAGTATTACCAACAGTCAGTATTACCAACAGTCAGTATTACCAACAGTCAGTAGTCAGTATTACCAACAGTCAGTAGTCAGTATTGCCAACAGTCAGTAGTCAGTATTTCCAACAGGCAGTATTCAGTATTACCAACAGTCAGTAGTCAGTATTACCAACAGGCAGTAGTCAGTACTACCAACAGTCAGTAGTCAGTATTACCAACAGTCAGTAGTCAGTATTACCAACAGTCAGTATTACCAACAGTCAGTAGTCAGTATTGCCAACAGTCAGTAGTCAGTATTACCAACAGTCAGTAGTCAGTATTACCAACAGTCAGTAGTCAGTATTACCAACAGGCAGTAGTCAGTACTACCAACAGTCAGTAGTCAGTATTACCAACAGTCAGTATTACCAACAGTCAGTAGTCAGTATTGCCAACAGTCAGTAGTCAGTACTACCAACAGTCAGTAGTCAGTATTACCAACAGGCAGTAGTCAGTATTACCAACAGGCAGTAGTCAGTATTACCAACAGTCAGTAGTCAGTACTATCAACAGTCAGTAGTCAGTATTACCAACAGGCAGTAGTCAGTATTACCAACACTCATTAGTCAGTATTACCAACAGGCAGTAGTCAGTATTACCAACAGTCAGTAGTCAGTATTACCAACAGTCAGTAGTCAGTATTACCAACAGGCAGTAGTCAGTATTACCAACAGGCAGTAGTCAGTATTACCAACAGTCAGTAGTCAGTATTACCAACAGTCAGTAGTCAGTATTACCAACAGGCAGTAGTCAGTATTACCAACAGTCAGTAGTAAGTACTATCAACAGTCAGTAGTCAGTACTATCAACAGTCAGTAGTCAGTATTACCAACAGTCAGTAGTCAGTATTATCAACAGTCAGTAGTCAGTATTACCAACAGGCAGTAGTCAGTAATGCCAACAGTCAGTAGTCAGTATTACCAACAGGCAGTAGTAAGTACTATCAACAGTCAGTAGTCAGTATTACCAACAGTCAGTAGTCAGTACTATCAACAGTCAGTAGTCAGTACTATCAACAGTCAGTAGTCAGTATTACCAACAGGCAGTAGTCAGTATTACCAACAGTCAGTATTACCAACAGTCAGTAGTCAGTATTACCAACAGTCAGTAGTCAGTACTATCAACAGTCAGTAGTCAGTATTACCAACAGTCAGTAGTCAGTACTATCAACAGTCAGTAGTCAGTATTACCAACAGGCAGTAGTCAGTACTATCAACAGTCAGTAGTCAGTATTACCAACAGTCAGTAGTCAGTACTATCAACAGTCAGTAGTCAGTACTATCAACAGTCAGTAGTCAGTACTACCAACAGTCAGTAGTCAGTACTACCAACAGTCAGTATTATCAACAGTCAGTAGTCAGTATTACCAACAGTCAGTATTACCAACAGTCAGTATTACCAACAGTCAGTAGTCAGTACTATCAACAGTCAGTAGTCAGTATTACCAACAGGCAGTATTACCAACAGGCAGTACTCAGTATTACCAACAGGCAGTAATCAGTATTACCAACAGTCAGTATTACCAACAGGCAGTAGTCAGTATTACCAACAGTCAGTATTACCAACAGTCAGTAGTCAGTATTACCAACAGTCAGTATTACCAACAGTCAGTAGTCAGTATTACCAACAGTCAGTAGTCAGTATTGCCAACAGTCAGTAGTCAGTATTTCCAACAGGCAGTATTCAGTATTACCAACAGTCAGTAGTCAGTATTACCAACAGGCAGTAGTCAGTACTACCAACAGTCAGTAGTCAGTATTACCAACAGTCAGTAGTCAGTATTACCAACAGTCAGTATTACCAACAGTCAGTAGTCAGTATTGCCAACAGTCAGTAGTCAGTATTACCAACAGTCAGTAGTCAGTATTACCAACAGTCAGTAGTCAGTATTACCAACAGGCAGTAGTCAGTACTACCAACAGTCAGTAGTCAGTATTACCAACAGTCAGTATTACCAACAGTCAGTAGTCAGTATTGCCAACAGTCAGTAGTCAGTACTACCAACAGTCAGTAGTCAGTATTACCAACAGGCAGTAGTCAGTATTACCAACAGGCAGTAGTCAGTATTACCAACAGTCAGTAGTCAGTACTATCAACAGTCAGTAGTCAGTATTACCAACAGGCAGTAGTCAGTATTACCAACACTCATTAGTCAGTATTACCAACAGTCAGTAGTCAGTATTACCAACAGGCAGTAGTCAGTATTACCAACACTCATTAGTCAGTATTACCAACAGGCAGTAGTCAGTATTACCAACAGTCAGTAGTCAGTATTACCAACAGTCAGTAGTCAGTATTATCAACAGTCAGTAGTCAGTATTACCAACAGGCAGTAGTCAGTAATGCCAACAGTCAGTAGTCAGTATTACCAACAGGCAGTAGTAAGTACTACCAACAGTCAGTAGTCAGTAGTCAGTATTACCAACAGTCAGTAGTCAGTATTACCAACCGTCAGTAGTCAGTATTACCAACAGTCAGTAGTCAGTATTGCCAACAGTCAGTAGTCAGTATTACCAACAGTCAGTAGTCAGTATTACCAACAGTCAGTAGTCAGTATTACCAACAGGCAGTAGTCAGTACTACCAACAGTCAGTAGTCAGTATTACCAACAGTCAGTATTACCAACAGTCAGTAATCAGTATTGCCAACAGTCAGTAGTCAGTACTACCAACAGTCAGTAGTCAGTATTACCAACAGGCAGTAATCAGTATTACCAACAGGCAGTAGTCAGTATTACCAACAGTCAGTAGTCAGTACTATCAACAGTCAGTAGTCAGTATTACCAACAGGCAGTAGTCAGTATTACCAACAGTCAGTAGTCAGTATTACCAACAGGCAGTAGTCAGTATTACCAACAGTCAGTAGTCAGTTTTACCAACAGTCAGTAGTCAGTACTATCAACAGTCAGTAGTCAGTATTACCAACAGGCAGTAGTCAGTACTATCAACAGTCAGTAGTCAGTATTACCAACAGTCAGTAGTCAGTACTATCAACAGTCAGTAGTCAGTACTATCAACAGTCAGTAGTCAGTACTACCAACAGTCAGTAGTCAGTACTACCAACAGTCAGTATTATCAACAGTCAGTAGTCAGTATTACCAACAGTCAGTATTACCAACAGTCAGTATTGCCAACAGTCAGTAGTCAGTATTACCAACAGGCAGTAGTCAGTATTACCAACAGTCAGTATTACCAACAGTCAGTAGTCAGTATTACCAACAGTCAGTATTACCAACAGGCAGTAATCAGTATTACCAACAGTCAGTATTACCAACAGGCAGTAGTCAGTATTACCAACAGTCAGTATTACCAACAGTCAGTAGTCAGTATTACCAACAGTCAGTATTACCAACAGTCAGTAGTCAGTATTACCAACAGTCAGTAGTCAGTATTGCCAACAGTCAGTAGTCAGTATTTCCAACAGGCAGTATTCAGTATTACCAACAGTCAGTAGTCAGTATTACCAACAGGCAGTAGTCAGTACTACCAACAGTCAGTAGTCAGTATTACCAACAGTCAGTAGTCAGTATTACCAACAGTCAGTATTACCAACAGTCAGTAGTCAGTATTGCCAACAGTCAGTAGTCAGTATTACCAACAGTCAGTAGTCAGTATTACCAACAGTCAGTAGTCAGTATTACCAACAGGCAGTAGTCAGTACTACCAACAGTCAGTAGTCAGTATTACCAACAGTCAGTATTACCAACAGTCAGTAGTCAGTATTGCCAACAGTCAGTAGTCAGTACTACCAACAGTCAGTAGTCAGTATTACCAACAGGCAGTAGTCAGTATTACCAACAGGCAGTAGTCAGTATTACCAACAGTCAGTAGTCAGTACTATCAACAGTCAGTAGTCAGTATTACCAACAGGCAGTAGTCAGTATTACCAACACTCATTAGTCAGTATTACAAACAGGCAGTAGTCAGTATTACCAACAGTCAGTAGTCAGTATTACCAACAGTCAGTAGTCAGTATTACCAACAGGCAGTAGTCAGTATTACCAACAGGCAGTAGTCAGTATTACCAACAGTCAGTAGTCAGTATTACCAACAGTCAGTAGTCAGTATTACCAACAGGCAGTAGTCAGTATTACCAACAGTCAGTAGTAAGTACTATCAACAGTCAGTAGTCAGTACTATCAACAGTCAGTAGTCAGTATTACCAACAGTCAGTAGTCAGTATTATCAACAGTCAGTAGTCAGTATTACCAACAGGCAGTAGTCAGTAATGCCAACAGTCAGTAGTCAGTATTACCAACAGGCAGTAGTAAGTACTACCAACAGTCAGTAGTCAGTAGTCAGTATTACCAACAGTCAGTAGTCAGTATTACCAACCGTCAGTAGTCAGTATTACCAACAGTCAGTAGTCAGTATTGCCAACAGTCAGTAGTCAGTATTACCAACAGTCAGTAGTCAGTATTACCAACAGTCAGTAGTCAGTATTACCAACAGGCAGTAGTCAGTACTACCAACAGTCAGTAGTCAGTATTACCAACAGTCAGTATTACCAACAGTCAGTAATCAGTATTGCCAACAGTCAGTAGTCAGTACTACCAACAGTCAGTAGTCAGTATTACCAACAGGCAGTAGTCAGTATTACCAACAGGCAGTAGTCAGTATTACCAACAGTCAGTAGTCAGTACTATCAACAGTCAGTAGTCAGTATTACCAACAGGCAGTAGTCAGTATTACCAACAGTCAGTAGTCAGTATTACCAACAGGCAGTAGTCAGTATTACCAACAGTCAGTAGTCAGTTTTACCAACAGTCAGTAGTCAGTATTACCAACAGGCAGTAGTCAGTATTACCAACAGGCAGTAGTCAGTATTACCAACAGTCAGTAGTCAGTATTACCAACAGTCAGTAGTCAGTATTACCAACAGGCAGTAGTCAGTATTACCAACAGTCAGTAGTCAGTACTATCAAGAGTCAGTAGTCAGTACTATCGACAGTCAGTAGTCAGTATTACCAACAGTCAGTAGTCAGTATTATCAACAGTCAGTAGTCAGTATTACCAACAGGCAGTAGTCAGTAATGCCAACAGTCAGTAGTCAGTATTACCAACAGGCAGTAGTAAGTACTACCAAAAGTCAGTAGTCAGTAGTCAGTATTACCAACAGTCAGTAGTCAGTATTACCAACAGTCAGTAGTAAGTATTAACAACAGTCAGTAGTCAGTATTACCAACAGTCAGTAGTCAGTACTATCAACAGTCAGTAGTCAGTATTACCAACAGTCAGTAGTCAGTACTATCAACAGTCAGTAGTCAGTACTATCAACAGTCAGTAGTCAGTATTACCAACAGGCAGTAGTCAGTATTACCAACAGTCAGTATTACCAACAGTCAGTAGTCAGTATTACCAACAGTCAGTAGTCAGTACTATCAACAGTCAGTAGTCAGTATTAGTAACAGTCAGTATTACCAACAGGCAGTAGTCAGTATTACCAACAGTCAGTATTACCAACAGTCAGTAGTCAGTATTACCAACAGTCAGTATTACCAACAGTCAGTAGTCAGTATTACCAACAGTCAGTAGTCAGTATTGCCAACAGTCAGTAGTCAGTATTACCAACAGGCAGTAGTCAGTATTACCAACAGTCAGTAGTCAGTATTACCAACAGGCAGTAGTCAGTACTACCAACAGTCAGTAGTCAGTATTAACAACAGTCAGTAGTCAGTATTACCAACAGTCAGTATTACCAACAGTCAGTAGTCAGTATTGCCAACAGTCAGTAGTCAGTATTACCAACAGGCAGTAGTAAGTACTACCAACAGTCAGTAGTCAGTAGTCAGTATTACCAACAGTCAGTAGTCAGTATTACCAACCGTCAGTAGTCAGTATTACCAACAGTCAGTAGTCAGTATTGCCAACAGTCAGTAGTCAGTATTACCAACAGTCAGTAGTCAGTATTACCAACAGTCAGTAGTCAGTATTACCAACAGGCAGTAGTCAGTACTACCAACAGTCAGTAGTCAGTATTACCAACAGTCAGTATTACCAACAGTCAGTAATCAGTATTGCCAACAGTCAGTAGTCAGTACTACCAACAGTCAGTAGTCAGTATTACCAACAGGCAGTAGTCAGTATTACCAACAGGCAGTAGTCAGTATTACCAACAGTCAGTAGTCAGTACTATCAACAGTCAGTAGTCAGTATTACCAACAGGCAGTAGTCAGTATTACCAACAGTCAGTAGTCAGTATTACCAACAGGCAGTAGTCAGTATTACCAACAGTCAGTAGTCAGTTTTACCAACAGTCAGTAGTCAGTATTACCAACAGGCAGTAGTCAGTATTACCAACAGGCAGTAGTCAGTATTACCAACAGTCAGTAGTCAGTATTACCAACAGTCAGTAGTCAGTATTACCAACAGGCAGTAGTCAGTATTACCAACAGTCAGTAGTCAGTACTATCAAGAGTCAGTAGTCAGTACTATCGACAGTCAGTAGTCAGTATTACCAACAGTCAGTAGTCAGTATTATCAACAGTCAGTAGTCAGTATTACCAACAGGCAGTAGTCAGTAATGCCAACAGTCAGTAGTCAGTATTACCAACAGGCAGTAGTAAGTACTACCAAAAGTCAGTAGTCAGTAGTCAGTATTACCAACAGTCAGTAGTCAGTATTACCAACAGTCAGTAGTAAGTATTAACAACAGTCAGTAGTCAGTATTACCAACAGTCAGTAGTCAGTACTATCAACAGTCAGTAGTCAGTATTACCAACAGTCAGTAGTCAGTACTATCAACAGTCAGTAGTCAGTACTATCAACAGTCAGTAGTCAGTATTACCAACAGGCAGTAGTCAGTATTACCAACAGTCAGTATTACCAACAGTCAGTAGTCAGTATTACCAACAGTCAGTAGTCAGTACTATCAACAGTCAGTAGTCAGTATTAGTAACAGTCAGTATTACCAACAGGCAGTAGTCAGTATTACCAACAGTCAGTATTACCAACAGTCAGTAGTCAGTATTACCAACAGTCAGTATTACCAACAGTCAGTAGTCAGTATTACCAACAGTCAGTAGTCAGTATTGCCAACAGTCAGTAGTCAGTATTACCAACAGGCAGTAGTCAGTATTACCAACAGTCAGTAGTCAGTATTACCAACAGGCAGTAGTCAGTACTACCAACAGTCAGTAGTCAGTATTAACAACAGTCAGTAGTCAGTATTACCAACAGTCAGTATTACCAACAGTCAGTAGTCAGTATTGCCAACAGTCAGTAGTCAGTATTACCAACAGTCAGTAGTCAGTATTACCAACAGGCAGTAGTCAGTACTACCAACAGTCAGTAGTCAGTACTACCAACAGTCAGTAGTCAGTATTACCAACAGGCAGTAGTCATATTACCAACAGTCAGTAGTCAGTATTACCAACAGTCAGTAGTCAGTACTATCAACAGTCAGTAGTCAGTATTACCAACAGGCAGTAGTCAGTATTACCAACAGTCAGTAGTCAGTATTACCAACAGGCAGTAGTCAGTATTACCAACAGTCAGTAGTCAGTTTTACCAACAGTCAGTAGTCAGTATTACCAACAGGCAGTAGTCAGTATTACCAACAGGCAGTAGTCAGTATTACCAACAGTCAGTAGTCAGTATTACCAATAGTCAGTAGTCAGTATTACCAACAGGCAGTAGTCAGTATTACCAACAGTCGGTAGTCAGTACTATCAACAGTCAGTAGTCAGTACTATCAACAGTCAGTAGTCAGTATTACCAACAGTCAGTAGTCAGTATTATCAACAGTCAGTAGTCAGTATTACCAACAGGCAGTAGTCAGTAATGCCAACAGTCAGTAGTCAGTATTACCAACAGGCAGTAGTAAGTACTACCAACAGTCAGTAGTCAGTAGTCAGTATTACCAACAGTCAGTAGTCAGTATTACCAACAGTCAGTAGTCAGTATTACCAACAGTCAGTAGTCAGTATTACCAAAAGTCAGTAGTCAGTATTACCAACAGTCAGTAGTCAGTACTATCAACAGTCAGTAGTCAGTATTACCAACAGTCAGTAGTCAGTACTATCAACAGTCAGTAGTCAGTACTATCAACAGTCAGTAGTCAGTATTACCAACAGGCAGTAGTCAGTATTACCAACAGTCAGTATTACCAACAGTCAGTAGTCAGTATTACCAACAGTCAGTAGTCAGTACTATCAACAGTCAGTAGTCAGTATTACCAACAGTCAGTAGTCAGTACTATCAACAGTCAGTAGTCAGTATTACCAACAGGCAGTAGTCAGTACTATCAACAGTCAGTAGTCAGTATTATCAACAGTCAGTAGTCAGTATTACCAACAGTCAGTATTACCAACAGTCAGTATTACCAACAGTCAGTAGTCAGTACTATCAACAGTCAGTAGTCAGTATTACCAACAGGCAGTATTCAGTACTACCAACAGTCAGTAGTCAGTACTACCAACAGTCAGTATTACCAACAGTCAGTAGTCAGTATTACCAAACAATCAGTATTGCCAACAGTCAGTAGTCAGTATTACCAACAGGCAGTAGTCAGTATTAGCAACAGTCAGTATTACCAACAGTCAGTAGTCAGTATTACCAACAGTCAGTATTACCAACAGGCAGTAGTCAGTATTACCAACAGGCAGTAATCAGTATTACCAACAGTCAGTATTACCAACAGGCAGTAGTCAGTATTACCAACAGTCAGTATTACCAACAGTCAGTAGTCAGTATTACCAACAGTCAGTATTACCAACAGTCAGTAGTCAGTATTGCCAACAGTCAGTAGTCAGTATTTCCAACAGGCAGTATTCAGTATTACCAACAGTCAGTAGTCAGTATTACCAACAGGCAGTAGTCAGTATTACCAACAGTCAGTAGTCAGTTTTACCAACAGTCAGTAGTCAGTATTACCAACAGGCAGTAGTCAGTATTACCAACAGGCAGTAGTCAGTATTACCAACAGTCAGTAGTCAGTATTACCAACAGTCAGTAGTCAGTATTACCAACAGGCAGTAGTCAGTATTACCAACAGTCGGTAGTCAGTACTATCAACAGTCAGTAGTCAGTACTATCAACAGTCAGTAGTCAGTATTACCAACAGTCAGTAGTCAGTATTATCAACAGTCAGTAGTCAGTATTACCAACAGGCAGTAGTCAGTAATGCCAACAGTCAGTAGTCAGTATTACCAACAGGCAGTAGTAAGTACTACCAACAGTCAGTAGTCAGTAGTCAGTATTACCAACAGTCAGTAGTCAGTATTACCAACAGTCAGTAGTCAGTACTACCAACAGTCAGTAGTCAGTATTACCAAAAGTCAGTAGTCAGTATTACCAACAGTCAGTAGTCAGTACTATCAACAGTCAGTAGTCAGTATTACCAACAGTCAGTAGTCAGTACTATCAACAGTCAGTAGTCAGTACTATCAACAGTCAGTAGTCAGTATTACCAACAGGCAGTAGTCAGTATTACCAACAGTCAGTATTACCAACAGTCAGTAGTCAGTATTACCAACAGTCAGTAGTCAGTACTATCAACAGTCAGTAGTCAGTATTACCAACAGTCAGTAGTCAGTACTATCAACAGTCAGTAGTCAGTATTACCAACAGGCAGTAGTCAGTACTATCAACAGTCAGTAGTCAGTATTACCAACAGT
The DNA here is from genome assembly GCF_965601325.2 of Salmo salar. Classification (NCBI taxonomy): domain Eukaryota; kingdom Metazoa; phylum Chordata; class Actinopteri; order Salmoniformes; family Salmonidae; genus Salmo; species Salmo salar. The sequence goes on from NC_138301.1 coordinate 59,479,530, forward strand.
CAGTAGTCAGTACTATCAACAGTCAGTAGTCAGTACTATCAACAGTCAGTAGTCAGTACTACCAACAGTCAGTAGTCAGTACTACCAACAGTCAGTATTATCAACAGTCAGTAGTCAGTATTACCAACAGTCAGTATTACCAACAGTCAGTATTACCAACAGTCAGTAGTCAGTACTATCAACAGTCAGTAGTCAGTATTACCAACAGGCAGTATTACCAACAGGCAGTACTCAGTATTACCAACAGGCAGTAATCAGTATTACCAACAGTCAGTATTACCAACAGGCAGTAGTCAGTATTACCAACAGTCAGTATTACCAACAGTCAGTAGTCAGTATTACCAACAGTCAGTATTACCAACAGTCAGTAGTCAGTATTACCAACAGTCAGTAGTCAGTATTGCCAACAGTCAGTAGTCAGTATTTCCAACAGGCAGTATTCAGTATTACCAACAGTCAGTAGTCAGTATTACCAACAGGCAGTAGTCAGTACTACCAACAGTCAGTAGTCAGTATTACCAACAGTCAGTAGTCAGTATTACCAACAGTCAGTATTACCAACAGTCAGTAGTCAGTATTGCCAACAGTCAGTAGTCAGTATTACCAACAGTCAGTAGTCAGTATTACCAACAGTCAGTAGTCAGTATTACCAACAGGCAGTAGTCAGTACTACCAACAGTCAGTAGTCAGTATTACCAACAGTCAGTATTACCAACAGTCAGTAGTCAGTATTGCCAACAGTCAGTAGTCAGTACTACCAACAGTCAGTAGTCAGTATTACCAACAGGCAGTAGTCAGTATTACCAACAGGCAGTAGTCAGTATTACCAACAGTCAGTAGTCAGTACTATCAACAGTCAGTAGTCAGTATTACCAACAGGCAGTAGTCAGTATTACCAACACTCATTAGTCAGTATTACCAACAGGCAGTAGTCAGTATTACCAACAGTCAGTAGTCAGTATTACCAACAGTCAGTAGTCAGTATTACCAACAGGCAGTAGTCAGTATTACCAACAGGCAGTAGTCAGTATTACCAACAGTCAGTAGTCAGTATTACCAACAGTCAGTAGTCAGTATTACCAACAGGCAGTAGTCAGTATTACCAACAGTCAGTAGTAAGTACTATCAACAGTCAGTAGTCAGTACTATCAACAGTCAGTAGTCAGTATTACCAACAGTCAGTAGTCAGTATTATCAACAGTCAGTAGTCAGTATTACCAACAGGCAGTAGTCAGTAATGCCAACAGTCAGTAGTCAGTATTACCAACAGGCAGTAGTAAGTACTATCAACAGTCAGTAGTCAGTATTACCAACAGTCAGTAGTCAGTACTATCAACAGTCAGTAGTCAGTACTATCAACAGTCAGTAGTCAGTATTACCAACAGGCAGTAGTCAGTATTACCAACAGTCAGTATTACCAACAGTCAGTAGTCAGTATTACCAACAGTCAGTAGTCAGTACTATCAACAGTCAGTAGTCAGTATTACCAACAGTCAGTAGTCAGTACTATCAACAGTCAGTAGTCAGTATTACCAACAGGCAGTAGTCAGTACTATCAACAGTCAGTAGTCAGTATTACCAACAGTCAGTAGTCAGTACTATCAACAGTCAGTAGTCAGTACTATCAACAGTCAGTAGTCAGTACTACCAACAGTCAGTAGTCAGTACTACCAACAGTCAGTATTATCAACAGTCAGTAGTCAGTATTACCAACAGTCAGTATTACCAACAGTCAGTATTACCAACAGTCAGTAGTCAGTACTATCAACAGTCAGTAGTCAGTATTACCAACAGGCAGTATTACCAACAGGCAGTACTCAGTATTACCAACAGGCAGTAATCAGTATTACCAACAGTCAGTATTACCAACAGGCAGTAGTCAGTATTACCAACAGTCAGTATTACCAACAGTCAGTAGTCAGTATTACCAACAGTCAGTATTACCAACAGTCAGTAGTCATTATTACCAACAGTCAGTAGTCAGTATTGCCAACAGTCAGTAGTCAGTATTTCCAACAGGCAGTATTCAGTATTACCAACAGTCAGTAGTCAGTATTACCAACAGGCAGTAGTCAGTACTACCAACAGTCAGTAGTCAGTATTACCAACAGTCAGTAGTCAGTATTACCAACAGTCAGTATTACCAACAGTCAGTAGTCAGTATTGCCAACAGTCAGTAGTCAGTATTACCAACAGTCAGTAGTCAGTATTACCAACAGTCAGTAGTCAGTATTACCAACAGGCAGTAGTCAGTACTACCAACAGTCAGTAGTCAGTATTACCAACAGTCAGTATTACCAACAGTCAGTAGTCAGTATTGCCAACAGTCAGTAGTCAGTACTACCAACAGTCAGTAGTCAGTATTACCAACAGGCAGTAGTCAGTATTACCAACAGGCAGTAGTCAGTATTACCAACAGTCAGTAGTCAGTACTATCAACAGTCAGTAGTCAGTATTACCAACAGGCAGTAGTCAGTATTACCAACACTCATTAGTCAGTATTACCAACAGGCAGTAGTCAGTATTACCAACAGTCAGTAGTCAGTATTACCAACAGTCAGTAGTCAGTATTACCAACAGGCAGTAGTCAGTATTACCAACAGGCAGTAGTCAGTATTACCAACAGTCAGTAGTCAGTATTACCAACAGTCAGTAGTCAGTATTACCAACAGGCAGTAGTCAGTATTACCAACAGTCAGTAGTAAGTACTATCAACAGTCAGTAGTCAGTACTATCAACAGTCAGTAGTCAGTATTACCAACAGTCAGTAGTCAGTATTATCAACAGTCAGTAGTCAGTATTACCAACAGGCAGTAGTCAGTAATGCCAACAGTCAGTAGTCAGTATTACCAACAGGCAGTAGTAAGTACTACCAACAGTCAGTAGTCAGTAGTCAGTATTACCAACAGTCAGTAGTCAGTATTACCAACCGTCAGTAGTCAGTATTACCAACAGTCAGTAGTCAGTATTGCCAACAGTCAGTAGTCAGTATTACCAACAGTCAGTAGTCAGTATTACCAACAGTCAGTAGTCAGTATTACCAACAGGCAGTAGTCAGTACTACCAACAGTCAGTAGTCAGTATTACCAACAGTCAGTATTACCAACAGTCAGTAATCAGTATTGCCAACAGTCAGTAGTCAGTACTACCAACAGTCAGTAGTCAGTATTACCAACAGGCAGTAATCAGTATTACCAACAGGCAGTAGTCAGTATTACCAACAGTCAGTAGTCAGTACTATCAACAGTCAGTAGTCAGTATTACCAACAGGCAGTAGTCAGTATTACCAACAGTCAGTAGTCAGTATTACCAACAGGCAGTAGTCAGTATTACCAACAGTCAGTAGTCAGTTTTACCAACAGTCAGTAGTCAGTACTATCAACAGTCAGTAGTCAGTATTACCAACAGGCAGTAGTCAGTACTATCAACAGTCAGTAGTCAGTATTACCAACAGTCAGTAGTCAGTACTATCAACAGTCAGTAGTCAGTACTATCAACAGTCAGTAGTCAGTACTACCAACAGTCAGTAGTCAGTACTACCAACAGTCAGTATTATCAACAGTCAGTAGTCAGTATTACCAACAGTCAGTATTACCAACAGTCAGTATTACCAACAGTCAGTAGTCAGTACTATCAACAGTCAGTAGTCAGTATTACCAACAGGCAGTATTACCAACAGGCAGTACTCAGTATTACCAACAGGCAGTAATCAGTATTACCAACAGTCAGTATTACCAACAGGCAGTAGTCAGTATTACCAACAGTCAGTATTACCAACAGTCAGTAGTCAGTATTACCAACAGTCAGTATTACCAACAGTCAGTAGTCAGTATTACCAACAGTCAGTAGTCAGTATTGCCAACAGTCAGTAGTCAGTATTTCCAACAGGCAGTATTCAGTATTACCAACAGTCAGTAGTCAGTATTACCAACAGGCAGTAGTCAGTACTACCAACAGTCAGTAGTCAGTATTACCAACAGTCAGTAGTCAGTATTACCAACAGTCAGTATTACCAACAGTCAGTAGTCAGTATTGCCAACAGTCAGTAGTCAGTATTACCAACAGTCAGTAGTCAGTATTACCAACAGTCAGTAGTCAGTATTACCAACAGGCAGTAGTCAGTACTACCAACAGTCAGTAGTCAGTATTACCAACAGTCAGTATTACCAACAGTCAGTAGTCAGTATTGCCAACAGTCAGTAGTCAGTACTACCAACAGTCAGTAGTCAGTATTACCAACAGGCAGTAGTCAGTATTACCAACAGGCAGTAGTCAGTATTACCAACAGTCAGTAGTCAGTATTACCAACAGGCAGTAGTCAGTATTACCAACACTCATTAGTCAGTATTACCAACAGGCAGTAGTCAGTATTACCAACAGTCAGTAGTCAGTATTACCAACAGTCAGTAGTCAGTATTACCAACAGGCAGTAGTCAGTATTACCAACAGGCAGTAGTCAGTATTACCAACAGTCAGTAGTCAGTATTACCAACAGTCAGTAGTCAGTATTACCAACAGGCAGTAGTCAGTATTACCAACAGTCAGTAGTAAGTACTATCAACAGTCAGTAGTCAGTACTATCAACAGTCAGTAGTCAGTATTACCAACAGTCAGTAGTCAGTATTATCAACAGTCAGTAGTCAGTATTACCAACAGGCAGTAGTCAGTAATGCCAACAGTCAGTAGTCAGTATTACCAACAGGCAGTAGTAAGTACTACCAACAGTCAGTAGTCAGTAGTCAGTATTACCAACAGTCAGTAGTCAGTATTACCAACTGTCAGTAGTCAGTATTACCAACAGTCAGTAGTCAGTATTGCCAACAGTCAGTAGTCAGTATTACCAACAGTCAGTAGTCAGTATTACCAACAGTCAGTAGTCAGTATTACCAACAGGCAGTAGTCAGTACTACCAACAGTCAGTAGTCAGTATTACCAACAGTCAGTATTACCAACAGTCAGTAATCAGTATTGCCAACAGTCAGTAGTCAGTACTACCAACAGTCAGTAGTCAGTATTACCAACAGGCAGTAATCAGTATTACCAACAGGCAGTAGTCAGTACTATCAAGAGTCAGTAGTCAGTACTATCGACAGTCAGTAGTCAGTATTACCAACAGTCAGTAGTCAGTACTATCAACAGTCAGTAGTCAGTACTATCAACAGTCAGTAGTCAGTATTACCAACAGGCAGTAGTCAGTATTACCAACAGTCAGTATTACCAACAGTCAGTAGTCAGTATTACCAACAGTCAGTAGTCAGTACTATCAACAGTCAGTAGTCAGTATTAGTAACAGTCAGTATTACCAACAGGCAGTAGTCAGTATTACCAACAGTCAGTATTACCAACAGTCAGTAGTCAGTATTACCAACAGTCAGTATTACCAACAGTCAGTAGTCAGTATTACCAACAGTCAGTAGTCAGTATTGCCAACAGTCAGTAGTCAGTATTACCAACAGGCAGTAGTCAGTATTACCAACAGTCAGTAGTCAGTATTACCAACAGGCAGTAGTCAGTACTACCAACAGTCAGTAGTCAGTATTAACAACAGTCAGTAGTCAGTATTACCAACAGTCAGTATTACCAACAGTCAGTAGTCAGTATTGCCAACAGTCAGTAGTCAGTATTACCAACAGTCAGTAGTCAGTATTACCAACAGGCAGTAGTCAGTACTACCAACAGTCAGTAGTCAGTACTACCAACAGTCAGTAGTCAGTATTACCAACAGGCAGTAGTCATATTACCAACAGTCAGTAGTCAGTATTACCAACAGTCAGTAGTCAGTACTATCAACAGTCAGTAGTCAGTATTACCAACAGGCAGTAGTCAGTATTACCAACAGTCAGTAGTCAGTATTACCAACAGGCAGTAGTCAGTATTACCAACAGTCAGTAGTCAGTTTTACCAACAGTCAGTAGTCAGTATTACCAACAGGCAGTAGTCAGTATTACCAACAGGCAGTAGTCAGTATTACCAACAGTCAGTAGTCAGTATTACCAACAGTCAGTAGTCAGTATTACCAACAGGCAGTAGTCAGTATTACCAACAGTCGGTAGTCAGTACTATCAACAGTCAGTAGTCAGTACTATCAACAGTCAGTAGTCAGTATTACCAACAGTCAGTAGTCAGTATTATCAACAGTCAGTAGTCAGTATTACCAACAGGCAGTAGTCAGTAATGCCAACAGTCAGTAGTCAGTATTACCAACAGGCAGTAGTAAGTACTACCAACAGTCAGTAGTCAGTAGTCAGTATTACCAACAGTCAGTAGTCAGTATTACCAACAGTCAGTAGTCAGTATTACCAACAGTCAGTAGTCAGTATTACCAAAAGTCAGTAGTCAGTATTACCAACAGTCAGTAGTCAGTACTATCAACAGTCAGTAGTCAGTATTACCAACTGTCAGTAGTCAGTACTATCAACAGTCAGTAGTCAGTACTATCAACAGTCAGTAGTCAGTATTACCAACAGGCAGTAGTCAGTATTACCAACAGTCAGTATTACCAACAGTCAGTAGTCAGTATTACCAACAGTCAGTAGTCAGTACTATCAACAGTCAGTAGTCAGTATTACCAACAGTCAGTAGTCAGTACTATCAACAGTCAGTAGTCAGTATTACCAACAGGCAGTAGTCAGTACTATCAACAGTCAGTAGTCAGTATTACCAACAGTCAGTAGTCAGTATTATCAACAGTCAGTAGTCAGTACTATCAACAGTCAGTAGTCAGTACTACCAACAGTCAGTAGTCAGTACTACCAACAGTCAGTATTATCAACAGTCAGTAGTCAGTATTACCAACAGTCAGTATTACCAACAGTCAGTATTACCAACAGTCAGTAGTCAGTACTATCAACAGTCAGTAGTCAGTATTACCAACAGGCAGTATTCAGTACTACCAACAGTCAGTAGTCAGTACTACCAACAGTCAGTATTACCAACAGTCAGTAGTCAGTATTACCAAACAATCAGTATTGCCAACAGTCAGTAGTCAGTATTACCAACAGGCAGTAGTCAGTATTAGCAACAGTCAGTATTACCAACAGTCAGTAGTCAGTATTACCAACAGTCAGTATTACCAACAGGCAGTAGTCAGTATTACCAACAGGCAGTAATCAGTATTACCAACAGTCAGTATTACCAACAGGCAGTAGTCAGTATTACCAACAGTCAGTATTACCAACAGTCAGTAGTCAGTATTACCAACAGTCAGTATTACCAACAGTCAGTAGTCAGTATTGCCAACAGTCAGTAGTCAGTATTTCCAACAGGCAGTATTCAGTATTACCAACAGTCAGTAGTCAGTATTACCAACAGGCAGTAGTCAGTATTACCAACAGTCAGTAGTCAGTTTTACCAACAGTCAGTAGTCAGTATTACCAACAGGCAGTAGTCAGTATTACCAACAGGCAGTAGTCAGTATTACCAACAGTCGGTAGTCAGTACTATCAACAGTCAGTAGTCAGTACTATCAACAGTCAGTAGTCAGTATTACCAACAGTCAGTAGTCAGTATTATCAACAGTCAGTAGTCAGTATTACCAACAGGCAGTAGTCAGTAATGCCAACAGTCAGTAGTCAGTATTACCAACAGGCAGTAGTAAGTACTACCAACAGTCAGTAGTCAGTAGTCAGTATTACCAACAGTCAGTAGTCAGTATTACCAACAGTCAGTAGTCAGTACTACCAACAGTCAGTAGTCAGTATTACCAAAAGTCAGTAGTCAGTATTACCAACAGTCAGTAGTCAGTACTATCAACAGTCAGTAGTCAGTATTACCAACAGTCAGTAGTCAGTACTATCAACAGTCAGTAGTCAGTACTATCAACAGTCAGTAGTCAGTATTACCAACAGGCAGTAGTCAGTATTACCAACAGTCAGTATTACCAACAGTCAGTAGTCAGTATTACCAACAGTCAGTAGTCAGTACTATCAACAGTCAGTAGTCAGTATTACCAACAGTCAGTAGTCAGTACTATCAACAGTCAGTAGTCAGTATTACCAACAGGCAGTAGTCAGTACTATCAACAGTCAGTAGTCAGTATTACCAACAGTCAGTAGTCAGTACTATCAACAGTCAGTAGTCAGTACTATCAACAGTCAGTAGTCAGTACTACCAACAGTCAGTAGTCAGTACTACCAACAGTCAGTATTATCAACAGTCAGTAGTCAGTATTACCAACAGTCAGTATTACCAACAGTCAGTATTACCAACAGTCAGTAGTCAGTACTATCAACAGTCAGTAGTCAGTATTACCAACAGGCAGTATTCAGTACTACCAACAGTCAGTAGTCAGTACTACCAACAGTCAGTATTACCAACAGTCAGTAGTCAGTATTACCAACAATCAGTATTGCCAACAGTCAGTAGTCAGTATTACCAACAGGCAGTAGTCAGTATTACCAACAGTCAGTATTACCAACAGTCAGTAGTCAGTATTACCAACAGTCAGTATTACCAACAGGCAGTAGTCAGTATTACCAACAGGCAGTAATCAGTATTACCAAAAGGCAGTATTACCAACAGGCAGTAGTCAGTATTACCAACAGTCAGTATTACCAACAGTCAGTAGTCAGTATTACCAACAGTCAGTATTACCAACAGTCAGTAGTCAGTATTGCCAACAGTCAGTAGTCAGTATTTCCAACAGGCAGTATTCAGTATTACCAACAGTCAGTAGTCAGTATTACCAACAGGCAGTAGTCAGTACTACCAACAGTCAGTAGTCAGTATTACCAACAGTCAGTAGTCAGTATTGCCAACAGTCAGTAGTCAGTATTACCAACAGGCAGTAGTCAGTATTACCAACAGTCAGTAGTCAGTATTACCAACAGGCAGTAGTCAGTACTACCAACAGTCAGTAGTCAGTATTAACAACAGTCAGTAGTCAGTATTACCAACAGTCAGTATTACCAACAGTCAGTAGTCAGTATTGCCAACAGTCAGTAGTCAGTATTACCAACAGTCAGTAGTCAGTATTACCAACAGTCAGTAGTCAGTATTACCAACAGGCAGTAGTCAGTACTACCAACAGTCAGTAGTCATTATTACCAACAGTCAGTATTACCAACAGTCAGTAATCAGTATTGCCAACAGTCAGTAGTCAGTACTACCAACAGTCAGTAGTCAGTATTACCAACAGGCAGTAGTCATATTACCAACAGTCAGTAGTCAGTACTATCAACAGTCAGTAGTCAGTATTACCAACAGGCAGTAGTCAGTATTACCAACAGTCAGTAGTCAGTATTACCAACAGTCAGTAATCAGTATTACCAACAGTCAGTAGTCAGTTTTACCAACAGTCAGTAGTCAGTATTACCAACAGGCAGTAGTCAGTATTACCAACAGGCAGTAGTCAGTATTACCAACAGTCAGTAGTCAGTATTACCAACAGTCAGTAGTCAGTATTACCAACAGGCAGTAGTCAGTATTACCAACAGTCAGTAGTCAGTACTATCAACAGTCAGTAGTCAGTACTATCAACAGTCAGTAGTCAGTATTACCAACAGTCAGTAGTCAGTATTATCAACAGTCAGTAGTCAGTATTACCAACAGGCAGTAGTCAGTAATGCCAACAGTCAGTAGTCAGTATTACCAACAGGCAGTAGTAAGTACTACCAACAGTCAGTAGTCAGTAGTCAGTATTACCAACAGTCAGTAGTCAGTATTACCAACAGTCAGTAGTCAGTATTACCAACAGTCAGTAGTCAGTATTACCAAAAGTCAGTAGTCAGTATTACCAACAGTCAGTAGTCAGTACTATCAACAGTCAGTAGTCAGTATTACCAACAGTCAGTAGTCAGTACTATCAACAGTCAGTAGTCAGTACTATCAACAGTCAGTAGTCAGTATTACCAACAGGCAGTAGTCAGTATTACCAACAGTCAGTATTACCAACAGTCAGTAGTCAGTATTACCAACAGTCAGTAGTCAGTACTATCAACAGTCAGTAGTCAGTATTACCAACAGTCAGTAGTCAGTACTATCAACAGTCAGTAGTCAGTATTACCAACAGGCAGTAGTCAGTACTATCAACAGTCAGTAGTCAGTATTACCAACAGTCAGTAGTCAGTACTATCAACAGTCAGTAGTCAGTACTATCAACAGTCAGTAGTCAGTACTACCAAGAGTCAGTAGTCAGTACTACCAACAGTCAGTATTACCAACAGTCAGTAGTCAGTATTACCAACAATCAGTATTGCCAACAGGCAGTAGTCAGTATTATCAACAGTCAGTAGTCAGTATTACCAACAGTCAGTATTACCAACAGTCAGTATTACCAACAGTCAGTAGTCAGTACTATCAACAGTCAGTAGTCAGTATTACCAACAGGCAGTATTCAGTACTACCAACAGTCAGTAGTCAGTACTACCAACAGTCAGTATTACCAACAGTCAGTAGTCAGTATTACCAACAATCAGTATTGCCAACAGTCAGTAGTCAGTATTACCAACAGGCAGTAGTCAGTATTACCAACAGTCAGTATTACCAACAGTCAGTAGTCAGTATTACCAACAGTCAGTATTACCAACAGGCAGTAGTCAGTATTACCAACAGGCAGTAATCAGTATTACCAACAGTCAGTATTACCAACAGTCAGTAGTCAGTATTACCAACAGTCAGTAGTCAGTACTATCAACAGTCAGTAGTCAGTACTATCAACAGTCAGTAGTCAGTACTACCAAGAGTCAGTAGTCAGTACTACCAACAGTCAGTATTACCAACAGTCAGTAGTCAGTATTACCAACAATCAGTATTGCCAACAGGCAGTAGTCAGTATTATCAACAGTCAGTAGTCAGTATTACCAACAGTCAGTATTACCAACAGTCAGTATTACCAACAGTCAGTAGTCAGTACTATCAACAGTCAGTAGTCAGTATTACCAACAGGCAGTATTCAGTACTACCAACAGTCAGTAGTCAGTACTACCAACAGTCAGTATTACCAACAGTCAGTAGTCAGTATTATCAACAATCAGTATTGCCAACAGTCAGTAGTCAGTATTACCAACAGGCAGTAGTCAGTATTACCAACAGTCAGTATTACCAACAGTCAGTAGTCAGTATTACCAACAGTCAGTATTACCAACAGGCAGTAGTCAGTATTACCAACAGGCAGTAATCAGTATTACCAACAGTCAGTATTACCAACAGGCAGTAGTCAGTATTACCAACAGTCAGTATTACCAACAGTCAGTAGTCAGTATTACCAACAGTCAGTATTACCAACAGTCAGTAGTCAGTATTGCCAACAGTCAGTAGTCAGTATTACCAACAGGCAGTAGTCAGTATTACCAACAGTCAGTAGTCAGTATTACCAACAGGCAGTAGTCAGTACTACCAACAGTCAGTAGTCAGTATTAACAACAGTCAGTAGTCAGTATTACCAACAGTCAGTATTACCAACAGTCAGTAGTCAGTATTGCCAACAGTCAGTAGTCAGTATTACCAACAGTCAGTAGTCAGTATTACCAACAGTCAGTAGTCAGTATTACCAACAGGCAGTAGTCAGTACTACCAACAGTCAGTAGTCAGTATTACCAACAGTCAGTATTACCAACAGTCAGTAGTCAGTATTGCCAACAGTCAGTAGTCAGTATTACCAACAGTCAGTAGTCAGTATTACCAACAGTCAGTAGTCAGTATTACCAACAGTCAGTAGTCAGTACTATCAACAGTCAGTAGTCAGTATTACCAACAGGCAGTAGTCAGTATTACCAACAGTCAGTAGTCAGTATTACCAACAGTCAGTAATCAGTATTACCAACAGTCAGTAGTCAGTTTTACCAACAGTCAGTAGTCAGTATTACCAACAGGCAGTAGTCAGTATTACCAACAGGCAGTAGTCAGTATTACCAACAGTCAGTAGTCAGTATTACCAACAGTCAGTAGTCAGTATTACCAACAGGCAGTAGTCAGTATTACCAACAGTCAGTAGTCAGTACTATCAACAGTCAGTAGTCAGTACTATCAACAGTCAGTAGTCAGTATTACCAACAGTCAGTAGTCAGTATTATCAACAGTCAGTAGTCAGTATTACCAACAGGCAGTAGTCAGTAATGCCAACAGTCAGTAGTCAGTATTACCAACAGGCAGTAGTAAGTACTACCAACAGTCAGTAGTCAGTAGTCAGTATTACCAACAGTCAGTAGTCAGTATTACCAACAGTCAGTAGTCAGTATTACCAACAGTCAGTAGTCAGTATTACCAAAAGTCAGTAGTCAGTATTACCAACAGTCAGTAGTCAGTACTATCAACAGTCAGTAGTCAGTATTACCAACAGTCAGTAGTCAGTACTATCAACAGTCAGTAGTCAGTACTATCAACAGTCAGTAGTCAGTATTACCAACAGGCAGTAGTCAGTATTACCAACAGTCAGTATTACCAACAGTCAGTAGTCAGTATTACCAACAGTCAGTAGTCAGTACTATCAACAGTCAGTAGTCAGTATTACCAACAGTCAGTAGTCAGTACTATCAACAGTCAGTAGTCAGTATTACCAACAGGCAGTAGTCAGTACTATCAACAGTCAGTAGTCAGTATTACCAACAGTCAGTAGTCAGTACTATCAACAGTCAGTAGTCAGTACTATCAACAGTCAGTAGTCAGTACTACCAAGAGTCAGTAGTCAGTACTACCAACAGTCAGTATTACCAACAGTCAGTAGTCAGTATTACCAACAATCAGTATTGCCAACAGGCAGTAGTCAGTATTATCAACAGTCAGTAGTCAGTATTACCAACAGTCAGTATTACCAACAGTCAGTATTACCAACAGTCAGTAGTCAGTACTATCAACAGTCAGTAGTCAGTATTACCAACAGGCAGTATTCAGTACTACCAACAGTCAGTAGTCAGTACTACCAACAGTCAGTATTACCAACAGTCAGTAGTCAGTATTACCAACAATCAGTATTGCCAACAGTCAGTAGTCAGTATTACCAACAGGCAGTAGTCAGTATTACCAACAGTCAGTATTACCAACAGTCAGTAGTCAGTATTACCAACAGTCAGTATTACCAACAGGCAGTAGTCAGTATTACCAACAGGCAGTAATCAGTATTACCAACAGTCAGTATTACCAACAGGCAGTAGTCAGTATTACCAACAGTCAGTATTACCAACAGTCAGTAGTCAGTATTACCAACAGTCAGTATTACCAACAGTCAGTAGTCAGTATTGCCAACAGTCAGTAGTCAGTATTTCCAACAGGCAGTATTCAGTATTACCAACAGTCAGTAGTCAGTATTACCAACAGGGAGTAGTCAGTACTACCAACAGTCAGTAGTCAGTATTATCAACAGTCAGTAGTCAGTATTACCAACAGTCAGTATTACCAACAGTCAGTAGTCAGTATTACCAACAGTCAGTAGTCAGTATTACCAACAGGCAGTAGTCAGTATTACCAACAGTCAGTAGTCAGTACTATCAACAGTCAGTAGTCAGTACTATCAACAGTCAGTAGTCAGTATTACCAACAGTCAGTAGTCAGTATTATCAACAGTCAGTAGTAAGTATTACCAACAGGCAGTAGTCAGTAATGCCAAAAGTCAGTAGTCAGTATTACCAACAGGCAGTAGTAAGTACTACCAACAGTCAGTAGTCAGTAGTCAGTATTACCAACAGTCAGTAGTCAGTATTACCAACAGTCAGTAGTCAGTATTACCAACAGTCAGTAGTCAGTATTACCAACAGTCAGTAGTCAGTACTATCAACAGTCAGTAGTCAGTATTACCAACAGTCAGTAGTCAGTACTATCAACAGTCAGTAGTCAGTACTATCAACAGTCAGTAGTCAGTATTACCAACAGGCAGTAGTCAGTATTACCAACAGTCAGTATTACCAACAGTCAGTAGTCAGTATTACCAACAGTCAGTAGTCAGTACTATCAACAGTCAGTAGTCAGTATTACCAACAGTCAGTAGTCAGTACTATCAACAGTCAGTAGTCAGTATTACCAACAGGCAGTAGTCAGTACTATCAACAGTCAGTAGTCAGTATTACCAACAGTCAGTAGTCAGTACTATCAACATTCAGTAGTCAGTACTATCAACAGTCACTAGTCAGTACTACCAACAGTCAGTAGTCAGTACTACCAACAGTCAGTATTACCAACAGTCAGTAGTCAGTATTACCAACAATCAGTATTGCCAACAGTCAGTAGTCAGTATTACCAACAGGCAGTAGTCAGTATTATCAACAGTCAGTAGTCAGTACTATCAACAGTCAGTAGTCAGTATTACCAACAGTCAGTAGTCAGTACTATCAACAGTCAGTAGTCAGTTTTACCAACAGTCAGTAGTCAGTATTACCAACAGGCAGTAGTCAGTATTACCAACAGGCAGTAGTCAGTATTACCAACAGTCAGTAGTCAGTATTACCAACAGGCAGTAGTCAGTATTATCAACAGTCAGTAGTCAGTATTATCAACAGTCAGTAGTCAGTATTACCAACAGGCAGTATTTCCAAACGTCAGTAGTCAGTACTATCAACAGTCAGTAGTCAGTATTACCAACAGGCAGTATTCAGTACTACCAACAGTCAGTAGTCAGTACTACCAACAGTCAGTATTACCAACAGTCAGTAGTCAGTATTACCAACAATCAGTATTGCCAACAGTCAGTAGTCAGTATTACCAACAGGCAGTAGTCAGTATTACCAACAGTCAGTATTACCAACAGTCAGTAGTCAGTATTACCAACAGTCAGTATTACCAACAGGCAGTACTCAGTATTACCAACAGGCAGTAATCAGTATTACCAACAGTCAGTATTACCAACAGGCAGTAGTCAGTATTACCAACAGTCAGTATTACCAACAGTCAGTAGTCAGTATTACCAACAGTCAGTATTACCAACAGTCAGTAGTCAGTATTACCAACAGTCAGTAGTCAGTATTGCCAACAGTCAGTAGTCAGTATTTCCAACAGGCAGTATTCAGTATTACCAACAGTCAGTAGTCAGTATTACCAACAGGCAGTAGTCAGTACTACCAACAGTCAGTAGTCAGTATTACCAACAGTCAGTAGTCAGTATTACCAACAGTCAGTAGTCAGTATTGCCAACAGTCAGTAGTCAGTATTACCAACAGTCAGTAGTCAGTATTACCAACAGTCAGTAGTCAGTATTACCAACAGGCAGTAGTCAGTACTACCAACAGTCAGTAGTCAGTATTACCAACAGTCAGTATTACCAACAGTCAGTAGTCAGTATTGCCAACAGTCAGTAGTCAGTACTACCAACAGTCAGTAGTCAGTATTACCAACAGGCAGTAGTCAGTATTACCAACAGGCAGTAGTCAGTATTACCAACAGTCAGTAGTCAGTACTATCAACAGTCAGTAGTCAGTATTACCAACAGGCAGTAGTCAGTATTATCAACACTCAGTAGTCAGTATTACCAACAGGCAGTACTCAGTATTACCAACAGTCAGTAGTCAGTATTACCAACAGGCAGTAGTCAGTATTACCAACAGGCAGTAGTCAGTATTACCAACAGTCAGTAGTCAGTATTACCAACAGTCAGTAGTCAGTATTACCAACAGGCAGTAGTCAGTATTACCAACAGTCAGTAGTCAGTACTATCAACAGTCAGTAGTCAGTACTATCAACAGTCAGTAGTCAGTATTACCAACAGTCAGTAGTCAGTATTATCAACAGTCAGTAGTCAGTATTACCAACAGGCAGTAGTCAGTAATTCCAACAGTCAGTAGTCAGTATTACCAACAGGCAGTAGTAAGTACTACCAACAGTCAGTAGTCAGTAGTCAGTATTACCAACAGTCATTAGTCAGTATTACCAACAGTCAGTAGTCAGTATTACCAACAGTCAGTAGTCAGTATTGCCAACAGTCAGTAGTCAGTATTACCAACAGGCAGTAGTCAGTACTACCAACAGTCAGTAGTCAGTATTACCAACAGTCAGTATTACCAACAGTCAGTAATCAGTATTGCCAACAGTCAGTAGTCAGTACTACCAACAGTCAGTCGTCAGTATTACCAACAGGCAGTAGTCAGTATTACCAACAGGCAGTAGTCAGTATTACCAACAGGCAGTAGTCAGTACTACCAACAGTCAGTAGTCAGTATTACCAACAGTCAGTATTACCAACAGTCAGTAATCAGTATTGCCAACAGTCAGTAGTCAGTACTACCAACAGTCAGTCGTCAGTATTACCAACAGGCAGTAGTCAGTATTACCAACAGGCAGTAGTCAGTATTACCAACAGTCAGTAGTCAGTACTATAAACAGTCAGTAGTCAGTATTACCAACAGGCAGTAGTCAGTATTACCAACAGTCAGTAGTCAGTATTACCAACAGGCAGTAGTCAGTATTACCAACAGTCAGTAGTCAGTTTTACCAACAGTCAGTAGTCAGTATTACCAACAGGCAGTAGTCAGTATTACCAACAGGCAGTAGTCAGTATTACCAACAGTCAGTAGTCAGTATTACCAACAGTCAGTAGTCAGTATTACCAACAGGCAGTAGTCAGTATTACCAACAGTCAGTAGTCAGTACTATCAAGAGTCAGTAGTCAGTACTATCGACAGTCAGTAGTCAGTATTACCAACAGTCAGTAGTCAGTATTATCAACAGTCAGTAGTCAGTATTACCAACAGGCAGTAGTCAGTAATGCCAACAGTCAGTAGTCAGTATTACCAACAGGCAGTAGTAAGTACTACCAACAGTCAGTAGTCAGTAGTCAGTATTACCAACAGTCAGTAGTCAGTATTACCAACAGTCAGTAGTAAGTATTACCAACAGTCAGTAGTCAGTATTACCAACAGTCAGTAGTCAGTAATATCAACAGTCAGTAGTCAGTATTACCAACAGTCAGTAGTCAGTACTATCAACAGTCAGTAGTCAGTACTATCAACAGTCAGTAGTCAGTATTACCAACAGGCAGTAGTCAGTATTACCAACAGTCAGTATTACCAACAGTCAGTAGTCAGTATTACCAACAGTCAGTAGTCAGTACTATCAACAGTCAGTAGTCAGTATTAGTAACAGTCAGTATTACCAACAGGCAGTAGTCAGTATTACCAACAGTCAGTATTACCAACAGTCAGTAGTCAGTATTACCAACAGTCAGTATTACCAACAGGCAGTAGTCAGTATTACCAACATGCAGTAATCAGTATTACCAACAGTCAGTATTACCAACAGGCAGTAGTCAGTATTACCAACAGTCAGTATTACCAACAGTCAGTAGTCAGTATTACCAACAGTCAGTATTACCAACAGTCAGTAGTCAGTATTACCAACAGTCAGTAGTCAGTATTGCCAACAGTCAGTAGTCAGTATTACCAACAGGCAGTAGTCAGTATTACCAACAGTCAGTAGTCAGTATTACCAACAGGCAGTAGTCAGTACTACCAACAGTCAGTAGTCAGTATTAACAACAGTCAGTAGTCAGTATTACCAACAGTCAGTATTACCAACAGTCAGTATTACCAACAGTCAGTAGTCAGTATTACCAACAGTCAGTAGTCAGTACTATCAACAGTCAGTAGTCAGTATTACCAACAGGCAGTAGTAAGTACTACCAACAGTCAGTAGTCAGTAGTCAGTATTACCAACAGTCATTAGTCAGTATTACCAACAGTCAGTAGTCAGTATTACCAACAGTCAGTAGTCAGTATTGCCAACAGTCAGTAGTCAGTATTACCAACAGTCAGTAGTCAGTATTACCAACAGTCAGTAGTCAGTATTACCAACAGGCAGTAGTCAGTACTACCAACAGTCAGTAGTCAGTATTACCAACAGTCAGTATTACCAACAGTCAGTAATCAGTATTGCCAACAGTCAGTAGTCAGTACTACCAACAGTCAGTCGTCAGTATTACCAACAGGCAGTAGTCAGTATTACCAACAGGCAGTAGTCAGTATTACCAACAGTCAGTAGTCAGTACTATAAACAGTCAGTAGTCAGTATTACCAACAGGCAGTAGTAAGTATTACCAACAGTCAGTAGTCAGTATTACCAACAGGCAGTAGTCAGTATTACCAACAGTCAGTAGTCAGTTTTACCAACAGTCAGTAGTCAGTATTACCAACAGGCAGTAGTCAGTATTACCAACAGGCAGTAGTCAGTATTACCAACAGTCAGTAGTCAGTATTACCAACAGTCAGTAGTCAGTATTACCAACAGGCAGTAGTCAGTATTACCAACAGTCAGTAGTCAGTACTATCAAGAGTCAGTAGTCAGTACTATCGACAGTCAGTAGTCAGTATTACCAACAGTCAGTAGTCAGTATTATCAACAGTCAGTAGTCAGTATTACCAACAGGCAGTAGTCAGTAATGCCAACAGTCAGTAGTCAGTATTACCAACAGGCAGTAGTAAGTACTACCAACAGTCAGTAGTCAGTAGTCAGTATTACCAACAGTCAGTAGTCAGTATTACCAACAGTCAGTAGTAAGTACTATCAACAGTCAGTAGTCAGTATTACCAACAGTCAGTAGTCAGTACTATCAACAGTCAGTAGTCAGTTTTACCAACAGTCAGTAGTCAGTATTACCAACAGGCAGTAGTCAGTATTACCAACAGGCAGTAGTCAGTATTACCAACAGTCAGTAGTCAGTATTACCAACAGGCAGTAGTCAGTATTATCAACAGTCAGTAGTCAGTATTATCAACAGTCAGTAGTCAGTATTACCAACAGGCAGTATTTCCAAACGTCAGTAGTCAGTACTATCAACAGTCAGTAGTCAGTATTACCAACAGGCAGTATTCAGTACTACCAACAGTCAGTAGTCAGTACTACCAACAGTCAGTATTACCAACAGTCAGTAGTCAGTATTACCAACAATCAGTATTGCCAACAGTCAGTAGTCAGTATTACCAACAGGCAGTAGTCAGTATTACCAACAGTCAGTATTACCAACAGTCAGTAGTCAGTATTACCAACTGTCAGTATTACCAACAGGCAGTACTCAGTATTACCAACAGGCAGTAATCAGTATTACCAACAGTCAGTATTACCAACAGGCAGTAGTCAGTATTACCAACAGTCAGTATTACCAACAGTCAGTAGTCAGTATTACCAACAGTCAGTATTACCAACAGTCAGTAGTCAGTATTACCAACAGTCAGTAGTCAGTATTGCCAACAGTCAGTAGTCAGTATTTCCAACAGGCAGTATTCAGTATTACCAACAGTCAGTAGTCAGTATTACCAACAGGCAGTAGTCAGTACTACCAACAGTCAGTAGTCAGTATTACCAACAGTCAGTAGTCAGTATTACCAACAGTCAGTAGTCAGTATTGCCAACAGTCAGTAGTCAGTATTACCAACAGTCAGTAGTCAGTATTACCAACAGTCAGTAGTCAGTATTACCAACAGGCAGTAGTCAGTACTACCAACAGTCAGTAGTCAGTATTACCAACAGTCAGTATTACCAACAGTCAGTAGTCAGTATTGCCAACAGTCAGTAGTCAGTACTACCAACAGTCAGTAGTCAGTATTACCAACAGGCAGTAGTCAGTATTACCAACAGGCAGTAGTCAGTATTACCAACAGTCAGTAGTCAGTACTATCAACAGTCAGTAGTCAGTATTACCAACAGGCAGTAGTCAGTATTATCAACACTCAGTAGTCAGTATTACCAACAGGCAGTACTCAGTATTACCAACAGTCAGTAGTCAGTATTACCAACAGGCAGTAGTCAGTATTACCAACAGGCAGTAGTCAGTATTACCAACAGTCAGTAGTCAGTATTACCAACAGTCAGTAGTCAGTATTACCAACAGGCAGTAGTCAGTATTACCAACAGTCAGTAGTCAGTACTATCAACAGTCAGTAGTCAGTACTATCAACAGTCAGTAGTCAGTATTACCAACAGTCAGTAGTCAGTATTATCAACAGTCAGTAGTCAGTATTACCAACAGGCAGTAGTCAGTAATTCCAACAGTCAGTAGTCAGTATTACCAACAGGCAGTAGTAAGTACTACCAACAGTCAGTAGTCAGTAGTCAGTATTACCAACAGTCATTAGTCAGTATTACCAACAGTCAGTAGTCAGTATTACCAACAGTCAGTAGTCAGTATTGCCAACAGTCAGTAGTCAGTATTACCAACAGGCAGTAGTCAGTACTACCAACAGTCAGTAGTCAGTATTACCAACAGTCAGTATTACCAACAGTCAGTAATCAGTATTGCCAACAGTCAGTAGTCAGTACTACCAACAGTCAGTCGTCAGTATTACCAACAGGCAGTAGTCAGTATTACCAACAGGCAGTAGTCAGTATTACCAACAGGCAGTAGTCAGTACTACCAACAGTCAGTAGTCAGTATTACCAACAGTCAGTATTACCAACAGTCAGTAATCAGTATTGCCAACAGTCAGTAGTCAGTACTACCAACAGTCAGTAGTCAGTATTACCAACAGGCAGTAGTCAGTATTACCAACAGGCAGTAGTCAGTATTACCAACAGTCAGTAGTCAGTACTATAAACAGTCAGTAGTCAGTATTACCAACAGGCAGTAGTCAGTATTACCAACAGTCAGTAGTCAGTATTACCAACAGGCAGTAGTCAGTATTACCAACAGTCAGTAGTCAGTTTTACCAACAGTCAGTAGTCAGTATTACCAACAGGCAGTAGTCAGTATTACCAACAGGCAGTAGTCAGTATTACCAACAGTCAGTAGTCAGTATTACCAACAGTCAGTAGTCAGTATTACCAACAGGCAGTAGTCAGTATTACCAACAGTCAGTAGTCAGTACTATCAAGAGTCAGTAGTCAGTACTATCGACAGTCAGTAGTCAGTATTACCAACAGTCAGTAGTCAGTATTATCAACAGTCAGTAGTCAGTATTACCAACAGGCAGTAGTCAGTAATGCCAACAGTCAGTAGTCAGTATTACCAACAGGCAGTAGTAAGTACTACCAACAGTCAGTAGTCAGGCGTCAGTATTACCAACAGTCAGTAGTCAGTATTACCAACAGTCAGTAGTAAGTATTACCAACAGTCAGTAGTCAGTATTACCAACAGTCAGTAGTCAGTAATATCAACAGTCAGTAGTCAGTATTACCAACAGTCAGTAGTCAGTACTATCAACAGTCAGTAGTCAGTACTATCAACAGTCAGTAGTCAGTATTACCAACAGGCAGTAGTCAGTATTACCAACAGTCAGTATTACCAACAGTCAGTAGTCAGTATTACCAACAGTCAGTAGTCAGTACTATCAACAGTCAGTAGTCAGTATTAGTAACAGTCAGTATTACCAACAGGCAGTAGTCAGTATTACCAACAGTCAGTATTACCAACAGTCAGTAGTCAGTATTACCAACAGTCAGTATTACCAACAGGCAGTAGTCAGTATTACCAACATGCAGTAATCAGTATTACCAACAGTCAGTATTACCAACAGGCAGTAGTCAGTATTACCAACAGTCAGTATTACCAACAGTCAGTAGTCAGTATTACCAACAGTCAGTATTACCAACAGTCAGTAGTCAGTATTACCAACAGTCAGTAGTCAGTATTGCCAACAGTCAGTAGTCAGTATTACCAACAGGCAGTAGTCAGTATTACCAACAGTCAGTAGTCAGTATTACCAACAGGCAGTAGTCAGTACTACCAACAGACAGTAGTCAGTATTAACAACAGTCAGTAGTCAGTATTACCAACAGTCAGTATTACCAACAGTCAGTATTACCAACAGTCAGTAGTCAGTATTACCAACAGTCAGTAGTCAGTACTATCAACAGTCAGTAGTCAGTATTACCAACAGGCAGTAGTAAGTACTACCAACAGTCAGTAGTCAGTAGTCAGTATTACCAACAGTCATTAGTCAGTATTACCAACAGTCAGTAGTCAGTATTACCAACAGTCAGTAGTCAGTATTGCCAACAGTCAGTAGTCAGTATTACCAACAGTCAGTAGTCAGTATTACCAACAGTCAGTAGTCAGTATTACCAACAGGCAGTAGTCAGTACTACCAACAGTCAGTAGTCAGTATTACCAACAGTCAGTATTACCAACAGTCAGTAATCAGTATTGCCAACAGTCAGTAGTCAGTACTACCAACAGTCAGTCGTCAGTATTACCAACAGGCAGTAGTCAGTATTACCAACAGGCAGTAGTCAGTATTACCAACAGTCAGTAGTCAGTACTATAAACAGTCAGTAGTCAGTATTACCAACAGGCAGTAGTAAGTATTACCAACAGTCAGTAGTCAGTATTACCAACAGGCAGTAGTCAGTATTACCAACAGTCAGTAGTCAGTTTTACCAACAGTCAGTAGTCAGTATTACCAACAGGCAGTAGTCAGTATTACCAACAGGCAGTAGTCAGTATTACCAACAGTCAGTAGTCAGTATTACCAACAGTCAGTAGTCAGTATTACCAACAGGCAGTAGTCAGTATTACCAACAGTCAGTAGTCAGTACTATCAAGAGTCAGTAGTCAGTACTATCGACAGTCAGTAGTCAGTATTACCAACAGTCAGTAGTCAGTATTATCAACAGTCAGTAGTCAGTATTACCAACAGGCAGTAGTCAGTAATGCCAACAGTCAGTAGTCAGTATTACCAACAGGCAGTAGTAAGTACTACCAACAGTCAGTAGTCAGTAGTCAGTATTACCAACAGTCAGTAGTCAGTATTACCAACAGTCAGTAGTAAGTATTACCAACAGTCAGTAGTCAGTATTACCAACAGTCAGTAGTCAGTAATATCAACAGTCAGTAGTCAGTATTACCAACAGTCAGTAGTCAGTACTATCAACAGTCAGTAGTCAGTACTATCAACAGTCAGTAGTCAGTATTACCAACAGGCAGTAGTCAGTATTACCAACAGTCAGTATTACCAACAGTCAGTAGTCAGTATTACCAACAGTCAGTAGTCAGTACTATCAACAGTCAGTAGTCAGTATTAGTAACAGTCAGTATTACCAACAGGCAGTAGTCAGTATTACCAACAGTCAGTATTACCAACAGTCAGTAGTCAGTATTACCAACAGTCAGTATTACCAACAGGCAGTAGTCAGTATTACCAACATGCAGTAATCAGTATTACCAACAGTCAGTATTACCAACAGGCAGTAGTCAGTATTACCAACAGTCAGTATTACCAACAGTCAGTAGTCAGTATTACCAACAGTCAGTATTACCAACAGTCAGTAGTCAGTATTACCAACAGTCAGTAGTCAGTATTGCCAACAGTCAGTAGTCAGTATTACCAACAGGCAGTAGTCAGTATTACCAACAGTCAGTAGTCAGTATTACCAACATGCAGTAGTCAGTACTACCAACAGTCAGTAGTCAGTATTAACAACAGTCAGTAGTCAGTATTACCAACAGTCAGTATTACCAACAGTCAGTATTACCAACAGTCAGTAGTCAGTATTACCAACAGTCAGTAGTCAGTACTATCAACAGTCAGTAGTCAGTATTACCAACAGTCAGTAGTCAGTACTATCAACAGTCAGTAGTCAGTATTACCAACAGGCAGTAGTCAGTACTATCAACAGTCAGTAGTCAGTATTACCAACAGTCAGTAGTCAGTACTATCAACAGTCAGTAGTCAGTACTATCAACAGTCAGTAGTCAGTACTACCAAGAGTCAGTAGTCAGTACTACCAACAGTCAGTATTACCAACAGTCAGTAGTCAGTATTACCAACAATCAGTATTGCCAACAGGCAGTAGTCAGTATTATCAACAGTCAGTAGTCAGTATTACCAACAGTCAGTATTACCAACAGTCAGTATTACCAACAGTCAGTAGTCAGTACTATCAACAGTCAGTAGTCAGTATTACCAACAGGCAGTATTCAGTACTACCAACAGTCAGTAGTCAGTACTACCAACAGTCAGTATTACCAACAGTCAGTAGTCAGTATTACCAACAATCAGTATTGCCAACAGTCAGTAGTCAGTATTACCAACAGGCAGTAGTCAGTATTACCAACAGTCAGTATTACCAACAGTCAGTAGTCAGTATTACCAACAGTCAGTATTACCAACAGGCAGTAGTCAGTATTACCAACAGGCAGTAATCAGTATTACCAACAGTCTGTATTACCAACAGGCAGTAGTCAGTATTACCAACAGTCAGTATTACCAACAGTCAGTAGTCAGTATTACCAACAGTCAGTATTACCAACAGTCAGTAGTCAGTATTGCCAACAGTCAGTAGTCAGTATTTCCAACAGGCAGTATTCAGTATTACCAACAGTCAGTAGTCAGTATTACCAACAGGCAGTAGTCAGTACTACCAACAGTCAGTAGTCAGTATTACCAACAGTCAGTAGTCAGTATTACCAACAGTCAGTATTACCAACAGTCAGTAGTCAGTATTACCAACAGTCAGTGGTCAGTATTACCAACAGGCAGTAGTCAGTATTGCCAACAGTCAGTAGTCAGTATATCCAACAGGCAGTATTCAGTATTACCACCAGTCAGTAGTCAGTATTACCAACAGGCAGTAGTCAGTACTACCAACAGTCAGTAGTCAGTATTACCAACAGTCAGTAGTCAGTATTACCAACAGTCAGTATTACCAACAGTCAGTAGTCAGTATTACCAACAGTCAGTAGTCAGTATTACCAACAGTCAGTAGTCAGTACTATCAACAGTCAGTAGTCAGTACTATCAACAGTCAGTAGTCAGTACTATCAACAGTCAGTAGTCAGTATTACCAACAGTCAGTAGTCAGTATTATCAACAGTCAGTAGTAAGTATTACCAACAGGCAGTAGTCAGTAATGCCAACAGTCAGTAGTCAGTATTACCAACAGGCAGTAGTAAGTACTACCAACAGTCAGTAGTCAGTATTACCAACAGTCAGTAGTCAGTATTACCAACTGTCAGTAGTCAGTATTACCAACAGTCAGTAGTCAGTATTACCAACAGTCAGTAGTCAGTACTATCAACAGTCAGTAGTCAGTATTACCAACAGTCAGTAGTCAGTACTATCAACAGTCAGTAGTCAGTACTATCAACAGTCAGTAGTCAGTATTACCAACAGGCAGTAGTCAGTATTACCAACAGTCAGTTTTACCAACAGTCAGTAGTCAGTATTACCAACAGTCAGTAGTCAGTACTATCAACAGTCAGTAGTCAGTATTACCAACAGTCAGTAGTCAGTACTAACAACAGTCAGTAGTCAGTATTACCAACAGGCAGTAGACAGTATTACCCACAGTCAGTATTACCAACAGTCAGTATTTCCAAAAGTCAGTAGTCAGTACTATCAACAGTCAGTAGTCAGTATTACCAACAGGCAGTATTCAGTACTACCAACAGTCAGTAGTCAGTACTACCAAGAGTCAGTATTACCAACAGTCAGTAGTCAGTATTACCAACAATCAGTATTGCCAACAGTCAGTAGTCAGTATTACCAACAGGCAGTAGTCAGTATTACCAACAGTCAGTATTACCAACAGTCAGTAGTCAGTATTACCAACAGTCAGTATTACCAACAGGCAGTACTCAGTATTACCAACAGGCAGTAATCAGTATTACCAACAGTCAGTATTACCAACAGGCAGTAGTCAGTATTACCAACAGTCAGTATTACCAACAGTCAGTAGTCAGTATTACCAACAGTCAGTATTACCAACAGTCAGTAGTCAGTATTACCAACAGGCAGTAGTCAGTTTTTTCAACAGTCAGTAGTCAGTACTATCAACAGTCAGTAGTCAGTATTACCAACAGGCAGTAGACAGTATTACCCACAGTCAGTATTACCAACAGTCAGTATTTCCAAAAGTCAGTAGTCAGTACTATCAACAGTCAGTAGTCAGTATTACCAACAGGCAGTATTCAGTACTACCAACAGTCAGTAGTCAGTACTACCAAGAGTCAGTATTACCAACAGTCAGTAGTCAGTATTACCAACAATCAGTATTGCCAACAGTCAGTAGTCAGTATTACCAACAGGCAGTAGTCAGTATTACCAACAGTCAGTATTACCAACAGTCAGTAGTCAGTATTACCAACAGTCAGTATTACCAACAGGCAGTACTCAGTATTACCAACAGGCAGTAATCAGTATTACCAACAGTCAGTATTACCAACAGGCAGTAGTCAGTATTACCAACAGTCAGTATTACCAACAGTCTGTAGTCAGTATTACCAACAGTCAGTATTACCAACAGTCAGTAGTCAGTATTACCAACAGTCAGTAGTCAGTATTGCCAACAGTCAGTAGTCAGTATTTCCAACAGGCAGTATTCAGTATTACCAACAGTCAGTAGTCAGTATTACCAACAGGCAGTAGTCAGTACTACCAACAGTCAGTAGTCAGTATTACCAACAGTCAGTAGTCAGTATTACCAACAGTCAGTATTACCAACAGTCAGTAGTCAGTATTGCCAACAGTCAGTAGTCAGTATTACCAACAGTCAGTAGTCAGTATTACCAACAGTCAGTAGTCAGTATTACCAACAGGCAGTAGTCAGTACTACCAACAGTCAGTAGTCAGTATTACCAACAGTCAGTATTACCAACAGTCAGTAGTCAGTATTGCCAACAGTCAGTAGTCAGTACTACCAACAGTCAGTAGTCAGTATTACCAACAGGCAGTAGTCAGTATTACCAACAGGCAGTAGTCAGTACTACCAACAGTCAGTAGTCAGTACTATCAACAGTCAGTAGTCAGTATTACCAACAGGCAGTAGTCAGTATTACCAACACTCAGTAGTCAGTATTACCAACAGGCAGTAGTCAGTATTACCAACAGTCAGTAGTCAGTATTACCAACAGGCAGTAGTCAGTATTACCAACAGGCAGTAGTCAGTATTACCAACAGGCAGTAGTCAGTATTACCAACAGTCAGTAGTCAGTATTACCAACAGTCAGTAGTCAGTATTACCAACAGGCAGTAGTCAGTATTACCAACAGTCAGTAGTCAGTACTATCAACAGTCAGTAGTCAGTACTATCAACAGTCAGTAGTCAGTATTACCAACAGTCAGTAGTCAGTATTATCAACAGTCAGTAGTCAGTATTACCAACAGGCAGTAGTCAGTAATTCCAACAGTCAGTAGTCAGTATTACCAACAGGCAGTAGTAAGTACTACCAACAGTCAGTAGTCAGTAGTCAGTATTACCAACAGTCAGTAGTCAGTATTACCAACAGTCAGTAGTCAGTATTACCAACAGTCAGTAGTCAGTATTGCCAACAGTCAGTAGTCAGTATTACCAACAGTCAGTAGTCAGTATTACCAACAGTCAGTAGTCAGTATTACCAACAGGCAGTAGTCAGTACTACCAACAGTCAGTAGTCAGTATTACCAACAGTCAGTATTACCAACAGTCAGTAATCAGTATTGCCAACAGTCAGTAGTCAGTACTACCAACAGTCAGTCGTCAGTATTACCAACAGGCAGTAGTCAGTATTACCAACAGGCAGTAGTCAGTATTACCAACAGTCAGTAGTCAGTACTATAAACAGTCAGTAGTCAGTATTACCAACAGGCAGTAGTCAGTATTACCAACAGTCAGTAGTCAGTATTACCAACAGGCAGTAGTCAGTATTACCAACAGTCAGTAGTCAGTTTTACCAACAGTCAGTAGTCAGTATTACCAACAGGCAGTAGTCAGTATTACCAACAGGCAGTAGTCAGTATTACCAACAGTCAGTAGTCAGTATTACCAACAGTCAGTAGTCAGTATTACCAACAGGCAGTAGTCAGTATTACCAACAGTCAGTAGTCAGTACTATCAAGAGTCAGTAGTCAGTACTATCGACAGTCAGTAGTCAGTATAACCAACAGTCAGTAGTCAGTATTATCAACAGTCAGTAGTCAGTATTACCAACAGGCAGTAGTCAGTAATGCCAACAGTCAGTAGTCAGTATTACCAACAGGCAGTAGTAAGTACTACCAACAGTCAGTAGTCAGTAGTCAGTATTACCAACAGTCAGTAGTCAGTATTACCAACAATCAGTAGTAAGTATTACCAACAGTCAGTAGTCAGTATTACCAACAGTCAGTAGTCAGTACTATCAACAGTCAGTTCTCAGTATTACCAACAGTCAGTAGTCAGTACTATCAACAGTCAGTAGTCAGTACTATCAACAGTCAGTAGTCAGTATTACCAACAGTCAGTAGTCAGTACTATCAACAGTCAGTAGTCAGAACTATAAACAGTCAGTAGTCAGTACTATCAAGAGTCAGTAGTCAGTACTACCAACAGTCAGTATTACCAACAGTCAGTAGTCAGTATTACCAACAATCAGTATTGCCAACAGGCAGTAGTCAGTATTATCAACAGTCAGTAGTCAGTATTACCAACAGTCAGTATTACCAACAGTCAGTATTACCAACAGTCAGTAGTCAGTACTATCAACAGTCAGTAGTCAGTATTACCAACAGGCAGTATTCAGTACTACCAACAGTCAGTAGTCAGTACTACCAACAGTCAGTATTACCAACAGTCAGTAGTCAGTATTACCAACAATCAGTATTGCCAACAGTCAGTAGTCAGTATTACCAACAGGCAGTAGTCAGTATTACCAACAGTCAGTATTACCAACAGTCAGTAGTCAGTATTACCAACAGTCAGTATTACCAACAGGCAGTAGTCAGTATTACCAACAGGCAGTAATCAGTATTACCAACAGTCAGTATTACCAACAGGCAGTAGTCAGTATTACCAACAGTCAGTATTACCAACAGTCAGTAGTCAGTATTACCAACAGTCAGTATTACCAACAGTCAGTAGTCAGTATTGCCAACAGTCAGTAGTCAGTATTTCCAACAGGCAGTATTCAGTATTACCAACAGTCAGTAGTCAGTATTACCAACAGGCAGTAGTCAGTACTACCAACAGTCAGTAGTCAGTATTACCAACAGTCAGTAGTCAGTATTACCAACAGTCAGTAATGCCAACAGTCAGTAGTCAGTATTACCAACAGGCAGTAGTAAGTACTACCAACAGTCAGTAGTCAGTATTACCAACAGTCAGTAGTCAGTATTACCAACTGTCAGTAGTCAGTATTACCAACAGTCAGTAGTCAGTATTACCAACAGTCAGTAGTCAGTACTATCAACAGTCAGTAGTCAGTATTACCAACAGTCAGTAGTCAGTACTATCAACAGTCAGTAGTCAGTACTATCAACAGTCAGTAGTCAGTATTACCAACAGGCAGTAGTCAGTATTACCAACAGTCAGTTTTACCAACAGTCAGTAGTCAGTATTACCAACAGTCAGTAGTCAGTACTATCAACAGTCAGTAGTCAGTATTACCAACAGTCAGTAGTCAGTACTAACAACAGTCAGTAGTCAGTATTACCAACAGGCAGTAGACAGTATTACCCACAGTCAGTATTACCAACAGTCAGTATTTCCAAAAGTCAGTAGTCAGTACTATCAACAGTCAGTAGTCAGTATTACCAACAGGCAGTATTCAGTACTACCAACAGTCAGTAGTCAGTACTACCAAGAGTCAGTATTACCAACAGTCAGTAGTCAGTATTACCAACAATCAGTATTGCCAACAGTCAGTAGTCAGTATTACCAACAGGCAGTAGTCAGTATTACCAACAGTCAGTATTACCAACAGTCAGTAGTCAGTATTACCAACAGTCAGTATTACCAACAGGCAGTACTCAGTATTACCAACAGGCAGTAATCAGTATTACCAACAGTCAGTATTACCAACAGGCAGTAGTCAGTATTACCAACAGTCAGTATTACCAACAGTCAGTAGTCAGTATTACCAACAGTCAGTATTACCAACAGTCAGTAGTCAGTATTACCAACAGGCAGTAGTCAGTTTTTTCAACAGTCAGTAGTCAGTACTATCAACAGTCAGTAGTCAGTATTACCAACAGGCAGTAGACAGTATTACCCACAGTCAGTATTACCAACAGTCAGTATTTCCAAAAGTCAGTAGTCAGTACTATCAACAGTCAGTAGTCAGTATTACCAACAGGCAGTATTCAGTACTACCAACAGTCAGTAGTCAGTACTACCAAGAGTCAGTATTACCAACAGTCAGTAGTCAGTATTACCAACAATCAGTATTGCCAACAGTCAGTAGTCAGTATTACCAACAGGCAGTAGTCAGTATTACCAACAGTCAGTATTACCAACAGTCAGTAGTCAGTATTACCAACAGTCAGTATTACCAACAGGCAGTACTCAGTATTACCAACAGGCAGTAATCAGTATTACCAACAGTCAGTATTACCAACAGGCAGTAGTCAGTATTACCAACAGTCAGTATTACCAACAGTCAGTAGTCAGTATTACCAACAGTCAGTATTACCAACAGTCAGTAGTCAGTATTACCAACAGTCAGTAGTCAGTATTGCCAACAGTCAGTAGTCAGTATTTCCAACAGGCAGTATTCAGTATTACCAACAGTCAGTAGTCAGTATTACCAACAGGCAGTAGTCAGTACTACCAACAGTCAGTAGTCAGTATTACCAACAGTCAGTAGTCAGTATTACCAACAGTCAGTATTACCAACAGTCAGTAGTCAGTATTGCCAACAGTCAGTAGTCAGTATTACCAACAGTCAGTAGTCAGTATTACCAACAGTCAGTAGTCAGTATTACCAACAGGCAGTAGTCAGTACTACCAACAGTCAGTAGTCAGTATTACCAACAGTCAGTATTACCAACAGTCAGTAGTCAGTATTGCCAACAGTCAGTAGTCAGTACTACCAACAGTCAGTAGTCAGTATTACCAACAGGCAGTAGTCAGTATTACCAACAGGCAGTAGTCAGTACTACCAACAGTCAGTAGTCAGTACTATCAACAGTCAGTAGTCAGTATTACCAACAGGCAGTAGTCAGTATTACCAACACTCAGTAGTCAGTATTACCAACAGGCAGTAGTCAGTATTACCAACAGTCAGTAGTCAGTATTACCAACAGGCAGTAGTCAGTATTACCAACAGGCAGTAGTCAGTATTACCAACAGGCAGTAGTCAGTATTACCAACAGTCAGTAGTCAGTATTACCAACAGTCAGTAGTCAGTATTACCAACAGGCAGTAGTCAGTATTACCAACAGTCAGTAGTCAGTACTATCAACAGTCAGTAGTCAGTACTATCAACAGTCAGTAGTCAGTATTACCAACAGTCAGTAGTCAGTATTATCAACAGTCAGTAGTCAGTATTACCAACAGGCAGTAGTCAGTAATTCCAACAGTCAGTAGTCAGTATTACCAACAGGCAGTAGTAAGTACTACCAACAGTCAGTAGTCAGTAGTCAGTATTACCAACAGTCAGTAGTCAGTATTACCAACAGTCAGTAGTCAGTATTACCAACAGTCAGTAGTCAGTATTGCCAACAGTCAGTAGTCAGTATTACCAACAGTCAGTAGTCAGTATTACCAACAGTCAGTAGTCAGTATTACCAACAGGCAGTAGTCAGTACTACCAACAGTCAGTAGTCAGTATTACCAACAGTCAGTATTACCAACAGTCAGTAATCAGTATTGCCAACAGTCAGTAGTCAGTACTACCAACAGTCAGTCGTCAGTATTACCAACAGGCAGTAGTCAGTATTACCAACAGGCAGTAGTCAGTATTACCAACAGTCAGTAGTCAGTACTATAAACAGTCAGTAGTCAGTATTACCAACAGGCAGTAGTCAGTATTACCAACAGTCAGTAGTCAGTATTACCAACAGGCAGTAGTCAGTATTACCAACAGTCAGTAGTCAGTTTTACCAACAGTCAGTAGTCAGTATTACCAACAGGCAGTAGTCAGTATTACCAACAGGCAGTAGTCAGTATTACCAACAGTCAGTAGTCAGTATTACCAACAGTCAGTAGTCAGTATTACCAACAGGCAGTAGTCAGTATTACCAACAGTCAGTAGTCAGTACTATCAAGAGTCAGTAGTCAGTACTATCGACAGTCAGTAGTCAGTATAACCAACAGTCAGTAGTCAGTATTATCAACAGTCAGTAGTCAGTATTACCAACAGGCAGTAGTCAGTAATGCCAACAGTCAGTAGTCAGTATTACCAACAGGCAGTAGTAAGTACTACCAACAGTCAGTAGTCAGTAGTCAGTATTACCAACAGTCAGTAGTCAGTATTACCAACAGTCAGTAGTAAGTATTACCAACAGTCAGTAGTCAGTATTACCAACAGTCAGTAGTCAGTACTATCAACAGTCAGTTCTCAGTATTACCAACAGTCAGTAGTCAGTACTATCAACAGTCAGTAGTCAGTACTATCAACAGTCAGTAGTCAGTATTACCAACAGTCAGTAGTCAGTACTATCAACAGTCAGTAGTCAGAACTATAAACAGTCAGTAGTCAGTAATACCAACAGTCAGTAGTCAGTACTACCAACAGTCAGTATTACCAACAGTCAGTAGTCAGTATTACCAACAATCAGTATTGCCAACAGTCAGTAGTCAGTATTACCAACAGGCAGTAGTCAGTATTATCAACAGTCAGTAGTCAGTACTATCAACAGTCAGTAGTCAGTATTACCAACAGTCAGTAGTCAGTACTATCAACAGTCAGTAGTCAGTTTTACCAACAGTCAGTAGTCAGTATTACCAACAGGCAGTTGTCAGTATTACCAACAGGCAGTAGTCAGTATTACCAACAGTCAGTAGTCAGTATTACCAACAGGCAGTAGTCAGTATTATCAACAGTCAGTAGTCAGTACTATCAACAGTCAGTAGTCAGTATTACCAACAGGCAGTAGACAGTATTACCCACATATAGTATTACCAACAGTCAGTATTTCCAAAAGTCAGTAGTCAGTACTATCAACAGTCAGTAGTCAGTATTACCAACAGGCAGTATTCAGTACTACCAACAGTCAGTAGTCAGTATTACCAACAGGCAGTAGTCAGTATTATCAACAGTCAGTAGTCAGTATTATCAACAGTCAGTAGTCAGTATTACCAACAGGCAGTAGACAGTATTACCCACAGTCAGTATTACCAACAGTCAGTATTTCCAAACGTCAGTAGTCAGTACTATCAACAGTCAGTAGTCAGTATTACCAACAGGCAGTATTCAGTACTACCAACAGTCAGTAGTCAGTACTACCAAGAGTCAGTATTACCAACAGTCAGTAGTCAGTATTACCAACAATCAGTATTGCCAACAGTCAGTAGTCAGTATTACCAACAGGCAGTAGTCAGTATTACCAACAGTCAGTATTACCAACAGTCAGTAGTCAGTATTACCAACAGTCAGTATTACCAACAGGCAGTACTCAGTATTACCAACAGGCAGTAATCAGTATTACCAACAGTCAGTATTACCAACAGGCAGTAGTCAGTATTACCAACAGTCAGTATTACCAACAGTCAGTAGTCAGTATTACCAACAGTCAGTATTACCAACAGTCAGTAGTCAGTATTACCAACAGTCAGTAGTCAGTATTGCCAACAGTCAGTAGTCAGTATTTCCAACAGGCAGTATTCAGTATTACCAACAGTCAGTAGTCAGTATTACCAACAGGCAGTAGTCAGTACTACCAACAGTCAGTAGTCAGTATTACCAACAGTCAGTAGTCAGTACTACCAACAGTCAGTATTACCAACAGTCAGTAGTCAGTATTGCCAACAGTCAGTAGTCAGTATTACCAACAGTCAGTAGTCAGTATTACCAACAGTCAGTAGTCAGTATTACCAACAGGCAGTAATCAGTATTACCAACAGTCAGTATTACCAACAGGCAGTAGTCAGTATTACCAACAGTCAGTATTACCAACAGTCTGTAGTCAGTATTACCAACAGTCAGTATTACCAACAGTCAGTAGTCAGTATTACCAACAGTCAGTAGTCAGTATTGCCAACAGTCAGTAGTCAGTATTTCCAACAGGCAGTATTCAGTATTACCAACAGTCAGTAGTCAGTATTACCAACAGGCAGTAGTCAGTACTACCAACAGTCAGTAGTCAGTATTACCAACAGTCAGTAGTCAGTATTACCAACAGTCAGTATTACCAACAGTCAGTAGTCAGTATTGCCAACAGTCAGTAGTCAGTATTACCAACAGTCAGTAGTCAGTATTACCAACAGTCAGTAGTCAGTATTACCAACAGGCAGTAGTCAGTACTACCAACAGTCAGTAGTCAGTATTACCAACAGTCAGTATTACCAACAGTCAGTAGTCAGTATTGCCAACAGTCAGTAGTCAGTACTACCAACAGTCAGTAGTCAGTATTACCAACAGGCAGTAGTCAGTATTACCAACAGGCAGTAGTCAGTACTACCAACAGTCAGTAGTCAGTACTATCAACAGTCAGTAGTCAGTATTACCAACAGGCAGTAGTCAGTATTACCAACACTCAGTAGTCAGTATTACCAACAGGCAGTAGTCAGTATTACCAACAGTCAGTAGTCAGTATTACCAACAGGCAGTAGTCAGTATTACCAACAGGCAGTAGTCAGTATTACCAACAGGCAGTAGTCAGTATTACCAACAGTCAGTAGTCAGTATTACCAACAGTCAGTAGTCAGTATTACCAACAGGCAGTAGTCAGTATTACCAACAGTCAGTAGTCAGTACTATCAACAGTCAGTAGTCAGTACTATCAACAGTCAGTAGTCAGTATTACCAACAGTCAGTAGTCAGTATTATCAACAGTCAGTAGTCAGTATTACCAACAGGCAGTAGTCAGTAATTCCAACAGTCAGTAGTCAGTATTACCAACAGGCAGTAGTAAGTACTACCAACAGTCAGTAGTCAGTAGTCAGTATTACCAACAGTCAGTAGTCAGTATTACCAACAGTCAGTAGTCAGTATTACCAACAGTCAGTAGTCAGTATTGCCAACAGTCAGTAGTCAGTATTACCAACAGTCAGTAGTCAGTATTACCAACAGTCAGTAGTCAGTATTACCAACAGGCAGTAGTCAGTACTACCAACAGTCAGTAGTCAGTATTACCAACAGTCAGTATTACCAACAGTCAGTAATCAGTATTGCCAACAGTCAGTAGTCAGTACTACCAACAGTCAGTCGTCAGTATTACCAACAGGCAGTAGTCAGTATTACCAACAGGCAGTAGTCAGTATTACCAACAGTCAGTAGTCAGTACTATAAACAGTCAGTAGTCAGTATTACCAACAGGCAGTAGTCAGTATTACCAACAGTCAGTAGTCAGTATTACCAACAGGCAGTAGTCAGTATTACCAACAGTCAGTAGTCAGTTTTACCAACAGTCAGTAGTCAGTATTACCAACAGGCAGTAGTCAGTATTACCAACAGGCAGTAGTCAGTATTACCAACAGTCAGTAGTCAGTATTACCAACAGTCAGTAGTCAGTATTACCAACAGGCAGTAGTCAGTATTACCAACAGTCAGTAGTCAGTACTATCAAGAGTCAGTAGTCAGTACTATCGACAGTCAGTAGTCAGTATAACCAACAGTCAGTAGTCAGTATTATCAACAGTCAGTAGTCAGTATTACCAACAGGCAGTAGTCAGTAATGCCAACAGTCAGTAGTCAGTATTACCAACAGGCAGTAGTAAGTACTACCAACAGTCAGTAGTCAGTAGTCAGTATTACCAACAGTCAGTAGTCAGTATTACCAACAATCAGTAGTAAGTATTACCAACAGTCAGTAGTCAGTATTACCAACAGTCAGTAGTCAGTACTATCAACAGTCAGTTCTCAGTATTACCAACAGTCAGTAGTCAGTACTATCAACAGTCAGTAGTCAGTACTATCAACAGTCAGTAGTCAGTATTACCAACAGTCAGTAGTCAGTACTATCAACAGTCAGTAGTCAGAACTATAAACAGTCAGTAGTCAGTACTATCAAGAGTCAGTAGTCAGTACTACCAACAGTCAGTATTACCAACAGTCAGTAGTCAGTATTACCAACAATCAGTATTGCCAACAGGCAGTAGTCAGTATTATCAACAGTCAGTAGTCAGTATTACCAACAGTCAGTATTACCAACAGTCAGTATTACCAACAGTCAGTAGTCAGTACTATCAACAGTCAGTAGTCAGTATTACCAACAGGCAGTATTCAGTACTACCAACAGTCAGTAGTCAGTACTACCAACAGTCAGTATTACCAACAGTCAGTAGTCAGTATTACCAACAATCAGTATTGCCAACAGTCAGTAGTCAGTATTACCAACAGGCAGTAGTCAGTATTACCAACAGTCAGTATTACCAACAGTCAGTAGTCAGTATTACCAACAGTCAGTATTACCAACAGGCAGTAGTCAGTATTACCAACAGGCAGTAATCAGTATTACCAACAGTCAGTATTACCAACAGGCAGTAGTCAGTATTACCAACAGTCAGTATTACCAACAGTCAGTAGTCAGTATTACCAACAGTCAGTATTACCAACAGTCAGTAGTCAGTATTGCCAACAGTCAGTAGTCAGTATTTCCAACAGGCAGTATTCAGTATTACCAACAGTCAGTAGTCAGTATTACCAACAGGCAGTAGTCAGTACTACCAACAGTCAGT
Organism: Salmo salar; assembly: GCF_965601325.2. Taxonomy (NCBI): domain Eukaryota; kingdom Metazoa; phylum Chordata; class Actinopteri; order Salmoniformes; family Salmonidae; genus Salmo; species Salmo salar. The sequence goes on from NC_138301.1 coordinate 59,515,887, forward strand.
AGTCAGTATTACCAACAGTCAGTAGTCAGTATTACCAACAGTCAGTATTACCAACAGTCAGTAGTCAGTATTACCAACAGTCAGTGGTCAGTATTACCAACAGGCAGTAGTCAGTATTGCCAACAGTCAGTAGTCAGTATTTCCAACAGGCAGTATTCAGTATTACCAACAGTCAGTAGTCAGTATTACCAACAGGCAGTAGTCAGTACTACCAACAGTCAGTAGTCAGTATTACCAACAGTCAGTAGTCAGTATTACCAACAGTCAGTATTACCAACAGTCAGTAGTCAGTATTACCAACAGTCAGTAGTCAGTATTACCAACAGGCAGTAGTCAGTATTACCAACAGTCAGTAGTCAGTACTATCAACAGTCAGTAGTCAGTACTATCAACAGTCAGTAGTCAGTATTACCAACAGTCAGTAGTCAGTATTATCAACAGTCAGTAGTAAGTATTACCAACAGGCAGTAGTCAGTAATGCCAACAGTCAGTAGTCAGTATTACCAACAGGCAGTAGTAAGTACTACCAACAGTCAGTAGTCAGTATTACCAACAGTCAGTAGTCAGTATTACCAACTGTCAGTAGTCAGTATTACCAACAGTCAGTAGTCAGTATTACCAACAGTCAGTAGTCAGTACTATCAACAGTCAGTAGTCAGTATTACCAACAGTCAGTAGTCAGTACTATCAACAGTCAGTAGTCAGTACTATCAACAGTCAGTAGTCAGTATTACCAACAGGCAGTAGTCAGTATTACCAACAGTCAGTTTTACCAACAGTCAGTAGTCAGTATTACCAACAGTCAGTAGTCAGTACTATCAACAGTCAGTAGTCAGTATTACCAACAGTCAGTAGTCAGTACTAACAACAGTCAGTAGTCAGTATTACCAACAGGCAGTAGACAGTATTACCCACAGTCAGTATTACCAACAGTCAGTATTTCCAAAAGTCAGTAGTCAGTACTATCAACAGTCAGTAGTCAGTATTACCAACAGGCAGTATTCAGTACTACCAACAGTCAGTAGTCAGTACTACCAAGAGTCAGTATTACCAACAGTCAGTAGTCAGTATTACCAACAATCAGTATTGCCAACAGTCAGTAGTCAGTATTACCAACAGGCAGTAGTCAGTATTACCAACAGTCAGTATTACCAACAGTCAGTAGTCAGTATTACCAACAGTCAGTATTACCAACAGGCAGTACTCAGTATTACCAACAGGCAGTAATCAGTATTACCAACAGTCAGTATTACCAACAGGCAGTAGTCAGTATTACCAACAGTCAGTATTACCAACAGTCAGTAGTCAGTATTACCAACAGTCAGTATTACCAACAGTCAGTAGTCAGTATTACCAACAGGCAGTAGTCAGTTTTTTCAACAGTCAGTAGTCAGTACTATCAACAGTCAGTAGTCAGTATTACCAACAGGCAGTAGACAGTATTACCCACAGTCAGTATTACCAACAGTCAGTATTTCCAAAAGTCAGTAGTCAGTACTATCAACAGTCAGTAGTCAGTATTACCAACAGGCAGTATTCAGTACTACCAACAGTCAGTAGTCAGTACTACCAAGAGTCAGTATTACCAACAGTCAGTAGTCAGTATTACCAACAATCAGTATTGCCAACAGTCAGTAGTCAGTATTACCAACAGGCAGTAGTCAGTATTACCAACAGTCAGTATTACCAACAGTCAGTAGTCAGTATTACCAACAGTCAGTATTACCAACAGGCAGTACTCAGTATTACCAACAGGCAGTAATCAGTATTACCAACAGTCAGTATTACCAACAGGCAGTAGTCAGTATTACCAACAGTCAGTATTACCAACAGTCAGTAGTCAGTATTACCAACAGTCAGTATTACCAACAGTCAGTAGTCAGTATTACCAACAGTCAGTAGTCAGTATTGCCAACAGTCAGTAGTCAGTATTTCCAACAGGCAGTATTCAGTATTACCAACAGTCAGTAGTCAGTATTACCAACAGGCAGTAGTCAGTACTACCAACAGTCAGTAGTCAGTATTACCAACAGTCAGTAGTCAGTATTACCAACAGTCAGTATTACCAACAGTCAGTAGTCAGTATTGCCAACAGTCAGTAGTCAGTATTACCAACAGTCAGTAGTCAGTATTACCAACAGTCAGTAGTCAGTATTACCAACAGGCAGTAGTCAGTACTACCAACAGTCAGTAGTCAGTATTACCAACAGTCAGTATTACCAACAGTCAGTAGTCAGTATTGCCAACAGTCAGTAGTCAGTACTACCAACAGTCAGTAGTCAGTATTACCAACAGGCAGTAGTCAGTATTACCAACAGGCAGTAGTCAGTACTACCAACAGTCAGTAGTCAGTACTATCAACAGGCAGTAGTCAGTATTACCAACAGGCAGTAGTCAGTATTACCAACAGGCAGTAGTCAGTATTACCAACAGGCAGTAGTCAGTATTACCAACAGGCAGTAGTCAGTATTACCAACAGGCAGTAGTCAGTATTACCAACAGGCAGTAGTCAGTATTACCAACAGTCAGTAGTCAGTATTACCAACAGTCAGTAGTCAGTATTACCAACAGTCAGTAGTCAGTATTACCAACAGGCAGTAGTCAGTATTACCAACAGTCAGTAGTCAGTACTATCAACAGTCAGTAGTCAGTACTATCAACAGTCAGTAGTCAGTATTACCAACAGTCAGTAGTCAGTATTATCAACAGTCAGTAGTCAGTATTACCAACAGGCAGTAGTCAGTAATTCCAACAGTCAGTAGTCAGTATTACCAACAGGCAGTAGTAAGTACTACCAACAGTCAGTAGTCAGTAGTCAGTATTACCAACAGTCAGTAGTCAGTATTACCAACAGTCAGTAGTCAGTATTACCAACAGTCAGTAGTCAGTATTGCCAACAGTCAGTAGTCAGTATTACCAACAGTCAGTAGTCAGTATTACCAACAGTCAGTAGTCAGTATTACCAACAGGCAGTAGTCAGTACTACCAACAGTCAGTAGTCAGTATTACCAACAGTCAGTATTACCAACAGTCAGTAATCAGTATTGCCAACAGTCAGTAGTCAGTACTACCAACAGTCAGTCGTCAGTATTACCAACAGGCAGTAGTCAGTATTACCAACAGGCAGTAGTCAGTATTACCAACAGTCAGTAGTCAGTACTATAAACAGTCAGTAGTCAGTATTACCAACAGGCAGTAGTCAGTATTACCAACAGTCAGTAGTCAGTATTACCAACAGGCAGTAGTCAGTATTACCAACAGTCAGTAGTCAGTTTTACCAACAGTCAGTAGTCAGTATTACCAACAGGCAGTAGTCAGTATTACCAACAGGCAGTAGTCAGTATTACCAACAGTCAGTAGTCAGTATTACCAACAGTCAGTAGTCAGTATTACCAACAGGCAGTAGTCAGTATTACCAACAGTCAGTAGTCAGTACTATCAAGAGTCAGTAGTCAGTACTATCGACAGTCAGTAGTCAGTATAACCAACAGTCAGTAGTCAGTACTATCAACAGTCAGTAGTCAGTATTACCAACAGGCAGTAGTCAGTATTACCAACAGTCAGTAGTCAGTACTATCAACAGTCAGTAGTCAGTATTACCAACAGTCAGTAGTCAGTACTATCAACAGTCAGTAGTCAGTACTATCAACAGTCAGTAGTCAGTATTACCAACAGGCAGTAGTCAGTATTACCAACAGTCAGTTTTACCAACAGTCAGTAGTCAGTATTACCAACAGTCAGTAGTCAGTACTATCAACAGTCAGTAGTCAGTATTACCAACAGTCAGTAGTCAGTACTAACAACAGTCAGTAGTCAGTATTACCAACAGGCAGTAGACAGTATTACCCACAGTCAGTATTACCAACAGTCAGTATTTCCAAAAGTCAGTAGTCAGTACTATCAACAGTCAGTAGTCAGTATTACCAACAGGCAGTATTCAGTACTACCAACAGTCAGTAGTCAGTACTACCAAGAGTCAGTATTACCAACAGTCAGTAGTCAGTATTACCAACAATCAGTATTGCCAACAGTCAGTAGTCAGTATTACCAACAGGCAGTAGTCAGTATTACCAACAGTCAGTATTACCAACAGTCAGTAGTCAGTATTACCAACAGTCAGTATTACCAACAGGCAGTACTCAGTATTACCAACAGGCAGTAATCAGTATTACCAACAGTCAGTATTACCAACAGGCAGTAGTCAGTATTACCAACAGTCAGTATTACCAACAGTCAGTAGTCAGTATTACCAACAGTCAGTATTACCAACAGTCAGTAGTCAGTATTACCAACAGGCAGTAGTCAGTTTTTTCAACAGTCAGTAGTCAGTACTATCAACAGTCAGTAGTCAGTATTACCAACAGGCAGTAGACAGTATTACCCACAGTCAGTATTACCAACAGTCAGTATTTCCAAAAGTCAGTAGTCAGTACTATCAACAGTCAGTAGTCAGTATTACCAACAGGCAGTATTCAGTACTACCAACAGTCAGTAGTCAGTACTACCAAGAGTCAGTATTACCAACAGTCAGTAGTCAGTATTACCAACAATCAGTATTGCCAACAGTCAGTAGTCAGTATTACCAACAGGCAGTAGTCAGTATTACCAACAGTCAGTATTACCAACAGTCAGTAGTCAGTATTACCAACAGTCAGTATTACCAACAGGCAGTACTCAGTATTACCAACAGGCAGTAATCAGTATTACCAACAGTCAGTATTACCAACAGGCAGTAGTCAGTATTACCAACAGTCAGTATTACCAACAGTCAGTAGTCAGTATTACCAACAGTCAGTATTACCAACAGTCAGTAGTCAGTATTACCAACAGTCAGTAGTCAGTATTGCCAACAGTCAGTAGTCAGTATTTCCAACAGGCAGTATTCAGTATTACCAACAGTCAGTAGTCAGTATTACCAACAGGCAGTAGTCAGTACTACCAACAGTCAGTAGTCAGTATTACCAACAGTCAGTAGTCAGTATTACCAACAGTCAGTATTACCAACAGTCAGTAGTCAGTATTGCCAACAGTCAGTAGTCAGTATTACCAACAGTCAGTAGTCAGTATTACCAACAGTCAGTAGTCAGTATTACCAACAGGCAGTAGTCAGTACTACCAACAGTCAGTAGTCAGTATTACCAACAGTCAGTATTACCAACAGTCAGTAGTCAGTATTGCCAACAGTCAGTAGTCAGTACTACCAACAGTCAGTAGTCAGTATTACCAACAGGCAGTAGTCAGTATTACCAACAGGCAGTAGTCAGTACTACCAACAGTCAGTAGTCAGTACTATCAACAGTCAGTAGTCAGTATTACCAACAGGCAGTAGTCAGTATTACCAACACTCAGTAGTCAGTATTACCAACAGGCAGTAGTCAGTATTACCAACAGTCAGTAGTCAGTATTACCAACAGGCAGTAGTCAGTATTACCAACAGGCAGTAGTCAGTATTACCAACAGGCAGTAGTCAGTATTACCAACAGTCAGTAGTCAGTATTACCAACAGTCAGTAGTCAGTATTACCAACAGGCAGTAGTCAGTATTACCAACAGTCAGTAGTCAGTACTATCAACAGTCAGTAGTCAGTACTATCAACAGTCAGTAGTCAGTATTACCAACAGTCAGTAGTCAGTATTATCAACAGTCAGTAGTCAGTATTACCAACAGGCAGTAGTCAGTAATTCCAACAGTCAGTAGTCAGTATTACCAACAGGCAGTAGTAAGTACTACCAACAGTCAGTAGTCAGTAGTCAGTATTACCAACAGTCAGTAGTCAGTATTACCAACAGTCAGTAGTCAGTATTACCAACAGTCAGTAGTCAGTATTGCCAACAGTCAGTAGTCAGTATTACCAACAGTCAGTAGTCAGTATTACCAACAGTCAGTAGTCAGTATTACCAACAGGCAGTAGTCAGTACTACCAACAGTCAGTAGTCAGTATTACCAACAGTCAGTATTACCAACAGTCAGTAATCAGTATTGCCAACAGTCAGTAGTCAGTACTACCAACAGTCAGTCGTCAGTATTACCAACAGGCAGTAGTCAGTATTACCAACAGGCAGTAGTCAGTATTACCAACAGTCAGTAGTCAGTACTATAAACAGTCAGTAGTCAGTATTACCAACAGGCAGTAGTCAGTATTACCAACAGTCAGTAGTCAGTATTACCAACAGGCAGTAGTCAGTATTACCAACAGTCAGTAGTCAGTTTTACCAACAGTCAGTAGTCAGTATTACCAACAGGCAGTAGTCAGTATTACCAACAGGCAGTAGTCAGTATTACCAACAGTCAGTAGTCAGTATTACCAACAGTCAGTAGTCAGTATTACCAACAGGCAGTAGTCAGTATTACCAACAGTCAGTAGTCAGTACTATCAAGAGTCAGTAGTCAGTACTATCGACAGTCAGTAGTCAGTATAACCAACAGTCAGTAGTCAGTATTATCAACAGTCAGTAGTCAGTATTACCAACAGGCAGTAGTCAGTAATGCCAACAGTCAGTAGTCAGTATTACCAACAGGCAGTAGTAAGTACTACCAACAGTCAGTAGTCAGTAGTCAGTATTACCAACAGTCAGTAGTCAGTATTACCAACAGTCAGTAGTAAGTATTACCAACAGTCAGTAGTCAGTATTACCAACAGTCAGTAGTCAGTACTATCAACAGTCAGTTCTCAGTATTACCAACAGTCAGTAGTCAGTACTATCAACAGTCAGTAGTCAGTACTATCAACAGTCAGTAGTCAGTATTACCAACAGCCAGTAGTCAGTACTATCAACAGTCAGTAGTCAGAACTATAAACAGTCAGTAGTCAGTAATACCAACAGTCAGTAGTCAGTACTACCAACAGTCAGTATTACCAACAGTCAGTAGTCAGTATTACCAACAATCAGTATTGCCAACAGTCAGTAGTCAGTATTACCAACAGGCAGTAGTCAGTATTATCAACAGTCAGTAGTCAGTACTATCAACAGTCAGTAGTCAGTATTACCAACAGTCAGTAGTCAGTACTATCAACAGTCAGTAGTCAGTTTTACCAACAGTCAGTAGTCAGTATTACCAACAGGCAGTTGTCAGTATTACCAACAGGCAGTAGTCAGTATTACCAACAGTCAGTAGTCAGTATTACCAACAGGCAGTAGTCAGTATTATCAACAGTCAGTAGTCAGTACTATCAACAGTCAGTAGTCAGTATTACCAACAGGCAGTAGACAGTATTACCCACATATAGTATTACCAACAGTCAGTATTTCCAAAAGTCAGTAGTCAGTACTATCAACAGTCAGTAGTCAGTATTACCAACAGGCAGTATTCAGTACTACCAACAGTCAGTAGTCAGTATTACCAACAGGCAGTAGTCAGTATTATCAACAGTCAGTAGTCAGTATTATCAACAGTCAGTAGTCAGTATTACCAACAGGCAGTAGACAGTATTACCCACAGTCAGTATTACCAACAGTCAGTATTTCCAAACGTCAGTAGTCAGTACTATCAACAGTCAGTAGTCAGTATTACCAACAGGCAGTATTCAGTACTACCAACAGTCAGTAGTCAGTACTACCAAGAGTCAGTATTACCAACAGTCAGTAGTCAGTATTACCAACAATCAGTATTGCCAACAGTCAGTAGTCAGTATTACCAACAGGCAGTAGTCAGTATTACCAACAGTCAGTATTACCAACAGTCAGTAGTCAGTATTACCAACAGTCAGTATTACCAACAGGCAGTACTCAGTATTACCAACAGGCAGTAATCAGTATTACCAACAGTCAGTATTACCAACAGGCAGTAGTCAGTATTACCAACAGTCAGTATTACCAACAGTCAGTAGTCAGTATTACCAACAGTCAGTATTACCAACAGTCAGTAGTCAGTATTACCAACAGTCAGTAGTCAGTATTGCCAACAGTCAGTAGTCAGTATTTCCAACAGGCAGTATTCAGTATTACCAACAGTCAGTAGTCAGTATTACCAACAGGCAGTAGTCAGTACTACCAACAGTCAGTAGTCAGTATTACCAACAGTCAGTAGTCAGTACTACCAACAGTCAGTATTACCAACAGTCAGTAGTCAGTATTGCCAACAGTCAGTAGTCAGTATTACCAACAGTCAGTAGTCAGTATTACCAACAGTCAGTAGTCAGTATTACCAACAGGCAGTAGTCAGTACTACCAACAGTCAGTAGTCAGTATTACCAACAGTCAGTATTACCAACAGTCAGTAGTCAGTATTGCCAACAGTCAGTAGTCAGTACTACCAACAGTCAGTAGTCAGTATTACCAACAGGCAGTAGTCAGTATTACCAACAGGCAGTAGTCAGTATTACCAACAGTCAGTAGTCAGTACTATCAACAGTCAGTAGTCAGTATTACCAACAGGCAGTAGTCAGTAATATCAACACTCAGTAGTCAGTATTACCAACAGGCAGTAGTCAGTATTACCAACAGTCAGTAGTCAGTATTACCAACAGGCAGTAGTCAGTATTACCAACAGGCAGTAGTCAGTATTACCAACAGTCAGTAGTCAGTATTACCAACAGTCAGTAGTCAGTATCACCAACAGTCAGTAGTCAGTACTATCAACAGTCAGTAGTCAGTACTATCAACAGTCAGTAGTCAGTATTACCAACAGTCAGTAGTCAGTATTATCAACAGTCAGTAGTCAGTATTACCAACAGGCAGTAGTCAGTAATTCCAACAGTCAGTAGTCAGTATTACCAACAGGCAGTAGTAAGTACTACCAACAGTCAGTAGTCAGTAGTCAGTATTACCAACAGTCATTAGTCAGTATTACCAACAGTCAGTAGTCAGTATTACCAACAGTCAGTAGTCAGTATTGCCAACAGTCAGTAGTCAGTATTACCAACAGTCAGTAGTCAGTATTACCAACAGTCAGTAGTCAGTATTACCAACAGGCAGTAGTCAGTACTACCAACAGTCAGTAGTCAGTATTACCAACAGTCAGTATTACCAACAGTCAGTAATCAGTATTGCCAACAGTCAGTAGTCAGTACTACCAACAGTCAGTCGTCAGTATTACCAACAGGCAGTAGTCAGTATTACCAACAGGCAGTAGTCAGTATTACCAACAGTCAGTAGTCAGTACTATAAACAGTCAGTAGTCAGTATTACCAACAGGCAGTAGTCAGTATTACCAACAGTCAGTAGTCAGTATTACCAACAGGCAGTAGTCAGTATTACCAACAGTCAGTAGTCAGTTTTACCAACAGTCAGTAGTCAGTATTACCAACAGGCAGTAGTCAGTATTACCAACAGGCAGTAGTCAGTATTACCAACAGTCAGTAGTCAGTATTACCAACAGTCAGTAGTCAGTATTACCAACAGGCAGTAGTCAGTATTACCAACAGTCAGTAGTCAGTACTATCAAGAGTCAGTAGTCAGTACTATCGACAGTCAGTAGTCAGTATTACCAACAGTCAGTAGTCAGTATTATCAACAGTCAGTAGTCAGTATTACCAACAGGCAGTAGTCAGTAATGCCAACAGTCAGTAGTCAGTATTACCAACAGGCAGTAGTAAGTACTACCAACAGTCAGTAGTCAGTAGTCAGTATTACCAACAGTCAGTAGTCAGTATTACCAACAGTCAGTAGTAAGTATTACCAACAGTCAGTAGTCAGTATTACCAACAGTCAGTAGTCAGTACTATCAACAGTCAGTAGTCAGTATTACCAACAGTCAGTAGTCAGTACTATCAACAGTCAGTAGTCAGTACTATCAACAGTCAGTAGTCAGTATTACCAACAGGCAGTAGTCAGTATTACCAACAGTCAGTATTACCAACAGTCAGTAGTCAGTATTACCAACAGTCAGTAGTCAGTACTATCAACAGTCAGTAGTCAGTATTAGTAACAGTCAGTATTACCAACAGGCAGTAGTCAGTATTACCAACAGTCAGTATTACCAACAGTCAGTAGTCAGTATTACCAACAGTCAGTATTACCAACAGGCAGTAGTCAGTATTACCAACATGCAGTAATCAGTATTACCAACAGTCAGTATTACCAACAGGCAGTAGTCAGTATTACCAACAGTCAGTATTACCAACAGTCAGTAGTCAGTATTACCAACAGTCAGTATTACCAACAGTCAGTAGTCAGTATTACCAACAGTCAGTAGTCAGTATTGCCAACAGTCAGTAGTCAGTATTACCAACAGGCAGTAGTCAGTATTACCAACAGTCAGTAGTCAGTATTACCAACAGGCAGTAGTCAGTACTACCAACAGTCAGTAGTCAGTATTAACAACAGTCAGTAGTCAGTATTACCAACAGTCAGTATTACCAACAGTCAGTATTACCAACAGTCAGTAGTCAGTATTACCAACAGTCAGTAGTCAGTACTATCAACAGTCAGTAGTCAGTATTACCAACAGTCAGTAGTCAGTACTATCAACAGTCAGTAGTCAGTATTACCAACAGGCAGTAGTCAGTACTATCAACAGTCAGTAGTCAGTATTACCAACAGTCAGTAGTCAGTACTATCAACAGTCAGTAGTCAGTACTATCAACAGTCAGTAGTCAGTACTACCAAGAGTCAGTAGTCAGTACTACCAACAGTCAGTATTACCAACAGTCAGTAGTCAGTATTACCAACAATCAGTATTGCCAACAGGCAGTAGTCAGTATTATCAACAGTCAGTAGTCAGTATTACCAACAGTCAGTATTACCAACAGTCAGTATTACCAACAGTCAGTAGTCAGTACTATCAACAGTCAGTATTACCAACAGTCAGTAGTCAGTATTACCAACAATCAGTATTGCCAACAGTCAGTAGTCAGTATTACCAACAGGCAGTAGTCAGTATTACCAACAGTCAGTATTACCAACAGTCAGTAGTCAGTATTACCAACAGTCAGTATTACCAACAGGCAGTAGTCAGTATTACCAACAGGCAGTAATCAGTATTACCAACAGTCAGCATTACCAACAGGCAGTAGTCAGTATTACCAACAGTCAGTATTACCAACAGTCAGTAGTCAGTATTACCAACAGTCAGTATTACCAACAGTCAGTAGTCAGTATTGCCAACAGTCAGTAGTCAGTATTTCCAACAGGCAGTATTCAGTATTACCAACAGTCAGTAGTCAGTATTACCAACAGGCAGTAGTCAGTACTACCAACAGTCAGTAGTCAGTATTACCAACAGTCAGTAGTCAGTATTACCAACAGTCAGTATTACCAACAGTCAGTAGTCAGTATTACAAACAGTCAGTAGTCAGTATTACCAACAGGCAGTAGTCAGTATTGCCAACAGTCAGTAGTCAGTATTTCCAACAGGCAGTATTCAGTATTACCAACAGTCAGTAGTCAGTATTACCAACAGGCAGTAGTCAGTACTACCAACAGTCAGTAGTCAGTATTACCAACAGTCAGTAGTCAGTATTACCAACAGTCAGTATTACCAACAGTCAGTAGTCAGTATTACCAACAGTCAGTAGTCAGTATTACCAACAGGCAGTAGTCAGTATTACCAACAGTCAGTAGTCAGTACTATCAACAGTCAGTAGTCAGTACTATCAACAGTCAGTAGTCAGTATTACCAACAGTCAGTAGTCAGTATTATCAACAGTCAGTAGTAAGTATTACCAACAGGCAGTAGTCAGTAATGCCAACAGTCAGTAGTCAGTATTACCAACAGGCAGTAGTAAGTACTACCAACAGTCAGTAGTCAGTAGTCAGTATTACCAACAGTCAGTAGTCAGTATTACCAACTGTCAGTAGTCAGTATTACCAACAGTCAGTAGTCAGTATTACCAACAGTCAGTAGTCAGTACTATCAACAGTCAGTAGTCAGTATTACCAACAGTCAGTAGTCAGTACTATCAACAGTCAGTAGTCAGTACTATCAACAGTCAGTAGTCAGTATTACCAACAGGCAGTAGTCAGTATTACCAACAGTCAGTTTTACCAACAGTCAGTAGTCAGTATTACCAACAGTCAGTAGTCAGTACTATCAACAGTCAGTAGTCAGTATTACCAACAGTCAGTAGTCAGTACTATCAACAGTCAGTAGTCAGTATTACCAACAGGCAGTAGTCAGTACTATCAACAGTCAGTAGTCAGTATTACCAACAGTCAGTAGTCAGTACTATCAACAGTCAGTAGTCAGAACTATCAACAGTCAGTAGTCAGTACTACCAACAGTCAGTAGTCAGTACTACCAACAGTCAGTATTACCAACAGTCAGTAGTCAGTATTACCAACAATCAGTATTGCCAACAGTCAGTAGTCAGTATTACCAACAGGCAGTAGTCAGTATTATCAACAGTCAGTAGTCAGTACTATCAACAGTCAGTAGTCAGTATTACCAACAGTCAGTAGTCAGTACTATCAACAGTCAGTAGTCAGTTTTACCAACAGTCAGTAGTCAGTGTTACCAACAGGCAGTTGTCAGTATTACCAACAGGCAGTAGTCAGTATTACCAACAGTCAGTAGTCAGTATTACCAACAGGCAGTAGTCAGTATTATCAACAGTCAGTAGTCAGTACTATCAACAGTCAGTAGTCAGTATTACCAACAGGCAGTAGACAGTATTACCCACAGTCAGTATTACCAACAGTCAGTATTTCCAAAAGTCAGTAGTCAGTACTATCAACAGTCAGTAGTCAGTATTACCAACAGGCAGTATTCAGTACTACCAACAGTCAGTAGTCAGTACTACCAAGAGTCAGTATTACCAACAGTCAGTAGTCAGTATTACCAACAATCAGTATTGCCAACAGTCAGTAGTCAGTATTACCAACAGGCAGTAGTCAGTATTACCAACAGTCAGTATTACCAACAGTCAGTAGTCAGTATTACCAACAGTCAGTATTACCAACAGGCAGTACTCAGTATTACCAACAGGCAGTAATCAGTATTACCAACAGTCAGTATTACCAACAGGCAGTAGTCAGTATTACCAACAGTCAGTATTACCAACAGTCAGTAGTCAGTATTACCAACAGTCAGTATTACCAACAGTCAGTAGTCAGTATTACCAACAGGCAGTAGTCAGTATTATCAACAGTCAGTAGTCAGTACTATCAACAGTCAGTAGTCAGTATTACCAACAGGCAGTAGTCAGTATTACCCACAGTCAGTATTACCAACAGTCAGTAGTCAGTATTACCAACAGTCAGTATTACCAACAGGCAGTACTCAGTATTACCAACAGGCAGTAATCAGTATTACCAACAGTCAGTATTACCAACAGGCAGTAATCAGTATTACCAACAGTCAGTATTACCAACAGGCAGTAGTCAGTATTACCAACAGTCAGTATTACCAACAGTCAGTAGTCAGTATTACCAACAGTCAGTATTACCAACAGTCAGTAGTCAGTATTACCAACAGTCAGTAGTCAGTATTGCCAACAGTCAGTAGTCAGTATTCCAACAGGCAGTATTCAGTATTACCAACAGTCAGTAGTCAGTATTACCAACAGGCAGTAGTCAGTACTACCAACAGTCAGTAGTCAGTATTACCAACAGTCAGTAGTCAGTATTACCAACAGTCAGTATTACCAACAGTCAGTAGTCAGTATTGCCAACAGTCAGTAGTCAGTATTACCAACAGTCAGTAGTCAGTATTACCAACAGTCAGTAGTCAGTATTACCAACAGGCAGTAGTCAGTACTACCAACAGTCAGTAGTCAGTATTACCAACAGTCAGTATTACCAACAGTCAGTAGTCAGTATTGCCAACAGTCAGTAGTCAGTACTACCAACAGTCAGTAGTCAGTATTACCAACAGGCAGTAGTCAGTATTACCAACAGGCAGTAGTCAGTATTACCAACAGTCAGTAGTCAGTACTATCAACAGTCAGTAGTCAGTATTACCAACAGGCAGTAGTCAGTATTACCAACACTCAGTAGTCAGTATTACCAACAGGCAGTAGTCAGTATTACCAACAGTCAGTAGTCAGTATTACCAACAGGCAGTAGTCAGTATTACCAACAGGCAGTAGTCAGTATTACCAACAGGCAGTAGTCAGTATTACCAACAGTCAGTAGTCAGTATTACCAACAGTCAGTAGTCAGTATTACCAACAGGCAGTAGTCAGTATTACCAACAGTCAGTAGTCAGTACTATCAACAGTCAGTAGTCAGTACTATCAACAGTCAGTAGTCAGTATTACCAACAGTCAGTAGTCAGTATTATCAACAGTCAGTAGTCAGTATTACCAACAGGCAGTAGTCAGTAATTCCAACAGTCAGTAGTCAGTATTACCAACAGGCAGTAGTAAGTACTACCAACAGTCAGTAGTCAGTAGTCAGTATTACCAACAGTCAGTAGTCAGTATTACCAACAGTCAGTAGTCAGTATTACCAACAGTCAGTAGTCAGTATTGCCAACAGTCAGTAGTCAGTATTACCAACAGTCAGTAGTCAGTATTACCAACAGTCAGTAGTCAGTATTACCAACAGGCAGTAGTCAGTACTACCAACAGTCAGTAGTCAGTATTACCAACAGTCAGTATTACCAACAGTCAGTAATCAGTATTGCCAACAGTCAGTAGTCAGTACTACCAACAGTCAGTCGTCAGTATTACCAACAGGCCGTAGTCAGTATTACCAACAGGCAGTAGTCAGTATTACCAACAGTCAGTAGTCAGTACTATAAACAGTCAGTAGTCAGTATTACCAACAGGCAGTAGTCAGTATTACCAACAATCAGTAGTCAGTATTACCAACAGGCAGTAGTCAGTATTACCAACAGTCATTAGTCAGTTTTACCAACAGTCAGTAGTCAGTATTACCAACAGGCAGTAGTCAGTATTACCAACAGGCAGTAGTCAGTATTACCAACAGTCAGTAGTCAGTATTACCAACAGTCAGTAGTCAGTATTACCAACAGGCAGTAGTCAGTATTACCAACAGTCAGTAGTCAGTACTATCAAGAGTCAGTAGTCAGTACTATCGACAGTCAGTAGTCAGTATTACCAACAGTCAGTAGTCAGTATTATCAACAGTCAGTAGTCAGTATTACCAACAGGCAGTAGTCAGTAATGCCAACAGTCAGTAGTCAGTATTACCAACAGGCAGTAGTAAGTACTACCAACAGTCAGTAGTCAGTAGTCAGTATTACCAACAGTCAGTAGTCAGTATTACCAACAGTCAGTAGTAAGTATTACCAACAGTCAGTAGTCAGTATTACCAACAGTCAGTAGTCAGTACTATCAACAGTCAGTTCTCAGTATTACCAACAGTCAGTAGTCAGTACTATCAACAGTCAGTAGTCAGTACTATCAACAGTCAGTAGTCAGTATTACCAACAGTCAGTAGTCAGTACTATCAACAGTCAGTAGTCAGTACTACCAACAGTCAGTAGTCAGTACTACCAACAGTCAGTAGTCAGTACTACCAACAGTCAGTATTACCAACAGTCAGTAGTCAGTATTACCAACAATCAGTATTGCCAACAGTCAGTAGTCAGTATTACCAACAGGCAGTAGTCAGTATTATCAACAGTCAGTAGTCAGTACTATCAACAGTCAGTAGTCAGTATTACCAACAGTCAGTAGTCAGTACTATCAACAGTCAGTAGTCAGTTTTACCAACAGTCAGTAGTCAGTATTACCAACAGGCAGTTGTCAGTATTACCAACAGGCAGTAGTCAGTATTACCAACAGTCAGTAGTCAGTATTACCAACAGGCAGTAGTCAGTATTATCAACAGTCAGTAGTCAGTACTATCAACAGTCAGTAGTCAGTACAATCAACAGGCAGTAGACAGTATTACCCACAGTCAGTAGTCAGTATTACCAACAGGCAGTTGTCAGTATTACCAACAGGCAGTAGTCAGTATTACCAACAGTCAGTAGTCAGTATTACCAACAGGGAGTAGTCAGTATTATCAACAGTCAGTAGTCAGTACTATCAACAGTCAGTAGTCAGTATTACCAACAGGCAGTAGACAGTATTACCCACAGTCAGTATTACCAACAGTCAGTATTTCCAAAAGTCAGTAGTCAGTACTATCAACAGTCAGTAGTCAGTATTACCAACAGGCAGTATTCAGTACTACCAACAGTCAGTAGTCAGTACTACCAAGAGTCAGTATTACCAACAGTCAGTAGTCAGTATTACCAACAATCAGTATTGCCAACAGTCAGTAGTCAGTATTACCAACAGGCAGTAGTCAGTATTACCAACAGTCAGTATTACCAACAGTCAGTAGTCAGTATTACCAACAGTCAGTATTACCAACAGGCAGTACTCAGTATTACCAACAGGCAGTAATCAGTATTACCAACAGTCAGTATTACCAACAGGCAGTAGTCAGTATTACCAACAGTCAGTATTACCAACAGTCAGTAGTCAGTATTACCAACAGTCAGTATTACCAACAGTCAGTAG
The DNA here is from genome assembly GCF_965601325.2 of Salmo salar. Classification (NCBI taxonomy): domain Eukaryota; kingdom Metazoa; phylum Chordata; class Actinopteri; order Salmoniformes; family Salmonidae; genus Salmo; species Salmo salar. The sequence goes on from NC_138301.1 coordinate 59,532,244, forward strand.
TCAGTATTACCAACAGTCAGTAGTCAGTATTGCCAACAGTCAGTAGTCAGTATTTCCAACAGGCAGTATTCAGTATTACCAACAGTCAGTAGTCAGTATTACCAACAGGCAGTAGTCAGTACTACCAACAGTCAGTAGTCAGTATTACCAACAGTCAGTAGTCAGTATTACCAACAGTCAGTATTACCAACAGTCAGTAGTCAGTATTGCCAACAGTCAGTAGTCAGTATTACCAACAGTCAGTAGTCAGTATTACCAACAGTCAGTAGTCAGTATTACCAACAGGCAGTAGTCAGTACTACCAACAGTCAGTAGTCAGTATTACCAACAGTCAGTATTACCAACAGTCAGTAGTCAGTATTGCCAACAGTCAGTAGTCACTACTACCAACAGTCAGTAGTCAGTATTACCAACAGGCAGTAGTCAGTATTACCAACAGGCAGTAGTAAGTATTACCAACAGTCAGTAGTCAGTACTATCAACAGTCAGTAGTCAGTATTACCAACAGGCAGTAGTCAGTATTACCAACACTCAGTAGTCAGTATTACCAACAGGCAGTAGTCAGTATTACCAACAGTCAGTAGTCAGTATTACCAACAGGCAGTAGTCAGTATTACCAACAGGCAGTAGTCAGTATTACCAACAGGCAGTAGTCAGTATTACCAACAGTCAGTAGTCAGTATTACCAACAGTCAGTAGTCAGTATTACCAACAGGCAGTAGTCAGTATTATCAACAGTCAGTAGTCAGTACTATCAACAGTCAGTAGTCAGTATTACCAACAGGCAGTAGACAGTATTACCCACAGTCAGTATTACCAACAGTCAGTATTTCCAAAAGTCAGTAGTCAGTACTATCAACAGTCAGTAGTCAGTATTACCAACAGGCAGTATTCAGTACTACCAACAGTCAGTAGTCAGTACTACCAAGAGTCAGTATTACCAACAGTCAGTAGTCAGTATTACCAACAATCAGTATTGCCAACAGTCAGTAGTCAGTATTACCAACAGGCAGTAGTCAGTATTACCAACAGTCAGTATTACCAACAGTCAGTAGTCAGTATTACCAACAGTCAGTATTACCAACAGGCAGTACTCAGTATTACCAACAGGCAGTAATCAGTATTACCAACAGTCAGTATTACCAACAGGCAGTAGTCAGTATTACCAACAGTCAGTATTACCAACAGTCAGTAGTCAGTATTACCAACAGTCAGTATTACCAACAGTCAGTAGTCAGTATTACCAACAGTCAGTAGTCAGTATTGCCAACAGTCAGTAGTCAGTATTTCCAACAGGCAGTATTCAGTATTACCAACAGTCAGTAGTCAGTATTACCAACAGGCAGTAGTCAGTACTACCAACAGTCAGTAGTCAGTATTACCAACAGTCAGTAGTCAGTATTACCAACAGTCAGTATTACCAACAGTCAGTAGTCAGTATTGCCAACAGTCAGTAGTCAGTATTACCAACAGTCAGTAGTCAGTATTACCAACAGTCAGTAGTCAGTATTACCAACAGGCAGTAGTCAGTACTACCAACAGTCAGTAGTCAGTATTACCAACAGTCAGTATTACCAACAGTCAGTAGTCAGTATTGCCAACAGTCAGTAGTCAGTACTACCAACAGTCAGTAGTCAGTATTACCAACAGGCAGTAGTCAGTATTACCAACAGGCAGTAGTCAGTATTACCAACAGTCAGTAGTCAGTACTATCAACAGTCAGTAGTCAGTATTACCAACAGGCAGTAGTCAGTATTACCAACACTCAGTAGTCAGTATTACCAACAGGCAGTAGTCAGTATTACCAACAGTCAGTAGTCAGTATTACCAACAGGCAGTAGTCAGTATTACCAACAGGCAGTAGTCAGTATTACCAACAGGCAGTAGTCAGTATTACCAACAGTCAGTAGTCAGTATTACCAACAGTCAGTAGTCAGTATTACCAACAGGCAGTAGTCAGTATTACCAACAGTCAGTAGTCAGTACTATCAACAGTCAGTAGTCAGTACTATCAACAGTCAGTAGTCAGTATTACCAACAGTCAGTAGTCAGTATTATCAACAGTCAGTAGTCAGTATTACCAACAGGCAGTAGTCAGTAATTCCAACAGTCAGTAGTCAGTATTACCAACAGGCAGTAGTAAGTACTACCAACAGTCAGTAGTCAGTAGTCAGTATTACCAACAGTCAGTAGTCAGTATTACCAACAGTCAGTAGTCAGTATTACCAACAGTCAGTAGTCAGTATTGCCAACAGTCAGTAGTCAGTATTACCAACAGTCAGTAGTCAGTATTACCAACAGTCAGTAGTCAGTATTACCAACAGGCAGTAGTCAGTACTACAAACAGTCAGTAGTCAGTATTACCAACAGTCAGTATTACCAACAGTCAGTAATCAGTATTGCCAACAGTCAGTAGTCAGTACTACCAACAGTCAGTCGTCAGTATTACCAACAGGCAGTAGTCAGTATTACCAACAGGCAGTAGTCAGTATTACCAACAGTCAGTAGTCAGTACTATAAACAGTCAGTAGTCAGTATTACCAACAGGCAGTAGTCAGTATTACCAACAGTCAGTAGTCAGTATTACCAACAGGCAGTAGTCAGTATTACCAACAGTCAGTAGTCAGTTTTACCAACAGTCAGTAGTCAGTATTACCAACAGGCAGAAGTCAGTATTACCAACAGGCAGTAGTCAGTATTACCAACAGTCAGTAGTCAGTATTACCAACAGTCAGTAGTCAGTATTACCAACAGGCAGTAGTCAGTATTACCAACAGTCAGTAGTCAGTACTATCAAGAGTCAGTAGTCAGTACTATCGACAGTCAGTAGTCAGTATTACCAACAGTCAGTAGTCAGTATTATCAACAGTCAGTAGTCAGTATTACCAACAGGCAGTAGTCAGTAATGCCAACAGTCAGTAGTCAGTATTACCAACAGGCAGTAGTAAGTACTACCAACAGTCAGTAGTCAGTAGTCAGTATTACCAACAGTCAGTAGTCAGTATTACCAACAGTCAGTAGAAAGTATTACCAACAGTCAGTAGTCAGTATTACCAACAGCCAGTAGTCAGTACTATCAACAGTCAGTTCTCAGTATTACCAACAGTCAGTAGTCAGTACTATCAACAGTCAGTAGTCAGTACTATCAACAGTCAGTAGTCAGTATTACCAACAGTCAGTAGTCAGTACTATCAACAGTCAGTAGTCAGAACTATAAACAGTCAGTAGTCAGTACTACCAACAGTCAGTAGTCAGTACTACCAACAGTCAGTATTACCAACAGTCAGTAGTCAGTATTACCAACAATCAGTATTGCCAACAGTCAGTAGTCAGTATTACCAACAGGCAGTAGTCAGTATTATCAACAGTCAGTAGTCAGTACTATCAACAGTCAGTAGTCAGTATTACCAACAGTCAGTAGTCAGTACTATCAACAGTCAGTAGTCAGTTTTACCAACAGTCAGTAGTCAGTATTACCAACAGGCAGTTGTCAGTATTACCAACAGGCAGTAGTCAGTATTACCAACAGTCAGTAATCAGTATTACCAACAGGCAGTAGTCAGTATTATCAACAGTCAGTAGTTAGTACTATCAACAGTCAGTAGTCAGTATTACCAACAGGCAGTAGACAGTATTACCCACAGTCAGTATTACCAACAGTCAGTATTTCCAAAAGTCAGTAGTCAGTACTATCAACAGTCAGTAGTCATTATTACCAACAGGCAGTATTCAGTACTACCAACAGTCAGTAGTCAGTACTACCAAGAGTCAGTATTACCAACAGTCAGTAGTCAGTATTACCAACAATCAGTATTGCCAACAGTCAGTAGTCAGTATTACCAACAGGCAGTAGTCAGTATTACCAACAGTCAGTATTACCAACAGTCAGTAGTCAGTATTACCAACAGTCAGTATTACCAACAGGCAGTACTCAGTATTACCAACAGGCAGTAATCAGTATTACCAACAGTCAGTATTACCAACAGGCAGTAGTCAGTATTACCAACAGTCAGTATTACCAACAGTCAGTAGTCAGTATTACCAACAGTCAGTATTACCAACAGTCAGTAGTCAGTATTACCAACAGTCAGTAGTCAGTATTGCCAACAGTCAGTAGTCAGTATTTCCAACAGGCAGTATTCAGTATTACCAACAGTCAGTAGTCAGTATTACCAACAGGCAGTAGTCAGTACTACCAACAGTCAGTAGTCAGTATTACCAACAGTCAGTAGTCAGTATTACCAACAGTCAGTATTACCAACAGTCAGTAGTCAGTATTGCCAACAGTCAGTAGTCAGTATTACCAACAGTCAGTAGTCAGTATTACCAACAGTCAGTAGTCAGTATTACCAACAGGCAGTAGTCAGTACTACCAACAGTCAGTAGTCAGTATTACCAACAGTCAGTATTACCAACAGTCAGTAGTCAGTATTGCCAACAGTCAGTAGTCAGTACTACCAACAGTCAGTAGTCAGTATTACCAACAGGCAGTAGTCAGTATTACCAACAGGCAGTAGTAAGTATTACCAACAGTCAGTAGTCAGTACTATCAACAGTCAGTAGTCAGTATTACCAACAGGCAGTAGTCAGTATTACCAACACTCAGTAGTCAGTATTACCAACAGGCAGTAGTCAGTATTACCAACAGTCAGTAGTCAGTATTACCAACAGGCAGTAGTCAGTATTACCAACAGGCAGTAGTCAGTATTACCAACAGGCAGTAGTCAGTATTACCAACAGTCAGTAGTCAGTATTACCAACAGTCAGTAGTCAGTATAACCAACAGGCAGTAGTCAGTATTACCAACAGTCAGTAGTCAGTACTATCAACAGTCAGTAGTCAGTACTATCAACAGTCAGTAGTCAGTACTATCAACAGTCAGTAGTCAGTATTACCAACAGTCAGTAGTCAGTATTATCAACAGTCAGTAGTCAGTATTACCAACAGGCAGTAGTCAGTAATTCCAACAGTCAGTAGTCAGTATTACCAACAGGCAGTAGTAAGTACTACCAACAGTCAGTAGTCAGTAGTCAGTATTACCAACAGTCAGTAGTCAGTATTGCCAACAGTCAGTAGTCAGTATTACCAACAGTCAGTAGTCAGTATTACCAACAGTCAGTAGTCAGTATTACCAACAGGCAGTAGTCAGTACTACCAACAGTCAGTAGTCAGTATTACCAACAGTCAGTATTACCAACAGTCAGTAATCAGTATTGCCAACAGTCAGTAGTCAGTACTACCAACAGTCAGTCGTCAGTATTACCAACAGGCAGTAGTCAGTATTACCAACAGGCAGTAGTCAGTATTACCAACAGTCAGTAGTCAGTACTATAAACAGTCAGTAGTCAGTATTACCAACAGGCAGTAGTCAGTATTACCAACAGTCAGTAGTCAGTATTACCAACAGGCAGTAGTCAGTATTACCAACAGTCAGTAGTCAGTTTTACCAACAGTCAGTAGTCAGTATTACCAACAGGCAGTAGTCAGTATTACCAACAGGCAGTAGTCAGTATTACCAACAGTCAGTAGTCAGTATTACCAACAGTCAGTAGTCAGTATTACCAACAGGCAGTAGTCAGTATTACCAACAGTCAGTAGTCAGTACTATCAAGAGTCAGTAGTCAGTACTATCGACAGTCAGTAGTCAGTATTACCAACAGTCAGTAATCAGTATTATCAACAGTCAGTAGTCAGTATTACCAACAGGCAGTAGTCAGTATTACCAACAGTCAGTATTACCAACAGTCAGTAGTCAGTATTGCCAACAGTCAGTAGTCAGTATTACCAACAGTCAGTAGTCAGTATTACCAACAGTCAGTAGTCAGTATTACCAACAGGCAGTAGTCAGTACTACCAACAGTCAGTAGTCAGTATTACCAACAGTCAGTATTACCAACAGTCAGTAGTCAGTATTGCCAACAGTCAGTAGTCACTACTACCAACAGTCAGTAGTCAGTATTACCAACAGGCAGTAGTCAGTATTACCAACAGGCAGTAGTAAGTATTACCAACAGTCAGTAGTCAGTACTATCAACAGTCAGTAGTCAGTATTACCAACAGGCAGTAGTCAGTATTACCAACACTCAGTAGTCAGTATTACCAACAGGCAGTAGTCAGTATTACCAACAGTCAGTAGTCAGTATTACCAACAGGCAGTAGTCAGTATTACCAACAGGCAGTAGTCAGTATTACCAACAGGCAGTAGTCAGTATTACCAACAGTCAGTAGTCAGTATTACCAACAGTCAGTAGTCAGTATTACCAACAGGCAGTAGTCAGTATTATCAACAGTCAGTAGTCAGTACTATCAACAGTCAGTAGTCAGTATTACCAACAGGCAGTAGACAGTATTACCCACAGTCAGTATTACCAACAGTCAGTATTTCCAAAAGTCAGTAGTCAGTACTATCAACAGTCAGTAGTCAGTATTACCAACAGGCAGTATTCAGTACTACCAACAGTCAGTAGTCAGTACTACCAAGAGTCAGTATTACCAACAGTCAGTAGTCAGTATTACCAACAATCAGTATTGCCAACAGTCAGTAGTCAGTATTACCAACAGGCAGTAGTCAGTATTACCAACAGTCAGTATTACCAACAGTCAGTAGTCAGTATTACCAACAGTCAGTATTACCAACAGGCAGTACTCAGTATTACCAACAGGCAGTAATCAGTATTACCAACAGTCAGTATTACCAACAGGCAGTAGTCAGTATTACCAACAGTCAGTATTACCAACAGTCAGTAGTCAGTATTACCAACAGTCAGTATTACCAACAGTCAGTAGTCAGTATTACCAACAGTCAGTAGTCAGTATTGCCAACAGTCAGTAGTCAGTATTTCCAACAGGCAGTATTCAGTATTACCAACAGTCAGTAGTCAGTATTACCAACAGGCAGTAGTCAGTACTACCAACAGTCAGTAGTCAGTATTACCAACAGTCAGTAGTCAGTATTACCAACAGTCAGTATTACCAACAGTCAGTAGTCAGTATTGCCAACAGTCAGTAGTCAGTATTACCAACAGTCAGTAGTCAGTATTACCAACAGTCAGTAGTCAGTATTACCAACAGGCAGTAGTCAGTACTACCAACAGTCAGTAGTCAGTATTACCAACAGTCAGTATTACCAACAGTCAGTAGTCAGTATTGCCAACAGTCAGTAGTCAGTACTACCAACAGTCAGTAGTCAGTATTACCAACAGGCAGTAGTCAGTATTACCAACAGGCAGTAGTCAGTATTACCAACAGTCAGTAGTCAGTACTATCAACAGTCAGTAGTCAGTATTACCAACAGGCAGTAGTCAGTATTACCAACACTCAGTAGTCAGTATTACCAACAGGCAGTAGTCAGTATTACCAACAGTCAGTAGTCAGTATTACCAACAGGCAGTAGTCAGTATTACCAACAGGCAGTAGTCAGTATTACCAACAGGCAGTAGTCAGTATTACCAACAGTCAGTAGTCAGTATTACCAACAGTCAGTAGTCAGTATTACCAACAGGCAGTAGTCAGTATTACCAACAGTCAGTAGTCAGTACTATCAACAGTCAGTAGTCAGTACTATCAACAGTCAGTAGTCAGTATTACCAACAGTCAGTAGTCAGTATTATCAACAGTCAGTAGTCAGTATTACCAACAGGCAGTAGTCAGTAATTCCAACAGTCAGTAGTCAGTATTACCAACAGGCAGTAGTAAGTACTACCAACAGTCAGTAGTCAGTAGTCAGTATTACCAACAGTCAGTAGTCAGTATTACCAACAGTCAGTAGTCAGTATTACCAACAGTCAGTAGTCAGTATTGCCAACAGTCAGTAGTCAGTATTACCAACAGTCAGTAGTCAGTATTACCAACAGTCAGTAGTCAGTATTACCAACAGGCAGTAGTCAGTACTACAAACAGTCAGTAGTCAGTATTACCAACAGTCAGTATTACCAACAGTCAGTAATCAGTATTGCCAACAGTCAGTAGTCAGTACTACCAACAGTCAGTCGTCAGTATTACCAACAGGCAGTAGTCAGTATTACCAACAGGCAGTAGTCAGTATTACCAACAGTCAGTAGTCAGTACTATAAACAGTCAGTAGTCAGTATTACCAACAGGCAGTAGTCAGTATTACCAACAGTCAGTAGTCAGTATTACCAACAGGCAGTAGTCAGTATTACCAACAGTCAGTAGTCAGTTTTACCAACAGTCAGTAGTCAGTATTACCAACAGGCAGAAGTCAGTATTACCAACAGGCAGTAGTCAGTATTACCAACAGTCAGTAGTCAGTATTACCAACAGTCAGTAGTCAGTATTACCAACAGGCAGTAGTCAGTATTACCAACAGTCAGTAGTCAGTACTATCAAGAGTCAGTAGTCAGTACTATCGACAGTCAGTAGTCAGTATTACCAACAGTCAGTAGTCAGTATTATCAACAGTCAGTAGTCAGTATTACCAACAGGCAGTAGTCAGTAATGCCAACAGTCAGTAGTCAGTATTACCAACAGGCAGTAGTAAGTACTACCAACAGTCAGTAGTCAGTAGTCAGTATTACCAACAGTCAGTAGTCAGTATTACCAACAGTCAGTAGAAAGTATTACCAACAGTCAGTAGTCAGTATTACCAACAGCCAGTAGTCAGTACTATCAACAGTCAGTTCTCAGTATTACCAACAGTCAGTAGTCAGTACTATCAACAGTCAGTAGTCAGTACTATCAACAGTCAGTAGTCAGTATTACCAACAGTCAGTAGTCAGTACTATCAACAGTCAGTAGTCAGAACTATAAACAGTCAGTAGTCAGTACTACCAACAGTCAGTAGTCAGTACTACCAACAGTCAGTATTACCAACAGTCAGTAGTCAGTATTACCAACAATCAGTATTGCCAACAGTCAGTAGTCAGTATTACCAACAGGCAGTAGTCAGTATTATCAACAGTCAGTAGTCAGTACTATCAACAGTCAGTAGTCAGTATTACCAACAGTCAGTAGTCAGTACTATCAACAGTCAGTAGTCAGTTTTACCAACAGTCAGTAGTCAGTATTACCAACAGGCAGTTGTCAGTATTACCAACAGGCAGTAGTCAGTATTACCAACAGTCAGTAATCAGTATTACCAACAGGCAGTAGTCAGTATTATCAACAGTCAGTAGTTAGTACTATCAACAGTCAGTAGTCAGTATTACCAACAGGCAGTAGACAGTATTACCCACAGTCAGTATTACCAACAGTCAGTATTTCCAAAAGTCAGTAGTCAGTACTATCAACAGTCAGTAGTCATTATTACCAACAGGCAGTATTCAGTACTACCAACAGTCAGTAGTCAGTACTACCAAGAGTCAGTATTACCAACAGTCAGTAGTCAGTATTACCAACAATCAGTATTGCCAACAGTCAGTAGTCAGTATTACCAACAGGCAGTAGTCAGTATTACCAACAGTCAGTATTACCAACAGTCAGTAGTCAGTATTACCAACAGTCAGTATTACCAACAGGCAGTACTCAGTATTACCAACAGGCAGTAATCAGTATTACCAACAGTCAGTATTACCAACAGGCAGTAGTCAGTATTACCAACAGTCAGTATTACCAACAGTCAGTAGTCAGTATTACCAACAGTCAGTATTACCAACAGTCAGTAGTCAGTATTACCAACAGTCAGTAGTCAGTATTGCCAACAGTCAGTAGTCAGTATTTCCAACAGGCAGTATTCAGTATTACCAACAGTCAGTAGTCAGTATTACCAACAGGCAGTAGTCAGTACTACCAACAGTCAGTAGTCAGTATTACCAACAGTCAGTAGTCAGTATTACCAACAGTCAGTATTACCAACAGTCAGTAGTCAGTATTGCCAACAGTCAGTAGTCAGTATTACCAACAGTCAGTAGTCAGTATTACCAACAGTCAGTAGTCAGTATTACCAACAGGCAGTAGTCAGTACTACCAACAGTCAGTAGTCAGTATTACCAACAGTCAGTATTACCAACAGTCAGTAGTCAGTATTGCCAACAGTCAGTAGTCAGTACTACCAACAGTCAGTAGTCAGTATTACCAACAGGCAGTAGTCAGTATTACCAACAGGCAGTAGTAAGTATTACCAACAGTCAGTAGTCAGTACTATCAACAGTCAGTAGTCAGTATTACCAACAGGCAGTAGTCAGTATTACCAACACTCAGTAGTCAGTATTACCAACAGGCAGTAGTCAGTATTACCAACAGTCAGTAGTCAGTATTACCAACAGGCAGTAGTCAGTATTACCAACAGGCAGTAGTCAGTATTACCAACAGGCAGTAGTCAGTATTACCAACAGTCAGTAGTCAGTATTACCAACAGTCAGTAGTCAGTATAACCAACAGGCAGTAGTCAGTATTACCAACAGTCAGTAGTCAGTACTATCAACAGTCAGTAGTCAGTACTATCAACAGTCAGTAGTCAGTACTATCAACAGTCAGTAGTCAGTATTACCAACAGTCAGTAGTCAGTATTATCAACAGTCAGTAGTCAGTATTACCAACAGGCAGTAGTCAGTAATTCCAACAGTCAGTAGTCAGTATTACCAACAGGCAGTAGTAAGTACTACCAACAGTCAGTAGTCAGTAGTCAGTATTACCAACAGTCAGTAGTCAGTATTGCCAACAGTCAGTAGTCAGTATTACCAACAGTCAGTAGTCAGTATTACCAACAGTCAGTAGTCAGTATTACCAACAGGCAGTAGTCAGTACTACCAACAGTCAGTAGTCAGTATTACCAACAGTCAGTATTACCAACAGTCAGTAATCAGTATTGCCAACAGTCAGTAGTCAGTACTACCAACAGTCAGTCGTCAGTATTACCAACAGGCAGTAGTCAGTATTACCAACAGGCAGTAGTCAGTATTACCAACAGTCAGTAGTCAGTACTATAAACAGTCAGTAGTCAGTATTACCAACAGGCAGTAGTCAGTATTACCAACAGTCAGTAGTCAGTATTACCAACAGGCAGTAGTCAGTATTACCAACAGTCAGTAGTCAGTTTTACCAACAGTCAGTAGTCAGTATTACCAACAGGCAGTAGTCAGTATTACCAACAGGCAGTAGTCAGTATTACCAACAGTCAGTAGTCAGTATTACCAACAGTCAGTAGTCAGTATTACCAACAGGCAGTAGTCAGTATTACCAACAGTCAGTAGTCAGTACTATCAAGAGTCAGTAGTCAGTACTATCGACAGTCAGTAGTCAGTATTACCAACAGTCAGTAATCAGTATTATCAACAGTCAGTAGTCAGTATTACCAACAGGCAGTAGTCAGTAATGCCAACAGTCAGTAGTCAGTATTACCAACAGGCAGTAGTAAGTACTACCAACAGTCAGTAGTCAGTAGTCAGTATTACCAACAGTCAGTAGTCAGTATTACCAACAGTCAGTAGTAAGTATTACCAACAGTCAGTAGTCAGTATTACCAACAGTCAGTAGTCAGTACTATCAACAGTCAGTTCTCAGTATTACCAACAGTCAGTAGTCAGTACTATCAACAGTCAGTAGTCAGTACTATCAACAGTCAGTAGTCAGTATTACCAACAGGCAGTAGTCAGTATTACCAACAGTCAGTATTACCAACAGTCAGTAGTCAGTATTACCAACAGTCAGTAGTCAGTACTATCAACAGTCAGTAGTCAGTATTAGTAACAGTCAGTATTACCAACAGGCAGTAGTCAGTATTACCAACAGTCAGTATTACCAACAGTCAGTAGTCAGTATTACCAACAGTCAATATTACCAACAGGCAGTAGTCAGTATTACCAACAGGCAGTAATCAGTATTACCAACAGTCAGTATTACCAACAGGCAGTAGTCAGTATTACCAACAGTCAGTATTACCAACAGTCAGTAGTCAGTATTACCAACAGTCAGTATTACCAACAGTCAGTAGTCAGTATTACCAACAGTCAGTAGTCAGTATTGCCAACAGTCAGTAGTCAGTATTACCAACAGGCAGTAGTCAGTATTACCAACAGTCAGTAGTCAGTATTACCAACAGGCAGTAGTCAGTACTACCAACAGTCAGTAGTCAGTATTAACAACAGTCAGTAGTCAGTATTACCAACAGTCAGTATTACCAACAGTCAGTAGTCAGTATTGCCAACAGTCAGTAGTCAGTATTACCAACAGTCAGTAGTCAGTATTACCAACAGTCAGTAGTCAGTATTACCAACAGGCAGTAGTCAGTACTACCAACAGTCAGTAGTCAGTATTACCAACAGTCAGTATTACCAACAGGCAGTAGTCAGTATTACCAACAGGCAGTAATCAGTATTACCAACAGTCAGTATTACCAACAGGCAGTAGTCAGTATTACCAACAGTCAGTATTACCAACAGTCAGTAGTCAGTATTACCAACAGTCAGTATTACCAACAGTCAGTAGTCAGTATTACCAACAGTCAGTAGTCAGTATTGCCAACAGTCAGTAGTCAGTATTACCAACAGGCAGTAGTCAGTATTACCAACAGTCAGTAGTCAGTATTACCAACAGGCAGTAGTCAGTACTACCAACAGTCAGTAGTCAGTATTAACAACAGTCAGTAGTCAGTATTACCAACAGTCAGTATTACCAACAGTCAGTAGTCAGTATTGCCAACAGTCAGTAGTCAGTATTACCAACAGTCAGTAGTCAGTATTACCAACAGTCAGTAGTCAGTATTACCAACAGGCAGTAGTCAGTACTACCAACAGTCAGTAGTCAGTATTACCAACAGTCAGTATTACCAACAGTCAGTAATCAGTATTGCCAACAGTCAGTAGTCAGTACTACCAACAGTCAGTAGTCAGTATTACCAACAGGCAGTAGTCATATTACCAACAGTCAGTAGTCAGTATTACCAACAGTCAGTAGTCAGTACTATCAACAGTCAGTAGTCAGTATTACCAACAGGCAGTAGTCAGTATTACCAACAGTCAGTAGTCAGTATTACCAACAGGCAGTAGTCAGTATTACCAACAGTCAGTAGTCAGTTTTACCAACAGTCAGTAGTCAGTATTACCAACAGGCAGTAGTCAGTATTACCAACAGGCAGTAGTCAGTATTACCAACAGTCAGTAGTCAGTATTACCAACAGTCAGTAGTCAGTATTACCAACAGGCAGTAGTCAGTATTACCAACAGTCAGTAGTCAGTACTATCAACAGTCAGTAGTCAGTACTATCAACAGTCAGTAGTCAGTATTACCAACAGTCAGTAGTCAGTATTATCAACAGTCAGTAGTCAGTATTACCAACAGGCAGTAGTCAGTAATGCCAACAGTCAGTAGTCAATATTACCAACAGGCAGTAGTAAGTACTACCAACAGTCAGTAGTCAGTAGTCAGTATTACCAACAGTCAGTAGTCAGTATTACCAACAGTCAGTAGTCAGTATTACCAACAGGCAGTAGTCAGTATTACCAACAGTCAGTAGTCAGTATTACCAACAGGCAGTAGTCAGTATTATCAACAGTCAGTAGTCAGTACTATCAACAGTCAGTAGTCAGTATTACCAACAGGCAGTAGACAGTATTACCCACAGTCAGTATTACCAACAGTCAGTATTTCCAAACGTCAGTAGTCAGTACTATCAACAGTCAGTAGTCAGTATTACCAACAGGCAGTATTCAGTACTACCAACAGTCAGTAGTCAGTACTACCAACAGTCAGTATTACCAACAGTCAGTAGTCAGTATTACCAACAATCAGTATTGCCAACAGTCAGTAGTCAGTATTACCAACAGGCAGTAGTCAGTATTACCAACAGTCAGTATTACCAACAGTCAGTAGTCAGTATTACCAACAGTCAGTATTACCAACAGGCAGTACTCAGTATTACCAACAGGCAGTAATCAGTATTACCAACAGTCAGTATTACCAACAGGCAGTAGTCAGTATTACCAACAGTCAGTATTACCAACAGTCAGTAGTCAGTATTACCAACAGTCAGTATTACCAACAGTCAGTAGTCAGTATTACCAACAGTCAGTAGTCAGTATTGCCAACAGTCAGTAGTCAGTATTTCCAACAGGCAGTATTCAGTATTACCAACAGTCAGTAGTCAGTATTACCAACAGGCAGTAGTCAGTACTACCAACAGTCAGTAGTCAGTATTACCAACAGTCAGTAGTCAGTATTACCAACAGTCAGTATTACCAACAGTCAGTAGTCAGTATTGCCAACAGTCAGAAGTCAGTACTATCAACAGTCAGTAGTCAGTATTACCAACAGGCAGTAGTCAGTATTACCAACAGTCAGTAGTCAGTATTACCAACAGGCAGTAGTCAGTATTACCAACAGTCAGTAGTCAGTTTTACCAACAGTCAGTAGTCAGTATTACCAACAGGCAGTAGTCAGTATTACCAACAGGCAGTAGCCAGTATTACCAACAGTCAGTAGTCAGTATTACCAACAGTCAGTAGTCAGTATTACCAACAGGCAGTAGTCAGTATTACCAACAGTCAATAGTCAGTACTATCAACAGTCAGTAGTCAGTACTATCAACAGTCAGTAGTCAGTATTACCAACAGTCAGTAGTCAGTATTATCAACAGTCAGTAGTCAGTATTACCAACAGGCAGTAGTCAGTAATGCCAACAGTCAGTAGTCAATATTACCAACAGGCAGTAGTAAGTACTACCAACAGTCAGTAGTCAGTAGTCAGTATTACCAACAGTCAGTAGTCAGTATTACCAACAGTCAGTAGTCAGTATTACCAACAGGCAGTAGTCAGTATTACCAACAGTCAGTAGTCAGTATTACCAACAGGCAGTAGTCAGTATTATCAACAGTCAGTAGTCAGTACTATCAACAGTCAGTAGTCAGTATTACCAACAGGCAGTAGACAGTATTACCCACAGTCAGTATTACCAACAGTCAGTATTTCCAAACGTCAGTAGTCAGTATTGCCAACAGTCAGTAGTCAGTATTTCCAACAGGCAGTATTCAGTATTACCAACAGTCAGTAGTCAGTATTACCAACAGGCAGTAGTCAGTACTACCAACAGTCAGTAGTCAGTATTACCAACAGTCAGTAGTCAGTATTGCCAACAGTCAGTAGTCAGTATTACCAACAGGCAGTAGTCAGTATTACCAACAGTCAGTAGTCAGTATTACCAACAGGCAGTAGTCAGTACTACCAACAGTCAGTAGTCAGTATTAACAACAGTCAGTAGTCAGTATTACCAACAGTCAGTATTACCAACAGTCAGTAGTCAGTATTGCCAACAGTCAGTAGTCAGTATTACCAACAGTCAGTAGTCAGTATTACCAACAGTCAGTAGTCAGTATTACCAACAGGCAGTAGTCAGTACTACCAACAGTCAGTAGTCAGTAGTCAGTATTACCAACAGTCAGTAGTCAGTATTACCAACAGTCAGTAGTCAGTATTACCAACAGGCAGTAGTCAGTATTACCAACAGTCAGTAGTCAGTATTACCAACAGGCAGTAGTCAGTATTATCAACAGTCAGTAGTCAGTACTATCAACAGTCAGTAGTCAGTATTACCAACAGGCAGTAGACAGTATTACCCACAGTCAGTATTACCAACAGTCAGTATTTCCAAACGTCAGTAGTCAGTACTATCAACAGTCAGTAGTCAGTATTACCAACAGGCAGTATTCAGTACTACCAACAGTCAGTAGTCAGTACTACCAACAGTCAGTATTACCAACAGTCAGTAGTCAGTATTAACAACAATCAGTATTGCCAACAGTCAGTAGTCAGTATTACCAACAGGCAGTAGTCAGTATTACCAACAGTCAGTATTACCAACAGTCAGTAGTCAGTATTACCAACAGTCAGTATTACCAACAGGCAGTACTCAGTATTACCAACAGGCAGTAATCAGTATTACCAACAGTCAGTATTACCAACAGGCAGTAGTCAGTATTACCAACAGTCAGTATTACCAACAGTCAGTAGTCAGTATTACCAACAGTCAGTATTACCAACAGTCAGTAGTCAGTATTACCAACAGTCAGTAGTCAGTATTGCCAACAGTCAGTAGTCAGTATTTCCAACAGGCAGTATTCAGTATTACCAACAGTCAGTAGTCAGTATTACCAACAGGCAGTAGTCAGTACTACCAACAGTCAGTAGTCAGTATTACCAACAGTCAGTAGTCAGTATTACCAACAGTCAGTATTACCAACAGTCAGTAGTCAGTATTGCCAACAGTCAGTAGTCAGTATTACCAACAGTCAGTAGTCAGTATTACCAACAGTCAGTAGTCAGTATTACCAAAAGGCAGTAGTCAGTACTACCAACAGTCAGTAGTCAGTATTACCAACAGTCAGTATTACCAACAGTCAGTAGTCAGTATTGCCAACAGTCAGTAGTCAGTACTACCAACAGTCAGTAGTCAGTATTACCAACAGGCAGTAGTCAGTATTACCAACAGGCAGTAGTCAGTATTACCAACAGTCAGTAGTCAGTACTATCAACAGTCAGTAGTCAGTATTACCAACAGGCAGTAGTCAGTATTACCAACACTCATTAGTCAGTATTACCAACAGGCAGTAGTCAGTATTACCAACAGTCAGTAGTCAGTATTACCAACAGTCAGTAGTCAGTATTACCAACAGGCAGTAGTCAGTATTACCAACAGGCAGTAGTCAGTATTACCAACAGTCAGTAGTCAGTATTACCAACAGTCAGTAGTCAGTATTACCAACAGGCAGTAGTCAGTATTACCAACAGTCAGTAGTCAGTACTATCAACAGTCAGTAGTCAGTACTATCAACAGTCAGTAGTCAGTATTACCAACAGTCAGTAGTCAGTATTATCAACAGTCAGTAGTCAGTATTACCAACAGGCAGTAGTCAGTAATGCCAACAGTCAGTAGTCAGTATTACCAACAGGCAGTAGTAAGTACTACCAACAGTCAGTAGTCAGTAGTCAGTATTACCAACAGTCAGTAGTCAGTATTACCAACAGTCAGTAGTCAGTATTACCAACAGTCAGTAGTCAGTATTGCCAACAGTCAGTAGTCAGTATTACCAACAGTCAGTAGTCAGTATTACCAACAGTCAGTATTACCAACAGTCAGTAGTCAGTATTGCCAACAGTCAGTAGTCAGTACTACCAACAGTCAGTAGTCAGTATTACCAACAGTCAGTAGTCAGTATTACCAACAGGCAGTAGTCAGTATTACCAACAGTCAGTAGTCAGTACTATCAAGAGTCAGTAGTCAGTACTATCGACAGTCAGTAGTCAGTATTACCAACAGTCAGTAGTCAGTATTATCAACAGTCAGTAGTCAGTAATACCAACAGGCAGTAGTCAGTAATGCCAACAGTCAGTAGTCAGTATTACCAACAGGCAGTAGTAAGTACTACCAACAGTCAGTAGTCAGTAGTCAGTATTACCAACAGTCAGTAGTCAGTATTACCAACAGTCAGTAGTAAGTATTACCAACAGTCAGTAGTCAGTATTACCAACAGTCAGTAGTCAGTACTATCAACAGTCAGTAGTCAGTATTACCAACAGTCAGTAGTCAGTACTATCAACAGTCAGTAGTCAGTACTATCAACAGTCAGTAGTCAGTATTACCAACAGGCAGTAGTCAGTATTACCAACAGTCAGTATTACCAACAGTCAGTAGTCAGTATTACCAACAGTCAGTAGTCAGTACTATCAACAGTCAGTAGTCAGTATTAGTAACAGTCAGTATTACCAACAGGCAGTAGTCAGTATTACCAACAGTCAGTATTACCAACAGTCAGTAGTCAGTATTACCAACAGTCAGTATTACCAACATGCAGTAGTCAGTATTACCAACAGTCAGTAGTCAGTATTACCAACAGGCAGTAGTCAGTACTACCAACAGTCAGTAGTCAGTATTACCAACAGTCAGTATTACCAACAGTCAGTAATCAGTATTGCCAACAGTCAGTAGTCAGTACTACCAACAGTCAGTAGTCAGTATTACCAACAGTCAGTAGTCAATATTACCAACAGGCAGTAGTAAGTACTACCAACAGTCAGTAGTCAGTAGTCAGTATTACCAACAGTCAGTAGTCAGTATTACCAACAGTCAGTAGTCAGTATTACCAACAGGCAGTAGTCAGTATTACCAACAGTCAGTAGTCAGTATTACCAACAGGCAGTAGTCAGTATTATCAACAGTCAGTAGTCAGTACTATCAACAGTCAGTAGTCAGTATTACCAACAGGCAGTAGACAGTATTACCCACAGTCAGTATTACCAACAGTCAGTATTTCCAAACGTCAGTAGTCAGTACTATCAACAGTCAGTAGTCAGTATTACCAACAGGCAGTATTCAGTACTACCAACAGTCAGTAGTCAGTACTACCAACAGTCAGTACTACCAACAGTCAGTAGTCAGTATTAACAACAATCAGTATTGCCAACAGTCAGTAGTCAGTATTACCAACAGGCAGTAGTCAGTATTACCAACAGTCAGTATTACCAACAGTCAGTAGTCAGTATTACCAACAGTCAGTATTACCAACAGGCAGTACTCAGTATTACCAACAGGCAGTAATCAGTATTACCAACAGTCAGTATTACCAACAGGCAGTAGTCAGTATTACCAACAGTCAGTATTACCAACAGTCAGTAGTCAGTATTACCAACAGTCAGTATTACCAACAGTCAGTAGTCAGTATTACCAACAGTCAGTAGTCAGTATTGCCAACAGTCAGTAGTCAGTATTTCCAACAGGCAGTATTCAGTATTACCAACAGTCAGTAGTCAGTATTACCAACAGGCAGTAGTCAGTACTACCAACAGTCAGTAGTCAGTATTACCAACAGTCAGTAGTCAGTATTACCAACAGTCAGTATTACCAACAGTCAGTAGTCAGTATTGCCAACAGTCAGTAGTCAGTATTACCAACAGTCAGTAGTCAGTATTACCAACAGTCAGTAGTCAGTATTACCAACAGGCAGTAGTCAGTACTACCAACAGTCAGTAGTCAGTATTACCAACAGTCAGTATTACCAACAGTCAGTAGTCAGTATTGCCAACAGTCAGTAGTCAGTACTACCAACAGTCAGTAGTCAGTATTACCAACAGGCAGTAGTCAGTATTACCAACAGGCAGTAGTCAGTATTACCAACAGTCAGTAGTCAGTACTATCAACAGTCAGTAGTCAGTATTACCAACAGGCAGTAGTCAGTATTACCAACACTCATTAGTCAGTATTACCAACAGGCAGTAGTCAGTATTACCAACAGTCAGTAGTCAGTATTACCAACAGTCAGTAGTCAGTATTACCAACAGGCAGTAGTCAGTATTACCAACAGGCAGTAGTCAGTATTACCAACAGTCAGTAGTCAGTATTACCAACAGTCAGTAGTCAGTATTACCAACAGGCAGTAGTCAGTATTACCAACAGTCAGTAGTCAGTACTATCAACAGTCAGTAGTCAGTACTATCAACAGTCAGTAGTCAGTATTACCAACAGTCAGTAGTCAGTATTATCAACAGTCAGTAGTCAGTATTACCAACAGGCAGTAGTCAGTAATGCCAACAGTCAGTAGTCAGTATTACCAACAGGCAGTAGTAAGTACTACCAACAGTCAGTAGTCAGTAGTCAGTATTACCAACAGTCAGTAGTCAGTATTACCAACAGTCAGTAGTCAGTATTACCAACAGTCAGTAGTCAGTATTGCCAACAGTCAGTAGTCAGTATTACCAACAGTCAGTAGTCAGTATTACCAACAGGCAGTAGTCAGTACTACCAACAGTCAGTAGTCAGTATTACCAACAGTCAGTATTACCAACAGTCAGTAATCAGTATTGCCAACAGTCAGTAGTCAGTACTACCAACAGTCAGTAGTCAGTATTACCAACAGGCAGTAGTCAGTATTACCAACAGGCAGTAGTCAGTATTACCAACAGTCAGTAGTCAGTACTATCAACAGTCAGTAGTCAGTATTACCAACAGGCAGTAGTCAGTATTACCAACAGTCAGTAGTCAGTATTACCAACAGGCAGTAGTCAGTATTACCAACAGTCAGTAGTCAGTTTTACCAACAGTCAGTAGTCAGTATTACCAACAGGCAGTAGTCAGTATTACCAACAGGCAGTAGTCAGTATTACCAACAGTCAGTAGTCAGTATTACCAACAGTCAGTAGTCAGTATTACCAACAGGCAGTAGTCAGTATTACCAACAGTCAGTAGTCAGTACTATCAAGAGTCAGTAGTCAGTACTATCGACAGTCAGTAGTCAGTATTACCAACAGTCAGTAGTCAGTATTATCAACAGTCAGTAGTCAGTATTACCAACAGGCAGTAGTCAGTAATGCCAACAGTCAGTAGTCAGTATTACCAACAGGCAGTAGTAAGTACTACCAACAGTCAGTAGTCAGTAGTCAGTATTACCAACAGTCAGTAGTCAGTATTACCAACAGTCAGTAGTAAGTATTACCAACAGTCAGTAGTCAGTATTACCAACAGTCAGTAGTCAGTACTATCAACAGTCAGTAGTCAGTATTACCAACAGTCAGTAGTCAGTACTATCAACAGTCAGTAGTCAGTACTATCAACAGTCAGTAGTCAGTATTACCAACAGGCAGTAGTCAGTATTACCAACAGTCAGTATTACCAACAGTCAGTAGTCAGTATTACCAACAGTCAGTAGTCAGTACTATCAACAGTCAGTAGTCAGTATTAGTAACAGTCAGTATTACCAACAGGCAGTAGTCAGTATTACCAACAGTCAGTATTACCAACAGTCAGTAGTCAGTATTACCAACAGTCAGTATTACCAACATGCAGTAGTCAGTATTACCAACAGGCAGTAATCAGTATTACCAACAGTCAGTATTACCAACAGGCAGTAGTCAGTATTACCAACAGTCAGTATTACCAACAGTCAGTAGTCAGTATTACCAACAGTCAGTATTACCAACAGTCAGTAGTCAGTATTACCAACAGTCAGTAGTCAGTATTGCCAACAGTCAGTAGTCAGTATTACCAACAGGCAGTAGTCAGTATTACCAACAGTCAGTAGTCAGTACTATCAAGAGTCAGTAGTCAGTACTATCGACAGTCAGTAGTCAGTATTACCAACAGTCAGTAGTCAGTATTATCAACAGTCAGTAGTCAGTATTACCAACAGGCAGTAGTCAGTAATGCCAACAGTCAGTAGTCAGTATTACCAACAGGCAGTAGTAAGTACTACCAACAGTCAGTAGTCAGTAGTCAGTATTACCAACAGTCAGTAGTCAGTATTACCAACAGTCAGTAGTCAGTATTACCAACAGTCAGTAGTCAGTATTGCCAACAGTCAGTAGTCAGTATTACCAACAGTCAGTAGTCAGTATTACCAACAGTCAGTAGTCAGTATTACCAACAGGCAGTAGTCAGTACTACCAACAGTCAGTAGTCAGTATTACCAACAGTCAGTATTACCAACAGTCAGTAATCAGTATTGGCAACAGTCAGTAGTCAGTACTACCAACAGTCAGTAGTCAGTATTACCAACAGGCAGTAGTCAGTATTACCAACAGGCAGTAGTCAGTATTACCAACAGTCAGTAGTCAGTACTATCAACAGTCAGTAGTCAGTATTACCAACAGGCAGTAGTCAGTATTACCAACAGTCAGTAGTCAGTATTACCAACAGGCAGTAGTCAGTATTACCAACAGTCAGTAGTCAGTTTTACCAACAGTCAGTAGTCAGTATTACCAACAGGCAGTAGTCAGTATTACCAACAGGCAGTAGTCAGTATTACCAACAGTCAGTAGTCAGTATTACCAACAGTCAGTAGTCAGTATTACCAACAGGCAGTAGTCAGTATTACCAACAGTCAGTAGTCAGTACTATCAAGAGTCAGTAGTCAGTACTATCGACAGTCAGTAGTCAGTATTACCAACAGTCAGTAGTCAGTATTATCAACAGTCAGTAGTCAGTATTACCAACAGGCAGTAGTCAGTAATGCCAACAGTCAGTAGTCAGTATTACCAACAGGCAGTAGTAAGTACTACCAACATTCAGTAGTCAGTAGTCAGTATTACCAACAGTCAGTAGTCAGTATTACCAACAGTCAGTAGTAAGTATTACCAACAGTCAGTAGTCAGTATTACCAACAGTCAGTAGTCAGTACTATCAACAGTCAGTAGTCAGTATTACCAACAGTCAGTAGTCAGTACTATCAACAGTCAGTAGTCAGTACTATCAACAGTCAGTAGTCAGTATTACCAACAGGCAGTAGTCAGTATTACCAACAGTCAGTATGACCAACAGTCAGTAGTCAGTATTACCAACAGTCAGTAGTCAGTACTATCAACAGTCAGTAGTCAGTATTAGTAACAGTCAGTATTACCAACAGGCAGTAGTCAGTATTACCAACAGTCAGTATTACCAACAGTCAGTAGTCAGTATTACCAACAGTCAGTATTACCAACATGCAGTAGTCAGTATTACCAACAGGCAGTAATCAGTATTACCAACAGTCAGTATTACCAACAGGCAGTAGTCAGTATTACCAACAGTCAGTATTACCAACAGTCAGTAGTCAGTATTACCAACAGTCAGTATTACCAACAGTCAGTAGTCAGTATTACCAACAGTCAGTAGTCAGTATTGCCAACAGTCAGTAGTCAGTATTACCAACAGGCAGTAGTCAGTATTACCAACAGTCAGTAGTCAGTACTATCAAGAGTCAGTAGTCAGTACTATCGACAGTCAGTAGTCAGTATTACCAACAGTCAGTAGTCAGTATTATCAACAGTCAGTAGTCAGTATTACCAACAGGCAGTAGTCAGTAATGCCAACAGTCAGTAGTCAGTATTACCAACAGGCAGTAGTAAGTACTACCAACAGTCAGTAGTCAGTAGTCAGTATTACCAACAGTCAGTAGTCAGTATTACCAACAGTCAGTAGTAAGTATTACCAACAGTCAGTAGTCAGTATTACCAACAGTCAGTAGTCAGTACTATCAACAGTCAGTAGTCAGTATTATCAACAGTCAGTAGTCAGTACTATCAACAGTCAGTAGTCAGTACTATCAACAGTCAGTAGTCAGTATTACCAACAGGCAGTAGTCAGTATTACCAACAGTCAGTATTACCAACAGTCAGTAGTCAGTATTACCAACAGTCAGTAGTCAGTACTATCAACAGTCAGTAGTCAGTATTAGTAACAGTCAGTATTACCAACAGGCAGTAGTCAGTATTACCAACAGTCAGTATTACCAACAGTCAGTAGTCAGTATTACCAACAGTCAGTATTACCAACATGCAGTAGTCAGTATTACCAACAGGCAGTAATCAGTATTACCAACAGTCAGTATTACCAACAGGCAGTAGTCAGTATTACCAACAGTCAGTATTACCAACAGTCAGTAGTCAGTATTACCAACAGTCAGAATTACCAACAGTCAGTAGTCAGTATTACCAACAGTCAGTAGTCAGTATTGCCAACAGTCAGTAGTCAGTATTACCAACAGGCAGTAGTCAGTATTACCAACAGTCAGTAGTCAGTATTACCAACAGGCAGTAGTCAGTACTACCAACAGTCAGTAGTCAGTATTAACAACAGTCAGTAGACAGTATTACCAACAGTCAGTATTGCCAACAGTCAGTAGTCAGTATTGCCAACAGTCAGTAGTCAGTATTACCAACAGTCAGTAGTCAGTATTACCAACAGTCAGTAGTCAGTATTACCAACAGGCAGTAGTCAGTACTACCAACAGTCAGTAGTCAGTACTACCAACAGTCAGTAGTCAGTATTACCAACAGGCAGAAGTCATATTACCAACAGTCAGTAGTCAGTATTACCAACAGTCAGTAGTCAGTACTATCAACAGTCAGTAGTCAGTATTACCAACAGGCAGTAGTCAGTATTACCAACAGTCAGTAGTCAGTATTACCAACAGGCAGTAGTCAGTATTACCAACAGTCAGTAGTCAGTTTTACCAACAGTCAGTAGTCAGTATTACCAACAGGCAGTAGTCAGTTTTACCAACAGGCAGTAGTCAGTATTACCAACAGTCAGTAGTCAGTATTACCAACAGTCAGTAGTCAGTATTACCAACAGGCAGTAGTCAGTATTACCAACAGTCGGTAGTCAGTACTATCAACAGTCAGTAGTCAGTACTATCAACAGTCAGTAGTCAGTATTACCAACAGTCAGTAGTCAGTATTATCAACAGTCAGTAGTCAGTATTACCAACATGCAGTAGTCAGTAATGCCAACAGTCAGTAGTCAGTATTACCAACAGGCAGTAGTAAGTACTACCAACAGTCAGTAGTCAGTAGTCAGTATTACCAACAGTAAGTAGTCAGTATTACCAACAGACAGTAGTCAGTATTACCAACAGTCAGTAGTCAGTATTACCAAAAGTCAGTAGTCAGTATTACCAACAGTCAGTAGTCAGTACTATCAACAGTCAGTAGTCAGTATTACCAACAGTCAGTAGTCAGTACTATCAACAGTCAGTAGTCAGTACTATCAACAGTCAGTAGTCAGTATTACCAACAGGCAGTAGTCAGTATTACCAACAGTCAGTATTACCAACAGTCAGTAGTCAGTATTACCAACAGTCAGTAGTCAGTACTATCAACAGTCAGTAGTCAGTATTACCAACAGTCAGTAGTCAGTACTATCAACAGTCAGTAGTCAGTATTACCAACAGGCAGTAGTCAGTACTATCAACAGTCAGTAGTCAGTATTACCAACAGTCAGTAGTCAGTACTATCAACAGTCAGTAGTCAGTACTATCAACAGTCAGTAGTCAGTACTACCAACAGTCAGTAGTCAGTACTACCAACAGTCAGTATTATCAACAGTCAGTAGTCAGTATTACCAACAGTCAGTATTACCAACAGTCAGTATTACCAACAGTCAGTAGTCAGTACTATCAGCAGTCAGTAGTCAGTATTACCAACAGGCAGTATTCAGTACTACCAACAGTCAGTAGTCAGTACTACCAACAGTCAGTATTACCAACAGTCAGTAGTCAGTATTACCAACAATCAGCATTGCCAACAGTCAGTAGTCAGTATTACCAACAGGCAGTAATCAGTATTACCAACAGTCAGTATTACCAACAGGCAGTAGTCAGTATTACCAACAGTCAGTATTACCAACAGTCAGTAGTCAGTATTACCAACAGTCAGTATTACCAACAGTCAGTAGTCAGTATTACCAACAGTCAGTAGTCAGTATTGCCAACAGTCAGTAGTCAGTATTACCAACAGGCAGTAGTCAGTATTACCAACAGTCAGTAGTCAGTACTATCAAGAGTCAGTAGTCAGTACTATCGACAGTCAGTAGTCAGTATTACCAACAGTCAGTAGTCAGTATTATCAACAGTCAGTAGTCAGTATTACCAACAGGCAGTAGTCAGTAATGCCAACAGTCAGTAGTCAGTATTACCAACAGGCAGTAGTAAGTACTACCAACAGTCAGTAGTCAGTAGTCAGTATTACCAACAGTCAGTAGTCAGTATTACCAACAGTCAGTAGTAAGTATTACCAACAGTCAGTAGTCAGTATTACCAACAGTCAGTAGTCAGTACTATCAACAGTCAGTAGTCAGTATTATCAACAGTCAGTAGTCAGTACTATCAACAGTCAGTAGTCAGTACTATCAACAGTCAGTAGTCAGTATTACCAACAGGCAGTAGTCAGTATTACCAACAGTCAGTATTACCAACAGTCAGTAGTCAGTATTACCAACAGTCAGTAGTCAGTACTATCAACAGTCAGTAGTCAGTATTAGTAACAGTCAGTATTACCAACAGGCAGTAGTCAGTATTACCAACAGTCAGTATTACCAACAGTCAGTAGTCAGTATTACCAACAGTCAGTATTACCAACATGCAGTAGTCAGTATTACCAACAGGCAGTAATCAGTATTACCAACAGTCAGTATTACCAACAGGCAGTAGTCAGTATTACCAACAGTCAGTATTACCAACAGTCAGTAGTCAGTATTACCAACAGTCAGAATTACCAACAGTCAGTAGTCAGTATTACCAACAGTCAGTAGTCAGTATTGCCAACAGTCAGTAGTCAGTATTACCAACAGGCAGTAGTCAGTATTACCAACAGTCAGTAGTCAGTATTACCAACAGGCAGTAGTCAGTACTACCAACAGTCAGTAGTCAGTATTAACAACAGTCAGTAGACAGTATTACCAACAGTCAGTATTGCCAACAGTCAGTAGTCAGTATTGCCAACAGTCAGTAGTCAGTATTACCAACAGTCAGTAGTCAGTATTACCAACAGTCAGTAGTCAGTATTACCAACAGGCAGTAGTCAGTACTACCAACAGTCAGTAGTCAGTACTACCAACAGTCAGTAGTCAGTATTACCAACAGGCAGTAGTCATATTACCAACAGTCAGTAGTCAGTATTACCAACAGTCAGTAGTCAGTACTATCAACAGTCAGTAGTCAGTATTACCAACAGGCAGTAGTCAGTATTACCAACAGTCAGTAGTCAGTATTACCAACAGGCAGTAGTCAGTATTACCAACAGTCAGTAGTCAGTTTTACCAACAGTCAGTAGTCAGTATTACCAACAGGCAGTAGTCAGTTTTACCAACAGGCAGTAGTCAGTATTACCAACAGTCAGTAGTCAGTATTACCAACAGTCAGTAGTCAGTATTACCAACAGGCAGTAGTCAGTATTACCAACAGTCGGTAGTCAGTACTATCAACAGTCAGTAGTCAGTACTATCAACAGTCAGTAGTCAGTATTACCAACAGTCAGTAGTCAGTATTATCAACAGTCAGTAGTCAGTATTACCAACAGGCAGTAGTCAGTAATGCCAACAGTCAGTAGTCAGTATTACCAACAGGCAGTAGTAAGTACTACCAACAGTCAGTAGTCAGTAGTCAGTATTACCAACAGTAAGTAGTCAGTATTACCAACAGACAGTAGTCAGTATTACCAACAGTCAGTAGTCAGTATTACCAAAAGTCAGTAGTCAGTATTACCAACAGTCAGTAGTCAGTACTATCAACAGTCAGTAGTCAGTATTACCAACAGTCAGTAGTCAGTACTATCAACAGTCAGTAGTCAGTACTATCAACAGTCAGTAGTCAGTATTACCAACAGGCAGTAGTCAGTATTACCAACAGTCAGTATTACCAACAGTCAGTAGTCAGTATTACCAACAGTCAGTAGTCAGTACTATCAACAGTCAGTAGTCAGTATTACCAACAGTCAGTAGTCAGTACTATCAACAGTCAGTAGTCAGTATTACCAACAGGCAGTAGTCAGTACTATCAACAGTCAGTAGTCAGTATTACCAACAGTCAGTAGTCAGTACTATCAACAGTCAGTAGTCAGTACTATCAACAGTCAGTAGTCAGTACTACCAACAGTCAGTAGTCAGTACTACCAACAGTCAGTATTATCAACAGTCAGTAGTCAGTATTACCAACAGTCAGTATTACCAACAGTCAGTATTACCAACAGTCAGTAGTCAGTACTATCAGCAGTCAGTAGTCAGTATTACCAACAGGCAGTATTCAGTACTACCAACAGTCAGTAGTCAGTACTACCAACAGTCAGTATTACCAACAGTCAGTAGTCAGTATTACCAACAATCAGTATTGCCAACAGTCAGTAGTCAGTATTACCAACAGGCAGTAGTCAGTATTACCAACAGTCAGTATTACCAACAGTCAGTAGTCAGTATTACCAACAGTCAGTATTACCAACAGGCAGTAGTCAGTATTACCAACAGGCAGTAATCAGTATTACCAACAGGCAGTATTACCAACAGGCAGTAGTCAGTATTACCAACAGTCAGTATTACCAACAGTCAGTAGTCAGTATTACCAACAGTCAGTATTACCAACAGTCAGTAGTCAGTATTGCCAACAGTCAGTAGTCAGTATTTCCAACAGGCAGTATTCAGTATTACCAACAGTCAGTAGTCAGTATTACCAACAGGCAGTAGTCAGTACTACCAACAGTCAGTAGTCAGTATTACCAACAGTCAGTAGTCAGTATTACCAACAGGCAGTAGTCATATTACCAACAGGCAGTAGTCAGTACTACCAACAGTCAGTAGTCAGTACTACCAACAGTCAGTAGTCAGTATTACCAACAGGCAGTAGTCATATTACCAACAGTCAGTAGTCAGTATTACCAACAGTCAGTAGTCAGTACTATCAACAGTCAGTAGTCAGTATTACCAACAGGCAGTAGTCAGTATTACCAACAGTCAGTAGTCAGTATTACCAACAGGCAGCAGTCAGTATTACCAACAGTCAGTAGTCAGTTTTACCAACAGTCAGTAGTCAGTTTTACCAACAGGCAGTAGTCAGTTTTACCAACAGGCAGTAGTCAGTATTACCAACAGTCAGTAGTCAGTATTACCAACAGTCAGTAGTCAGTATTACCAACAGGCAGTAGTCAGTATTACCAACAGTCGGTAGTCAGTACTATCAACAGTCAGTAGTCAGTACTATCAACAGTCAGTAGTCAGTATTACCAACAGTCAGTAGTCAGTATTATCAACAGTCAGTAGTCAGTATTACCAACAGGCAGTAGTCAGTAATGCCAACAGTCAGTAGTCAGTATTACCAACAGGCAGTAGTAAGTACTACCAACAGTCAGTAGTCAGTAGTCAGTATTACCAACAGTAAGTAGTCAGTATTACCAACAGACAGTAGTCAGTATTACCAACAGTCAGTAGTCAGTATTACCAAAAGTCAGTAGTCAGTATTACCAACAGTCAGTAGTCAGTACTATCAACAGTCAGTAGTCAGTATTACCAACAGTCAGTAGTCAGTACTATCAACAGTCAGTAGTCAGTACTATCAACAGTCAGTAGTCAGTATTACCAACAGGCAGTAGTCAGTATTACCAACAGTCAGTATTACCAACAGTCAGTAGTCAGTATTACCAACAGTCAGTAGTCAGTACTATCAACAGTCAGTAGTCAGTATTACCAACAGTCAGTAGTCAGTACTATCAACAGTCAGTAGTCAGTATTACCAACAGGCAGTAGTCAGTACTATCAACAGTCAGTAGTCAGTATTACCAACAGTCAGTAGTCAGTACTATCAACAGTCAGTAGTCAGTACTATCAACAGTCAGTAGTCAGTACTGCCAACAGTCAGTAGTCAGTACTACCAACAGTCAGTAGTCAGTACTACCAACAGTCAGTATTATCAACAGTCAGTAGTCAGTATTACCAACAGTCAGTATTACCAACAGTCAGTATTACCAACAGTCAGTAGTCAGTACTATCAGCAGTCAGTAGTCAGTATTACCAACAGGCAGTATTCAGTACTACCAACAGTCAGTAGTCAGTACTACCAACAGTCAGTATTACCAACAGTCAGTAGTCAGTATTACCAACAATCAGTATTGCCAACAGTCAGTAGTCAGTATTACCAACAGGCAGTAGTCAGTATTACCAACAGTCAGTATTACCAACAGTCAGTAGTCAGTATTACCAACAGTCAGTATTACCAACAGGCAGTAGTCAGTATTACCAACAGGCAGTAATCAGTATTACCAACAGGCAGTATTACCAACAGGCAGTAGTCAGTATTACCAACAGTCAGTATTACCAACAGTCAGTAGTCAGTATTACCAACAGTCAGTATTACCAACAGTCAGTAGTCAGTATTGCCAACAGTCAGTAGTCAGTATTTCCAACAGGCAGTATTCAGTATTACCAACAGTCAGTAGTCAGTATTACCAACAGGCATTAGTCAGTACTACCAACAGTCAGTAGTCAGTATTACCAACAGTCAGTAGTCAGTATTGCCAACAGTCAGTAGTCAGTATTACCAACAGGCAGTAGTCAGTATTACCAACAGTCAGTAGTCAGTATTACCAACAGGCAGTAGTCAGTACTACCAACAGTCAGTAGTCAGTATTAACAACAGTCAGTAGTCAGTATTACCAACAGTCAGTATTACCAACATTCAGTAGTCAGTATTGCCAACAGTCAGTAGTCAGTATTACCAACAGTCAGTAGTCAGTATTACCAACAGTCAGTAGTCAGTATTACCAACAGGCAGTAGTCAGTACTACCAACAGTCAGTAGTCAGTATTACCAACAGTCAGTATTACCAACAGTCAGTAATCAGTATTGCCAACAGTCAGTAGTCAGTACTACCAACAGTCAGTAGTCAGTATTACCAACAGGCAGTAGTCATATTACCAACAGTCAGTAGTCAGTATTACCAACAGTCAGTAGTCAGTACTATCAACAGTCAGTAGTCAGTATTACCAACAGGCAGTAGTCAGTATTACCAACAGTCAGTAGTCAGTATTACCAACAGTCAGTAATCAGTATTACCAACAGTCAGTAGTCAGTTTTACCAACAGTCAGTAGTCAGTATTACCAACAGGCAGTAGTCAGTATTACCAACAGGCAGTAGTTGTATTACCAACAGTCAGTAGTCAGTATTACCAACAGTCAGTAGTCAGTATTACCAACAGGCAGTAGTCAGTATTACCAACAGTCAGTAGTCAGTACTATCAACAGTCAGTAGTCAGTACTATCAACAGTCAGTAGTCAGTATTACCAACAGTCAGTAGTCAGTATTATCAACAGTCAGTAGTCAGTATTACCAACAGGCAGTAGTCAGTAATGCCAACAGTCAGTAGTCAGTATTACCAACAGGCAGTAGTAAGTACTACCAACAGTCAGTAGTCAGTAGTCAGTATTACCAACAGTCAGTAGTCAGTATTACCAACAGTCAGTAGTCAGTATTACCAACAGTCAGTAGTCAGTATTACCAAAAGTCAGTAGTCAGTATTACCAACAGTCAGTAGTCAGTATATCAACAGTCAGTAGTCAGTATTACCAACAGTCAGTAGTCAGTACTATCAACAGTCAGTAGTCAGTACTATCAACAGTCAGTAGTCAGTATTACCAACAGGCAGTAGTCAGTATTACCAACAGTCAGTATTACCAACAGTCAGTAGTCAGTATTACCAACAGTCAGTAGTCAGTACTATCAACAGTCAGTAGTCAGTATTACCAACAGTCAGTAGTCAGTACTATCAACAGTCAGTAGTCAGTATTACAAACAGGCAGTAGTCAGTACTATCAACAGTCAGTAGTCAGTATTACCAACAGTCAGTAGTCAGTACTATCAACAGTCAGTAGTCAGTATTACCAACAGGCAGTATTCAGTACTACCAACAGTCAGTAGTCAGTACTACCAACAGTCAGTATTACCAACAGTCAGTAGTCAGTATTACCAACAATCAGTATTGCCAACAGTCAGTAGTCAGTATTACCAACAGGCAGTAGTCAGTATTACCAACAGTCAGTATTACCAACAGTCAGTAGTCAGTATTACCAACAGTCAGTATTACCAACAGGCAGTAGTCAGTATTACCAACAGGCAGTAATCAGTATTACCAACAGTCAGTATTACCAACAGGCAGTAGTCAGTATTACCAACAGTCAGTATTACCAACAGTCAGTAGTCAGTATTACCAACAGTCAGTATTACCAACAGTCAGTAGTCAGTATTGCCAACAGTCAGTAGTCAGTATTTCCAACAGGCAGTATTCAGTATTACCAACAGTCAGTAGTCAGTATTACCAACAGGCAGTAGTCAGTACTACCAACAGTCAGTAGTCAGTATTACCAACAGTCAGTAGTCAGTATTACCAACAGTCAGTATTACCAACAGTCAGTAGTCAGTATTGCCAACAGTCAGTAGTCAGTATTACCAACAGTCAGTAGTCAGTATTACCAACAGTCAGTAGTCAGTATTACCAACAGGCAGTAGTCAGTACTACCAACAGTCAGTAGTCAGTATTACCAACAGTCAGTATTACCAACAGTCAGTAGTCAGTATTGCCAACAGTCAGTAGTCAGTATTACCAACAGTCAGTAGTCAGTACTATCAACAGTCAGTAGTCAGTACTATCAACAGTCAGTAGTCAGTATTACCAACAGTCAGTAGTCAGTATTATCAACAGTCAGTAGTCAGTATTACCAACAGGCAGTAGTCAGTAATGCCAACAGTCAGTAGTCAGTATTACCAACAGGCAGTAGTAAGTACTACCAACAGTCAGTAGTCAGTAGTCAGTATTACCAACAGTCAGTAGTCAGTATTACCAACAGTCAGTAGTCAGTATTACCAACAGTCAGTAGTCAGTATTACCAAAAGTCAGTAGTCAGTATTACCAACAGTCAGTAGTCAGTACTATCAACAGTCAGTAGTCAGTATTACCAACAGTCAGTAGTCAGTACTATCAACAGTCAGTAGTCAGTACTATCAACAGTCAGTAGTCAGTATTACCAACAGGCAGTAGTCAGTATTACCAACAGTCAGTATTACCAACAGTCAGTAGTCAGTATTACCAACAGTCAGTAGTCAGTACTATCAACAGTCAGTAGTCAGTATTACCAACAGTCAGTAGTCAGTACTATCAACAGTCAGTAGTCAGTATTACCAACAGGCAGTAGTCAGTACTATCAACAGTCAGTAGTCAGTATTACCAACAGTCAGTAGTCAGTACTATCAACAGTCAGTAGTCAGTACTATCAACAGTCAGTAGTCAGTACTACCAACAGTCAGTAGTCAGTACTACCAACAGTCAGTATTACCAACAGTCAGTAGTCAGTATTACCAACAATCAGTATTGCCAACAGGCAGTAGTCAGTATTATCAACATTCAGTAGTCAGTATTACCAACAGTCAGTATTACCAACAGTCAGTATTACCAACAGTCAGTAGTCAGTACTATCAACAGTCAGTAGTCAGTATTACCAACAGGCAGTATTCAGTACTACCAACAGTCAGTAGTCAGTACTACCAACAGTCAGTATTACCAACAGTCAGTAGTCAGTATTACCAACAATCAGTATTGCCAACAGTCAGTAGTCAGTATTACCAACAGGCAGTAGTCAGTATTACCAACAGTCAGTATTACCAACAGTCAGTAGTCAGTATTACCAACAGTCAGTATTACCAACAGGCAGTAGTCAGTATTACCAACAGGCAGTAATCAGTATTACCAACAGTCAGTATTACCAACAGTCAGTAGTCAGTATTACCAACAGTCAGTATTACCAACAGTCAGTAGTCAGCATTGCCAACAGTCAGTAGTCAGTATTTCCAACAGGCAGTATTCAGTATTACCAACAGTCAGTAGTCAGTATTACCAACAGGCAGTAGTCAGTACTACCAACAGTCAGTAGTCAGTATTACCAACAGTCAGTAGTCAGTATTACCAACAGTCAGTATTACCAACAGTCAGTAGTCAGTATTGCCAACAGTCAGTAGTCAGTATTACCAACAGTCAGTAGTCAGTATTACCAACAGTCAGTAGTCAGTATTACCAACAGGCAGTAGTCAGTACTACCAACAGTCAGTAGTCAGTATTACCAACAGTCAGTATTACCAACAGTCAGTAGTCAGTATTGCCAACAGTCAGTAGTCAGTACTACCAACAGTCAGTAGTCAGTATTACCAACAGGCAGGAGTCAGTATTACCAACAGTCAGTAGTCAGTACTATCAACAGTCAGTAGTCAGTACTATCAACAGTCAGTAGTCAGTATTACCAACAGTCAGTAGTCAGTATTATCAACAGTCAGTAGTCAGTATTACCAACAGGCAGTAGTCAGTAATGCCAACAGTCAGTAGTCAGTATTACCAACAGGCAGTAGTAAGTACTACCAACAGTCAGTAGTCAGTAGTCAGTATTACCAACAGTCAGTAGTCAGTATTACCAACAGTCAGTAGTCAGTATTACCAACAGTCAGTAGTCAGTACTATCAACAGTCAGTAGTCAGTACTATCAACAGTCAGTAGTCAGTATTACCAACAGGCAGTAGTCAGTATTACCAACAGTCAGTATTACCAACAGTCAGTAGTCAGTATTACCAACAGTCAGTAGTCAGTACTATCAACAGTCAGTAGTCAGTATTACCAACAGTCAGTAGTCAGTACTATCAACAGTCAGTAGTCAGTATTACCAACAGGCAGTAGTCAGTACTATCAACAGTCAGTAGTCAGTATTACCAACAGTCAGTAGTCAGTACTATCAACAGTCAGTAGTCAGTACTATCAACAGTCAGTAGTCAGTACTACCAACAGTCAGTAGTCAGTACTACCAACAGTCAGTATTACCAACAGTCAGTAGTCAGTATTACCAACAATCAGTATTGCCAACAGGCAGTAGTCAGTATTATCAACAGTCAGTAGTCAGTATTACCAACAGTCAGTATTACCAACAGTCAGTATTACCAACAGTCAGTAGTCAGTACTATCAACAGTCAGTAGTCAGTATTACCAACAGGCAGTATTCAGTACTACCAACAGTCAGTAGTCAGTACTACCAACAGTCAGTATTACCAACAGTCAGTAGTCAGTATTACCAACAATCAGTATTGCCAACAGTCAGTAGTCAGTATTACCAACAGGCAGTAGTCAGTATTAACAACAGTCAGTATTACCAACAGTCAGTAGTCAGTATTACCAACAGTCAGTATTACCAACAGGCAGTAGTCAGTATTACCAACAGGCAGTAATCAGTATTACCAACAGTCAGTATTACCAACAGGCAGTAGTCAGTATTACCAACAGTCAGTATTACCAACAGTCAGTAGTCAGTATTACCAACAGTCAGTATTACCAACAGTCAGTAGTCAGTATTGCCAACAGTCAGTAGTCAGTATTTCCAACAGGCAGTATTCAGTATTACCAACAGTCAGAAGTCAGTATTACCAACAGGCAGTAGTCAGTACTACCAACAGTCAGTAGTGAGTATTACCAACAGTCAGTAGTCAGTATTACCAACAGTCAGTATTACCAACAGTCAGTAGTCAGTATTGCCAACAGTCAGTAGTCAGTATTACCAACAGTCAGTAGTCAGTATTACCAACAGTCAGTAGTCAGTATTACCAACAGTCAGTAGTCAGTATTACCAACAGTCAGTATTACCAACAGTCAGTAGTCAGTATTGCCAACAGTCAGTAGTCAGTACTACCAACAGTCAGTAGTCAGTACTACCAACAGTCAGTAGTCAGTATTACCAACAGGCAGTAATCAGTATTACCAACAGGCAGTAGTCAGTATTACCAACAGTCAGTAGTCAGTACTATCAACAGTCAGTAGTCAGTATTACCAACAGGCAGTAGTCAGTATTACCAACAGTCAGTAGTCAGTATTACCAACAGTCAGTATTACCAACAGGCAGTAGTCAGTATTACCAACAGGCAGTAATCAGTATTACCAACAGTCAGTATTACCAACAGGCAGTAGTCAGTATTACCAACAGTCAGTATTACCAACAGTCAGTAGTCAGTATTACCAACAGTCAGTATTACCAACAGTCAGTAGTCAGCATTGCCAACAGTCAGTAGTCAGTATTACCAACAGTCAGTAGTCAGTATTACCAACAGTCAGTATTACCAACAGGCAGTAGTCAGTATTACCAACAGGCAGTAATCAGTATTACCAACAGTCAGTATTACCAACAGGCAGTAGTCAGTATTACCAACAGTCAGTATTACCAACAGTCAGTAGTCAGTATTACCAACAGTCAGTATTACCAACAGTCAGTAGTCAGCATTGCCAACAGTCAGTAGTCAGTATTTCCAACAGGCAGTATTCAGTATTACCAACAGTCAGTAGTCAGTATTACCAACAGGCAGTAGTCAGTACTACCAACAGTCAGTAGTCAGTATTACCAACAGTCAGTAGTCAGTATTACCAACAGTCAGTATTACCAACAGTCAGTAGTCAGTATTGCCAACAGTCAGTAGTCAGTATTACCAACAGTCAGTAGTCAGTATTACCAACAGTCAGTAGTCAGTATTACCAACAGGCAGTAGTCAGTACTACCAACAGTCAGTAGTCAGTATTACCAACAGTCAGTATTACCAACAGTCAGTAGTCAGTATTGCCAACAGTCAGTAGTCAGTACTACCAACAGTCAGTAGTCAGTATTACCAACAGGCAGGAGTCAGTATTACCAACAGTCAGTAGTCAGTACTATCAACAGTCAGTAGTCAGTACTATCAACAGTCAGTAGTCAGTATTACCAACAGTCAGTAGTCAGGATTATCAACAGTCAGTAGTCAGTATTACCAACAGGCAGTAGTCAGTAATGCCAACAGTCAGTAGTCAGTATTACCAACAGGCAGTAGTCAGTATTACCAACAGTCAGTATTACCAACAGTCAGTAGTCAGTATTGCCAACAGTCAGTAGTCAGTACTACCAACAGTCAGTAGTCAGTATTACCAACAGGCAGTAGTCAGTATTGCCAACAGTCAGTAGTCAGTATTACCAACAGTCAGTAGTCAGTATTACCAACAGTCAGTAGTCAGTATTACCAACAGTCAGTAGTCAGTATTACCAACAGTCAGTATTACCAACAGTCAGTAGTCAGTATTGCCAACAGTCAGTAGTCAGTACTACCAACAGTCAGTAGTCAGTATTACCAACAGGCAGTAATCAGTATTACCAACAGGCAGTAGTCAGTATTACCAACAGTCAGTATTACCAACAGTCAGTAGTCAGCATTGCCAACAGTCAGTAGTCAGTATTACCAACAGTCAGTAGTCAGTATTACCAACAGTCAGTATTACCAACAGGCAGTAGTCAGTATTACCAACAGGCAGTAATCAGTATTACCAACAGTCAGTATTACCAACAGGCAGTAGTCAGTATTACCAACAGTCAGTATTACCAACAGTCAGTAGTCAGTATTACCAACAGTCAGTATTACCAACAGTCAGTAGTCAGCATTGCCAACAGTCAGTAG
Source organism: Salmo salar (assembly GCF_965601325.2). Classification (NCBI taxonomy): domain Eukaryota; kingdom Metazoa; phylum Chordata; class Actinopteri; order Salmoniformes; family Salmonidae; genus Salmo; species Salmo salar. The sequence continues at coordinate 59,568,912 of NC_138301.1, forward strand.
TCAGTATTTCCAACAGGCAGTATTCAGTATTACCAACAGTCAGTAGTCAGTATTACCAACAGGCAGTAGTCAGTACTACCAACAGTCAGTAGTCAGTATTACCAACAGTCAGTAGTCAGTATTACCAACAGTCAGTATTACCAACAGTCAGTAGTCAGTATTGCCAACAGTCAGTAGTCAGTATTACCAACAGTCAGTAGTCAGTATTACCAACAGTCAGTAGTCAGTATTACCAACAGGCAGTAGTCAGTACTACCAACAGTCAGTAGTCAGTATTACCAACAGTCAGTATTACCAACAGTCAGTAGTCAGTATTGCCAACAGTCAGTAGTCAGTACTACCAACAGTCAGTAGTCAGTATTACCAACAGGCAGGAGTCAGTATTACCAACAGTCAGTAGTCAGTACTATCAACAGTCAGTAGTCAGTACTATCAACAGTCAGTAGTCAGTATTACCAACAGTCAGTAGTCAGGATTATCAACAGTCAGTAGTCAGTATTACCAACAGGCAGTAGTCAGTAATGCCAACAGTCAGTAGTCAGTATTACCAACAGGCAGTAGTCAGTATTACCAACAGTCAGTATTACCAACAGTCAGTAGTCAGTATTGCCAACAGTCAGTAGTCAGTACTACCAACAGTCAGTAGTCAGTATTACCAACAGGCAGTAGTCAGTATTGCCAACAGTCAGTAGTCAGTATTACCAACAGTCAGTAGTCAGTATTACCAACAGTCAGTAGTCAGTATTACCAACAGTCAGTAGTCAGTATTACCAACAGTCAGTATTACCAACAGTCAGTAGTCAGTATTGCCAACAGTCAGTAGTCAGTACTACCAACAGTCAGTAGTCAGTATTACCAACAGGCAGTAATCAGTATTACCAACAGGCAGTAGTCAGTATTACCAACAGTCAGTAGTCAGTACTATCAACAGTCAGTAGTCAGTATTACCAACAGGCAGTAGTCAGTATTACCAACAGTCAGTAGTCAGTATTACCAACAGTCAGTATTACCAACAGGCAGTAGTCAGTATTACCAACAGGCAGTAATCAGTATTACCAACAGTCAGTATTACCAACAGGCAGTAGTCAGTATTACCAACAGTCAGTATTACCAACAGTCAGTAGTCAGTATTACCAACAGTCAGTATTACCAACAGTCAGTAGTCAGCATTGCCAACAGTCAGTAGTCAGTATTACCAACAGTCAGTAGTCAGTATTACCAACAGTCAGTATTACCAACAGGCAGTAGTCAGTATTACCAACAGGCAGTAATCAGTATTACCAACAGTCAGTATTACCAACAGGCAGTAGTCAGTATTACCAACAGTCAGTATTACCAACAGTCAGTAGTCAGTATTACCAACAGTCAGTATTACCAACAGTCAGTAGTCAGCATTGCCAACAGTCAGTAGTCAGTATTTCCAACAGGCAGTATTCAGTATTACCAACAGTCAGTAGTCAGTATTACCAACAGGCAGTAGTCAGTACTACCAACAGTCAGTAGTCAGTATTACCAACAGTCAGTAGTCAGTATTACCAACAGTCAGTATTACCAACAGTCAGTAGTCAGTATTGCCAACAGTCAGTAGTCAGTATTACCAACAGTCAGTAGTCAGTATTACCAACAGTCAGTAGTCAGTATTACCAACAGGCAGTAGTCAGTACTACCAACAGTCAGTAGTCAGTATTACCAACAGTCAGTATTACCAACAGTCAGTAGTCAGTATTGCCAACAGTCAGTAGTCAGTACTACCAACAGTCAGTAGTCAGTATTACCAACAGGCAGGAGTCAGTATTACCAACAGTCAGTAGTCAGTACTATCAACAGTCAGTAGTCAGTACTATCAACAGTCAGTAGTCAGTATTACCAACAGTCAGTAGTCAGTATTATCAACAGTCAGTAGTCAGTATTACCAACAGGCAGTAGTCAGTAATGCCAACAGTCAGTAGTCAGTATTACCAACAGGCAGTAGTAAGTACTACCAACAGTCAGTAGTCAGTAGTCAGTATTACCAACAGTCAGTAGTCAGTATTACCAACAGTCAGTAGTCAGTATTACCAACAGTCAGTAGTCAGTACTATCAACAGTCAGTAGTCAGTACTATCAACAGTCAGTAGTCAGTATTACCAACAGGCAGTAGTCAGTATTACCAACAGTCAGTATTACCAACAGTCAGTAGTCAGTATTACCAACAGTCAGTAGTCAGTACTATCAACAGTCAGTAGTCAGTATTACCAACAGTCAGTAGTCAGTACTATCAACAGTCAGTAGTCAGTATTACCAACAGGCAGTAGTCAGTACTATCAACAGTCAGTAGTCAGTATTACCAACAGTCAGTAGTCAGTACTATCAACAGTCAGTAGTCAGTACTATCAACAGTCAGTAGTCAGTACTACCAACAGTCAGTAGTCAGTACTACCAACAGTCAGTATTACCAACAGTCAGTAGTCAGTATTACCAACAATCAGTATTGCCAACAGGCAGTAGTCAGTATTATCAACAGTCAGTAGTCAGTATTACCAACAGTCAGTAGTCAGTATTACCAACAGTCAGTATTACCAACAGGCAGTAGTCAGTACTACCAACAGTCAGTAGTGAGTATTACCAACAGTCAGTAGTCAGTATTACCAACAGTCAGTATTACCAACAGTCAGTAGTCAGTATTGCCAACAGTCAGTAGTCAGTATTACCAACAGTCAGTAGTCAGTATTACCAACAGTCAGTAGTCAGTATTACCAACAGTCAGTAGTCAGTATTACCAACAGTCAGTATTACCAACAGTCAGTAGTCAGTATTGCCAACAGTCAGTAGTCAGTACTACCAACAGTCAGTAGTCAGTATTACCAACAGGCAGTAATCAGTATTACCAACAGGCAGTAGTCAGTATTACCAACAGTCAGTAGTCAGTACTATCAACAGTCAGTAGTCAGTATTACCAACAGGCAGTAGTCAGTATTACCAACAGTCAGTAGTCAGTATTACCAACAGTCAGTATTACCAACAGGCAGTAGTCAGTATTACCAACAGGCAGTAATCAGTATTACCAACAGTCAGTATTACCAACAGGCAGTAGTCAGTATTACCAACAGTCAGTATTACCAACAGTCAGTAGTCAGTATTACCAACAGTCAGTATTACCAACAGTCAGTAGTCAGCATTGCCAACAGTCAGTAGTCAGTATTACCAACAGTCAGTAGTCAGTATTACCAACAGTCAGTATTACCAACAGGCAGTAGTCAGTATTACCAACAGGCAGTAATCAGTATTACCAACAGTCAGTATTACCAACAGGCAGTAGTCAGTATTACCAACAGTCAGTATTACCAACAGTCAGTAGTCAGTATTACCAACAGTCAGTATTACCAACAGTCAGTAGTCAGCATTGCCAACAGTCAGTAGTCAGTATTTCCAACAGGCAGTATTCAGTATTACCAACAGTCAGTAGTCAGTATTACCAACAGGCAGTAGTCAGTACTACCAACAGTCAGTAGTCAGTATTACCAACAGTCAGTAGTCAGTATTACCAACAGTCAGTATTACCAACAGTCAGTAGTCAGTATTGCCAACAGTCAGTAGTCAGTATTACCAACAGTCAGTAGTCAGTATTACCAACAGTCAGTAGTCAGTATTACCAACAGGCAGTAGTCAGTACTACCAACAGTCAGTAGTCAGTATTACCAACAGTCAGTATTACCAACAGTCAGTAGTCAGTATTGCCAACAGTCAGTAGTCAGTACTACCAACAGTCAGTAGTCAGTATTACCAACAGGCAGGAGTCAGTATTACCAACAGTCAGTAGTCAGTACTATCAACAGTCAGTAGTCAGTACTATCAACAGTCAGTAGTCAGTATTACCAACAGTCAGTAGTCAGTATTATCAACAGTCAGTAGTCAGTATTACCAACAGGCAGTAGTCAGTAATGCCAACAGTCAGTAGTCAGTATTACCAACAGGCAGTAGTAAGTACTACCAACAGTCAGTAGTCAGTAGTCAGTATTACCAACAGTCAGTAGTCAGTATTACCAACAGTCAGTAGTCAGTATTACCAACAGTCAGTAGTCAGTACTATCAACAGTCAGTAGTCAGTACTATCAACAGTCAGTAGTCAGTATTACCAACAGGCAGTAGTCAGTATTACCAACAGTCAGTATTACCAACAGTCAGTAGTCAGTATTACCAACAGTCAGTAGTCAGTACTATCAACAGTCAGTAGTCAGTATTACCAACAGTCAGTAGTCAGTACTATCAACAGTCAGTAGTCAGTATTACCAACAGGCAGTAGTCAGTACTATCAACAGTCAGTAGTCAGTATTACCAACAGTCAGTAGTCAGTACTATCAACAGTCAGTAGTCAGTACTATCAACAGTCAGTAGTCAGTACTACCAACAGTCAGTAGTCAGTACTACCAACAGTCAGTATTACCAACAGTCAGTAGTCAGTATTACCAACAATCAGTATTGCCAACAGGCAGTAGTCAGTATTATCAACAGTCAGTAGTCAGTATTACCAACAGTCAGTATTACCAACAGTCAGTATTACCAACAGTCAGTAGTCAGTACTATCAACAGTCAGTAGTCAGTATTACCAACAGGCAGTATTCAGTACTACCAACAGTCAGTAGTCAGTACTACCAACAGTCAGTATTACCAACAGTCAGTAGTCAGTATTACCAACAATCAGTATTGCCAACAGTCAGTAGTCAGTATTACCAACAGGCAGTAGTCAGTATTAACAACAGTCAGTATTACCAACAGTCAGTAGTCAGTATTACCAACAGTCAGTATTACCAACAGGCAGTAGTCAGTATTACCAACAGGCAGTAATCAGTATTACCAACAGTCAGTATTACCAACAGGCAGTAGTCAGTATTACCAACAGTCAGTATTACCAACAGTCAGTAGTCAGTATTACCAACAGTCAGTATTACCAACAGTCAGTAGTCAGTATTGCCAACAGTCAGTAGTCAGTATTTCCAACAGGCAGTATTCAGTATTACCAACAGTCAGAAGTCAGTATTACCAACAGGCAGTAGTCAGTACTACCAACAGTCAGTAGTGAGTATTACCAACAGTCAGTAGTCAGTATTACCAACAGTCAGTATTACCAACAGTCAGTAGTCAGTATTGCCAACAGTCAGTAGTCAGTATTACCAACAGTCAGTAGTCAGTATTACCAACAGTCAGTAGTCAGTATTACCAACAGTCAGTATTACCAACAGTCAGTAGTCAGTATTGCCAACAGTCAGTAGTCAGTACTACCAACAGTCAGTAGTCAGTATTACCAACAGGCAGTAATCAGTATTACCAACAGGCAGTAGTCAGTATTACCAACAGTCAGTAGTCAGTACTATCAACAGTCAGTAGTCAGTATTACCAACAGGCAGTAGTCAGTATTACCAACAGTCAGTAGTCAGTATTACCAACAGTCAGTAGTCAGTATTACCAACAGTCAGTAGTCAGTATTACCAACAGTCAGTAGTCAGTATTACCAACAGGCAGTAGTCAGTATTACCAACAGGCAGTAGTCAGTATTACCAACAGTCAGTAGTCAGTATTACCAACAGTCAGTAGTCAGTATTACCAACAGGCAGTAGTCAGTATTACCAAAAGTCAGTAGTCAGTACTATCAACAGTCAGTAGTCAGTACTATCAACAGTCAGTAGTCAGTACTATCAACAGTCAGTAGTCAGTACTATCAACAGTCAGTAGTCAGTATTATCAACAGTCAGTAGTCAGTATTATCAACAGGCAGTAGTCAGTAATGCCAACAGTCAGTAGTCAGTATTACCAACAGGCAGTAGTAAGTACTACCAACAGTCAGTAGTCAGTATTACCAACAGTCAGTAGTCAGTATTACCAACAGTCAGTAGTCAGTATTACCAACAGTCAGTAGTCAGTATTACCAACAGTCAGTAGTCAGTACTATCAACAGTCAGTAGTCAGTATTACCAACAGTCAGTAGTCAGTACTATCAACAGTCAGTAGTCAGTACTATCAACAGTCGGTAGTCAGTATTACCAACAGGCAGTAGTCAGTATTACCAACAGTCAGTATTACCAACAGTCAGTAGTCAGTATTACCAACAGTCAGTAGTCAGTACTATCAACAGTCAGTAGTCACTATTACCAACAGTCAGTAGTCAGTACTATCAACAGTCAGTAGTCAGTATTACCAACAGGCAGTAGTCAGTACTATCAACAGTCAGTAGTCAGTATTACCAACAGTCAGTAGTCAGTACTATCAACAGTCAGTAGTCAGTACTATCAACAGGCAGTAGTCAGTATTACCAACAGTCAGTAGTCAGTACTATCAACAGTCAGTAGTCAGTATTACCAACAGGCAGTAGTCAGTATTACCAACAGTCAGTAGTCAGTATTACCAACAGTCAGTAGTCAGTATTACCAACAGTCAGTAGTCAGTATTACCAACAGTCAGTATTACCAACAGGCAGTAGTCAGTATTACCAACAGGCAGTAATCAGTATTACCAACAGTCAGTATTACCAACAGGCAGTAGTCAGTATTACCAACAGTCAGTATTACCAACAGTCAGTAGTCAGTATTACCAACAGTCAGTATTACCAACAGTCAGTAGTCAGTATTGCCAACAGTCAGTAGTCAGTATTTCCAACAGGCAGTATTCAGTATTACCAACAGTCAGTAGTCAGTATTACCAACAGGCAGTAGTCAGTACTACCAACAGTCAGTAGTCAGTATTACCAACAGTCAGTAGTCAGTATTACCAACAGTCAGTATTACCAACAGTCAGTAGTCAGTATTGCCAACAGTCAGTAGTCAGTATTACCAACAGTCAGTAGTCAGTATTACCAACAGTCAGTAGTCAGTATTACCAACAGTCAGTAGTCAGTATTACCAACAGTCAGTATTACCAACAGTCAGTAGTCAGTATTGCCAACAGTCAGTAGTCAGTACTACCAACAGTCAGTAGTCAGTATTACCAACAGGCAGTAGTCAGTATTACCAACAGGCAGTAGTCAGTATTACCAACAGTCAGTAGTCAGTACTATCAACAGTCAGTAGTCAGTATTACCAACAGGCAGTAGTCAGTATTACCAACAGTCAGTAGTCAGTATTACCAACAGTCAGTAGTCAGTATTACCAACAGTCAGTAGTCAGTATTACCAACAGTCAGTAGTCAGTATTACCAACAGGCAGTAGTCAGTATTACCAACAGGCAGTAGTCAGTATTACCAACAGTCAGTAGTCAGTATTACCAACAGTCAGTAGTCAGTATTACCAACAGGCAGTAGTCAGTATTACCAAAAGTCAGTAGTCAGTACTATCAACAGTCAGTAGTCAGTACTATCAACAGTCAGTAGTCAGTACTATCAACAGTCAGTAGTCAGTATTATCAACAGTCAGTAGTCAGTATTATCAACAGTCAGTAGTCAGTATTACCAACAGGCAGTAGTCAGTAATGCCAACAGTCAGTAGTCAGTATTACCAACAGGCAGTAGTAAGTACTACCAACAGTCAGTAGTCAGTATTACCAACAGTCAGTAGTCAGTATTACCAACAGTCAGTAGTCAGTATTACCAACAGTCAGTAGTCAGTATTACCAACAGTCAGTAGTCAGTATTACCAACAGTCAGTAGTCAGTACTATCAACAGTCAGTAGTCAGTATTACCAACAGTCAGTAGTCAGTACTATCAACAGTCAGTAGTCAGTACTATCAACAGTCGGTAGTCAGTATTACCAACAGGCAGTAGTCAGTATTACCAACAGTCAGTATTACCAACAGTCAGTAGTCAGTATTACCAACAGTCAGTAGTCAGTACTATCAACAGTCAGTAGTCACTATTACCAACAGTCAGTAGTCAGTACTATCAACAGTCAGTAGTCAGTATTACCAACAGGCAGTAGTCAGTACTATCAACAGTCAGTAGTCAGTATTACCAACAGTCAGTAGTCAGTACTATCAACAGTCAGTAGTCAGTACTATCAACAGGCAGTAGTCAGTATTACCAACAGTCAGTAGTCAGTACTATCAACAGTCAGTAGTCAGTATTACCAACAGGCAGTAGTCAGTATTACCAACAGTCAGTAGTCAGTATTACCAACAGTCAGTAGTCAGTATTACCAACAGTCAGTAGTCAGTATTACCAACAGTCAGTAGTCAGTATTACCAACAGGCAGTAGTCAGTATTACCAACAGGCAGTAGTCAGTATTACCAACAGTCAGTAGTCAGTATTACCAACAGTCAGTAGTCAGTATTACCAACAGGCAGTAGTCAGTATTACCAAAAGTCAGTAGTCAGTACTATCAACAGTCAGTAGTCAGTACTATCAACAGTCAGTAGTCAGTACTATCAACAGTCAGTAGTCAGTATTATCAACAGTCAGTAGTCAGTATTATCAACAGTCAGTAGTCAGTATTACCAACAGGCAGTAGTCAGTAATGCCAACAGTCAGTAGTCAGTATTACCAACAGGCAGTAGTCAGTACTACCAACAGTCAGTAGTCAGTATTACCAACAGTCAGTAGTCAGTATTACCAACAGTCAGTAGTCAGTATTACCAACAGTCAGTAGTCAGTATTACCAACAGTCAGTAGTCAGTATTACCAACAGTCAGTAGTCAGTACTATCAACAGTCAGTAGTCAGTATTACCAACAGTCAGTAGTCAGTACTATCAACAGTCAGGAGTCAGTACTATCAACAGTCGGTAGTCAGTATTACCAACAGGCAGTAGTCAGTATTACCAACAGTCAGTATTACCAACAGTCAGTAGTCAGTATTACCAACAGTCAGTAGTCAGTACTATCAACAGTCAGTAGTCAGTATTACCAACAGTCAGTAGTCAGTACTATCAACAGTCAGTAGTCAGTATTACCAACAGGCAGTAGTCAGTACTATCAACAGTCAGTAGTCAGTATTACCAACAGTCAGTAGTCAGTACTATCAACAGTCAGTAGTCAGTACTATCAACAGTCAGTAGTCAGTACTACCAACAGTCAGTAGTCAGTCCTACCAACAGTCAGTATTACCAACAGTCAGTAGTCAGTATTACCAACAATCAGTATTGCCAACAGTCAGTAGTCAGTATTACCAACAGTCAGTTGTCAGTACTATCAACAGTCAGTAGTCAGTATTACCAACAGGCAGTAGTCAGTACTACCAACAGTCAGTAGTCAGTACTACCAACAGTCAGTACTACCAACAGTCAGTAGTCAGTATTACCAACAATCAGTTTTGCCAACAGTCAGTAGTCAGTATTACCAACAGGCAGTAGTCAGTATTACCAACAGTCAGTATTACCAACAGTCAGTAGTCAGTATTACCAACAGTCAGTATTACCAACAGGCAGTAGTCAGTATTACCAACAGGCAGTAATCAGTATTACCAACAGTCAGTATTACCAACAGGCAGTAGACAGTATTACCAACAGTCAGTATTACCAACAGTCAGTAGTCAGTATTACCAACAGTCAGTATTACCAACAGTCAGTAGTCAGTATTATCAACAGTCAGTAGTCAGTATTACCAACAGGCAGTAGTCAGTAATGCCAACAGTCAGTAGTCAGTATTACCAACAGTCAGTAGTCAGTACTACCAACAGTCAGTAGTCAGTAGTCAGTATTACCAACAGTCAGTAGTCAGTATTACCAACAGTCAGTAGTCAGTATTGCCAACAGTCAGTAGTCAGTACTACCAACAGTCAGTAGTCAGTATTACCAACAGGCAGTAATCAGTATTACCAACAGGCAGTAGTCAGTATTACCAACAGTCAGTAGTCAGTACTATCAACAGTCAGTAGTCAGTATTACCAACAGGCAGTAGTCAGTATTACCAACAGTCAGTAGTCAGTATTACCAACAGTCAGTAGTCAGTATTACCAACAGTCAGTAGTCAGTATTACCAACAGTCAGTAGTCAGTATTACCAACAGGCAGTAGTCAGTATTACCAACAGGCAGTAGTCAGTATTACCAACAGTCAGTAGTCAGTATTACCAACAGTCAGTAGTCAGTATTACCAACAGGCAGTAGTCAGTATTACCAAAAGTCAGTAGTCAGTACTATCAACAGTCAGTAGTCAGTACTATCAACAGTCAGTAGTCAGTACTATCAACAGTCAGTAGTCAGTATTATCAACAGTCAGTAGTCAGTATTATCAACAGTCAGTAGTCAGTATTACCAACAGGCAGTAGTCAGTAATGCCAACAGTCAGTAGTCAGTATTACCAACAGGCAGTAGTAAGTACTACCAACAGTCAGTAGTCAGTATTACCAACAGTCAGTAGTCAGTATTACCAACAGTCAGTAGTCAGTATTACCAACAGTCAGTAGTCAGTATTACCAACAGTCAGTAGTCAGTACTATCAACAGTCAGTAGTCAGTATTACCAACAGTCAGTAGTCAGTACTATCAACAGTCAGTAGTCAGTACTATCAACAGTCGGTAGTCAGTATTACCAACAGGCAGTAGTCAGTATTACCAACAGTCAGTATTACCAACAGTCAGTAGTCAGTATTACCAACAGTCAGTAGTCAGTACTATCAACAGTCAGTAGTCACTATTACCAACAGTCAGTAGTCAGTACAATCAACAGTCAGTAGTCAGTATTACCAACAGGCAGTAGTCAGTACTATCAACAGTCAGTAGTCAGTATTACCAACAGTCAGTAGTCAGTACTATCAACAGTCAGTAGTCAGTACTATCAACAGGCAGTAGTCAGTATTACCAACAGTCAGTAGTCAGTACTATCAACAGTCAGTAGTCAGTATTACCAACAGGCAGTAGTCAGTATTACCAACAGTCAGTAGTCAGTATTACCAACAGTCAGTAGTCAGTATTACCAACAGGCAGTAGTCAGTACTACCAACAGTCAGTAGTCAGTATTACCAACAGTCAGTATTACCAACAGTCAGTAGTCAGTATTGCCAACAGTCAGTAGTCAGTACTACCAACAGTCAGTAGTCAGTATTACCAACAGGCAGGAGTCAGTATTACCAACAGTCAGTAGTCAGTACTATCAACAGTCAGTAGTCAGTACTATCAACAGTCAGTAGTCAGTATTACCAACAGTCAGTAGTCAGTATTATCAACAGTCAGTAGTCAGTATTACCAACAGGCAGTAGTCAGTAATGCCAACAGTCAGTAGTCAGTATTACCAACAGGCAGTAGTAAGTACTACCAACAGTCAGTAGTCAGTAGTCAGTATTACCAACAGTCAGTAGTCAGTATTACCAACAGTCAGTAGTCAGTATTACCAACAGTCAGTAGTCAGTACTATCAACAGTCAGTAGTCAGTACTATCAACAGTCAGTAGTCAGTATTACCAACAGGCAGTAGTCAGTATTACCAACAGTCAGTATTACCAACAGTCAGTAGTCAGTATTACCAACAGTCAGTAGTCAGTACTATCAACAGTCAGTAGTCAGTATTACCAACAGTCAGTAGTCAGTACTATCAACAGTCAGTAGTCAGTATTACCAACAGGCAGTAGTCAGTACTATCAACAGTCAGTAGTCAGTATTACCAACAGTCAGTAGTCAGTACTATCAACAGTCAGTAGTCAGTACTATCAACAGTCAGTAGTCAGTACTACCAACAGTCAGTAGTCAGTACTACCAACAGTCAGTATTACCAACAGTCAGTAGTCAGTATTACCAACAATCAGTATTGCCAACAGGCAGTAGTCAGTATTATCAACAGTCAGTAGTCAGTATTACCAACAGTCAGTAGTCAGTATTACCAACAGTCAGTATTACCAACAGGCAGTAGTCAGTACTACCAACAGTCAGTAGTGAGTATTACCAACAGTCAGTAGTCAGTATTACCAACAGTCAGTATTACCAACAGTCAGTAGTCAGTATTGCCAACAGTCAGTAGTCAGTATTACCAACAGTCAGTAGTCAGTATTACCAACAGTCAGTAGTCAGTATTACCAACAGTCAGTAGTCAGTATTACCAACAGTCAGTATTACCAACAGTCAGTAGTCAGTATTGCCAACAGTCAGTAGTCAGTACTACCAACAGTCAGTAGTCAGTATTACCAACAGGCAGTAATCAGTATTACCAACAGGCAGTAGTCAGTATTACCAACAGTCAGTAGTCAGTACTATCAACAGTCAGTAGTCAGTATTACCAACAGGCAGTAGTCAGTATTACCAACAGTCAGTAGTCAGTATTACCAACAGTCAGTATTACCAACAGGCAGTAGTCAGTATTACCAACAGGCAGTAATCAGTATTACCACCAGTCAGTATTACCAACAGGCAGTAGTCAGTATTACCAACAGTCAGTATTACCAACAGTCAGTAGTCAGTATTACCAACAGTCAGTATTACCAACAGTCAGTAGTCAGCATTGCCAACAGTCAGTAGTCAGTATTACCAACAGTCAGTAGTCAGTATTACCAACAGTCAGTATTACCAACAGGCAGTAGTCAGTATTACCAACAGGCAGTAATCAGTATTACCAACAGTCAGTATTACCAACAGGCAGTAGTCAGTATTACCAACAGTCAGTATTACCAACAGTCAGTAGTCAGTATTACCAACAGTCAGTATTACCAACAGTCAGTAGTCAGCATTGCCAACAGTCAGTAGTCAGTATTTCCAACAGGCAGTATTCAGTATTACCAACAGTCAGTAGTCAGTATTACCAACAGGCAGTAGTCAGTACTACCAACAGTCAGTAGTCAGTATTACCAACAGTCAGTAGTCAGTATTACCAACAGTCAGTATTACCAACAGTCAGTAGTCAGTATTGCCAACAGTCAGTAGTCAGTATTACCAACAGTCAGTAGTCAGTATTACCAACAGTCAGTAGTCAGTATTACCAACAGGCAGTAGTCAGTACTACCAACAGTCAGTAGTCAGTATTACCAACAGTCAGTATTACCAACAGTCAGTAGTCAGTATTGCCAACAGTCAGTAGTCAGTACTACCAACAGTCAGTAGTCAGTATTACCAACAGGCAGGAGTCAGTATTACCAACAGTCAGTAGTCAGTACTATCAACAGTCAGTAGTCAGTACTATCAACAGTCAGTAGTCAGTATTACCAACAGTCAGTAGTCAGTATTATCAACAGTCAGTAGTCAGTATTACCAACAGGCAGTAGTCAGTAATGCCAACAGTCAGTAGTCAGTATTACCAACAGGCAGTAGTAAGTACTACCAACAGTCAGTAGTCAGTAGTCAGTATTACCAACAGTCAGTAGTCAGTATTACCAACAGTCAGTAGTCAGTATTACCAACAGTCAGTAGTCAGTACTATCAACAGTCAGTAGTCAGTACTATCAACAGTCAGTAGTCAGTATTACCAACAGGCAGTAGTCAGTATTACCAACAGTCAGTATTACCAACAGTCAGTAGTCAGTATTACCAACAGTCAGTAGTCAGTACTATCAACAGTCAGTAGTCAGTATTACCAACAGTCAGTAGTCAGTACTATCAACAGTCAGTAGTCAGTATTACCAACAGGCAGTAGTCAGTACTATCAACAGTCAGTAGTCAGTATTACCAACAGTCAGTAGTCAGTACTATCAACAGTCAGTAGTCAGTACTATCAACAGTCAGTAGTCAGTACTACCAACAGTCAGTAGTCAGTACTACCAACAGTCAGTATTACCAACAGTCAGTAGTCAGTATTACCAACAATCAGTATTGCCAACAGGCAGTAGTCAGTATTATCAACAGTCAGTAGTCAGTATTACCAACAGTCAGTATTACCAACAGTCAGTATTACCAACAGTCAGTAGTCAGTACTATCAACAGTCAGTAGTCAGTATTACCAACAGGCAGTATTCAGTACTACCAACAGTCAGTAGTCAGTACTACCAACAGTCAGTATTACCAACAGTCAGTAGTCAGTATTACCAACAATCAGTATTGCCAACAGTCAGTAGTCAGTATTACCAACAGGCAGTAGTCAGTATTAACAACAGTCAGTATTACCAACAGTCAGTAGTCAGTATTACCAACAGTCAGTATTACCAACAGGCAGTAGTCAGTATTACCAACAGGCAGTAATCAGTATTACCAACAGTCAGTATTACCAACAGGCAGTAGTCAGTATTACCAACAGTCAGTATTACCAACAGTCAGTAGTCAGTATTACCAACAGTCAGTATTACCAACAGTCAGTAGTCAGTATTGCCAACAGTCAGTAGTCAGTATTTCCAACAGGCAGTATTCAGTATTACCAACAGTCAGAAGTCAGTATTACCAACAGGCAGTAGTCAGTACTACCAACAGTCAGTAGTGAGTATTACCAACAGTCAGTAGTCAGTATTACCAACAGTCAGTATTACCAACAGTCAGTAGTCAGTATTGCCAACAGTCAGTAGTCAGTATTACCAACAGTCAGTAGTCAGTATTACCAACAGTCAGTAGTCAGTATTACCAACAGTCAGTAGTCAGTATTACCAACAGTCAGTATTACCAACAGTCAGTAGTCAGTATTGCCAACAGTCAGTAGTCAGTACTACCAACAGTCAGTAGTCAGTATTACCAACAGGCAGTAATCAGTATTACCAACAGGCAGTAGTCAGTATTACCAACAGTCAGTAGTCAGTACTATCAACAGTCAGTAGTCAGTATTACCAACAGGCAGTAGTCAGTATTACCAACAGTCAGTAGTCAGTATTACCAACAGTCAGTAGTCAGTATTACCAACAGTCAGTAGTCAGTATTACCAACAGTCAGTAGTCAGTATTACCAACAGGCAGTAGTCAGTATTACCAACAGGCAGTAGTCAGTATTACCAACAGTCAGTAGTCAGTATTACCAACAGTCAGTAGTCAGTATTACCAACAGGCAGTAGTCAGTATTACCAAAAGTCAGTAGTCAGTACTATCAACAGTCAGTAGTCAGTACTATCAACAGTCAGTAGTCAGTACTATCAACAGTCAGTAGTCAGTATTATCAACAGTCAGTAGTCAGTATTATCAACAGTCAGTAGTCAGTATTACCAACAGGCAGTAGTCAGTAATGCCAACAGTCAGTAGTCAGTATTACCAACAGGCAGTAGTAAGTACTACCAACAGTCAGTAGTCAGTATTACCAACAGTCAGTAGTCAGTATTACCAACAGTCAGTAGTCAGTATTACCAACAGTCAGTAGTCAGTATTACCAACAGTCAGTAGTCAGTACTATCAACAGTCAGTAGTCAGTATTACCAACAGTCAGTAGTCAGTACTATCAACAGTCAGTAGTCAGTACTATCAACAGTCGGTAGTCAGTATTACCAACAGGCAGTAGTCAGTATTACCAACAGTCAGTATTACCAACAGTCAGTAGTCAGTATTACCAACAGTCAGTAGTCAGTACTATCAACAGTCAGTAGTCACTATTACCAACAGTCAGTAGTCAGTACTATCAACAGTCAGTAGTCAGTATTACCAACAGGCAGTAGTCAGTACTATCAACAGTCAGTAGTCAGTATTACCAACAGTCAGTAGTCAGTACTATCAACAGTCAGTAGTCAGTACTATCAACAGGCAGTAGTCAGTATTACCAACAGTCAGTAGTCAGTACTATCAACAGTCAGTAGTCAGTATTACCAACAGGCAGTAGTCAGTATTACCAACAGTCAGTAGTCAGTATTACCAACAGTCAGTAGTCAGTATTACCAACAGTCAGTAGTCAGTATTACCAACAGTCAGTATTACCAACAGGCAGTAGTCAGTATTACCAACAGGCAGTAATCAGTATTACCAACAGTCAGTATTACCAACAGGCAGTAGTCAGTATTACCAACAGTCAGTATTACCAACAGTCAGTAGTCAGTATTACCAACAGTCAGTATTACCAACAGTCAGTAGTCAGTATTGCCAACAGTCAGTAGTCAGTATTTCCAACAGGCAGTATTCAGTATTACCAACAGTCAGTAGTCAGTATTACCAACAGGCAGTAGTCAGTACTACCAACAGTCAGTAGTCAGTATTACCAACAGTCAGTAGTCAGTATTACCAACAGTCAGTATTACCAACAGTCAGTAGTCAGTATTGCCAACAGTCAGTAGTCAGTATTACCAACAGTCAGTAGTCAGTATTACCAACAGTCAGTAGTCAGTATTACCAACAGTCAGTAGTCAGTATTACCAACAGTCAGTATTACCAACAGTCAGTAGTCAGTATTGCCAACAGTCAGTAGTCAGTACTACCAACAGTCAGTAGTCAGTATTACCAACAGGCAGTAGTCAGTATTACCAACAGGCAGTAGTCAGTATTACCAACAGTCAGTAGTCAGTACTATCAACAGTCAGTAGTCAGTATTACCAACAGGCAGTAGTCAGTATTACCAACAGTCAGTAGTCAGTATTACCAACAGTCAGTAGTCAGTATTACCAACAGTCAGTAGTCAGTATTACCAACAGTCAGTAGTCAGTATTACCAACAGGCAGTAGTCAGTATTACCAACAGGCAGTAGTCAGTATTACCAACAGTCAGTAGTCAGTATTACCAACAGTCAGTAGTCAGTATTACCAACAGGCAGTAGTCAGTATTACCAAAAGTCAGTAGTCAGTACTATCAACAGTCAGTAGTCAGTACTATCAACAGTCAGTAGTCAGTATTACCAACAGTCAGTAGTCAGTACTATCAACAGTCAGTAGTCAGTACTATCAACAGGCAGTAGTCAGTATTACCAACAGTCAGTAGTCAGTACTATCAACAGTCAGTAGTCAGTATTACCAACAGGCAGTAGTCAGTATTACCAACAGTCAGTAGTCAGTATTACCAACAGTCAGTAGTCAGTATTACCAACAGTCAGTCGTCAGTATTACCAACAGTCAGTATTACCAACAGGCAGTAGTCAGTATTACCAACAGGCAGTAATCAGTATTACCAACAGTCAGTATTACCAACAGGCAGTAGTCAGTATTACCAACAGTCAGTATTACCAACAGTCAGTAGTCAGTATTACCAACAGTCAGTATTACCAACAGTCAGTAGTCAGTATTGCCAACAGTCAGTAGTCAGTATTTCCAACAGGCAGTATTCAGTATTACCAACAGTCAGTAGTCAGTATTACCAACAGGCAGTAGTCAGTACTACCAACAGTCAGTAGTCAGTATTACCAACAGTCAGTAGTCAGTATTACCAACAGTCAGTATTACCAACAGTCAGTAGTCAGTATTGCCAACAGTCAGTAGTCAGTATTACCAACAGTCAGTAGTCAGTATTACCAACAGTCAGTAGTCAGTATTACCAACAGTCAGTAGTCAGTATTACCAACAGTCAGTATTACCAACAGTCAGTAGTCAGTATTGCCAACAGTCAGTAGTCAGTACTACCAACAGTCAGTAGTCAGTATTACCAACAGGCAGTAGTCAGTATTACCAACAGGCAGTAGTCAGTATTACCAACAGTCAGTAGTCAGTACTATCAACAGTCAGTAGTCAGTATTACCAACAGGCAGTAGTCAGTATTACCAACAGTCAGTAGTCAGTATTACCAACAGTCAGTAGTCAGTATTACCAACAGTCAGTAGTCAGTATTACCAACAGTCAGTAGTCAGTATTACCAACAGGCAGTAGTCAGTATTACCAACAGGCAGTAGTCAGTATTACCAACAGTCAGTAGTCAGTATTACCAACAGTCAGTAGTCAGTATTACCAACAGGCAGTAGTCAGTATTACCAAAAGTCAGTAGTCAGTACTATCAACAGTCAGTAGTCAGTACTATCAACAGTCAGTAGTCAGTACTATCAACAGTCAGTAGTCAGTATTATCAACAGTCAGTAGTCAGTATTATCAACAGTCAGTAGTCAGTATTACCAACAGGCAGTAGTCAGTAATGCCAACAGTCAGTAGTCAGTATTACCAACAGGCAGTAGTAAGTACTACCAACAGTCAGTAGTCAGTATTACCAACAGTCAGTAGTCAGTATTACCAACAGTCAGTAGTCAGTATTACCAACAGTCAGTAGTCAGTATTACCAACAGTCAGTAGTCAGTATTACCAACAGTCAGTAGTCAGTACTATCAACAGTCAGTAGTCAGTATTACCAACAGTCAGTAGTCAGTACTATCAACAGTCAGTAGTCAGTACTATCAACAGTCGGTAGTCAGTATTACCAACAGGCAGTAGTCAGTATTACCAACAGTCAGTATTACCAACAGTCAGTAGTCAGTATTACCAACAGTCAGTAGTCAGTACTATCAACAGTCAGTAGTCACTATTACCAACAGTCAGTAGTCAGTACTATCAACAGTCAGTAGTCAGTATTACCAACAGGCAGTAGTCAGTACTATCAACAGTCAGTAGTCAGTATTACCAACAGTCAGTAGTCAGTACTATCAACAGTCAGTAGTCAGTACTATCAACAGGCAGTAGTCAGTATTACCAACAGTCAGTAGTCAGTACTATCAACAGTCAGTAGTCAGTATTACCAACAGGCAGTAGTCAGTATTACCAACAGTCAGTAGTCAGTATTACCAACAGTCAGTAGTCAGTATTACCAACAGTCAGTAGTCAGTATTACCAACAGTCAGTAGTCAGTATTACCAACAGGCAGTAGTCAGTATTACCAACAGGCAGTAGTCAGTATTACCAACAGTCAGTAGTCAGTATTACCAACAGTCAGTAGTCAGTATTACCAACAGGCAGTAGTCAGTATTACCAAAAGTCAGTAGTCAGTACTATCAACAGTCAGTAGTCAGTACTATCAACAGTCAGTAGTCAGTACTATCAACAGTCAGTAGTCAGTATTATCAACAGTCAGTAGTCAGTATTATCAACAGTCAGTAGTCAGTATTACCAACAGGCAGTAGTCAGTAATGCCAACAGTCAGTAGTCAGTATTACCAACAGGCAGTAGTCAGTACTACCAACAGTCAGTAGTCAGTATTACCAACAGTCAGTAGTCAGTATTACCAACAGTCAGTAGTCAGTATTACCAACAGTCAGTAGTCAGTATTACCAACAGTCAGTAGTCAGTATTACCAACAGTCAGTAGTCAGTACTATCAACAGTCAGTAGTCAGTATTACCAACAGTCAGTAGTCAGTACTATCAACAGTCAGGAGTCAGTACTATCAACAGTCGGTAGTCAGTATTACCAACAGGCAGTAGTCAGTATTACCAACAGTCAGTATTACCAACAGTCAGTAGTCAGTATTACCAACAGTCAGTAGTCAGTACTATCAACAGTCAGTAGTCAGTATTACCAACAGTCAGTAGTCAGTACTATCAACAGTCAGTAGTCAGTATTACCAACAGGCAGTAGTCAGTACTATCAACAGTCAGTAGTCAGTATTACCAACAGTCAGTAGTCAGTACTATCAACAGTCAGTAGTCAGTACTATCAACAGTCAGTAGTCAGTACTACCAACAGTCAGTAGTCAGTCCTACCAACAGTCAGTATTACCAACAGTCAGTAGTCAGTATTACCAACAATCAGTATTGCCAACAGTCAGTAGTCAGTATTACCAACAGTCAGTTGTCAGTACTATCAACAGTCAGTAGTCAGTATTACCAACAGGCAGTAGTCAGTACTACCAACAGTCAGTAGTCAGTACTACCAACAGTCAGTACTACCAACAGTCAGTAGTCAGTATTACCAACAATCAGTTTTGCCAACAGTCAGTAGTCAGTATTACCAACAGGCAGTAGTCAGTATTACCAACAGTCAGTATTACCAACAGTCAGTAGTCAGTATTACCAACAGTCAGTATTACCAACAGGCAGTAGTCAGTATTACCAACAGGCAGTAATCAGTATTACCAACAGTCAGTATTACCAACAGGCAGTAGACAGTATTACCAACAGTCAGTATTACCAACAGTCAGTAGTCAGTATTACCAAGAGTCAGTATTACCAACAGTCAGTAGTCAGTATTATCAACAGTCAGTAGTCAGTATTACCAACAGGCAGTAGTCAGTAATGCCAACAGTCAGTAGTCAGTATTACCAACAGGCAGTAGTAAGTACTACCAACAGTCAGTAGTCAGTAGTCAGTATTACCAACAGTCAGTAGTCAGTATTACCAACAGTCAGTAGTCAGTATTGCCAACAGTCAGTAGTCAGTACTACCAACAGTCAGTAGTCAGTATTACCAACAGGCAGTAATCAGTATTACCAACAGGCAGTAGTCAGTATTACCAACAGTCAGTAGTCAGTACTATCAACAGTCAGTAGTCAGTATTACCAACAGGCAGTAGTCAGTATTACCAACAGTCAGTAGTCAGTATTACCAACAGTCAGTAGTCAGTATTACCAACAGTCAGTAGTCAGTATTACCAACAGTCAGTAGTCAGTATTACCAACAGGCAGTAGTCAGTATTACCAACAGGCAGTAGTCAGTATTACCAACAGTCAGTAGTCAGTATTACCAACAGTCAGTAGTCAGTATTACCAACAGGCAGTAGTCAGTATTACCAAAAGTCAGTAGTCAGTACTATCAACAGTCAGTAGTCAGTACTATCAACAGTCAGTAGTCAGTACTATCAACAGTCAGTAGTCAGTATTATCAACAGTCAGTAGTCAGTATTATCAACAGTCAGTAGTCAGTATTACCAACAGGCAGTAGTCAGTAATGCCAACAGTCAGTAGTCAGTATTACCAACAGGCAGTAGTAAGTACTACCAACAGTCAGTAGTCAGTATTACCAACAGTCAGTAGTCAGTATTACCAACAGTCAGTAGTCAGTATTACCAACAGTCAGTAGTCAGTATTACCAACAGTCAGTAGTCAGTACTATCAACAGTCAGTAGTCAGTATTACCAACAGGCAGTAGTCAGTATTACCAACAGTCAGTAGTCAGTATTACCAACAGTCAGTAGTCAGTATTACCAACAGTCAGTAGTCAGTATTACCAACAGTCAGTAGTCAGTATTACCAACAGGCAGTAGTCAGTATTACCAACAGGCAGTAGTCAGTATTACCAACAGTCAGTAGTCAGTATTACCAACAGTCAGTAGTCAGTATTACCAACAGGCAGTAGTCAGTATTACCAAAAGTCAGTAGTCAGTACTATCAACAGTCAGTAGTCAGTACTATCAACAGTCAGTAGTCAGTACTATCAACAGTCAGTAGTCAGTATTATCAACAGTCAGTAGTCAGTATTATCAACAGTCAGTAGTCAGTATTACCAACAGGCAGTAGTCAGTAATGCCAACAGTCAGTAGTCAGTATTACCAACAGGCAGTAGTCAGTACTACCAACAGTCAGTAGTCAGTATTACCAACAGTCAGTAGTCAGTATTACCAACAGTCAGTAGTCAGTATTACCAACAGTCAGTAGTCAGTATTACCAACAGTCAGTAGTCAGTATTACCAACAGTCAGTAGTCAGTACTATCAACAGTCAGTAGTCAGTATTACCAACAGTCAGTAGTCAGTACTATCAACAGTCAGGAGTCAGTACTATCAACAGTCGGTAGTCAGTATTACCAACAGGCAGTAGTCAGTATTACCAACAGTCAGTATTACCAACAGTCAGTAGTCAGTATTACCAACAGTCAGTAGTCAGTACTATCAACAGTCAGTAGTCAGTATTACCAACAGTCAGTAGTCAGTACTATCAACAGTCAGTAGTCAGTATTACCAACAGGCAGTAGTCAGTACTATCAACAGTCAGTAGTCAGTATTACCAACAGTCAGTAGTCAGTACTATCAACAGTCAGTAGTCAGTATTACCAACAGTCAGTAGTCAGTATTACCAACAGGCAGTAGTCAGTATTACCAACAGGCAGTAGTCAGTATTACCAACAGTCAGTAGTCAGTATTACCAACAGTCAGTAGTCAGTATTACCAACAGGCAGTAGTCAGTATTACCAAAAGTCAGTAGTCAGTACTATCAACAGTCAGTAGTCAGTACTATCAACAGTCAGTAGTCAGTACTATCAACAGTCAGTAGTCAGTATTATCAACAGTCAGTAGTCAGTATTACCAACAGTCAGTAGTCAGTATTACCAACAGGCAGTAGTCAGTAATGCCAACAGTCAGTAGTCAGTATTACCAACAGGCAGTAGTAAGTACTACCAACAGTCAGTAGTCAGTATTACCAACAGTCAGTAGTCAGTATTACCAACAGTCAGTAGTCAGTATTACCAACAGTCAGTAGTCAGTATTACCAACAGTCAGTAGTCAGTACTATCAACAGTCAGTAGTCAGTATTACCAACAGGCAGTAGTCAGTATTACCAACAGTCAGTAGTCAGTATTACCAACAGTCAGTAGTCAGTATTACCAACAGTCAGTAGTCAGTATTACCAACAGTCAGTAGTCAGTATTACCAACAGGCAGTAGTCAGTATTACCAACAGGCAGTAGTCAGTATTACCAACAGTCAGTAGTCAGTATTACCAACAGTCAGTAGTCAGTATTACCAACAGGCAGTAGTCAGTATTACCAAAAGTCAGTAGTCAGTACTATCAACAGTCAGTAGTCAGTACTATCAACAGTCAGTAGTCAGTACTATCAACAGTCAGTAGTCAGTATTATCAACAGTCAGTAGTCAGTATTATCAACAGTCAGTAGTCAGTATTACCAACAGGCAGTAGTCAGTAATGCCAACAGTCAGTAGTCAGTATTACCAACAGGCAGTAGTCAGTACTACCAACAGTCAGTAGTCAGTATTACCAACAGTCAGTAGTCAGTATTACCAACAGTCAGTAGTCAGTATTACCAACAGTCAGTAGTCAGTATTACCAACAGTCAGTAGTCAGTATTACCAACAGTCAGTAGTCAGTACTATCAACAGTCAGTAGTCAGTATTACCAACAGTCAGTAGTCAGTACTATCAACAGTCAGGAGTCAGTACTATCAACAGTCGGTAGTCAGTATTACCAACAGGCAGTAGTCAGTATTACCAACAGTCAGTATTACCAACAGTCAGTAGTCAGTATTACCAACAGTCAGTAGTCAGTACTATCAACAGTCAGTAGTCAGTATTACCAACAGTCAGTAGTCAGTACTATCAACAGTCAGTAGTCAGTATTACCAACAGGCAGTAGTCAGTACTATCAACAGTCAGTAGTCAGTATTACCAACAGTCAGTAGTCAGTACTATCAACAGTCAGTAGTCAGTACTATCAACAGTCAGTAGTCAGTACTACCAACAGTCAGTAGTCAGTCCTACCAACAGTCAGTATTACCAACAGTCAGTAGTCAGTATTACCAACAATCAGTATTGCCAACAGTCAGTAGTCAGTATTACCAACAGTCAGTTGTCAGTACTATCAACAGTCAGTAGTCAGTATTACCAACAGGCAGTAGTCAGTACTACCAACAGTCAGTAGTCAGTACTACCAACAGTCAGTACTACCAACAGTCAGTAGTCAGTATTACCAACAATCAGTTTTGCCAACAGTCAGTAGTCAGTATTACCAACAGGCAGTAGTCAGTATTACCAACAGTCAGTATTACCAACAGTCAGTAGTCAGTATTACCAACAGTCAGTATTACCAACAGGCAGTAGTCAGTATTACCAACAGGCAGTAATCAGTATTACCAACAGTCAGTATTACCAACAGGCAGTAGACAGTATTACCAACAGTCAGTATTACCAACAGTCAGTAGTCAGTATTACCAACAGTCAGTATTACCAACAGTCAGTAGTCAGTATTACCAACAGGCAGTAGTCAGTAATGCCAACAGGCAGTAGTCAGTAATGCCAACAGTCAGTAGTCAGTATTACCAACAGGCAGTAGTAAGTACTACCAACAGTCAGTAGTCAGTAGTCAGTATTACCAACAGTCAGTAGTCAGTATTACCAACAGTCAGTAGTCAGTATTACCAAAAGTCAGTAGTCAGTATTACCAACAGTCAGTAGTCAGTACTATCAACAGTCAGTAGTCAGTATTACCAACAGTCAGTAGTCAGTATTACCAACAGTCAGTAGTCAGTACTATCAACAGTCAGTAGTCAGTACTATCAACAGTCAGTAGTCAGTATTACCAACAGGCAGTAGTCAGTATTACCAACAGTCAGTATTACCAACAGTCAGTAGTCAGTATTACCAACAGTCAGTAGTCAGTACTATCAACAGTCAGTAGTCAGTACTATCAACAGTCAGTAGTCAGTATTACCAACAGTCAGTAGTCAGTACTATCAACAGTCAGTAGTCAGTATTACCAACAGGCAGTAGTCAGTACTATCAACAGTCAGTAGTCAGTATTACCAACAGTCAGTAGTCAGTACTATCAACAGTCAGTAGTCAGTACTATCAACAGTCAGTAGTCAGTACTACCAACAGTCAGTAGTCAGTACTACCAACAGTCAGTATTACCAACAGTCAGTAGTCAGTATTACCAACAATCAGTATTGCCAACAGTCAGTAGTCAGTATTACCAACAGTCAGTTGTCAGTACTATCAACAGTCAGTAGTCAGTATTACCAACAGGCAGTAGTCAGTACTACCAACAGTCAGTAGTCAGTACTACCAACAGTCAGTACTACCAACAGTCAGTAGTCAGTATTACCAACAATCAGTATTGCCAACAGTCAGTAGTCAGTATTACCAACAGGCAGTAGTCAGTATTACCAACAGTCAGTATTACCAACAGTCAGTAGTCAGTATTACCAACAGTCAGTATTACCAACAGGCAGTAGTCAGTATTACCAACAGGCAGTAATCAGTATTACCAACAGTCAGTATTACCAACAGGCAGTAGACAGTATTACCAACAGTCAGTATTACCAACAGTCAGTAGTCAGTATTACCAACAGTCAGTATTACCAACAGTCAGTAGTCAGTATTATCAACAGTCAGTAGTCAGTATTACCAACAGGCAGTAGTCAGTAATGCCAACAGTCAGTAGTCAGTATTACCAACAGGCAGTAGTAAGTACTACCAACAGTCAGTAGTCAGTAGTCAGTATTACCAACAGTCAGTAGTCAGTATTACCAACAGTCAGTAGTCAGTATTACCAAAAGTCAGTAGTCAGTATTACCAACAGTCAGTAGTCAGTACTATCAACAGTCAGTAGTCAGTATTACCAACAGTCAGTAGTCAGTATTACCAACAGTCAGTAGTCAGTACTATCAACAGTCAGTAGTCAGTACTATCAACAGTCAGTAGTCAGTATTACCAACAGGCAGTAGTCAGTATTACCAACAGTCAGTATTACCAACAGTCAGTAGTCAGTATTACCAACAGTCAGTAGTCAGTACTATCAACAGTCAGTAGTCAGTATTACCAACAGTCAGTAGTCAGTACTATCAACAGTCAGTAGTCAGTATTACCAACAGGCAGTAGTCAGTACTATCAACAGTCAGTAGTCAGTATTACCAACAGTCAGTAGTCAGTACTATCAACAGTCAGTAGTCAGTACTATCAACAGTCAGTAGTCAGTACTACCAACAGTCAGTAGTCAGTATTACCAACAATCAGTATTGCCAACAGTCAGTAGTCAGTATTACCAACAGTCAGTTGTCAGTACTATCAACAGTCAGTAGTCAGTATTACCAACAGGCAGTAGTCAGTACTACCAACAGTCAGTAGTCAGTACTACCAACAGTCAGTACTACCAACAGTCAGTAGTCAGTATTACCAACAATCAGTTTTGCCAACAGTCAGTAGTCAGTATTACCAACAGGCAGTAGTCAGTATTCCCAACAGTCAGTATTACCAACAGTCAGTAGTCAGTATTACCAACAGTCAGTATTACCAACAGGCAGTAGTCAGTATTACCAACAGGCAGTAATCAGTATTACCAACAGTCAGTATTACCAACAGGCAGTAGACAGTATTACCAACAGTCAGTATTACCAACAGTCAGTAGTCAGTATTACCAACAGTCAGTATTACCAACAGTCAGTAGTCAGTATTATCAACAGTCAGTAGTCAGTATTACCAACAGTCAGTAGTCAGTATTACCAACAGTCAGTAGTCAGTACTATCAACAGTCAGTAGTCAGTACTATCAACAGTCAGTAGTCAGTATTACCAACAGGCAGTAGTCAGTATTACCAACAGTCAGTATTACCAACAGTCAGTAGTCAGTATTACCAACAGTCAGTAGTCAGTACTATCAACAGTCAGTAGTCAGTATTACCAACAGTCAGTAGTCAGTACTATCAACAGTCAGTAGTCAGTATTACCAACAGGCAGTAGTCAGTACTATCAACAGTCAGTAGTCAGTATTACCAACAGTCAGTAGTCAGTACTATCAACAGTCAGTAGTCAGTACTATCAACAGTCAGTAGTCAGTACTACCAACAGTCAGTAGTCAGTATTACCAACAATCAGTATTGCCAACAGTCAGTAGTCAGTATTACCAACAGTCAGTTGTCAGTACTATCAACAGTCAGTAGTCAGTATTACCAACAGTCAGTAGTCAGTACTATCAACAGTCAGTAGTCAGTATTACCAACAGGCAGTATTCAGTACTACCAACAATCAGTAGTCAGTACTACCAACAGTCAGTATTACCAACAGTCAGTAGTCATTATTACCAACAATCAGTATTGCCAACAGTCAGTAGTCAGTATTACCAACAGGCAGTAGTCAGTATTACCAACAGTCAGTATTACCAACAGTCAGTAGTCAGTATTACCAACAGTCAGTATTACCAACAGGCAGTAGTCAGTATTACCAACAGGCAGTAATCAGTATTACCAACAGTCAGTATTACCAACAGGCAGTAGTCAGTATTACCAACAGTCAGTATTACCAACAGTCAGTAGTCAGTATTACCAACAGTCAGTATTACCAACAGTCAGTAGTCAGTATTGCCAACAGTCAGTAGTCAGTATTTCCAACAGGCAGTATTCAGTATTACCAACAGTCAGTAGTCAGTATTACCAACAGGCAGTAGTCAGTACTACCAACAGTCAGTAGTCAGTATTACCAACAGTCAGTAGTCAGTATTACCAACAGTCAGTATTACCAACAGTCAGTAGTCAGTATTACCAACAGGCAGTAGTCAGTACTATCAACAGTCAGTAGTCAGTATTACCAACAGTCAGTAGTCAGTACTATCAACAGTCAGTAGTCAGTACTATCAACAGGCAGTAGTCAGTATTACCAACAGTCAGTAGTCAGTACTATCAACAGTCAGTAGTCAGTATTACCAACAGGCAGTAGTCAGTATTACCAACAGTCAGTAGTCAGTATTACCAACAGTCAGTAGTCAGTATTACCAACAGTCAGTAGTCAGTATTACCAACAGTCAGTAGTCAGTATTACCAACAGGCAGTAGTCAGTATTACCAACAGGCAGTAGTCAGTATTACCAACAGTCAGTAGTCAGTATTACCAACAGGCAGTAGTCAGTATTACCAAAAGTCAGTAGTCAGTACTATCAACAGTCAGTAGTCAGTACTATCAACAGTCAGTAGTCAGTACTATCAACAGTCAGTAGTCAGTATTATCAACAGTCAGTAGTCAGTATTATCAACAGTCAGTAGTCAGTATTACCAACAGGCAGTAGTCAGTAATGCCAACAGTCAGTAGTCAGTATTACCAACAGGCAGTAGTCAGTACTACCAACAGTCAGTAGTCAGTATTACCAACAGTCAGTAGTCAGTATTACCAACAGTCAGTAGTCAGTATTACCAACAGTCAGTAGTCAGTATTACCAACAGTCAGTAGTCAGTATTACCAACAGTCAGTAGTCAGTACTATCAACAGTCAGTAGTCAGTATTACCAACAGTCAGTAGTCAGTACTATCAACAGTCAGGAGTCAGTACTATCAACAGTCGGTAGTCAGTATTACCAACAGGCAGTAGTCAGTATTACCAACAGTCAGTATTACCAACAGTCAGTAGTCAGTATTACCAACAGTCAGTAGTCAGTACTATCAACAGTCAGTAGTCAGTATTACCAACAGTCAGTAGTCAGTACTATCAACAGTCAGTAGTCAGTATTACCAACAGGCAGTAGTCAGTACTATCAACAGTCAGTAGTCAGTATTACCAACAGTCAGTAGTCAGTACTATCAACAGTCAGTAGTCAGTACTATCAACAGTCAGTAGTCAGTACTACCAACAGTCAGTAGTCAGTACTACCAACAGTCAGTATTACCAACAGTCAGTAGTCAGTATTACCAACAATCAGTATTGCCAACAGTCAGTAGTCAGTATTACCAACAGTCAGTTGTCAGTACTATCAACAGGCAGTAGTCAGTATTACCAACAGGCAGTAGTCAGTACTACCAACAGTCAGTAGTCAGTACTACCAACAGTCAGTACTACCAACAGTCAGTAGTCAGTATTACCAACAATCAGTATTGCCAACAGTCAGTAGTCAGTATTACCAACAGGCAGTAGTCAGTATTACCAACAGTCAGTATTACCAACAGTCAGTAGTCAGTATTACCAACAGTCAGTATTACCAACAGGCAGTAGTCAGTATTACCAACAGGCAGTAATCAGTATTACCAACAGTCAGTATTACCAACAGGCAGTAGACAGTATTACCAACAGTCAGTATTACCAACAGTCAGTAGTCAGTATTACCAACAGTCAGTATTACCAACAGTCAGTAGTCAGTATTATCAACAGTCAGTAGTCAGTATTACCAACAGGCAGTAGTCAGTAATGCCAACAGTCAGTAGTCAGTATTACCAACAGGCAGTAGTAAGTACTACCAACAGTCAGTAGTCAGTAGTCAGTATTACCAACAGTCAGTAGTCAGTATTACCAACAGTCAGTAGTCAGTATTACCAAAAGTCAGTAGTCAGTATTACCAACAGTCAGTAGTCAGTACTATCAACAGTCAGTAGTCAGTATTACCAACAGTCAGTAGTCAGTATTACCAACAGTCAGTAGTCAGTACTATCAACAGTCAGTAGTCAGTACTATCAACAGTCAGTAGTCAGTATTACCAACAGGCAGTAGTCAGTATTACCAACAGTCAGTATTACCAACAGTCAGTAGTCAGTATTACCAACAGTCAGTAGTCAGTACTATCAACAGTCAGTAGTCAGTATTACCAACAGTCAGTAGTCAGTACTATCAACAGTCAGTAGTCAGTATTACCAACAGGCAGTAGTCAGTACTATCAACAGTCAGTAGTCAGTATTACCAACAGTCAGTAGTCAGTACTATCAACAGTCAGTAGTCAGTACTATCAACAGTCAGTAGTCAGTACTACCAACAGTCAGTAGTCAGTACTACCAACAGTCAGTATTACCAACAGTCAGTAGTCAGTATTACCAACAATCAGTATTGCCAACAGGCAGTAGTCAGTATTATCAACAGTCAGTAGTCAGTATTACCAACAGTCAGTATTACCAACAGTCAGTATTACCAACAGTCAGTAGTCAGTACTATCAACAGTCAGTAGTCAGTATTACCAACAGGCAGTATTCAGTACTACCAACAGTCAGTAGTCAGTACTACCAACAGTCAGTATTACCAACAGTCAGTAGTCATTATTACCAACAATCAGTATTGCCAACAGTCAGTAGTCAGTATTACCAACAGGCAGTAGTCAGTATTACCAACAGTCAGTATTACCAACAGTCAGTAGTCAGTATTACCAACAGTCAGTATTACCAACAGGCAGTAGTCAGTATTACCAACAGGCAGTAATCAGTATTACCAACAGTCAGTATTACCAACAGGCAGTAGTCAGTATTACCAACAGTCAGTATTACCAACAGTCAGTAGTCAGTATTACCAACAGTCAGTATTACCAACAGTCAGTAGTCAGTATTGCCAACAGTCAGTAGTCAGTATTTCCAACAGGCAGTATTCAGTATTACCAACAGTCAGTAGTCAGTATTACCAACAGGCAGTAGTCAGTACTACCAACAGTCAGTAGTCAGTATTACCAACAGTCAGTAGTCAGTATTACCAACAGTCAGTATTACCAACAGTCAGTAGTCAGTATTGCCAACAGTCAGTAGTCAGTATTACCAACAGTCAGTAGTCAGTACTACCAACAGTCAGTAGTCAGTATTACCAACAGTCAGTATTACCAACAGTCAGTAGTCAGTATTGCCAACAGTCAGTAGTCAGTACTACCAACAGTCAGTAGTCAGTATTACCAACAGGCAGTAGTCAGTATTACCAACAGTCAGTAGTCAGTATTACCAACAGTCAGTAGTCAGTACTATCAACAGTCAGTAGTCAGTACTATCAACAGTCAGTAGTCAGTATTACCAACAGTCAGTAGTCAGTATTATCAACAGTCAGTAGTCAGTATTACCAACAGGAAGTAGTCAGTAATGCCAAAAGTCAGTAGTCAGTATTACCAACAGGCAGTAGTAAGTACTACCAACAGTCAGTAGTCAGTAGTCAGTATTACCAACAGTCAGTAGTCAGTATTACCAACAGTCAGTAGTCAGTATTACCAACAGTCAGTAGTCAGTATTACCAAAAGTCAGTAGTCAGTATTACCAACAGTCAGTAGTCAGTACTATCAACAGTCAGTAGTCAGTATTACCAACAGTCAGTAGTCAGTACTATCAACAGTCAGTAGTCAGTACTATCAACAGTCAGTAGTCAGTATTACCAACAGGCAGTAGTCAGTATTACCAACAGTCAGTATTACCAACAGTCAGTAGTCAGTATTACCAACAGTCAGTAGTCAGTACTATCAACAGTCAGTAGTCAATATTACCAACAGTCAGTAGTCAGTACTATCAACAGTCAGTAGTCAGTATTACCAACAGGCAGTAGTCAGTACTATCAACAGTCAGTAGTCAGTATTACCAACAGTCAGTAGTCAGTACTATCAACAGTCAGTAGTCAGTATTACCAACAGTCAGTAGTCAGTACTACCAACAGTCAGTAGTCAGTACTACCAACAGTCAGTATTACCAACAGTCAGTAGTCAGTATTACCAACAATCAGTATTGCCAACAGGCAGTAGTCAGTATTATCAACAGTCAGTAGTCAGTATTACCAACAGTCAGTATTACCAACAGTCAGTATTACCAACAGTCAGTAGTCAGTACTATCAACAGTCAGTAGTCAGTATTACCAACAGGCAGTATTCAGTACTACCAACAGTCAGTAGTCAGTACTACCAACAGTCAGTATTACCAACAGTCAGTAGTCAGTATTACCAACAATCAGTATTGCCAAATGTCAGTAGTCAGTATTACCAACATGCAGTAGTCAGTATTACCAACAGTCAGTATTACCAACAGTCAGTAGTCAGTATTACCAACAGTCAGTATTACCAACAGGCAGTAGTCAGTATTACCAACAGGCAGTAATCAGTATTACCAACAGTCAGTATTACCAACAGGCAGTAGTCAGTATTACCAACAGTCAGTATTACCAACAGTCAGTAGTCAGTATTACCAACAGTCAGTATTACCAACAGTCAGTAGTCAGTATTGCCAACAGTCAGTAGTCAGTATTTCCAACAGGCAGTATTCAGTATTACCAACAGTCAGTAGTCAGTATTACCAACATGCAGTAGTCAGTACTACCAACAGTCAGTAGTCAGTATTACCAACAGTCAGTAGTCAGTATTACCAACAGTCAGTATTACCAACAGTCAGTAGTCAGTATTGCCAACAGTCAGTAGTCAGTATTACCAACAGTCAGTAGTCAGTATTACCAACAGTCAGTAGTCAGTATTACCAACAGTCAGTAGTCAGTATTACCAACAGTCAGTATTACCAACAGTCAGTAGTCAGTATTGCCAACAGTCAGTAGTCAGTACTACCAACAGTCAGTAGTCAGTATTACCAACAGGCAGTAGTCAGTATTACCAACAGGCAGTAGTCAGTATTACCAACAGTCAGTAGTCAGTACTATCAACAGTCAGTAGTCAGTATTACCAACAGGCAGTAGTCAGTATTACCAACAGTCAGTAGTCAGTATTACCAACAGTCAGTAGTCAGTATTACCAACAGTCAGTAGTCAGTATTACCAACAGTCAGTAGTCAGTATTACCAACAGGCAGTAGTCAGTATTACCAACAGGCAGTAGTCAATATTACCAACAGTCAGTAGTCAGTATTACCAACAGTCAGTAGTCAGTATTACCAACAGGCAGTAGTCAGTATTACCAAAAGTCAGTAGTCAGTACTATCAACAGTCAGTAGTCAGTACTATCAACAGTCAGTAGTCAGTACTATCAACAGTCAGTAGTCAGTATTATCAACAGTCAGTAGTCAGTATTATCAACACTCAGTAGTCAGTATTACCAACAGGCAGTAGTCAGTACTATCAACAGTCAGTAGTCAGTACTATCAACAGTCAGTAGTCAGTACTACCAAGAGTCAGTAGTCAGTACTACCAACAGTCAGTATTACCAACAGTCAGTAGTCAGTATTACCAACAATCAGTATTGCCAACAGGCAGTAGTCAGTATTATCAACAGTCAGTAGTCAGTATTACCAACAGTCAGTATTACCAACAGTCAGTATTACCAACAGTCAGTAGTCAGTACTATCAACAGTCAGTAGTCAGTATTACCAACAGGCAGTATTCAGTACTACCAACAGTCAGTAGTCAGTACTACCAACAGTCAGTATTACCAACAGTCAGTAGTCAGTATTACCAACAATCAGTATTGCCAACAGTCAGTAGTCAGTATTACCAACAGGCAGTAGTCAGTATTACCAACAGTCAGTATTACCAACAGTCAGTAGTCAGTATTACCAACAGTCAGTATTACCAACAGGCAGTAGTCAGTATTACCAACAGGCAGTAATCAGTATTACCAACAGTCAGTATTACCAACAGGCAGTAGTCAGTATTACCAACAGTCAGTATTACCAACAGTCAGTAGTCAGTATTACCAACAGTCAGTATTACCAACAGTCAGTATTACCAACAGTCAGTAGTCAGTACTATCAACAGTCAGTAGTCAGTATTACCAACAGGCAGTATTCAGTACTACCAACAGTCAGTAGTCAGTACTACCAACAGTCAGTATTACCAACAGTCAGTAGTCAGTATTACCAACAATCAGTATTGCCAACAGTCAGTAGTCAGTATTACCAACAGGCAGTAGTCAGTATTACCAACAGTCAGTATTACCAACAGTCAGTAGTCAGTATTACCAACAGTCAGTATTACCAACAGGCAGTAGTCAGTATTACCAACAGGCAGTAATCAGTATTACCAACAGTCAGTATTACCAACAGGCAGTAGTCAGTATTACCAACAGTCAGTATTACCAACAGTCAGTAGTCAGTATTACCAACAGTCAGTATTACCAACAGTCAGTAGTCAGTATTGCCAACAGTCAGTAGTCAGTATTTCCAACAGGCAGTATTCAGTATTACCAACAGTCAGTAGTCAGTATTACCAACATGCAGTAGTCAGTACTACCAACAGTCAGTAGTCAGTATTACCAACAGTCAGTAGTCAGTATTACCAACAGTCAGTATTACCAACAGTCAGTAGTCAGTATTGCCAACAGTCAGTAGTCAGTATTACCAACATTCAGTAGTCAGTATTACCAACAGTCAGTAGTCAGTATTACCAACAGTCAGTAGTCAGTATTACCAACAGTCAGTATTACCAACAGTCAGTAGTCAGTATTGCCAACAGTCAGTAGTCAGTACTACCAACAGTCAGTAGTCAGTATTACCAACAGGCAGTAGTCAGTATTACCAACAGGCAGTAGTCAGTATTACCAACAGTCAGTAGTCAGTACTATCAACAGTCAGTAGTCAGTATTACCAACAGGCAGTAGTCAGTATTACCAACAGTCAGTAGTCAGTATTACCAACAGTCAGTAGTCAGTATTACCAACAGTCAGTAGTCAGTATTACCAACAGTCAGTAGTCAGTATTACCAACAGGCAGTAGTCAGTATTACCAACAGGCAGTAGTCAGTATTACCAACAGTCAGTAGTCAGTATTACCAACAGTCAGTAGTCAGTATTACCAACAGGCAGTAGTCAGTATTACCAAAAGTCAGTAGTCAGTACTATCAACAGTCAGTAGTCAGTACTATCAACAGTCAGTAGTCAGTACTATCAACAGTCAGTAGTCAGTATTATCAACAGTCAGTAGTCAGTATTATCAACAGTCAGTAGTCAGTATTACCAACAGGCAGTAGTCAGTACTATCAACAGTCAGTAGTCAGTACTATCAACAGTCAGTAGTCAGTACTACCAAGAGTCAGTAGTCAGTACTACCAACAGTCAGTATTACCAACAGTCAGTAGTCAGTATTACCAACAATCAGTATTGCCAACAGGCAGTAGTCAGTATTATCAACAGTCAGTAGTCAGTATTACCAACAGTCAGTATTACCAACAGTCAGTATTACCAACAGTCAGTAGTCAGTACTATCAACAGTCAGTAGTCAGTATTACCAACAGGCAGTATTCAGTACTACCAACAGTCAGTAGTCAGTACTACCAACAGTCAGTATTACCAACAGTCAGTAGTCAGTATTACCAACAATCAGTATTGCCAACAGTCAGTAGTCAGTATTACCAACAGGCAGTAGTCAGTATTACCAACAGTCAGTATTACCAACAGTCAGTAGTCAGTATTACCAACAGTCAGTATTACCAACAGGCAGTAGTCAGTATTACCAACAGGCAGTAATCAGTATTACCAACAGTCAGTATTACCAACAGGCAGTAGTCAGTATTACCAACAGTCAGTATTACCAACAGTCAGTAGTCAGTATTACCAACAGTCAGTATTACCAACAGTCAGTAGTCAGTATTGCCAACAGTCAGTAGTCAGTATTTCCAACAGGCAGTATTCAGTATTACCAACAGTCAGTAGTCAGTATTACCAACAGGCAGTAGTCAGTACTACCAACAGTCAGTAGTCAGTATTACCAACAGTCAGTAGTCAGTATTACCAACAGTCAGTATTACCAACAGTCAGTATTACCAACAGTCAGTATTACCAACAGTCAGTAGTCAGTACTATCAACAGTCAGTAGTCAGTATTACCAACAGGCAGTATTCAGTACTACCAACAGTCAGTAGTCAGTACTACCAACAGTCAGTATTACCAACAGTCAGTAGTCAGTATTACCAACAATCAGTATTGCCAACAGTCAGTAGTCAGTATTACCAACAGGCAGTAGTCAGTATTACCAACAGTCAGTATTACCAACAGTCAGTAGTCAGTATTACCAACAGTCAGTATTACCAACAGGCAGTAGTCAGTATTACCAACAGGCAGTAATCAGTATTACCAACAGTCAGTATTACCAACAGGCAGTAGTCAGTATTACCAACAGTCAGTATTACCAACAGTCAGTAGTCAGTATTACCAACAGTCAGTATTACCAACAGTCAGTAGTCAGTATTGCCAACAGTCAGTAGTCAGTATTTCCAACAGGCAGTATTCAGTATTACCAACAGTCAGTAGTCAGTATTACCAACAGGCAGTAGTCAGTACTACCAACAGTCAGTAGTCAGTATTACCAACAGTCAGTAGTCAGTATTACCAACAGTCAGTATTACCAACAGTCAGTAGTCAGTATTGCCAACAGTCAGTAGTCAGTATTACCAACAGTCAGTAGTCAGTATTACCAACAGTCAGTAGTCAGTATTACCAACAGGCAGTAGTCAGTACTACCAACAGTCAGTAGTCAGTATTACCAACAGTCAGTATTACCAACAGTCAGTAGTCAGTATTGCCAACAGTCAGTAGTCAGTACTACCAACAGTCAGTAGTCAGTATTACCAACAGGCAGTAGTCAGTATTACCAACAGTCAGTAGTCAGTACTATCAACAGTCAGTAGTCAGTACTATCAACAGTCAGTAGTCAGTATTACCAACAGTCAGTAGTCAGTATTATCAACAGTCAGTAGTCAGTATTACCAACAGGAAGTAGTCAGTAATGCCAACAGTCAGTAGTCAGTATTACCAACAGGCAGTAGTAAGTACTACCAACAGTCAGTAGTCAGTAGTCAGTATTACCAACAGTCAGTAGTCAGTATTACCAACAGTCAGTAGTCAGTATTACCAACAGTCAGTAGTCAGTATTACCAAAAGTCAGTAGTCAGTATTACCAACAGTCAGTAGTCAGTACTATCAACAGTCAGTAGTCAGTATTACCAACAGTCAGTAGTCAGTACTATCAACAGTCAGTAGTCAGTACTATCAACAGTCAGTAGTCAGTATTACCAACAGGCAGTAGTCAGTATTACCAACAGTCAGTATTACCAACAGTCAGTAGTCAGTATTACCAACAGTCAGTAGTCAGTACTATCAACAGTCAGTAGTCAGTATTACCAACAGTCAGTAGTCAGTACTATCAACAGTCAGTAGTCAGTATTACCAACAGGCAGTAGTCAGTACTATCAACAGTCAGTAGTCAGTATTACCAACAGTCAGTAGTCAGTACTATCAACAGTCAGTAGTCAGTACTATCAACAGTCAGTAGTCAGTACTACCAACAGTCAGTAGTCAGTACTACCAACAGTCAGTATTACCAACAGTCAGTAGTCAGTATTACCAACAATCAGTATTGCCAACAGGCAGTAGTCAGTATTATCAACAGTCAGTAGTCAGTATTACCAACAGTCAGTATTACCAACAGTCAGTATTACCAACAGTCAGTAGTCAGTACTATCAACAGTCAGTAGTCAGTATTACCAACAGGCAGTATTCAGTACTACCAACAGTCAGTAGTCAGTACTACCAACAGTCAGTATTACCAACAGTCAGTAGTCAGTATTACCAACAATCAGTATTGCCAACAGTCAGTAGTCAGTATTACCAACAGGCAGTAGTCAGTATTACCAACAGTCAGTATTACCAACAGTCAGTAGTCAGTATTACCAACAGTCAGTATTACCAACAGGCAGTAGTCAGTATTACCAACAGGCAGTAATCAGTATTACCAACAGTCAGTATTACCAACAGGCAGTAGTCAGTATTACCAACAGTCAGTATTACCAACAGTCAGTAGTCAGTATTACCAACAGTCAGTATTACCAACAGTCAGTAGTCAGTATTGCCAACAGTCAGTAGTCAGTATTTCCAACAGGCAGTATTCAGTATTACCAACAGTCAGTAGTCAGTATTACCAACAGGCAGTAGTCAGTACTACCAACAGTCAGTAGTCAGTATTACCAACAGTCAGTAGTCAGTATTACCAACAGTCAGTATTACCAACAGTCAGTAGTCAGTATTGCCAACAGTCAGTAGTCAGTATTACCAACAGTCAGTAGTCAGTATTACCAACAGTCAGTAGTCAGTATTACCAACAGTCAGTAGTCAGTATTACCAACAGTCAGTATTACCAACAGTCAGTAGTCAGTATTGCCAACAGTCAGTAGTCAGTACTACCAACAGTCAGTAGTCAGTATTACCAACAGGCAGTAGTCAGTATTACCAACAGGCAGTAGTCAGTATTACCAACAGTCAGTAGTCAGTACTATCAACAGTCAGTAGTCAGTATTACCAACAGGCAGTAGTCAGTATTACCAACAGTCAGTTGTCAGTATTACCAACAGTCAGTAGTCAGTATTACCAACAGTCAGTAGTCAGTATTACCAACAGTCAGTAGTCAGTATTACCAACAGGCAGTAGTCAGTATTACCAACAGGCAGTAGTCAGTATTACCAACAGTCAGTAGTCAGTATTACCAACAGTCAGTAGTCAGTATTACCAACAGGCAGTAGTCAGTATTACCAAAAGTCAGTAGTCAGTACTATCAACAGTCAGTAGTCAGTACTATCAACAGTCAGTAGTCAGTACTATCAACAGTCAGTAGTCAGTATTATCAACAGTCAGTAGTCAGTATTATCAACAGTCAGTAGTCAGTATTACCAACAGGCAGTAGTCAGTAATGCCAACAGTCAGTAGTCAGTATTACCAACAGGCAGTAGTAAGTACTACCAACAGTCAGTAGTCAGTATTACCAACAGTCAGTAGTCAGTATTACCAACAGTCAGTAGTCAGTATTACCAACAGTCAGTAGTCAGTATTACCAACAGTCAGTAGTCAGTATTACCAACAGTCAGTAGTCAGTACTATCAACAGTCAGTAGTCAGTATTACCAACAGTCAGTAGTCAGTACTATCAACAGTCAGTAGTCAGTACTATCAACAGTCGGTAGTCAGTATTACCAACAGGCAGTAGTCAGTATTACCAACAGTCAGTATTACCAACAGTCAGTAGTCAGTATTACCAACAGTCAGTAGTCAGTACTATCAACAGTCAGTAGTCAGTATTACCAACAGTCAGTAGTCAGTACTATCAACAGTCAGTAGTCAGTATTACCAACAGGCAGTAGTCAGTAATATCAACAGTCAGTAGTCAGTATTACCAACAGTCAGTAGTCATTACTATCAACAGTCAGTAGTCAGTACTATCAACAGTCAGTAGTCAGTACTACCAACAGTCAGTAGTCAGTACTACCAACAGTCAGTATTACCAACAGTCAGTAGTCAGTATTACCAACAATCAGTATTGCCAACAGTCAGTAGTCAGTATTACCAACAGTCAGTAGTCAGTACTATCAACAGTCAGTAGTCAGTATTACCAACAGGCAGTAGTCAGTACTACCAACAGTCAGTAGTCAGTACTACCAACAGTCAGTACTACCAACAGTCAGTAGTCAGTATTACCAACAATCAGTATTGCCAACAGTCAGTAGTCAGTATTACCAACAGGCAGTAGTCAGTATTACCAACAGTCAGTATTACCAACAGTCAGTAGTCAGTATTACCAACAGTCAGTATTACCAACAGGCAGTAGTCAGTATTACCAACAGGCAGTAATCAGTATTACCAACAGTCAGTATTACCAACAGGCAGTAGTCAGTATTACCAACAGTCAGTATTACCAACAGTCAGTAGTCAGTATTACCAACAGTCAGTATTACCAACAGTCAGTAGTCAGTATTACCAACAGTCAGTAGTCAGTATTACCAACAGTCAGTATTACCAACAGTCAGTAGTCAGTATTACCAACAGTCAGTATTACCAACAGTCAGTAGTCAGTATTGCCAACAGTCAGTAGTCAGTATTTCCAACAGGCAGTATTCAGTATTACCAACAGTCAGTAGTCAGTATTACCAACAGGCAGTAGTCAGTACTACCAACAGTCAGTAGTCAGTATTACCAACAGTCAGTAGTCAGTATTACCAACAGTCAGTATTACCAACAGTCAGTAGTCAGTATTGCCAACAGTCAGTAGTCAGTATTACCAACAGTCAGTAGTCAGTATTACCAACAGTCAGTAGTCAGTATTACCAACAGTCAGTAGTCAGTATTACCAACAGTCAGTATTACCAACAGTCAGTAGTCAGTATTGCCAACAGTCAGTAGTCAGTACTACCAACAGTCAGTAGTCAGTATTACCAACAGGCAGTAGTCAGTATTACCAACAGGCAGTAGTCAGTATTACCAACAGTCAGTAGTCAGTACTATCAACAGTCAGTAGTCAGTATTACCAACAGGCAGTAGTCAGTATTACCAACAGTCAGTAGTCAGTATTACCAACAGTCAGTAGTCAGTATTACCAACAGTCAGTAGTCAGTATTACCAACAGTCAGTAGTCAGTATTACCAACAGGCAGTAGTCAGTATTACCAACAGGCAGTAGTCAGTATTACCAACAGTCAGTAGTCAGTATTACCAACAGTCAGTAGTCAGTATTACCAACAGGCAGTAGTCAGTATTACCAAAAGTCAGTAGTCAGTACTATCAACAGTCAGTAGTCAGTACTATCAACAGTCAGTAGTCAGTACTATCAACAGTCAGTAGTCAGTATTATCAACAGTCAGTAGTCAGTATTATCAACAGTCAGTAGTCAGTATTACCAACAGGCAGTAGTCAGTAATGCCAACAGTCAGTAGTCAGTATTACCAACAGGCAGTAGTAAGTACTACCAACAGTCAGTAGTCAGTATTACCAACAGTCAGTAGTCAGTATTACCAACAGTCAGTAGTCAGTATTACCAACAGTCAGTAGTCAGTATTACCAACAGTCAGTAGTCAGTATTACCAACAGTCAGTAGTCAGTACTATCAACAGTCAGTAGTCAGTATTACCAACAGTCAGTAGTCAGTACTATCAACAGTCAGTAGTCAGTACTATCAACAGTCGGTAGTCAGTATTACCAACAGGCAGTAGTCAGTATTACCAACAGTCAGTATTACCAACAGTCAGTAGTCAGTATTACCAACAGTCAGTAGTCAGTACTATCAACAGTCAGTAGTCAGTATTACCAACAGTCAGTAGTCAGTACTATCAACAGTCAGTAGTCAGTATTACCAACAGGCAGTAGTCAGTACTATCAACAGTCAGTAGTCAGTATTACCAACAGTCAGTAGTCATTACTATCAACAGTCAGTAGTCAGTACTATCAACAGTCAGTAGTCAGTACTACCAACAGTCAGTAGTCAGTACTACCAACAGTCAGTATTACCAACAGTCAGTAGTCAGTATTACCAACAATCAGTATTGCCAACAGTCAGTAGTCAGTATTACCAACAGTCAGTAGTCAGTACTATCAACAGTCAGTAGTCAGTATTACCAACAGGCAGTAGTCAGTACTACCAACAGTCAGTAGTCAGTACTACCAACAGTCAGTACTACCAACAGTCAGTAGTCAGTATTACCAACAATCAGTATTGTCAACAGTCAGTAGTCAGTATTACCAACAGGCAGTAGTCAGTATTACCAACAGTCAGTATTACCAACAGTCAGTAGTCAGTATTACCAACAGTCAGTATTACCAACAGGCAGTAGTCAGTATTACCAACAGGCAGTAATCAGTATTACCAACAGTCAGTATTACCAACAGGCAGTAGTCAGTATTACCAACAGTCAGTATTACCAACAGTCAGTAGTCAGTATTACCAACAGTCAGTATTACCAACAGTCAGTAGTCAGTATTACCAACAGTCAGTAGTCAGTATTGCCAACAGTCAGTAGTCAGTATTACCAACAGGCAGTAGTCAGTATTACCAACAGTCAGTAGTCAGTATTACCAACAGGCAGTAGTCAGTACTACCAACAGTCAGTAGTCAGTATTACCAACAGGCAGTAGTCAGTATTACCAACAGTCAGTAGTCAGTATTACCAACAGGCAGTAGTCAGTATTACCAACAGTCAGTAGTCAGTATTACCAACAGTCAGTAGTCAGTATTACCAACAGGCAGTAGTCAGTATTACCAACAGGCAGTAGTCAGTATAACCAACAGTCAGTAGTCAGTATTACCAACAGTCAGTAGTCAGTATTACCAACAGGCAGTAGTCAGTATTACCAACAGTCAGTAGTCAGTACTATCAACAGTCAGTAGTCAGTACTATCAACAGTCAGTAGTCAGTATTACCAACAGTCAGTAGTCAGTATTATCAACAGTCAGTAGTCAGTATTACCAACAGGCAGTAGTCAGTAATGCCAACAGTCAGTAGTCAGTATTACCAACAGGCAGTAGTAAGTACTACCAACAGTCAGTAGTCAGTAGTCAGTATTACCAACAGTCAGTAGTCAGTATTACCAACAGTCAGTAGTCAGTATTACCAACAGTCAGTAGTCAGTATTACCAACAGTCAGTAGTAAGTACTATCAACAGTCAGTAGTCAGTATTACCAACAGTCAGTAGTCAGTACTATCAACAGTCAGTAGTCAGTACTATCAACAGTCAGTAGTCAGTATTACCAACAGGCAGTAGTCAGTATTACCAACAGTCAGTATTACCAACAGTCAGTAGTCAGTATTACCAACAGGCAGTAGTCAGTACTATCAACAGTCAGTAGTCAGTATTACCAACAGTCAGTAGTCAGTACTATCAACAGGCAGTAGTCAGTATTACCAACAGTCAGTAGTCAGTATTACCAACAGTCAGTAGTCAGTATTACCAACAGGCAGTAGTCAGTATTACCAACAGTCAGTAGTCAGTACTATCAACAGTCAGTAGTCAGTACTATCAACAGTCAGTAGTCAGTATTACCAACAGGCAGTAGTCAGTATTTCCAACAGTCAGTATTACCAACAGTCAGTATTACCAACAGTCAGTAGTCAGTATTACCAACAGGCAGTAGTCAGTACTATCAACAGTCAGTAGTCAGTATTACCAACAGTCAGTAGTCAGTACTATCAACAGGCAGTAGTCAGTATTACCAACAGTCAGTAGTCAGTATTACCAACAGTCAGTAGTCAGTATTACCAACAGGCAGTAGTCAGTATTACCAACAGTCAGTAGTCAGTACTATCAACAGTCAGTAGTCAGTACTATCAACAGTCAGTAGTCAGTACTATCAACAGGCAGTAGTCAGTATTACCAAAAGTCAGTAGTCAGTATTACCAACAGTCAGTATTGCCAACAGTCAGTAGTCAGTATTGCCAACAGTCAGTAGTCAGTATTACCAACAGTCAGTAGTCAGTATTACCAACAGTCAGTAGTCAGTATTACCAACAGTCAGTAGTCAGTATTACCAAAAGTCAGTAGTCAGTATTACCAACAGTCAGTAGTCAGTACTATCAACAGTCAGTAGTCAGTATTACCAACAGTCAGTAGTCAGTACTATCAACAGTCAGTAGTCAGTACTATCAACAGTCAGTAGTCAGTATTACCAACAGGCAGTAGTCAGTATTACCAAC
This sequence comes from Salmo salar, assembly GCF_965601325.2. Classification (NCBI taxonomy): domain Eukaryota; kingdom Metazoa; phylum Chordata; class Actinopteri; order Salmoniformes; family Salmonidae; genus Salmo; species Salmo salar. The sequence continues at coordinate 59,611,265 of NC_138301.1, forward strand.
AGTCAGTAGTCAGTACTATCAACAGTCAGTAGTCAGTATTACCAACAGTCAGTAGTCAGTACTATCAACAGTCAGTAGTCAGTATTACCAACAGGCAGTAGTCAGTACTATCAACAGTCAGTAGTCAGTATTACCAACAGTCAGTAGTCAGTACTATCAACAGTCAGTAGTCAGTACTATCAACAGTCAGTAGTCAGTACTACCAACAGTCAGTAGTCAGTACTACCAACAGTCAGTATTACCAACAGTCAGTAGTCAGTATTACCAACAATCAGTATTGCCAACAGTCAGTAGTCAGTATTACCAACAGTCAGTAGTCAGTACTATCAACAGTCAGTAGTCAGTATTACCAACAGGCAGTAGTCAGTACTACCAACAGTCAGTAGTCAGTACTACCAACAGTCAGTACTACCAACAGTCAGTAGTCAGTATTACCAACAGTCAGTATTACCAACAGTCAGTAGTCAGTATTACCAACAGTCAGTATTACCAACAGGCAGTAGTCAGTATTACCAACAGGCAGTAATCAGTATTACCAACAGTCAGTATTACCAACAGGCAGTAGTCAGTATTACCAACAGTCAGTATTACCAACAGTCAGTAGTCAGTATTACCAACAGTCAGTATTACCAACAGTCAGTAGTCAGTATTGCCAACAGTCAGTAGTCAGTATTTCCAACAGGCAGTATTCAGTATTACCAACAGTCAGTAGTCAGTATTACCAACAGGCAGTAGTCAGTACTACCAACAGTCAGTAGTCAGTATTACCAACAGTCAGTAGTCAGTATTACCAACAGTCAGTATTACCAACAGTCAGTAGTCAGTATTGCCAACAGTCAGTAGTCAGTATTACCAACAGTCAGTAGTCAGTATTACCAACAGTCAGTAGTCAGTATTACCAACAGGCAGTAGTCAGTACTACCAACAGTCAGTAGTCAGTATTACCAACAGTCAGTATTACCAACAGTCAGTAGTCAGTATTGCCAACAGTCAGTAGTCAGTACTACCAACAGTCAGTAGTCAGTATTACCAACAGGCAGTAGTCAGTATTACCAACAGTCAGTAGTCAGTACTATCAACAGTCAGTAGTCAGTACTATCAACAGTCAGTAGTCAGTATTACCAACAGTCAGTAGTCAGTATTATCAACAGTCAGTAGTCAGTATTACCAACAGGAAGTAGTCAGTAATGCCAACAGTCAGTAGTCAGTATTACCAACAGGCAGTAGTAAGTACTACCAACAGTCAGTAGTCAGTAGTCAGTATTACCAACAGTCAGTAGTCAGTATTACCAACAGTCAGTAGTCAGTATTACCAACAGTCAGTAGTCAGTATTACCAAAAGTCAGTAGTCAGTATTACCAACAGTCAGTAGTCAGTACTATCAACAGTCAGTAGTCAGTATTACCAACAGTCAGTAGTCAGTACTATCAACAGTCAGTAGTCAGTACTATCAACAGTCAGTAGTCAGTATTACCAACAGGCAGTAGTCAGTATTACCAACAGTCAGTATTACCAACAGTCAGTAGTCAGTATTACCAACAGTCAGTAGTCAGTACTATCAACAGTCAGTAGTCAGTATTACCAACAGTCAGTAGTCAGCACTATCAACAGTCAGTAGTCAGTATTACCAACAGGCAGTAGTCAGTACTATCAACAGTCAGTAGTCAGTATTACCAACAGTCAGTAGTCAGTACTATCAACAGTCAGTAGTCAGTACTACCAACAGTCAGTACTACCAACAGTCAGTAGTCAGTATTACCAACAATCAGTATTGCCAACAGTCAGTAGTCAGTATTACCAACAGGCAGTAGTCAGTATTACCAACAGTCAGTATTACCAACAGTCAGTAGTCAGTATTACCAACAGTCAGTATTACCAACAGGCAGTAGTCAGTATTACCAACAGGCAGTAATCAGTATTACCAACAGTCAGTATTACCAACAGGCAGTAGTCAGTATTACCAACAGTCAGTATTACCAACAGTCAGTAGTCAGTATTACCAACAGTCAGTATTACCAACAGTCAGTAGTCAGTATTACCAACAGTCAGTAGTCAGTATTGCCAACAGTCAGTAGTCAGTATTACCAACAGGCAGTAGTCAGTATTACCAACAGTCAGTAGTCAGTATTACCAACAGGCAGTAGTCAGTACTACCAACAGTCAGTAGTCAGTATTACCAACAGGCAGTAGTCAGTATTACCAACAGTCAGTAGTCAGTATTACCAACAGGCAGTAGTCAGTATTACCAACAGTCAGTAGTCAGTATTACCAACAGTCAGTAGTCAGTATTACCAACAGGCAGTAGTCAGTATTACCAACAGGCAGTAGTCAGTATAACCAACAGTCAGTAGTCAGTATTACCAACAGTCAGTAGTCAGTATTACCAACAGGCAGTAGTCAGTATTACCAACAGTCAGTAGTCAGTACTATCAACAGTCAGTAGTCAGTACTATCAACAGTCAGTAGTCAGTATTACCAACAGTCAGTAGTCAGTATTATCAACAGTCAGTAGTCAGTATTACCAACAGGCAGTAGTCAGTAATGCCAACAGTCAGTAGTCAGTATTACCAACAGGCAGTAGTAAGTACTACCAACAGTCAGTAGTCAGTAGTCAGTATTACCAACAGTCAGTAGTCAGTATTACCAACAGTCAGTAGTCAGTATTACCAACAGTCAGTAGTCAGTATTACCAACAGTCAGTAGTAAGTACTATCAACAGTCAGTAGTCAGTATTACCAACAGTCAGTAGTCAGTACTATCAACAGTCAGTAGTCAGTACTATCAACAGTCAGTAGTCAGTATTACCAACAGGCAGTAGTCAGTATTACCAACAGTCAGTATTACCAACAGTCAGTAGTCAGTATTACCAACAGGCAGTAGTCAGTACTATCAACAGTCAGTAGTCAGTATTACCAACAGTCAGTAGTCAGTACTATCAACAGGCAGTAGTCAGTATTACCAACAGTCAGTAGTCAGTATTACCAACAGTCAGTAGTCAGTATTACCAACAGGCAGTAGTCAGTATTACCAACAGTCAGTAGTCAGTACTATCAACAGTCAGTAGTCAGTACTATCAACAGTCAGTAGTCAGTATTACCAACAGGCAGTAGTCAGTATTTCCAACAGTCAGTATTACCAACAGTCAGTATTACCAACAGTCAGTAGTCAGTATTACCAACAGTCAGTAGTCAGTACTATCAACAGTCAGTAGTCAGTATTACCAACAGTCAGTAGTCAGTACTATCAACAGGCAGTAGTCAGTATTACCAACAGTCAGTAGTCAGTATTACCAACAGTCAGTAGTCAGTATTACCAACAGGCAGTAGTCAGTATTACCAACAGTCAGTAGTCAGTACTATCAACAGTCAGTAGTCAGTACTATCAACAGTCAGTAGTCAGTACTATCAACAGGCAGTAGTCAGTATTACCAAAAGTCAGTAGTCAGTATTACCAACAGTCAGTATTGCCAACAGTCAGTAGTCAGTATTGCCAACAGTCAGTAGTCAGTATTACCAACAGTCAGTAGTCAGTATTACCAACAGTCAGTAGTCAGTATTACCAACAGTCAGTAGTCAGTATTACCAAAAGTCAGTAGTCAGTATTACCAACAGTCAGTAGTCAGTACTATCAACAGTCAGTAGTCAGTATTACCAACAGTCAGTAGTCAGTACTATCAACAGTCAGTAGTCAGTACTATCAACAGTCAGTAGTCAGTATTACCAACAGGCAGTAGTCAGTATTACCAACAGTCAGTAGTCAGTACTATCAACAGTCAGTAGTCAGTATTACCAACAGTCAGTAGTCAGTACTATCAACAGTCAGTAGTCAGTATTACCAACAGGCAGTAGTCAGTACTATCAACAGTCAGTAGTCAGTATTACCAACAGTCAGTAGTCAGTACTATCAACAGTCAGTAGTCAGTACTATCAACAGTCAGTAGTCAGTACTACCAACAGTCAGTAGTCAGTACTACCAACAGTCAGTATTACCAACAGTCAGTAGTCAGTATTACCAACAATCAGTATTGCCAACAGTCAGTAGTCAGTATTACCAACAGTCAGTAGTCAGTACTATCAACAGTCAGTAGTCAGTATTACCAACAGGCAGTAGTCAGTACTACCAACAGTCAGTAGTCAGTACTACCAACAGTCAGTACTACCAACAGTCAGTAGTCAGTATTACCAACAGTCAGTATTACCAACAGTCAGTAGTCAGTATTACCAACAGTCAGTATTACCAACAGGCAGTAGTCAGTATTACCAACAGGCAGTAATCAGTATTACCAACAGTCAGTATTACCAACAGGCAGTAGTCAGTATTACCAACAGTCAGTATTACCAACAGTCAGTAGTCAGTATTACCAACAGTCAGTATTACCAACAGTCAGTAGTCAGTATTGCCAACAGTCAGTAGTCAGTATTTCCAACAGGCAGTATTCAGTATTACCAACAGTCAGTAGTCAGTATTACCAACAGGCAGTAGTCAGTACTACCAACAGTCAGTAGTCAGTATTACCAACAGTCAGTAGTCAGTATTACCAACAGTCAGTATTACCAACAGTCAGTAGTCAGTATTGCCAACAGTCAGTAGTCAGTATTACCAACAGTCAGTAGTCAGTATTACCAACAGTCAGTAGTCAGTATTACCAACAGGCAGTAGTCAGTACTACCAACAGTCAGTAGTCAGTATTACCAACAGTCAGTATTACCAACAGTCAGTAGTCAGTATTGCCAACAGTCAGTAGTCAGTACTACCAACAGTCAGTAGTCAGTATTACCAACAGGCAGTAGTCAGTATTACCAACAGTCAGTAGTCAGTACTATCAACAGTCAGTAGTCAGTACTATCAACAGTCAGTAGTCAGTATTACCAACAGTCAGTAGTCAGTATTATCAACAGTCAGTAGTCAGTATTACCAACAGGAAGTAGTCAGTAATGCCAACAGTCAGTAGTCAGTATTACCAACAGGCAGTAGTAAGTACTACCAACAGTCAGTAGTCAGTAGTCAGTATTACCAACAGTCAGTAGTCAGTATTACCAACAGTCAGTAGTCAGTATTACCAACAGTCAGTAGTCAGTATTACCAAAAGTCAGTAGTCAGTATTACCAACAGTCAGTAGTCAGTACTATCAACAGTCAGTAGTCAGTATTACCAACAGTCAGTAGTCAGTACTATCAACAGTCAGTAGTCAGTACTATCAACAGTCAGTAGTCAGTATTACCAACAGGCAGTAGTCAGTATTACCAACAGTCAGTATTACCAACAGTCAGTAGTCAGTATTACCAACAGTCAGTAGTCAGTACTATCAACAGTCAGTAGTCAGTATTACCAACAGTCAGTAGTCAGCACTATCAACAGTCAGTAGTCAGTATTACCAACAGGCAGTAGTCAGTACTATCAACAGTCAGTAGTCAGTATTACCAACAGTCAGTAGTCAGTACTATCAACAGTCAGTAGTCAGTACTATCAACAGTCAGTAGTCAGTACTACCAACAGTCAGTAGTCAGTACTACCAACAGTCAGTATTACCAACAGTCAGTAGTCAGTATTACCAACAATCAGTATTGCCAACAGGCAGTAGTCAGTATTATCAACAGTCAGTAGTCAGTATTACCAACAGTCAGTATTACCAACAGTCAGTATTACCAACAGTCAGTAGTCAGTACTATCAACAGTCAGTAGTCAGTATTACCAACAGGCAGTATTCAGTACTACCAACAGTCAGTAGTCAGTACTACCAACAGTCAGTATTACCAACAGTCAGTAGTCAGTATTACCAACAATCAGTATTGCCAACAGTCAGTAGTCAGTATTACCAACAGGCAGTAGTCAGTATTACCAACAGTCAGTATTACCAACAGTCAGTAGTCAGTATTACCAACAGTCAGTATTACCAACAGGCAGTAGTCAGTATTACCAACAGGCAGTAATCAGTATTACCAACAGTCAGTATTACCAACAGGCAGTAGTCAGTATTACCAACAGTCAGTATTACCAACAGTCAGTAGTCAGTATTACCAACAGTCAGTATTACCAACAGTCAGTAGTCAGTATTGCCAACAGTCAGTAGTCAGTATTTCCAACAGGCAGTATTCAGTATTACCAACAGTCAGTAGTCAGTATTACCAACAGGCAGTAGTCAGTACTACCAACAGTCAGTAGTCAGTATTACCAACAGTCAGTAGTCAGTATTACCAACAGTCAGTATTACCAACAGTCAGTAGTCAGTATTGCCAACAGTCAGTAGTCAGTATTACCAACAGTCAGTAGTCAGTATTACCAACAGTCAGTAGTCAGTATTACCAACAGTCAGTATTACCAACAGTCAGTAGTCAGTATTGCCAACAGTCAGTAGTCAGTACTACCAACAGTCAGTAGTCAGTATTACCAACAGGCAGTAGTCAGTATTACCAACAGGCAGTAGTCAATATTACCAACAGTCAGTAGTCAGTACTATCAACAGTCAGTAGTCAGTATTACCAACAGGCAGTAGTCAGTATTACCAACAGTCAGTAGTCAGTATTACCAACAGTCAGTAGTCAGTATTACCAACAGTCAGTAGTCAGTATTACCAACAGTCAGTAGTCAGTATTACCAACAGGCAGTAGTCAGTATTACCAACAGGCAGTAGTCAGTATTACCAACAGTCAGTAGTCAGTATTACCAACAGTCAGTAGTCAGTATTACCAACAGTCAGTAGTCAGTATTACCAACAGGCAGTAGTCAGTACTATCAACAGTCAGTAGTCAGTACTACCAACAGTCAGTAGTCAGTACTACCAACAGTCAGTATTACCAACAGTCAGTAGTCAGTATTACCAACAATCAGTATTGCCAACAGTCAGTAGTCAGTATTACCAACAGTCAGTAGTCAGTACTATCAACAGTCAGTAGTCAGTATTACCAACAGGCAGTAGTCAGTACTACCAACAGTCAGTAGTCAGTACTACCAACAGTCAGTACTACCAACAGTCAGTAGTCAGTATTACCAACAATCAGTATTGCCAACAGTCAGTAGTCAGTATTACCAACAGGCAGTAGTCAGTATTACCAACAGTCAGTATTACCAACAGTCAGTAGTCAGTATTACCAACAGTCAGTATTACCAACAGGCAGTAGTCAGTATTACCAACAGGCAGTAATCAGTATTACCAACAGTCAGTATTACCAACAGGCAGTAGTCAGTATTACCAACAGTCAGTATTACCAACAGTCAGTAGTCAGTATTACCAACAGTCAGTATTACCAACAGTCAGTAGTCAGTATTACCAACAGTCAGTAGTCAGTATTGCCAACAGTCAGTAGTCAGTATTACCAACAGGCAGTAGTCAGTATTACCAACAGTCAGTAGTCAGTATTACCAACAGGCAGTAGTCAGTACTACCAACAGGCAGTAGTCAGTATTACCAACAGGCAGTAGTCAGTATTACCAACAGTCAGTAGTCAGTATTACCAACAGGCAGTAGTCAGTATTACCAACAGTCAGTAGTCAGTATTACCAACAGTCAGTAGTCAGTACTATCAACAGTCAGTAGTCAGTATTACCAACAGTCAGTAGTCAGTACTATCAACAGTCAGTAGTCAGTACTATCAACAGTCAGTAGTCAGTATTACCAACAGGCAGTAGTCAGTATTACCAACAGTCAGTATTACCAACAGTCAGTACTACCAACAGTCAGTAGTCAGTATTACCAACAGTCAGTATTACCAACAGTCAGTAGTCAGTATTACCAACAGTCAGTATTACCAACAGGCAGTAGTCAGTATTACCAACAGGCAGTAATCAGTATTACCAACAGTCAGTATTACCAACAGGCAGTAGTCAGTATTACCAACAGTCAGTATTACCAACAGTCAGTAGTCAGTATTACCAACAGTCAGTATTACCAACAGTCAGTAGTCAGTATTGCCAACAGTCAGTAGTCAGTATTTCCAACAGGCAGTATTCAGTATTACCAACAGTCAGTAGTCAGTATTACCAACAGGCAGTAGTCAGTACTACCAACAGTCAGTAGTCAGTATTACCAACAGTCAGTAGTCAGTATTACCAACAGTCAGTATTACCAACAGTCAGTAGTCAGTATTGCCAACAGTCAGTAGTCAGTATTACCAACAGTCAGTAGTCAGTATTACCAACAGTCAGTAGTCAGTATTACCAACAGTCAGTAGTCAGTATTACCAACAGTCAGTATTACCAACAGTCAGTAGTCAGTATTGCCAACAGTCAGTAGTCAGTACTACCAACAGTCAGTAGTCAGTATTACCAACAGGCAGTAGTCAGTATTACCAACAGGCAGTAGTCAGTATTACCAACAGTCAGTAGTCAGTACTATCAACAGTCAGTAGTCAGTATTACCAACAGGCAGTAGTCAGTATTACCAACAGTCAGTAGTCAGTATTACCAACAGTCAGTAGTCAGTATTACCAACAGTCAGTAGTCAGTATTACCAACAGTCAGTAGTCAGTATTACCAACAGGCAGTAGTCAGTATTACCAACAGGCAGTAGTCAGTATTACCAACAGTCAGTAGTCAGTATTACCAACAGTCAGTAGTCAGTATTACCAACAGGCAGTAGTCAGTATTACCAAAAGTCAGTAGTCAGTACTATCAACAGTCAGTAGTCAGTACTATCAACAGTCAGTAGTCAGTACTATCAACAGTCAGTAGTCAGTATTATCAACAGTCAGTAGTCAGTATTATCAACAGTCAGTAGTCAGTATTACCAACAGGCAGTAGTCAGTAATGCCAACAGTCAGTAGTCAGTATTACCAACAGGCAGTAGTAAGTACTACCAACAGTCAGTAGTCAGTATTACCAACAGTCAGTAGTCAGTATTACCAACAGTCAGTAGTCAGTATTACCAACAGTCAGTAGTCAGTATTACCAACAGTCAGTAGTCAGTATTACCAACAGTCAGTAGTCAGTACTATCAACAGTCAGTAGTCAGTATTACCAACAGTCAGTAGTCAGTACTATCAACAGTCAGTAGTCAGTACTATCAACAGTCGGTAGTCAGTATTACCAACAGGCAGTAGTCAGTATTACCAACAGTCAGTATTACCAACAGTCAGTAGTCAGTATTACCAACAGTCAGTAGTCAGTATTACCAACAATCAGTATTGCCAACAGTCAGTAGTCAGTATTACCAACAATCAGTATTGCCAACAGTCAGTAGTCAGTATTACCAACAGGCAGTAGTCAGTATTACCAACAGTCAGTATTACCAACAGTCAGTAGTCAGTATTACCAACAGTCAGTATTACCAACAGGCAGTAGTCAGTATTACCAACAGGCAGTAATCAGTATTACCAACAGTCAGTATTACCAACAGGCAGTAGTCAGTATTACCAACAGTCAGTATTACCAACAGTCAGTAGTCAGTATTACCAACAGTCAGTATTACCAACAGTCAGTAGTCAGTATTACCAACAGTCAGTAGTCAGTATTGCCAACAGTCAGTAGTCAGTATTACCAACAGGCAGTAGTCAGTATTACCAACAGTCAGTAGTCAGTATTACCAACAGGCAGTAGTCAGTACTACCAACAGGCAGTAGTCAGTATTACCAACAGGCAGTAGTCAGTATTACCAACAGTCAGTAGTCAGTATTACCAACAGGCAGTAGTCAGTATTACCAACAGGCAGTAGTCAGTATTACCAACAGTCAGTAGTCAGTATTACCAACAGTCAGTATTACCAACAGTCAGTAGTCAGTATTACCAACAGTCAGTAGTCAGTATTGCCAACAGTCAGTAGTCAGTATTACCAACAGGCAGTAGTCAGTATTACCAACAGTCAGTAGTCAGTATTACCAACAGGCAGTAGTCAGTACTACCAACAGGCAGTAGTCAGTATTACCAACAGGCAGTAGTCAGTATTACCAACAGTCAGTAGTCAGTATTACCAACAGGCAGTAGTCAGTATTACCAACAGTCAGTAGTCAGTATTACCAACAGTCAGTAGTCAGTATTACCAACAGGCAGTAGTCAGTATTACCAACAGGCAGTAGTCAGTATAACCAACAGTCAGTAGTCAGTATTACCAACAGTCAGTAGTCAGTATTACCAACAGGCAGTAGTCAGTATTACCAACAGTCAGTAGTCAGTACTATCAACAGTCAGTAGTCAGTACTATCAACAGTCAGTAGTCAGTATTACCAACAGTCAGTAGTCAGTATTATCAACAGTCAGTAGTCAGTATTACCAACAGGCAGTAGTCAGTAATGCCAACAGTCAGTAGTCAGTATTACCAACAGGCAGTAGTAAGTACTACCAACAGTCAGTAGTCAGTAGTCAGTATTACCAACAGTCAGTAGTCAGTATTACCAACAGTCAGTAGTCAGTATTACCAACAGTCAGTAGTCAGTATTACCAACAGTCAGTAGTCAGTACTATCAACAGTCAGTAGTCAGTATTACCAACAGTCAGTAGTCAGTACTATCAACAGTCAGTAGTCAGTACTATCAACAGTCAGTAGTCAGTATTACCAACAGGCAGTAGTCAGTATTACCAACAGTCAGTATTACCAACAGTCAGTACTACCAACAGTCAGTAGTCAGTATTACCAACAGTCAGTATTACCAACAGTCAGTAGTCAGTATTACCAACAGTCAGTATTACCAACAGGCAGTAGTCAGTATTACCAACAGGCAGTAATCAGTATTACCAACAGTCAGTATTACCAACAGGCAGTAGTCAGTATTACCAACAGTCAGTATTACCAACAGTCAGTAGTCAGTATTACCAACAGTCAGTATTACCAACAGTCAGTAGTCAGTATTGCCAACAGTCAGTAGTCAGTATTTCCAACAGGCAGTATTCAGTATTACCAACAGTCAGTAGTCAGTATTACCAACAGGCAGTAGTCAGTACTACCAACAGTCAGTAGTCAGTATTACCAACAGTCAGTAGTCAGTATTACCAACAGTCAGTATTACCAACAGTCAGTAGTCAGTATTGCCAACAGTCAGTAGTCAGTATTACCAACAGTCAGTAGTCAGTATTACCAACAGTCAGTAGTCAGTATTACCAACAGTCAGTAGTCAGTATTACCAACAGTCAGTATTACCAACAGTCAGTAGTCAGTATTGCCAACAGTCAGTAGTCAGTACTACCAACAGTCAGTAGTCAGTATTACCAACAGGCAGTAGTCAGTATTACCAACAGGCAGTAGTCAGTATTACCAACAGTCAGTAGTCAGTACTATCAACAGTCAGTAGTCAGTATTACCAACAGGCAGTAGTCAGTATTACCAACAGTCAGTAGTCAGTATTACCAACAGTCAGTAGTCAGTATTACCAACAGTCAGTAGTCAGTATTACCAACAGTCAGTAGTCAGTATTACCAACAGGCAGTAGTCAGTATTACCAACAGGCAGTAGTCAGTATTACCAACAGTCAGTAGTCAGTATTACCAACAGTCAGTAGTCAGTATTACCAACAGGCAGTAGTCAGTATTACCAAAAGTCAGTAGTCAGTACTATCAACAGTCAGTAGTCAGTACTATCAACAGTCAGTAGTCAGTACTATCAACAGTCAGTAGTCAGTATTATCAACAGTCAGTAGTCAGTATTATCAACAGTCAGTAGTCAGTATTACCAACAGGCAGTAGTCAGTAATGCCAACAGTCAGTAGTCAGTATTACCAACAGGCAGTAGTAAGTACTACCAACAGTCAGTAGTCAGTATTACCAACAGTCAGTAGTCAGTATTACCAACAGTCAGTAGTCAGTATTACCAACAGTCAGTAGTCAGTATTACCAACAGTCAGTAGTCAGTATTACCAACAGTCAGTAGTCAGTACTATCAACAGTCAGTAGTCAGTATTACCAACAGTCAGTAGTCAGTACTATCAACAGTCAGTAGTCAGTAATATCAACAGTCGGTAGTCAGTATTACCAACAGGCAGTAGTCAGTATTACCAACAGTCAGTATTACCAACAGTCAGTAGTCAGTATTACCAACAGTCAGTAGTCAGTACTATCAACAGTCAGTAGTCAGTATTACCAACAGTCAGTAGTCAGTACTATCAACAGTCAGTAGTCAGTATTACCAACAGGCAGTAGTCAGTACTATCAACAGTCAGTAGTCAGTATTACCAACAGTCAGTAGTCAGTACTATCAACAGTCAGTAGTCAGTACTATCAACAGTCATTAGTCAGTACTACCAACAGTCAGTAGTCAGTACTACCAACAGTCAGTATTACCAACAGTCAGTAGTCAGTATTACCAACAATCAGTATTGCCAACAGTCAGTAGTCAGTATTACCAACAGTCAGTAGTCAGTACTATCAACAGTCAGTAGTCAGTATTACCAACAGGCAGTAGTCAGTACTACCAACAGTCAGTAGTCAGTACTACCAACAGTCAGTACTACCAACAGTCAGTAGTCAGTATTACCAACAATCAGTATTGCCAACAGTCAGTAGTCAGTATTACCAACAGGCAGTAGTCAGTATTACCAACAGTCAGTATTACCAACAGTCAGTAGTCAGTATTACCAACAGTCAGTATTACCAACAGGCAGTAGTCAGTATTACCAACAGGCAGTAATCAGTATTACCAACAGTCAGTATTACCAACAGTCAGTAGTCAGTATTACCAACAGTCAGTATTACCAACAGTCAGTAGTCAGTATTACCAACAGTCAGTAGTCAGTATTGCCAACAGTCAGTAGTCAGTATTACCAACAGGCAGTAGTCAGTATTACCAACAGTCAGTAGTCAGTATTACCAACAGGCAGTAGTCAGTACTACCAACAGTCAGTAGTCAGTATTACCAACAGGCAGTAGTCAGTATTACCAACAGTCAGTAGTCAGTATTACCAACAGGCAGTAGTCAGTATTACCAACAGTCAGTAGTCAGTATTACCAACAGTCAGTAGTCAGTATTACCAACAGGCAGTAGTCAGTATTACCAACAGGCAGTAGTCAGTATAACCAACAGTCAGTAGTCAGTATTACCAACAGTCAGTAGTCAGTATTACCAACAGGCAGTAGTCAGTATTACCAACAGTCAGTAGTCAGTACTATCAACAGTCAGTAGTCAGTACTATCAACAGTCAGTAGTCAGTATTACCAACAGTCAGTAGTCAGTATTATCAACAGTCAGTAGTCAGTATTACCAACAGGCAGTAGTCAGTAATGCCAACAGTCAGTAGTCAGTATTACCAACAGGCAGTAGTAAGTACTACCAACAGTCAGTAGTCAGTAGTCAGTATTACCAACAGTCAGTAGTCAGTATTACCAACAGTCAGTAGTCAGTATTACCAACAGTCAGTAGTCAGTATTACAAACAGTCAGTAGTCAGTACTATCAACAGTCAGTAGTCAGTATTACCAACAGTCAGTAGTCAGTACTATCAACAGTCAGTAGTCAGTACTATCAACAGTCAGTAGTCAGTATTACCAACAGGCAGTAGTCAGTATTACCAACAGTCAGTATTACCAACAGTCAGTACTACCAACAGTCAGTAGTCAGTATTACCAACAGTCAGTATTACCAACAGTCAGTAGTCAGTATTACCAACAGTCAGTATTACCAACAGGCAGTAGTCAGTATTACCAACAGGCAGTAATCAGTATTACCAACAGTCAGTATTACCAACAGGCAGTAGTCAGTATTACCAACAGTCAGTATTACCAACAGTCAGTAGTCAGTATTACCAACAGTCAGTATTACCAACAGTCAGTAGTCAGTATTGCCAACAGTCAGTAGTCAGTATTTCCAACAGGCAGTATTCAGTATTACCAACAGTCAGTAGTCAGTATTACCAACAGGCAGTAGTCAGTACTACCAACAGTCAGTAGTCAGTATTACCAACAGTCAGTAGTCAGTATTACCAACAGTCAGTATTACCAACAGTCAGTAGTCAGTATTGCCAACAGTCAGTAGTCAGTATTACCAACAGTCAGTAGTCAGTATTACCAACAGTCAGTAGTCAGTATTACCAACAGGCAGTAGTCAGTACTACCAACAGTCAGTAGTCAGTATTACCAACAGTCAGTATTACCAACAGTCAGTAGTCAGTATTGCCAACAGTCAGTAGTCAGTATTACCAACAGTCAGTAGTCAGTATTACCAACAGTCAGTAGTCAGTATTACCAACAGTCAGTAGTCAGTACTATCAACAGTCAGTAGTCAGTATTACCAACAGTCAGTAGTCAGTACTATCAACAGTCAGTAGTCAGTAATATCAACAGTCGGTAGTCAGTATTACCAACAGGCAGTAGTCAGTATTACCAACAGTCAGTATTACCAACAGTCAGTAGTCAGTATTACCAACAGTCAGTAGTCAGTACTATCAACAGTCAGTAGTCAGTATTACCAACAGTCAGTAGTCAGTACTATCAACAGTCAGTAGTCAGTATTACCAACAGGCAGTAGTCAGTACTATCAACAGTCAGTAGTCAGTATTACCAACAGTCAGTAGTCAGTACTATCAACAGTCAGTAGTCAGTACTATCAACAGTCAGTAGTCAGTACTACCAACAGTCAGTAGTCAGTACTAACAACAGTCAGTATTACCAACAGTCAGTAGTCAGTATTACCAACAATCAGTATTGCCAACAGTCAGTAGTCAGTATTACCAACAGTCAGTAGTCAGTACTATCAACAGTCAGTAGTCAGTATTACCAACAGGCAGTAGTCAGTACTACCAACAGTCAGTAGTCAGTACTACCAACAGTCAGTACTACCAACAGTCAGTAGTCAGTATTACCAACAATCAGTATTGCCAACAGTCAGTAGTCAGTATTACCAACAGGCAGTAGTCAGTATTACCAACAGTCAGTATTACCAACAGTCAGTAGTCAGTATTACCAACAGGCAGTATTACCAACAGGCAGTAGTCAGTATTACCAACAGGCAGTAATCAGTATTACCAACAGTCAGTATTACCAACAGGCAGTAGTCAGTATTACCAACAGTCAGTATTACCAACAGTCAGTAGTCAGTATTACCAACAGTCAGTATTACCAACAGTCAGTAGTCAGTATTACCAACAGTCAGTAGTCAGTATTGCCAACAGTCAGTAGTCAGTATTACCAACAGGCAGTAGTCAGTATTACCAACAGTCAGTAGTCAGTATTACCAACAGGCAGTAGTCAGTACTACCAACAGTCAGTAGTCAGTATTACCAACAGGCAGTAGTCAGTATTACCAACAGTCAGTAGTCAGTATTACCAACAGGCAGTAGTCAGTATTACCAACAGTCAGTAGTCAGTATTACCAACAGTCAGTAGTCAGTATTACCAACAGGCAGTAGTCAGTATTACCAACAGGCAGTAGTCAGTATAACCAACAGTCAGTAGTCAGTATTACCAACAGTCAGTAGTCAGTATTACCAACAGGCAGTAGTCAGTATTACCAACAGTCAGTAGTCAGTACTATCAACAGTCAGTAGTCAGTATTACCAACAGGCAGTAGTCAGTACTACCAACAGTCAGTAGTCAGTACTACCAACAGTCAGTACTACCAACAGTCAGTAGTCAGTATTACCAACAATCAGTATTGCCAACAGTCAGTAGTCAGTATTACCAACAGGCAGTAGTCAGTATTACCAACAGTCAGTATTACCAACAGTCAGTAGTCAGTATTACCAACAGTCAGTATTACCAACAGGCAGTAGTCAGTATTACCAACAGGCAGTAATCAGTATTACCAACAGTCAGTATTACCAACAGGCAGTAGTCAGTATTACCAACAGTCAGTATTACCAACAGTCAGTAGTCAGTATTACCAACAGTCAGTATTACCAACAGTCAGTAGTCAGTATTACCAACAGTCAGTAGTCAGTATTGCCAACAGTCAGTAGTCAGTATTACCAACAGGCAGTAGTCAGTATTACCAACAGTCAGTAGTCAGTATTACCAACAGGCAGTAGTCAGTACTACCAACAGTCAGTAGTCAGTATTACCAACAGGCAGTAGTCAGTATTACCAACAGTCAGTAGTCAGTATTACCAACAGGCAGTAGTCAGTATTACCAACAGTCAGTAGTCAGTATTACCAACAGTCAGTAGTCAGTATTACCAACAGGCAGTAGTCAGTATTACCAACAGGCAGTAGTCAGTATAACCAACAGTCAGTAGTCAGTATTACCAACAGTCAGTAGTCAGTATTACCAACAGGCAGTAGTCAGTATTACCAACAGTCAGTAGTCAGTACTATCAACAGTCAGTAGTCAGTACTATCAACAGTCAGTAGTCAGTATTACCAACAGTCAGTAGTCAGTATTATCAACAGTCAGTAGTCAGTATTACCAACAGGCAGTAGTCAGTAATGCCAACAGTCAGTAGTCAGTATTACCAACAGGCAGTAGTAAGTACTACCAACAGTCAGTAGTCAGTAGTCAGTATTACCAACAGTCAGTAGTCAGTATTACCAACAGTCAGTAGTCAGTATTACCAACAGTCAGTAGTCAGTATTACAAACAGTCAGTAGTCAGTACTATCAACAGTCAGTAGTCAGTATTACCAACAGTCAGTAGTCAGTACTATCAACAGTCAGTAGTCAGTACTATCAACAGTCAGTAGTCAGTATTACCAACAGGCAGTAGTCAGTATTACCAACAGTCAGTATTACCAACAGTCAGTACTACCAACAGTCAGTAGTCAGTATTACCAACAGTCAGTATTACCAACAGTCAGTAGTCAGTATTACCAACAGTCAGTATTACCAACAGGCAGTAGTCAGTATTACCAACAGGCAGTAATCAGTATTACCAACAGTCAGTATTACCAACAGGCAGTAGTCAGTATTACCAACAGTCAGTATTACCAACAGTCAGTAGTCAGTATTACCAACAGTCAGTATTACCAACAGTCAGTAGTCAGTATTGCCAACAGTCAGTAGTCAGTATTTCCAACAGGCAGTATTCAGTATTACCAACAGTCAGTAGTCAGTATTACCAACAGGCAGTAGTCAGTACTACCAACAGTCAGTAGTCAGTATTACCAACAGTCAGTAGTCAGTATTACCAACAGTCAGTATTACCAACAGTCAGTAGTCAGTATTGCCAACAGTCAGTAGTCAGTATTACCAACAGTCAGTAGTCAGTATTACCAACAGTCAGTAGTCAGTATTACCAACAGGCAGTAGTCAGTACTACCAACAGTCAGTAGTCAGTATTACCAACAGTCAGTATTACCAACAGTCAGTAGTCAGTATTGCCAACAGTCAGTAGTCAGTACTACCAACAGTCAGTAGTCAGTATTACCAACAGGCAGTAGTCAGTATTACCAACAGTCAGTAGTCAGTACTATCAACAGTCAGTAGTCAGTACTATCAACAGTCAGTAGTCAGTATTACCAACAGTCAGTAGTCAGTATTATCAACAGTCAGTAGTCAGTATTACCAACAGGAAGTAGTCAGTAATGCCAACAGTCAGTAGTCAGTATTACCAACAGGCAGTAGTAAGTACTACCAACAGTCAGTAGTCAGTAGTCAGTATTACCAACAGTCAGTAGTCAGTATTACCAACAGTCAGTAGTCAGTATTACCAACAGTCAGTAGTCAGTATTACCAAAAGTCAGTAGTCAGTATTACCAACAGTCAGTAGTCAGTACTATCAACAGTCAGTAGTCAGTATTACCAACAGTCAGTAGTCAGTACTATCAACAGTCAGTAGTCAGTACTATCAACAGTCAGTAGTCAGTATTACCAACAGGCAGTAGTCAGTATTACCAACAGTCAGTATTACCAACAGTCAGTAGTCAGTATTACCAACAGTCAGTAGTCAGTACTATCAACAGTCAGTAGTCAGTATTACCAACAGTCAGTAGTCAGTACTATCAACAGTCAGTAGTCAGTATTACCAACAGGCAGTAGTCAGTACTATCAACAGTCAGTAGTCAGTATTACCAACAGTCAGTAGTCAGTACTATCAACAGTCAGTAGTCAGTACTATCAACAGTCAGTAGTCAGTACTACCAACAGTCAGTAGTCAGTACTACCAACAGTCAGTATTACCAACAGTCAGTAGTCAGTATTACCAACAGTCAGTATTACCAACAGTCAGTATTACCAACAGTCAGTAGTCAGTACTATCAACAGTCAGTAGTCAGTATTACCAACAGGCGGTATTCAGTACTACCAACAGTCAGTAGTCAGTACTACCAACAGTCAGTATTACCAACAGTCAGTAGTCAGTATTACCAACAATCAGTATTGCCAACGGTCAGTAGTCAGTATTACCAACAGGCAGTAGTCAGTATTACCAACAGTCAGTATTACCAACAGTCAGTAGTCAGTATTACCAACAGTCAGTATTACCAACAGGCAGTAGTCAGTATTACCAACAGGCAGTAATCAGTATTACCAACAGTCAGTATTACCAACAGGCAGTAGTCAGTATTACCAACAGTCAGTATTACCAACAGTCAGTAGTCAGTATTACCAACAGTCAGTATTACCAACAGTCAGTAGTCAGTATTGCCAACAGTCAGTAGTCAGTATTTCCAACAGGCAGTATTCAGTATTACCAACAGTCAGTAGTCAGTATTACCAACAGTCAGTAGTCAGTATTACCAACAGTCAGTATTACCAACAGTCAGTAGTCAGTATTGCCAACAGTCAGTAGTCAGTATTACCAACAGTCAGTAGTCAGTATTACCAACAGTCAGTAGTCAGTATTACCAACAGTCAGTAGTCAGTATTACCAACAGTCAGTATTACCAACAGTCAGTAGTCAGTATTGCCAACAGTCAGTAGTCAGTACTACCAACAGTCAGTAGTCAGTATTACCAACAGGCAGTAGTCAGTATTACCAACAGGCAGTAGTCAGTATTACCAACAGTCAGTAGTCAGTACTATCAACAGTCAGTAGTCAGTATTACCAACAGGCAGTAGTCAGTATTACCAACAGTCAGTAGTCAGTATTACCAACAGTCAGTAGTCAGTATTACCAACAGTCAGTAGTCAGTATTACCAACAGTCAGTAGTCAGTATTACCAACAGGCAGTAGTCAGTATTACCAACAGGCAGTAGTCAGTATTACCAACAGTCAGTAGTCAGTATTACCAACAGTCAGTAGTCAGTATTACCAACAGTCAGTAGTCAGTATTACCAACAGGCAGTAGTCAGTATTACCAAAAGACAGTAGTCAGTACTATCAACAGTCAGTAGTCAGTACTATCAACAGTCAGTAGTCAGTACTATCAACAGTCAGTAGTCAGTATTATCAACAGTCAGTAGTCAGTATTATCAACAGTCAGTAGTCAGTATTACCAACAGGCAGTAGTCAGTAATGCCAACAGTCAGTAGTCAGTATTACCAACAGGCAGTAGTAAGTACTACCAACAGTCAGTAGTCAGTATTACCAACAGTCAGTAGTCAGTATTACCAACAGTCAGTAGTCAGTATTACCAACAGTCAGTAGTCAGTATTACCAACAGTCAGTAGTCAGTATTACCAACAGTCAGTAGTCAGTACTATCAACAGTCAGTAGTCAGTATTACCAACAGTCAGTAGTCAGTACTATCAACAGTCAGTAGTCAGTACTATCAACAGTCGGTAGTCAGTATTACCAACAGGCAGTAGTCAGTATTACCAACAGTCAGTATTACCAACAGTCAGTAGTCAGTATTACCAACAGTCAGTAGTCAGTACTATCAACAGTCAGTAGTCAGTATTACCAACAGTCAGTAGTCAGAACTATCAACAGTCAGTAGTCAGTATTACCAACAGGCAGTAGTCAGTACTATCAACAGTCAGTAGTCAGTATTACCAACAGTCAGTAGTCAGTACTATCAACAGTCAGTAGTCAGTACTATCAACAGTCAGTAGTCAGTACTACCAACAGTCAGTAGTCAGTACTACCAACAGTCAGTATTACCAACAGTCAGTAGTCAGTATTACCAACAATCAGTATTGCCAACAGTCAGTAGTCAGTATTACCAACAGTCAGTAGTCAGTACTATCAACAGTCAGTAGTCAGTATTACCAACAGGCAGTAGTCAGTACTACCAACAGTCAGTAGTCAGTACTACCAACAGTCAGTACTACCAACAGTCAGTAGTCAGTATTACCAACAATCAGTATTGCCAACAGTCAGTAGTCAGTATTACCAACAGGCAGTAGTCAGTATTACCAACAGTCAGTATTACCAACAGTCAGTAGTCAGTATTACCAACAGTCAGTATTACCAACAGGCAGTAGTCAGTATTACCAACAGGCAGTAATCAGTATTACCAACAGTCAGTATTACCAACAGGCAGTAGTCAGTATTACCAACAGTCAGTATTACCAACAGTCAGTAGTCAGTATTACCAACAGTCAGTATTACCAACAGTCAGTAGTCAGTATTACCAACAGTCAGTAGTCAGTATTGCCAACAGTCAGTAGTCAGTATTACCAACAGGCAGTAGTCAGTATTACCAACAGTCAGTAGTCAGTATTACCAACAGGCAGTAGTCAGTATTACCAACAGGCAGTAGTCAGTATAACCAACAGTCAGTAGTCAGTATTACCAACAGTCAGTAGTCAGTATTACCAACAGGCAGTAGTCAGTATTACCAACAGTCAGTAGTCAGTACTATCAACAGTCAGTAGTCAGTACTATCAACAGTCAGTAGTCAGTATTACCAACAGTCAGTAGTCAGTATTATCAACAGTCAGTAGTCAGTATTACCAACAGGCAGTAGTCAGTAATGCCAACAGTCAGTAGTCAGTATTACCAACAGGCAGTAGTAAGTACTACCAACAGTCAGTAGTCAGTAGTCAGTATTACCAACAGTCAGTAGTCAGTATTACCAACAGTCAGTAGTCAGTATTACCAACAGTCAGTAGTCAGTATTACCAACAGTCAGTAGTCAGTACTATCAACAGTCAATAGTCAGTATTATCAACAGTCAGTAGTCAGTACTATCAACAGTCAGTAGTCAGTACTATCAACAGTCAGTAGTCAGTATTACCAACAGGCAGTAGTCAGTATTACCAACAGTCAGTATTACCAACAGTCAGTAGTCAGTATTACCAACAGGCAGTAGTCAGTACTATCAACAGTCAGTAGTCAGTATTACCAACAGTCAGTAGTCAGTACTATCAACAGGCAGTAGTCAGTATTACCAACAGTCAGTAGTCAGTATTACCAACAGTCAGTAGTCAGTATTACCAACAGGCAGTAGTCAGTATTACCAACAGTCAGTAGTCAGTACTATCAACAGTCAATAGTCAGTACTATCAACAGTCAGTAGTCAGTATTACCAACAGGCAGTAGTCAGTATTTCCAACAGTCAGTATTACCAACAGTCAGTAGTCAGTATTACCAACAGTCAGTAGTCAGTACTATCAACAGGCAGTAGTCAGTATTACCAAAAGTCAGTAGTCAGTATTACCAACAGTCAGTATTGCCAACAGTCAGTAGTCAGTATTGCCAACAGTCAGTAGTCAGTATTACCAACAGTCAGTAGTCAGTATTACCAACAGTCAGTAGTCAGTATTACCAACAGTCAGTAGTCAGTATTACCAAAAGTCAGTAGTCAGTATTACCAACAGTCAGTAGTCAGTACTATCAACAGTCAGTAGTCAGTATTACCAACAGTCAGTAGTCAGTACTATCAACAGTCAGTAGTCAGTACTATCAACAGTCAGTAGTCAGTATTACCAACAGGCAGTAGTCAGTACTACCAACAGTCAGTATTACCAACAGTCAGTAGTCAGTATTACCAACAATCAGTATTGCCAACAGTCAGTAGTCAGTATTACCAACAGTCAGTAGTCAGTACTATCAACAGTCAGTAGTCAGTATTACCAACAGGCAGTAGTCAGTACTACCAACAGTCAGTAGTCAGTACTACCAACAGTCAGTACTACCAACAGTCAGTAGTCAGTATTACCAACAATCAGTATTGCCAACAGTCAGTAGTCAGTATTACCAACAGGCAGTAGTCAGTATTACCAACAGTCAGTATTACCAACAGTCAGTAGTCAGTATTACCAACAGTCAGTATTACCAACAGGCAGTAGTCAGTATTACCAACAGGCAGTAATCAGTATTACCAACAGTCAGTATTACCAACAGGCAGTAGTCAGTATTACCAACAGTCAGTATTACCAACAGTCAGTAGTCAGTATTACCAACAGTCAGTATTACCAACAGTCAGTAGTCAGTATTACCAACAGTCAGTAGTCAGTATTGCCAACAGTCAGTATCAAATCAAATCAAATTTATTTTTATATAGCCCTTCGTACATCAGCTGATATTCTCAAAGTGCTGTACAGAAACCCAGCCTAAAACCCCAAACAGCAAGCAAAGCATGTGAAAGAAGCACGGTGGCTAGGAAAAACTCCCTAGGAAAAACTCCCTAGAAAGGCCAAAAACCTAGGAAGAAACCTAGAGAGGAACCAGGCTATGAGGGGTGGCCAGTCCTCTTCTGGCTGTGCAGGGTGGATATTAAAACAGAACATGGTCAAAATGTTAAAATGTTAAAATGTTCATAAATGACCAGCATGGTCAAATAATAATAATCATAGTAGTTGTCGAGGGTGCAACAAGCACGTCCGGTGAACAGGTCAGGGTTCCATAGCCGCAGGCAGAACAGTTGAAACTGGAGCAGCAGCACAGCCAGGTGGACTGGGGACAGCAAGGAGTCATCATACCAGGTAGTCCTGAGGCATGGTCCTAGGGCTCAGGTCCTCCGAGAGAAAGACAGAAAGAGAGAAAGAGAGAATTAGAGAGAGCATATTTAAATACACACAGGACACCGGATAAGACAAGAGAAATACTCCAGATGTAACAGACTGACCCTAGCCCCCCGACACATAAACTACTGCAGCATAAATACTGGAGGCTGAGACAGGAGGGATCAGAAGACACTGTGGCCCCATCCGATGATACCCCCGGACAGGGCCAAACAGGCAGGATATAACCCCACCCACTTTGCCAAAGCACAGCCCCCACACCACTAGAGGGATGTCTCCAACCACCAACTTACCGTCCTAAGACAAGGCCGAGTATAGCCCACAACGATCTCCGCCATGGCACAACCCAAGGGGGGGGGGGGGGGGGGGGCGCCAACCCAGACAGGAAGACCACGTCAGTGACTCAACCCACTCAAGTGACGCACCCCTCCCATGGACGGCATGGAAGAACACCAGTAGGCCAGTGACTCAGCCTCTGTAAAAGGGTTAGAGGCAGAGAATCCCAGTGGAAAGAGGGGAACCGGCAAGGCAGAGACAGCAAGGGCGGTTCGTTGCTCCAGCCTTTCCGTTCACCTTCACACTCCTGGGCCAGACTATACTTAATCATAGGACCTACTGAAGAGATAAGTCTTCAGTAAAGACTTAAAGGTTGAGACTGAGTCTGCGTCTCTCACATTGGTAGGCAGACCATTCCATAAAAATGGAGCTCTATAGGAGAAAGCCCTACCTCCAGCCGTTTGCTTAGAAATTCTAGGGACAATTAGGAGGCCTGCGTCTTGTGACCGTAGCGTACGTGTAGGTATGTACGGCAGGACCAAATCGGAAAGATAGGTAGGAGCAAGCCCATGTAATGCTTTGTAGGTTAGCAGTAAAACCTTGAAATCAGCCCTTGCCTTAACAGGAAGCCAGTGTAGGGAGGCTAACACTGGAGTAATATGATCAAATTTTTTGGTTCTAGTCAGGATTCTAGCAGCCGTATTTAGCACTAACTGAAGTTTATTTAGTGCTTTATCCGGGTAGCCGGAAAGTAGAGCATTGCAGTAGTCCAGCCTAGAAGTAACAAAAGCATGGATTAATTTTTCTGCGTCATTTTTGGACAGAAAATTTCTGATTTTTGCAATGTTACGTAGATGGAAAAAAGCTGTCCTTGAAACAGTCTTGATATGTTCTTCAAAAGAGAGATCAGGGTCCAGAGTAACGCCGAGGTCCTTCACAGTTTTATTTGAGACGACTGTACAACCATCCAGATTAATTGTCAGATTCAACAGAAGATCTCTTTGTTTCTTGGGACCTAGAACAAGCATCTCTGTTTTGTCCGAGTTTAAAAGTAGAAAGTTTGCAGCCATCCACTTCTTTATGTCTGAAACACAGGCTTCTAGCGAGGGCAATTTTGGGGCTTCACCATGTTTCATTGAAATGTACAGCTGTGTGTCGTCTGCATAGCAGTGAAATTTAACATTATGTTTTCGAATGACATCCCCAAGAGGTAAAATATATAGTGAAAACAATAGTGGTCCTAAAACGGAACCTTGAGGAACACCGAAATTTACAATTGATTTGTCAGAGGACAAACCATTCACAGAGACAAACTGATATCTTTCCGACAGATAAGATCTAAACCAGGCCAGAACTTGTCCATGTAGACCAATTTGGGTTTCCAATCTTGGAAAGTAGTCAGTATTACCAACAGGCAGTAGTCAGTATTACCAACAGTCAGTAGTCAGTATTACCAACAGGCAGTAGTCAGTATTACCAACAGGCAGTAGTCAGTATAACCAACAGTCAGTAGTTAGTTTTACCAACAGTCAGTAGTCAGTATTACCAACAGGCAGTAGTCAGTATTACCAACAGTCAGTAGTCAGTACTATCAACAGTCAGTAGTCAGTACTATCAACAGTCAGTAGTCAGTATTACCAACAGTCAGTAGTCAGTATTATCAACAGTCAGTAGTCAGTATTACCAACAGGCAGTAGTCAGTAATGCCAACAGTCAGTAGTCAGTATTACCAACAGGCAGTAGTAAGTACTACCAACAGTCAGTAGTCAGTAGTCAGTATTACCAACAGTCAGTAGTCAGTATTACCAACAGTCAGTAGTCAGTATTACCAACAGTCAGTAGTCAGTATTACCAACAGTCAGTAGTCAGTACTATCAACAGTCAGTAGTCAGTATTACCAACAGTCAGTAGTCAGTACTATCAACAGTCAGTAGTCAGTACTATCAACAGTCAGTAGTCAGTATTACCAACAGGCAGTAGTCAGTATTACCAACAGTCAGTATTACCAACAGTCAGTAGTCAGTATTACCAACAGGCAGTAGTCAGTACTATCAACAGTCAGTAGTCAGTATTACCAACAGTCAGTAGTCAGTACTATCAACAGGCAGTAGTCAGTATTACCAACAGTCAGTAGTCAGTATTACCAACAGTCAGTAGTCAGTATTACCAACAGGCAGTAGTCAGTATTACCAACAGGCAGTAGTCAGTACTATCAACAGTCAGTAGTCAGTACTATCAACAGTCAGTAGTCAGTATTACCAACAGGCAGTAGTCAGTATTTCCAACAGTCAGTATTACCAACAGTCAGTAGTCAGTATTACCAACAGTCAGTAGTCAGTACTATCAACAGGCAGTAGTCAGTATTACCAAAAGTCAGTAGTCAGTATTACCAACAGTCAGTATTGCCAACAGTCAGTAGTCAGTATTGCCAACAGTCAGTAGTCAGTATTACCAACAGTCAGTAGTCAGTATTACCAACAGTCAGTAGTCAGTATTACCAACAGTCAGTAGTCAGTATTACCAAAAGTCAGTAGTCAGTATTACCAACAGTCAGTAGTCAGTACTATCAACAGTCAGTAGTCAGTATTACCAACAGTCAGTAGTCAGTACTATCAACAGTCAGTAGTCAGTACTATCAACAGTCAGTAGTCAGTATTACCAACAGGCAGTAGTCAGTATTACCAACAGTCAGTAGTCAGTACTATCAACAGTCAGTAGTCAGTATTACCAACAGTCAGTAGTCAGTACTATCAACAGTCAGTAGTCAGTATTACCAACAGGCAGTAGTCAGTACTATCAACAGTCAGTAGTCAGTATTACCAACAGTCAGTAGTCAGTACTATCAACAGTCAGTAGTCAGTACTATCAACAGTCAGTAGTCAGTACTACCAACAGTCAGTAGTCAGTACTACCAACAGTCAGTATTACCAACAGTCAGTAGTCAGTATTACCAACAATCAGTATTGCCAACAGTCAGTAGTCAGTATTACCAACAGTCAGTAGTAAGTACTATCAACAGTCAGTAGTCAGTATTACCAACAGGCAGTAGTCAGTACTACCAACAGTCAGTAGTCAGTACTACCAACAGTCAGTACTACCAACAGTCAGTAGTCAGTATTACCAACAATCAGTATTGCCAACAGTCAGTAGTCAGTATTACCAACAGGCAGTAGTCAGTATTACCAACAGTCAGTATTACCAACAGTCAGTAGTCAGTATTACCAACAGTCAGTATTACCAACAGGCAGTAGTCAGTATTACCAACAGGCAGTAATCAGTATTACCAACAGTCAGTATTACCAACAGGCAGTAGTCAGTATTACCAACAGTCAGTATTACCAACAGTCAGTAGTCAGTATTACCAACAGTCAGTATTACCAACAGTCAGTAGTCAGTATTACCAACAGTCAGTAGTCAGTATTGCCAACAGTCAGTAGTCAGTATTACCAACAGGCAGTAGTCAGTATTACCAACAGTCAGTAGTCAGTATTACCAACAGGCAGTAGTCAGTACTACCAACAGTCAGTAGTCAGTATTACCAACAGGCAGTAGTCAGTATTACCAACAGTCAGTAGTCAGTATTACCAACAGGCAGTAGTCAGTATTACCAACAGTCAGTAGTCAGTATTACCAACAGTCAGTAGTCAGTATTACCAACAGGCAGTAGTCAGTATTACCAACAGGCAGTAGTCAGTATAACCAACAGTCAGTAGTCAGTATTACCAACAGTCAGTAGTCAGTATTACCAACAGGCAGTAGTCAGTATTACCAACAGTCAGTAGTCAGTACTATCAACAGTCAGTAGTCAGTACTATCAACAGTCAGTAGTCAGTATTACCAACAGTCAGTAGTCAGTATTATCAACAGTCAGTAGTCAGTATTACCAACAGGCAGTAGTCAGTAATGCCAACAGTCAGTAGTCAGTATTACCAACAGGCAGTAGTAAGTACTACCAACAGTCAGTAGTCAGTAGTCAGTATTACCAACAGTCAGTAGTCAGTATTACCAACAGTCAGTAGTCAGTATTACCAACAGTCAGTAGTCAGTATTACCAACAGTCAGTAGTCAGTATTACCAACAGTCAGTAGTCAGTACTATCAACAGTCAGTAGTCAGTATTACCAACAGTCAGTAGTCAGTACTATCAACAGTCAGTAGTCAGTACTATCAACAGTCAGTAGTCAGTATTACCAACAGGCAGTAGTCAGTATTACCAACAGTCAGTATTACCAACAGTCAGTAGTCAGTATTACCAACAGGCAGTAGTCAGTACTATCAACAGTCAGTAGTCAGTATTACCAACAGTCAGTAGTCAGTACTATCAACAGGCAGTAGTCAGTATTACCAACAGTCAGTAGTCAGTATTACCAACAGTCAGTAGTCAGTATTACCAACAGGCAGTAGTCAGTATTACCAACAGTCAGTAGTCAGTACTATCAACAGTCAGTAGTCAGTACTATCAACAGTCAGTAGTCAGTATTACCAACAGGCAGTAGTCAGTATTTCCAACAGTCAGTATTACCAACAGTCAGTAGTCAGTATTATCAACAGTCAGTAGTCAGTACTATCAACAGGCAGTAGTCAGTATTACCAAAAGTCAGTAGTCAGTATTACCAACAGTCAGTATTGCCAACAGTCAGTAGTCAGTATTGCCAACAGTCAGTAGTCAGTATTACCAACAGTCAGTAGTCAGTATTACCAACAGTCAGTAGTCAGTATTACCAACAGTCAGTAGTCAGTATTACCAAAAGTCAGTAGTCAGTATTACCAACAGTCAGTAGTCAGTACTATCAACAGTCAGTAGTCAGTATTACCAACAGTCAGTAGTCAGTACTATCAACAGTCAGTAGTCAGTACTATCAACAGTCAGTAGTCAGTATTACCAACAGGCAGTAGTCAGTATTACGAACAGTCAGTATTACGAACAGTCAGTAGTCAGTATTACCAACAGTCAGTAGTCAGTACTATCAACAGTCAGTAGTCAGTATTACCAACAGTCAGTAGTCAGTACTATCAACAGTCAGTAGTCAGTATTACCAACAGGCAGTAGTCAGTACTATCAACAGTCAGTAGTCAGTATTACCAACAGTCAGTAGTCAGTACTATCAACAGTCAGTAGTCAGTACTATCAACAGTCAGTAGTCAGTACTACCAACAGTCAGTAGTCAGTACTACCAACAGTCAGTATTACCAACAGTCAGTAGTCAGTATTACCAACAATCAGTATTGCCAACAGGCAGTAGTCAGTATTATCAACAGTCAGTAGTCAGTATTACCAACAGTCAGTATTACCAACAGTCAGTATTACCAACAGTCAGTAGTCAGTACTATCAACAGTCAGTAGTCAGTATTACCAACAGGCAGTATTCAGTACTACCAACAGTCAGTAGTCAGTACTACCAACAGTCAGTATTACCAACAGTCAGTAGTCAGTATTACCAACAATCAGTATTGCCAACAGTCAGTAGTCAATATTACCAACAGGCAGTAGTCAGTATTACCAACAGTCAGTATTACCAACAGTCAGTAGTCAGTATTACCAACAGTCAGTATTACCAACAGGCAGTAGTCAGTATTACCAACAGGCAGTAATCAGTATTACCAACAGTCAGTATTACCAACAGGCAGTAGTCAGTATTACCAACAGTCAGTATTACCAACAGTCAGTAGTCAGTATTACCAACAGTCAGTATTACCAACAGTCAGTAGTCAGTATTGCCAACAGTCAGTAGTCAGTATTTCCAACAGGCAGTATTCAGTATTACCAACAGTCAGTAGTCAGTATTACCAACAGGCAGTAGTCAGTACTACCAACAGTCAGTAGTCAGTATTACCAACAGTCAGTAGTCAGTATTACCAACAGGCAGTATTACGAACAGTCAGTAGTCAGTATTGCCAACAGTCAGTAGTCAGTATTACCAACAGTCAGTAGTCAGTATTACCAACAGTCAGTAGTCAGTATTACCAACAGTCAGTAGTCAGTATTACCAACAGTCAGTATTACCAACAGTCAGTAGTCAGTATTGCCAACAGTCAGTAGTCAGTACTACCAACAGTCAGTAGTCAGTATTACCAACAGGCAGTAGTCAGTATTACCAACAGGCAGTAGTCAGTATTGCCAACAGTCAGTAGTCAGTATTACCAACAGGCAGTAGTCAGTATTACCAACAGTCAGTAGTCAGTATTACCAACAGGCAGTAGTCAGTACTACCAACAGTCAGTAGTCAGTATTACCAACAGGCAGTAGTCAGTATTACCAACAGTCAGTAGTCAGTATTACCAACAGGCAGTAGTCAGTATTACCAACAGTCAGTAGTCAGTATTACCAACAGTCAGTAGTCAGTATTACCAACAGGCAGTAGTCAGTATTACCAACAGGCAGTAGTCAGTATAACCAACAGTCAGTAGTCAGTATTACCAACAGTCAGTAGTCAGTATTACCAACAGGCAGTAGTCAGTATTACCAAAAGTCAGTAGTCAGTACTATCAACAGTCAGTAGTCAGTACTATCAACAGTCAGTAGTCAGTATTACCAACAGTCAGTAGTCAGTATTATCAACAGTCAGTAGTCAGTATTACCAACAGGCAGTAGTCAGTAATGCCAACAGTCAGTAGTCAGTATTACCAACAGGCAGTAGTAAGTACTACCAACAGTCAGTAGTCAGTAGTCAGTATTACCAACAGTCAGTAGTCAGTATTACCAACAGTCAGTAGTCAGTATTACCAACAGTCAGTAGTCAGTATTACCAACAGTCAGTAGTCAGTATTACCAACAGTCAGTAGTCAGTACTATCAACAGTCAGTAGTCAGTATTACCAACAGTCAGTAGTCAGTACTATCAACAGTCAGTAGTCAGTACTATCAACAGTCAGTAGTCAGTATTACCAACAGGCAGTAGTCAGTATTACCAACAGTCAGTATTACCAACAGTCAGTAGTCAGTATTACCAACAGGCAGTAGTCAGTACTATCAACAGTCAGTAGTCAGTATTACCAACAGTCAGTAGTCAGTACTATCAACAGGCAGTAGTCAGTATTACCAACAGTCAGTAGTCAGTATTACCAACAGTCAGTATTCAGTATTACCAACAGGCAGTAGTCAGTATTACCAACAGTCAGTAGTCAGTACTATCAACAGTCAGTAGTCAGTACTATCAACAGTCAGTAGTCAGTATTACCAACAGGCAGTAGTCAGTATTTCCAACAGTCAGTATTACCAACAGTCAGTAGTCAGTATTATCAACAGTCAGTAGTCAGTACTATCAACAGGCAGTAGTCAGTATTACCAAAAGTCAGTAGTCAGTATTACCAACAGTCAGTATTGCCAACAGTCAGTAGTCAGTATTGCCAACAGTCAGTAGTCAGTATTACCAACAGTCAGTAGTCAGTATTACCAACAGTCAGTAGTCAGTACTATCAACAGTCAGTAGTCAGTATTACCAACAGGCAGTAGTCAGTACTATCAACAGTCAGTAGTCAGTATTACCAACAGTCAGTAGTCAGTACTATCAACAGTCAGTAGTCAGTACTATCAACAGTCAGTAGTCAGTACTACCAACAGTCAGTAGTCAGTACTACCAACAGTCAGTATTACCAACAGTCAGTAGTCAGTATTACCAACAATCAGTATTGCCAACAGTCAGTAGTCAGTATTACCAACAGTCAGTAGTCAGTACTATCAACAGTCAGTAGTCAGTATTACCAACAGGCAGTAGTCAGTACTACCAACAGTCAGTAGTCAGTACTACCAACAGTCAGTACTACCAACAGTCAGTAGTCAGTATTACCAACAATCAGTATTGCCAACAGTCAGTAGTCAGTATTACCAACAGGCAGTAGTCAGTATTACCAACAGTCAGTATTACCAACAGTCAGTAGTCAGTATTACCAACAGTCAGTATTACCAACAGGCAGTAGTCAGTATTACCAACAGGCAGTAATCAGTATTACCAACAGTCAGTATTACCAACAGGCAGTAGTCAGTATTACCAACAGTCAGTATTACCAACAGTCAGTAGTCAGTATTACCAACAGTCAGTATTACCAACAGTCAGTAGTCAGTATTACCAACAGTCAGTAGTCAGTATTGCCAACAGTCAGTAGTCAGTATTACCAACAGGCAGTAGTCAGTATTACCAACAGTCAGTAGTCAGTATTACCAACAGGCAGTAGTCAGTACTACCAACAGTCAGTAGTCAGTATTACCAACAGGCAGTAGTCAGTATTACCAACAGTCAGTAGTCAGTATTACCAACAGGCAGTAGTCAGTATTACCAACAGTCAGTAGTCAGTATTACCAACAGTCAGTAGTCAGTATTACCAACAGGCAGTAGTCAGTATTACCAACAGGCAGTAGTCAGTATAACCAACAGTCAGTAGTCAGTATTACCAACAGTCAGTAGTCAGTATTACCAACAGGCAGTAGTCAGTATTACCAACAGTCAGTAGTCAGTACTATCAACAGTCAGTAGTCAGTACTATCAACAGTCAGTAGTCAGTATTACCAACAGTCAGTAGTCAGTATTATCAACAGTCAGTAGTCAGTATTACCAACAGGCAGTAGTCAGTAATGCCAACAGTCAGTAGTCAGTATTACCAACAGGCAGTAGTAAGTACTACCAACAGTCAGTAGTCAGTAGTCAGTATTACCAACAGTCAGTAGTCAGTATTACCAACAGTCAGTAGTCAGTATTACCAACAGTCAGTAGTCAGTATTACCAACAGTCAGTAGTCAGTATTACCAACAGTCAGTAGTCAGTACTATCAACAGTCAGTAGTCAGTATTACCAACAGTCAGTAGTCAGTACTATCAACAGTCAGTAGTCAGTACTATCAACAGTCAGTAGTCAGTATTACCAACAGGCAGTAGTCAGTATTACCAACAGTCAGTATTACCAACAGTCAGTAGTCAGTATTACCAACAGGCAGTAGTCAGTACTATCAACAGTCAGTAGTCAGTATTACCAACAGTCAGTAGTCAGTACTATCAACAGGCAGTAGTCAGTATTACCAACAGTCAGTAGTCAGTATTACCAACAGTCAGTAGTCAGTATTACCAACAGGCAGTAGTCAGTATTACCAACAGTCAGTAGTCAGTACTATCAACAGTCAGTAGTCAGTACTATCAACAGTCAGTAGTCAGTATTACCAACAGGCAGTAGTCAGTATTTCCAACAGTCAGTATTACCAACAGTCAGTAGTCAGTATTATCAACAGTCAGTAGTCAGTACTATCAACAGGCAGTAGTCAGTATTACCAAAAGTCAGTAGTCAGTATTACCAACAGTCAGTATTGCCAACAGTCAGTAGTCAGTATTGCCAACAGTCAGTAGTCAGTATTACCAACAGTCAGTAGTCAGTATTACCAACAGTCAGTAGTCAGTATTACCAACAGTCAGTAGTCAGTATTACCAAAAGTCAGTAGTCAGTATTACCAACAGTCAGTAGTCAGTACTATCAACAGTCAGTAGTCAGTATTACCAACAGTCAGTAGTCAGTACTATCAACAGTCAGTAGTCAGTACTATCAACAGTCAGTAGTCAGTATTACCAACAGGCAGTAGTCAGTATTACGAACAGTCAGTATTACGAACAGTCAGTAGTCAGTATTACCAACAGTCAGTAGTCAGTACTATCAACAGTCAGTAGTCAGTATTACCAACAGTCAGTAGTCAGTACTATCAACAGTCAGTAGTCAGTATTACCAACAGGCAGTAGTCAGTACTATCAACAGTCAGTAGTCAGTATTACCAACAGTCAGTAGTCAGTACTATCAACAGTCAGTAGTCAGTACTATCAACAGTCAGTAGTCAGTACTACCAACAGTCAGTAGTCAGTACTACCAACAGTCAGTATTACCAACAGTCAGTAGTCAGTATTACCAACAATCAGTATTGCCAACAGGCAGTAGTCAGTATTATCAACAGTCAGTAGTCAGTATTACCAACAGTCAGTATTACCAACAGTCAGTATTACCAACAGTCAGTAGTCAGTACTATCAACAGTCAGTAGTCAGTATTACCAACAGGCAGTATTCAGTACTACCAACAGTCAGTAGTCAGTACTACCAACAGTCAGTATTACCAACAGTCAGTAGTCAGTATTACCAACAATCAGTATTGCCAACAGTCAGTAGTCAGTATTACCAACAGGCAGTAGTCAGTATTACCAACAGTCAGTATTACCAACAGTCAGTAGTCAGTATTACCAACAGTCAGTATTACCAACAGGCAGTAGTCAGTATTACCAACAGGCAGTAATCAGTATTACCAACAGTCAGTATTACCAACAGGCAGTAGTCAGTATTACCAACAGTCAGTATTACCAACAGTCAGTAGTCAGTATTACCAACAGTCAGTATTACCAACAGTCAGTAGTCAGTATTGCCAACAGTCAGTAGTCAGTATTTCCAACAGGCAGTATTCAGTATTACCAACAGTCAGTAGTCAGTATTACCAACAGGCAGTAGTCAGTACTACCAACAGTCAGTAGTCAGTATTACCAACAGTCAGTAGTCAGTATTACCAACAGGCAGTATTACGAACAGTCAGTAGTCAGTATTGCCAACAGTCAGTAGTCAGTATTACCAACAGTCAGTAGTCAGTATTACCAACAGTCAGTAGTCAGTATTACCAACAGTCAGTAGTCAGTATTACCAACAGTCAGTATTACCAACAGTCAGTAGTCAGTATTGCCAACAGTCAGTAGTCAGTACTACCAACAGTCAGTAGTCAGTATTACCAACAGGCAGTAGTCAGTATTACCAACAGGCAGTAGTCAGTATTGCCAACAGTCAGTAGTCAGTATTACCAACAGGCAGTAGTCAGTATTACCAACAGTCAGTAGTCAGTATTACCAACAGGCAGTAGTCAGTATTACCAACAGTCAGTAGTCAGTATTACCAACAGGCAGTAGTCAGTATTACCAACAGTCAGTAGTCAGTATTACCAACAGTCAGTAGTCAGTATTACCAACAGGCAGTAGTCAGTATTACCAACAGGCAGTAGTCAGTATAACCAACAGTCAGTAGTCAGTATTACCAACAGTCAGTAGTCAGTATTACCAACAGGCAGTAGTCAGTATTACCAACAGTCAGTAGTCAGTACTATCAACAGTCAGTAGTCAGTACTATCAACAGTCAGTAGTCAGTATTACCAACAGTCAGTAGTCAGTATTATCAACAGTCAGTAGTCAGTATTACCAACAGGCAGTAGTCAGTAATGCCAACAGTCAGTAGTCAGTATTACCAACAGGCAGTAGTAAGTACTACCAACAGTCAGTAGTCAGTAGTCAGTATTACCAACAGTCAGTAGTCAGTATTACCAACAGTCAGTAGTCAGTATTACCAACAGTCAGTAGTCAGTATTACCAACAGTCAGTAGTCAGTATTACCAACAGTCAGTAGTCAGTACTATCAACAGTCAGTAGTCAGTATTACCAACAGTCAGTAGTCAGTACTATCAACAGTCAGTAGTCAGTACTATCAACAGTCAGTAGTCAGTATTACCAACAGGCAGTAGTCAGTATTACCAACAGTCAGTATTACCAACAGTCAGTAGTCAGTATTACCAACAGGCAGTAGTCAGTACTATCAACAGTCAGTAGTCAGTATTACCAACAGTCAGTAGTCAGTACTATCAACAGGCAGTAGTCAGTATTACCAACAGTCAGTAGTCAGTATTACCAACAGTCAGTAGTCAGTATTACCAACAGGCAGTAGTCAGTATTACCAACAGTCAGTAGTCAGTACTATCAACAGTCAGTAGTCAGTACTATCAACAGTCAGTAGTCAGTATTACCAACAGGCAGTAGTCAGTATTTCCAACAGTCAGTATTACCAACAGTCAGTAGTCAGTATTATCAACAGTCAGTAGTCAGTACTATCAACAGGCAGTAGTCAGTATTACCAAAAGTCAGTAGTCAGTATTACCAACAGTCAGTATTGCCAACAGTCAGTAGTCAGTATTGCCAACAGTCAGTAGTCAGTATTACCAACAGTCAGTAGTCAGTATTACCAACAGTCAGTAGTCAGTATTACCAACAGTCAGTAGTCAGTATTACCAAAAGTCAGTAGTCAGTATTACCAACAGTCAGTAGTCAGTACTATCAACAGTCAGTAGTCAGTATTACCAACAGTCAGTAGTCAGTACTATCAACAGTCAGTAGTCAGTACTATCAACAGTCAGTAGTCAGTATTACCAACAGGCAGTAGTCAGTATTACGAACAGTCAGTATTACGAACAGTCAGTAGTCAGTATTACCAACAGTCAGTAGTCAGTACTATCAACAGTCAGTAGTCAGTATTACCAACAGTCAGTAGTCAGTACTATCAACAGTCAGTAGTCAGTATTACCAACAGGCAGTAGTCAGTACTATCAACAGTCAGTAGTCAGTATTACCAACAGTCAGTAGTCAGTACTATCAACAGTCAGTAGTCAGTACTATCAACAGTCAGTAGTCAGTACTACCAACAGTCAGTAGTCAGTACTACCAACAGTCAGTATTACCAACAGTCAGTAGTCAGTATTACCAACAATCAGTATTGCCAACAGGCAGTAGTCAGTATTATCAACAGTCAGTAGTCAGTATTACCAACAGTCAGTATTACCAACAGTCAGTATTACCAACAGTCAGTAGTCAGTACTATCAACAGTCAGTAGTCAGTATTACCAACAGGCAGTATTCAGTACTACCAACAGTCAGTAGTCAGTACTACCAACAGTCAGTATTACCAACAGTCAGTAGTCAGTATTACCAACAATCAGTATTGCCAACAGTCAGTAGTCAGTATTACCAACAGGCAGTAGTCAGTATTACCAACAGTCAGTATTACCAACAGTCAGTAGTCAGTATTACCAACAGTCAGTATTACCAACAGGCAGTAGTCAGTATTACCAACAGGCAGTAATCAGTATTACCAACAGTCAGTATTACCAACAGGCAGTAGTCAGTATTACCAACAGTCAGTATTACCAACAGTCAGTAGTCAGTATTACCAACAGTCAGTATTACCAACAGTCAGTAGTCAGTATTGCCAACAGTCAGTAGTCAGTATTTCCAACAGGCAGTATTCAGTATTACCAACAGTCAGTAGTCAGTATTACCAACAGGCAGTAGTCAGTACTACCAACAGTCAGTAGTCAGTATTACCAACAGTCAGTAGTCAGTATTACCAACAGGCAGTATTACGAACAGTCAGTAGTCAGTATTGCCAACAGTCAGTAGTCAGTATTACCAACAGTCAGTAGTCAGTATTACCAACAGTCAGTAGTCAGTATTACCAACAGTCAGTAGTCAGTATTACCAACAGTCAGTATTACCAACAGTCAGTAGTCAGTATTGCCAACAGTCAGTAGTCAGTACTACCAACAGTCAGTAGTCAGTATTACCAACAGGCAGTAGTCAGTATTACCAACAGGCAGTAGTCAGTATTACCAACAGTCAGTAGTCAGTACTATCAACAGTCAGTAGTCAGTATTACCAACAGGCAGTAGTCAGTATTACCAACAGTCAGTAGTCAGTATTACCAACAGGCAGTAGTCAGTACTACCAACAGGCAGTAGTCAGTATTACCAACAGGCAGTAGTCAGTACTATCAACAGTCAGTAGTCAGTATTACCAACAGTCAGTAGTCAGTACTATCAACAGTCAGTAGTCAGTACTATCAACAGTCAGTAGTCAGTACTACCAACAGTCAGTAGTCAGTACTACCAACAGTCAGTATTACCAACAGTCAGTAGTCAGTATTACCAACAATCAGTATTGCCAACAGTCAGTAGTCAGTATTACCAACAGTCAGTAGTCAGTACTATCAACAGTCAGTAGTCAGTATTACCAACAGGCAGTAGTCAGTACTACCAACAGTCAGTAGTCAGTACTACCAACAGTCAGTACTACCAACAGTCAGTAGTCAGTATTACCAACAATCAGTATTGCCAACAGTCAGTAGTCAGTATTACCAACAGGCAGTAGTCAGTATTACCAACAGTCAGTATTACCAACAGTCAGTAGTCAGTATTACCAACAGTCAGTATTACCAACAGGCAGTAGTCAGTATTACCAACAGGCAGTAATCAGTATTACCAACAGTCAGTATTACCAACAGGCAGTAGTCAGTATTACCAACAGTCAGTATTACCAACAGTCAGTAGTCAGTATTACCAACAGTCAGTATTACCAACAGTCAGTAGTCAGTATTACCAACAGTCAGTAGTCAGTATTGCCAACAGTCAGTAGTCAGTATTACCAACAGGCAGTAGTCAGTATTACCAACAGTCAGTAGTCAGTATTACCAACAGGCAGTAGTCAGTACTACCAACAGTCAGTAGTCAGTATTACCAACAGGCAGTAGTCAGTATTACCAACAGTCAGTAGTCAGTATTACCAACAGGCAGTAGTCAGTATTACCAACAGTCAGTAGTCAGTATTACCAACAGTCAGTAGTCAGTATTACCAACAGGCAGTAGTCAGTATTACCAACAGGCAGTAGTCAGTATAACCAACAGTCAGTAGTCAGTATTACCAACAGTCAGTAGTCAGTATTACCAACAGGCAGTAGTCAGTATTACCAACAGTCAGTAGTCAGTACTATCAACAGTCAGTAGTCAGTACTATCAACAGTCAGTAGTCAGTATTACCAACAGTCAGTAGTCAGTATTATCAACAGTCAGTAGTCAGTATTACCAACAGGCAGTAGTCAGTAATGCCAACAGTCAGTAGTCAGTATTACCAACAGGCAGTAGTAAGTACTACCAACAGTCAGTAGTCAGTAGTCAGTATTACCAACAGTCAGTAGTCAGTATTACCAACAGTCAGTAGTCAGTATTACCAACAGTCAGTAGTCAGTATTACCAACAGTCAGTAGTCAGTATTACCAACAGTCAGTAGTCAGTACTATCAACAGTCAGTAGTCAGTATTACCAACAGTCAGTAGTCAGTACTATCAACAGTCAGTAGTCAGTACTATCAACAGTCAGTAGTCAGTATTACCAACAGGCAGTAGTCAGTATTACCAACAGTCAGTATTACCAACAGTCAGTAGTCAGTATTACCAACAGGCAGTAGTCAGTACTATCAACAGTCAGTAGTCAGTATTACCAACAGTCAGTAGTCAGTACTATCAACAGGCAGTAGTCAGTATTACCAACAATCAGTAGTCAGTATTACCAACAGTCAGTAGTCAGTATTACCAACAGGCAGTAGTCAGTATTACCAACAGTCAGTAGTCAGTACTATCAACAGTCAGTAGTCAGTACTATCAACAGTCAGTAGTCAGTATTACCAACAGGCAGTAGTCAGTATTTCCAACAGTCAGTATTACCAACAGTCAGTAGTCAGTATTACCAACAGTCAGTAGTCAGTACTATCAACAGGCAGTAGTCAGTATTACCAAAAGTCAGTAGTCAGTATTACCAACAGTCAGTATTGCCAACAGTCAATAGTCAGTATTGCCAACAGTCAGTAGTCAGTATTACCAACAGTCAGTAGTCAGTATTACCAACAGTCAGTAGTCAGTATTACCAACAGTCAGTAGTCAGTATTACCAACAGTCAGTAGTCAGTACTATCAACAGTCAGTAGTCAGTATTACCAACAGTCAGTAGTCAGTACTATCAACAGTCAGTAGTCAGTACTATCAACAGTCAGTAGTCAGTATTACCAACAGGCAGTAGTCAGTATTACCAACAGTCAGTATTACCAACAGTCAGTAGTCAGTATTACCAACAGGCAGTAGTCAGTACTATCAACAGTCAGTAGTCAGTATTACCAACAGTCAGTAGTCAGTACTATCAACAGGCAGTAGTCAGTATTACCAACAGTCAGTAGTCAGTATTACCAACAGTCAGTAGTCAGTATTACCAACAGGCAGTAGTCAGTATTACCAACAGTCAGTAGTCAGTACTATCAACAGTCAGTAGTCAGTACTATCAACAGTCAGTAGTCAGTATTACCAACAGGCAGTAGTCAGTATTTCCAACAGTCAGTATTACCAACAGTCAGTAGTCAGTATTACCAACAGTCAGTAGTCAGTATTGCCAACAGTCAGTAGTCAGTACTACCAACAGTCAGTAGTCAGTATTACCAACAGGCAGTAGTCAGTATTACCAACAGGCAGTAGTCAGTATTGCCAACAGTCAGTAGTCAGTATTACCAACAGGCAGTAGTCAGTATTACCAACAGTCAGTAGTCAGTATTACCAACAGGCAGTAGTCAGTATTACCAACAGTCAGTAGTCAGTATTACCAACAGGCAGTAGTCAGTATTACCAACAGTCAGTAGTCAGTATTACCAACAGTCAGTAGTCAGTATTACCAACAGGCAGTAGTCAGTATTACCAACAGTCAGTAGTCAGTATTACCAACAGGCAGTAGTCAGTATTACCAACAGTCAGTAGTCAGTACTATCAACAGTCAGTAGTCAGTATTACCAACAGTCAGTAGTCAGTACTATCAACAGTCAGTAGTCAGTACTATCAACAGTCAGTAGTCAGTATTACCAACAGGCAGTAGTCAGTATTACCAACAGTCAGTATTACCAACAGTCAGTAGTCAGTATTACCAACAGGCAGTAGTCAGTACTATCAACAGTCAGTAGTCAGTATTACCAACAGTCAGTAGTCAGTACTATCAACAGGCAGTAGTCAGTATTACCAACAATCAGTAGTCAGTATTACCAACAGTCAGTAGTCAGTATTACCAACAGGCAGTAGTCAGTATTACCAACAGTCAGTAGTCAGTACTATCAACAGTCAGTAGTCAGTACTATCAACAGTCAGTAGTCAGTATTACCAACAGGCAGTAGTCAGTATTTCCAACAGTCAGTATTACCAACAGTCAGTAGTCAGTATTACCAACAGTCAGTAGTCAGTACTATCAACAGGCAGTAGTCAGTATTACCAAAAGTCAGTAGTCAGTATTACCAACAGTCAGTATTGCCAACAGTCAGTAGTCAGTATTGCCAACAGTCAGTAGTCAGTATTACCAACAGTCAGTAGTCAGTATTACCAACAGTCAGTAGTCAGTATTACCAACAGTCAGTAGTCAGTATTACCAACAGTCAGTAGTCAGTACTATCAACAGTCAGTAGTCAGTATTACCAACAGTCAGTAGTCAGTACTATCAACAGTCAGTAGTCAGTACTATCAACAGTCAGTAGTCAGTATTACCAACAGGCAGTAGTCAGTATTACCAACAGTCAGTATTACCAACAGTCAGTAGTCAGTATTACCAACAGGCAGTAGTCAGTACTATCAACAGTCAGTAGTCAGTATTACCAACAGTCAGTAGTCAGTACTATCAACAGGCAGTAGTCAGTATTACCAACAGTCAGTAGTCAGTATTACCAACAGTCAGTAGTCAGTATTACCAACAGGCAGTAGTCAGTATTACCAACAGTCAGTAGTCAGTACTATCAACAGTCAGTAGTCAGTACTATCAACAGTCAGTAGTCAGTATTACCAACAGGCAGTAGTCAGTATTTCCAACAGTCAGTATTACCAACAGTCAGTAGTCAGTATTACCAACAGTCAGTAGTCAGTATTGCCAACAGTCAGTAGTCAGTACTACCAACAGTCAGTAGTCAGTATTACCAACAGGCAGTAGTCAGTATTACCAACAGGCAGTAGTCAGTATTGCCAACAGTCAGTAGTCAGTATTACCAACAGGCAGTAGTCAGTATTACCAACAGTCAGTAGTCAGTATTACCAACAGGCAGTAGTCAGTATTACCAACAGTCAGTAGTCAGTATTACCAACAGGCAGTAGTCAGTATTACCAACAGTCAGTAGTCAGTATTACCAACAGTCAGTAGTCAGTATTACCAACAGGCAGTAGTCAGTATTACCAACAGGCAGTAGTCAGTATAACCAACAGTCAGTAGTCAGTATTACCAACAGTCAGTAGTCAGTATTACCAACAGGCAGTAGTCAGTATTACCAACAGTCAGTAGTCAGTACTATCAACAGTCAGTAGTCAGTACTATCAACAGTCAGTAGTCAGTATTACCAACAGTCAGTAGTCAGTATTATCAACAGTCAGTAGTCAGTATTACCAACAGGCAGTAGTCAGTAATGCCAACAGTCAGTAGTCAGTATTACCAACAGGCAGTAGTAAGTACTACCAACAGTCAGTAGTCAGTAGTCAGTATTACCAACAGTCAGTAGTCAGTATTACCAACAGTCAGTAGTCAGTATTACCAACAGTCAGTAGTCAGTATTACCAACAGTCAGTAGTCAGTATTACCAACAGTCAGTAGTCAGTACTATCAACAGTCAGTAGTCAGTATTACCAACAGTCAGTAGTCAGTACTATCAACAGTCAGTAGTCAGTACTATCAACAGTCAGTAGTCAGTATTACCAACAGGCAGTAGTCAGTATTACCAACAGTCAGTATTACCAACAGTCAGTAGTCAGTATTACCAACAGGCAGTAGTCAGTACTATCAACAGTCAGTAGTCAGTATTACCAACAGTCAGTAGTCAGTACTATCAACAGGCAGTAGTCAGTATTACCAACAGTCAGTAGTCAGTATTACCAACAGTCAGTAGTCAGTATTACCAACAGGCAGTAGTCAGTATTACCAACAGTCAGTAGTCAGTACTATCAACAGTCAGTAGTCAGTACTATCAACAGTCAGTAGTCAGTATTACCAACAGGCAGTAGTCAGTATTTCCAACAGTCAGTATTACCAACAGTCAGTAGTCAGTATTATCAACAGTCAGTAGTCAGTACTATCAACAGGCAGTAGTCAGTATTACCAAAAGTCAGTAGTCAGTATTACCAACAGTCAGTATTGCCAACAGTCAGTAGTCAGTATTGCCAACAGTCAGTAGTCAGTATTACCAACAGTCAGTAGTCAGTATTACCAACAGTCAGTAGTCAGTATTACCAACAGTCAGTAGTCAGTATTACCAAAAGTCAGTAGTCAGTATTACCAACAGTCAGTAGTCAGTACTATCAACAGTCAGTAGTCAGTATTACCAACAGTCAGTAGTCAGTACTATCAACAGTCAGTAGTCAGTACTATCAACAGTCAGTAGTCAGTATTACCAACAGGCAGTAGTCAGTATTACGAACAGTCAGTATTACGAACAGTCAGTAGTCAGTATTACCAACAGTCAGTAGTCAGTACTATCAACAGTCAGTAGTCAGTATTACCAACAGTCAGTAGTCAGTACTATCAACAGTCAGTAGTCAGTATTACCAACAGGCAGTAGTCAGTACTATCAACAGTCAGTAGTCAGTATTACCAACAGTCAGTAGTCAGTACTATCAACAGTCAGTAGTCAGTACTATCAACAGTCAGTAGTCAGTACTACCAACAGTCAGTAGTCAGTACTACCAACAGTCAGTATTACCAACAGTCAGTAGTCAGTATTACCAACAATCAGTATTGCCAACAGGCAGTAGTCAGTATTATCAACAGTCAGTAGTCAGTATTACCAACAGTCAGTATTACCAACAGTCAGTATTACCAACAGTCAGTAGTCAGTACTATCAACAGTCAGTAGTCAGTATTACCAACAGGCAGTATTCAGTACTACCAACAGTCAGTAGTCAGTACTACCAACAGTCAGTATTACCAACAGTCAGTAGTCAGTATTACCAACAATCAGTATTGCCAACAGTCAGTAGTCAGTATTACCAACAGGCAGTAGTCAGTATTACCAACAGTCAGTATTACCAACAGTCAGTAGTCAGTATTACCAACAGTCAGTATTACCAACAGGCAGTAGTCAGTATTACCAACAGGCAGTAATCAGTATTACCAACAGTCAGTATTACCAACAGGCAGTAGTCAGTATTACCAACAGTCAGTATTACCAACAGTCAGTAGTCAGTATTACCAACAGTCAGTATTACCAACAGTCAGTAGTCAGTATTGCCAACAGTCAGTAGTCAGTATTTCCAACAGGCAGTATTCAGTATTACCAACAGTCAGTAGTCAGTATTACCAACAGGCAGTAGTCAGTACTACCAACAGTCAGTAGTCAGTATTACCAACAGTCAGTAGTCAGTATTACCAACAGGCAGTATTACGAACAGTCAGTAGTCAGTATTGCCAACAGTCAGTAGTCAGTATTACCAACAGTCAGTAGTCAGTATTACCAACAGTCAGTAGTCAGTATTACCAACAGTCAGTAGTCAGTATTACCAACAGTCAGTATTACCAACAGTCAGTAGTCAGTATTGCCAACAGTCAGTAGTCAGTACTACCAACAGTCAGTAGTCAGTATTACCAACAGGCAGTAGTCAGTATTACCAACAGGCAGTAGTCAGTATTACCAACAGTCAGTAGTCAGTACTATCAACAGTCAGTAGTCAGTATTACCAACAGGCAGTAGTCAGTATTACCAACAGTCAGTAGTCAGTATTACCAACAGGCAGTAGTCAGTACTACCAACAGGCAGTAGTCAGTATTACCAACAGG
The DNA here is from genome assembly GCF_965601325.2 of Salmo salar. NCBI lineage: Eukaryota > Metazoa > Chordata > Actinopteri > Salmoniformes > Salmonidae > Salmo > Salmo salar. The sequence goes on from NC_138301.1 coordinate 59,654,596, forward strand.
CAGTAGTCAGTACTATCAACAGTCAGTAGTCAGTATTACCAACAGTCAGTAGTCAGTACTATCAACAGTCAGTAGTCAGTACTATCAACAGTCAGTAGTCAGTACTACCAACAGTCAGTAGTCAGTACTACCAACAGTCAGTATTACCAACAGTCAGTAGTCAGTATTACCAACAATCAGTATTGCCAACAGTCAGTAGTCAGTATTACCAACAGTCAGTAGTCAGTACTATCAACAGTCAGTAGTCAGTATTACCAACAGGCAGTAGTCAGTACTACCAACAGTCAGTAGTCAGTACTACCAACAGTCAGTACTACCAACAGTCAGTAGTCAGTATTACCAACAATCAGTATTGCCAACAGTCAGTAGTCAGTATTACCAACAGGCAGTAGTCAGTATTACCAACAGTCAGTATTACCAACAGTCAGTAGTCAGTATTACCAACAGTCAGTATTACCAACAGGCAGTAGTCAGTATTACCAACAGGCAGTAATCAGTATTACCAACAGTCAGTATTACCAACAGGCAGTAGTCAGTATTACCAACAGTCAGTATTACCAACAGTCAGTAGTCAGTATTACCAACAGTCAGTATTACCAACAGTCAGTAGTCAGTATTACCAACAGTCAGTAGTCAGTATTGCCAACAGTCAGTAGTCAGTATTACCAACAGGCAGTAGTCAGTATTACCAACAGTCAGTAGTCAGTATTACCAACAGGCAGTAGTCAGTACTACCAACAGTCAGTAGTCAGTATTACCAACAGGCAGTAGTCAGTATTACCAACAGTCAGTAGTCAGTATTTCCAACAGGCAGTAGTCAGTATTACCAACAGTCAGTAGTCAGTATTACCAACAGTCAGTAGTCAGTATTACCAACAGGCAGTAGTCAGTATTACCAACTGGCAGTAGTCAGTATAACCAACAGTCAGTAGTCAGTATTACCAACAGTCAGTAGTCAGTATTACCAACAGGCAGTAGTCAGTATTACCAACAGTCAGTAGTCAGTACTATCAACAGTCAGTAGTCAGTACTATCAACAGTCAGTAGTCAGTATTACCAACAGTCAGTAGTCAGTATTATCAACAGTCAGTAGTCAGTATTACCAACAGGCAGTAGTCAGTAATGCCAACAGTCAGTAGTCAGTATTACCAACAGGCAGTAGTAAGTACTACCAACAGTCAGTAGTCAGTAGTCAGTATTACCAACAGTCAGTAGTCAGTATTACCAACAGTCAGTAGTCAGTATTACCAACAGTCAGTAGTCAGTATTACCAACAGTCAGTAGTCAGTATTACCAACAGTCAGTAGTCAGTACTATCAACAGTCAGTAGTCAGTATTACCAACAGTCAGTAGTCAGTACTATCAACAGTCAGTAGTCAGTACTATCAACAGTCAGTAGTCAGTATTACCAACAGGCAGTAGTCAGTATTACCAACAGTCAGTATTACCAACAGTCAGTAGTCAGTATTACCAACAGGCAGTAGTCAGTACTATCAACAGTCAGTAGTCAGTATTACCAACAGTCAGTAGTCAGTACTATCAACAGGCAGTAGTCAGTATTACCAACAATCAGTAGTCAGTATTACCAACAGTCAGTAGTCAGTATTACCAACAGGCAGTAGTCAGTATTACCAACAGTCAGTAGTCAGTACTATCAACAGTCAGTAGTCAGTACTATCAACAGTCAGTAGTCAGTATTACCAACAGGCAGTAGTCAGTATTTCCAACAGTCAGTATTACCAACAGTCAGTAGTCAGTATTACCAACAGTCAGTAGTCAGTACTATCAACAGGCAGTAGTCAGTATTACCAAAAGTCAGTAGTCAGTATTACCAACAGTCAGTATTGCCAACAGTCAGTAGTCAGTATTGCCAACAGTCAGTAGTCAGTATTACCAACAGTCAGTAGTCAGTATTACCAACAGTCAGTAGTCAGTATTACCAACAGTCAGTAGTCAGTATTACCAACAGTCAGTAGTCAGTACTATCAACAGTCAGTAGTCAGTATTACCAACAGTCAGTAGTCAGTACTATCAACAGTCAGTAGTCAGTACTATCAACAGTCAGTAGTCAGTATTACCAACAGGCAGTAGTCAGTATTACCAACAGTCAGTATTACCAACAGTCAGTAGTAAGTATAACCAACAGGCAGTAGTCAGTACTATCAACAGTCAGTAGTCAGTATTACCAACAGTCAGTAGTCAGTACTATCAACAGGCAGTAGTCAGTATTACCAACAGTCAGTAGTCAGTATTACCAACAGTCAGTAGTCAGTATTACCAACAGGCAGTAGTCAGTATTACCAACAGTCAGTAGTCAGTACTATCAACAGTCAGTAGTCAGTACTATCAACAGTCAGTAGTCAGTATTACCAACAGGCAGTAGTCAGTATTTCCAACAGTCAGTATTGCCAACAGTCAGTAGTCAGTATTGCCAACAGTCAGTAGTCAGTATTACCAACAGTCAGTAGTCAGTATTACCAACAGTCAGTAGTCAGTATTACCAACAGTCAGTAGTCAGTATTACCAAAAGTCAGTAGTCAGTATTACCAACAGTCAGTAGTCAGTACTATCAACAGTCAGTAGTCAGTATTACCAACAGTCAGTAGTCAGTACTATCAACAGTCAGTAGTCAGTACTATCAACAGTCAGTAGTCAGTATTACCAACAGGCAGTAGTCAGTATTACCAACAGTCAGTATTACCAACAGTCAGTAGTCAGTATTACCAACAGTCAGTAGTCAGTACTATCAACAGTCACTAGTCAGTATTACCAACAGTCAGTAGTCAGTACTATCAACAGTCAGTAGTCAGTATTACCAACAGGCAGTAGTCAGTACTATCAACAGTCAGTAGTCAGTATTACCAACAGTCAGTAGTCAGTACTATCAACAGTCAGTAGTCAGTACTATCAACAGTCAGTAGTCAGTACTACCAACAGTCAGTAGTCAGTACTACCAACAGTCAGTATTACCAACAGTCAGTAGTCAGTATTACCAACAATCAGTATTGCCAACAGGCAGTAGTCAGTATTATCAACAGTCAGTAGTCAGTATTACCAACAGTCAGTATTACCAACAGTCAGTATTACCAACAGTCAGTAGTCAGTACTATCAACAGTCAGTAGTCAGTATTACCAACAGGCAGTATTCAGTACTACCAACAGTCAGTAGTCAGTACTACCAACAGTCAGTATTACCAACAGTCAGTAGTCAGTATTACCAACAATCAGTATTGCCAACAGTCAGTAGTCAGTATTACCAACAGGCAGTAGTCAGTATTACCAACAGTCAGTATTACCAACAGTCAGTAGTCAGTATTACCAACAGTCAGTATTACCAACAGGCAGTAGTCAGTATTACCAACAGGCAGTAATCAGTATTACCAACAGTCAGTATTACCAACAGGCAGTAGTCAGTATTACCAACAGTCAGTATTACCAACAGTCAGTAGTCAGTATTACCAACAGTCAGTATTACCAACAGTCAGTAGTCAGTATTGCCAACAGTCAGTAGTCAGTATTTCCAACAGGCAGTATTCAGTATTACCAACAGTCAGTAGTCAGTATTACCAACAGGCAGTAGTCAGTACTACCAACAGTCAGTAGTCAGTATTACCAACAGTCAGTAGTCAGTATTACCAACAGGCAGTATTACGAACAGTCAGTAGTCAGTATTGCCAACAGTCAGTAGTCAGTATTACCAACAGTCAGTAGTCAGTATTACCAACAGTCAGTAGTCAGTATTACCAACAGTCAGTAGTCAGTATTACCAACAGTCAGTAGTCAGTATTACCAACAGTCAGTATTACCAACAGTCAGTAGTCAGTATTGCCAACAGTCAGTAGTCAGTACTACCAACAGTCAGTAGTCAGTATTACCAACAGGCAGTAGTCAGTATTACCAACAGGCAGTAGTCAGTATTACCAACAGTCAGTAGTCAGTACTATCAACAGTCAGTAGTCAGTATTACCAACAGGCAGTAGTCAATATTACCAACAGTCAGTAGTCAGTATTACCAACAGGCAGTAGTCAGTATTACCAACAGTCAGTAGTCAGTATTACCAACAGGCAGTAGTCAGTATTACCAACAGGCAGTAGTCAGTATTACCAACAGGCAGTAGTCAGTATTACCAACAGTCAGTAGTCAGTATTACCAACAGTCAGTAGTCAGTATTACCAACAGGCAGTAGTCAGTATTACCAAAAGTCAGTAGTCAGTACTATCAACAGTCAGTAGTCAGTACTATCAACAGTCAGTAGTCAGTACTATCAACAGTCAGTAGTCAGTATTACCAACAGTCAGTAGTCAGTATTATCAACACTCAGTAGTCAGTATTACCAACAGGCAGTAGTCAGTAATGCCAACAGTCAGTAGTCAGTATTACCAACAGGCAGTAGTAAGTACTACCAACAGTCAGTAGTCAGTATTACCAACAGTCAGTAGTCAGTATTACCAACAGTCAGTAGTCAGTATTACCAACAGTCAGTAGTCAGTATTACCAACAGTCAGTAGTCAGTACTATCAACAGTCAGTAGTCAGTATTACCAACAGTCAGTAGTCAGTACTATCAACAGTCGGTAGTCAGTACTATCAACAGTCGGTAGTCAGTATTACCAACAGGCAGTAGTCAGTATTACCAACAGTCAGTATTACCAACAGTCAGTAGTCAGTATTACCAACAGTCAGTAGTCAGTATTACCAACAGTCAGTAGTCAGTACTATCAACAGTCGGTAGTCAGTACTATCAACAGTCGGTAGTCAGTATTACCAACAGGCAGTAGTCAGTATTACCAACAGTCAGTATTACCAACAGTCAGTAGTCAGTATTACCAACAGTCAGTAGTCAGTACTATCAACAGTCAGTAGTCAGTATTACCAACAGTCAGTAGTCAGTACTATCAACAGTCAGTAGTCAGTACTATCAACAGTCAGTAGTCAGTACTACCAACAGTCAGTAGTCAGTATTACCAACAGTCAGTAGTCAGTACTATCAACAGTCAGTAGTCAGTATTACCAACAGGCAGTAGTCAGTACTACCAACAGTCAGTAGTCAGTACTACCAACAGTCAGTATTACCAACAGTCAGTAGTCAGTATTACCAACAATCAGTATTGCCAACAGTCAGTAGTCAGTAATACCAACAGGCAGTAGTCAGTATTACCAACAGTCAGTATTACCAACAGTCAGTAGTCAGTATTACCAACAGTCAGTATTACCAACAGGCAGTAGTCAGTATTACCAACAGGCAGTAATCAGTATTACCAACAGTCAGTATTACCAACAGGCAGTAGTCAGTATTACCAACAGTCAGTAGTCAGTATTACCAACAGTCAGTATTACCAACAGTCAGTAGTCAGTATTACCAACAGTCAGTAGTCAGTATTGCCAACAGTCAGTAGTCAGTATTACCAACAGGCAGTAGTCAGTATTACCAACAGTCAGTAGTCAGTATTACCAACAGGCAGTAGTCAGTACTACCAACAGTCAGTAGTCAGTATTACCAACAGGCAGTAGTCAGTACTACCAACAGTCAGTAGTCAGTATTACCAACAGGCAGTAGTCAGTATTACCAACAGTCAGTAGTCAGTATTACCAACAGGCAGTAGTCAGTATTACCAACAGTCAGTAGTCAGTATTACCAACAGTCAGTAGTCAGTATTACCAACAGGCAGTAGTCAGTATTACCAACAGGCAGTAGTCAGTATAACCAACAGTCAGTAGTCAGTATTACCAACAGGCAGTAGTCAGTATTACCAACAGGCAGTAGTCAGTATTACCAACAGTCAGTAGTCAGTACTATCAACAGTCAGTAGTCAGTACTATCAACAGTCAGTAGTCAGTATTACCAACAGGCAGTAGTCAGTATTACCAACAGTCAGTATTACCAACAGTCAGTAGTCAGTATTACCAACAGGCAGTAGTCAGTACTATCAACAGTCAGTAGTCAGTATTACCAACAGTCAGTAGTCAGTACTATCAACAGGCAGTAGTCAGTATTACCAACAGTCAGTAGTCAGTATTACCAACAGTCAGTAGTCAGTATTACCAACAGGCAGTAGTCAGTACTATCAACAGTCAGTAGTCAGTACTATCAACAGTCAGTAGTCAGTATTACCAACAGTCAGTAGTCAGTATTATCAACAGTCAGTAGTCAGTATTACCAACAGGCAGTAGTCAGTAATGCCAACAGTCAGTAGTCAGTATTACCAACAGGCAGTAGTAAGTACTACCAACAGTCAGTAGTCAGTATTACCAACAGTCAGTAGTCAGTATTACCAAGTCAGTAGTCAGTATTACCAACAGTCAGTAGTCAGTATTACCAACAGTCAGTAGTCAGTACTATCAACAGTCAGTAGTCAGTATTACCAACAGTCAGTAGTCAGTACTATCAACAGTCGGTAGTCAGTACTATCAACAGTCGGTAGTCAGTATTACCAACAGGCAGTAGTCAGTATTACCAACAGTCAGTATTACCAACAGTCAGTAGTCAGTATTACCAACAGTCAGTAGTCAGTACTATCAACAGTCAGTAGTCAGTATTACCAACAGTCAGTAGTCAGTACTATCAACAGTCAGTAGTCAGTATTACCAACAGGCAGTAGTCAGTACTATCAACAGTCAGTAGTCAGTATTACCAACAGTCAGTAGTCAGTACTATCAACAGTCAGTAGTCAGTACTATCAACAGTCAGTAGTCAGTACTACCAACAGTCAGTAGTCAGTACTACCAACAGTCAGTATTACCAACAGTCAGTAGTCAGTATTACCAACAATCAGTATTGCCAACAGTCAGTAGTCAGTATTACCAACAGTCAGTAGTCAGTACTATCAACAGTCAGTAGTCAGTATTACCAACAGGCAGTAGTCAGTACTACCAACAGTCAGTAGTCAGTACTACCAACAGTCAGTATTACCAACAGTCAGTAGTCAGTATTACCAACAATCAGTATTGCCAACAGTCAGTAGTCAGTATTACCAACAGGCAGTAGTCAGTATTACCAACAGTCAGTATTACCAACAGTCAGTAGTCAGTATTACCAACAGTCAGTATTACCAACAGGCAGTAGTCAGTATTACCAACAGGCAGTAATCAGTATTACCAACAGTCAGTATTACCAACAGGCAGTAGTCAGTATTACCAACAGTCAGTAGGCAGTATTACCAACAGTCAGTATTACCAACAGTCAGTAGTCAGTATTACCAACAGTCAGTAGTCAGTATTGCCAACAGTCAGTAGTCAGTATTACCAACAGGCAGTAGTCAGTATTACCAACAGTCAGTAGTCAGTATTACCAACAGGCAGTATTCAGTACTACCAACAGTCAGTAGTCAGTATTACCAACAGGCAGTAGTCAGTATTACCAACAGTCAGTAGTCAGTATTACCAACAGGCAGTAGTCAGTATTACCAACAGTCAGTAGTCAGTATTACCAACAGTCAGTAGTCAGTATTACCAACAGGCAGTAGTCAGTATTACCAACAGGCAGTAGTCAGTATAAGCAACAGTCAGTAGTCAGTATTACCAACAGTCAGTAGTCAGTATTACCAACAGTCAGTATTACCAACAGTCAGTAGTCAGTATTACCAACAGGCAGTAGTCAGTACTATCAACAGTCAGTAGTCAGTATTACCAACAGTCAGTAGTCAGTACTATCAACAGGCAGTAGTCAGTATTACCAACAGTCAGTAGTCAGTATTACCAACAGTCAGTAGTCAGTATTACCAACAGGCAGTAGTCAGTACTATCAACAGTCAGTAGTCAGTACTATCAACAGTCAGTAGTCAGTATTACCAACAGTCAGTAGTCAGTATTATCAACAGTCAGTAGTCAGTATTACCAACAGGCAGTAGTCAGTAATGCCAACAGTCAGTAGTCAGTATTACCAACAGGCAGTAGTAAGTACTACCAACAGTCAGTAGTCAGTATTACCAACAGTCAGTAGTCAGTATTACCAACAGTCAGTAGTCAGTATTACCAACAGTCAGTAGTCAGTATTACCAACAGTCAGTAGTCAGTACTATCAACAGTCAGTAGTCAGTATTACCAACAGTCAGTAGTCAGTACTATCAACAGTCGGTAGTCAGTACTATCAACAGTCGGTAGTCAGTATTACCAACAGGCAGTAGTCAGTATTACCAACAGTCAGTATTACCAACAGTCAGTAGTCAGTATTACCAACAGTCAGTAGTCAGTACTATCAACAGTCAGTAGTCAGTATTACCAACAGTCAGTAGTCAGTACTATCAACAGTCAGTAGTCAGTATTACCAACAGGCAGTAGTCAGTACTATCAACAGTCAGTAGTCAGTATTACCAACAGTCAGTAGTCAGTACTATCAACAGTCAGTAGTCAGTACTATCAACAGTCAGTAGTCAGTACTACCAACAGTCAGTAGTCAGTACTACCAACAGTCAGTATTACCAACAGTCAGTAGTCAGTATTACCAACAATCAGTATTGCCAACAGTCAGTAGTCAGTATTACCAACAGTCAGTAGTCAGTACTATCAACAGTCAGTAGTCAGTATTACCAACAGGCAGTAGTCAGTACTACCAACAGTCAGTAGTCAGTACTACCAACAGTCAGTATTACCAACAGTCAGTAGTCAGTATTACCAACAATCAGTATTGCCAACAGTCAGTAGTCAGTATTACCAACAGGCAGTAGTCAGTATTACCAACAGTCAGTATTACCAACAGTCAGTAGTCAGTATTACCAACAGTCAGTATTACCAACAGGCAGTAGTCAGTATTACCAACAGGCAGTAATCAGTATTACCAACAGTCAGTATTACCAACAGGCAGTAGTCAGTATTACCAACAGTCAGTAGTCAGTATTACCAACAGTCAGTATTACCAACAGTCAGTAGTCAGTATTACCAACAGTCAGTAGTCAGTATTGCCAACAGTCAGTAGTCAGTATTACCAACAGGCAGTAGTCAGTATTACCAACAGTCAGTAGTCAGTATTACCAACAGTCAGTAGTCAGTATTACCAACAGTCAGTAGTCAGTATTACCAACAGTCAGTAGTCAGTATTACCAACAGTCAGTAGTCAGTATTACCAACAGGCAGTAGTCAGTATTACCAACAGTCAGTAGTCAGTATTACCAACAGTCAGTTGTCAGTATTACCAACAGGCAGTAGTCAGTATTACCAACAGGCAGTAGTCAGTATAACCAACAGTCAGTAGTCAGTATTACCAACAGTCAGTAGTCAGTATTACCAACAGGCAGTAGTCAGTATTACCAACAGTCAGTAGTCAGTACTATCAACAGTCAGTAGTCAGTACTATCAACAGTCAGTAGTCAGTATTACCAACAGTCAGTAGTCAGTATTATCAACAGTCAGTAGTCAGTATTACCAACAGGCAGTAGTCAGTAATGCCAACAGTCAGTAGTCAGTATTACCAACAGGCAGTAGTAAGTACTACCAACAGTCAGTAGTCAGTAGTCAGTATTACCAACAGTCAGTAGTCAGTATTACCAACAGTCAGTAGTCAGTATTACCAACAGTCAGTAGTCAGTATTACCAACAGTCAGTAGTCAGTACTATCAACAGTCAGTAGTCAGTATTACCAACAGTCAGTAGTCAGTACTATCAACAGTCAGTAGTCAGTACTATCAACAGTCAGTAGTCAGTACTATCAACAGGCAGTAGTCAGTATTACCAACAGTCAGTATTACCAACAGTCAGTATTACCAACAGTCAGTAGTCAGTATTACCAACAGGCAGTAGTCAGTACTATCAACAGTCAGTAGTCAGTATTACCAACAGTCAGTAGTCAGTACTATCAACAGGCAGTAGTCAGTATTACCAACAGTCAGTAGTCAGTATTACCAACAGTCAGTAGTCAGTATTACCAACAGGCAGTAGTCAGTATTACCAACAGTCAGTAGTCAGTACTATCAACAGTCAGTAGTCAGTACTATCAACAGTCAGTAGTCAGTATTACCAACAGGCAGTAGTCAGTATTACCAACAGTCAGTATTACCAACAGTCAGTAGTCAGTATTACCAACAGTCAGTAGTCAGTACTATCAACAGTCAGTAGTCAGTATTACCAACAGTCAGTAGTCAGTACTATCAACAGGCAGTAGTCAGTATTACCAACAGTCAGTAGTCAGTATTACCAACAGTCAGTAGTCAGTATTACCAACAGGCAGTAGTCAGTATTACCAACAGTCAGTAGTCAGTACTATCAACAGTCAGTAGTCAGTACTATCAACAGTCAGTAGTCAGTATTACCAACAGTCAGTAGTCAGAATTATCAACAGTCAGTAGTCAGTATTACCAACAGGCAGTAGTCAGTAATGCCAACAGTCAGTAGTCAGTATTACCAACAGGCAGTAGTAAGTACTACCAACAGTCAGTAGTCAGTAGTCAGTATTACCAACAGTCAGTAGTCAGTATTACCAACAGTCAGTAGTCAGTATTACCAACAGTCAGTATTACCAACAGTCAGTAGTCAGTATTACCAACAGTCAGTAGTCAGTACTATCAACAGTCAGTAGTCAGTATTACCAACAGTCAGTAGTCAGTACTATCAACAGTCAGTAGTCAGTACTATCAACAGTCAGTAGTCAGTATTACCAACAGGCAGTAGTCAGTATTACCAACAGTCAGTATTACCAACAGTCAGTAGTCAGTATTACCAACAGTCAGTAGTCAGTACTATCAACAGTCAGTAGTCAGTATTACCAACAGTCAGTTGTCAGTACTATCAACAGTCAGTAGTCAGTATTACCAACATGCAGTAGTCAGTATTACCAACAGTCAGTATTACCAACAGTCAGTAGTCAGTATTACCAACAGTCAGTAGTCAGTATTACCAACAGGCAGTAGTCAGTATTACCAACAGTCAGTAGTCAGTATTACCAACAGTCAGTTGTCAGTATTACCAACAGGCAGTAGTCAGTATTACCAACAGGCAGTAGTCAGTATAACCAACAGTCAGTAGTCAGTATTACCAACAGTCAGTAGTCAGTATTACCAACAGGCAGTAGTCAGTATTACCAACAGTCAGTAGTCAGTACTATCAACAGTCAGTAGTCAGTACTATCAACAGTCAGTAGTCAGTATTACCAACAGTCAGTAGTCAGTATTATCAACAGTCAGTAGTCAGTATTACCAACAGGCAGTAGTCAGTAATGCCAACAGTCAGTAGTCAGTATTACCAACAGGCAGTAGTAAGTACTACCAACAGTCAGTAGTCAGTAGTCAGTATTACCAACAGTCAGTAGTCAGTATTACCAACAGTCAGTAGTCAGTATTACCAACAGTCAGTAGTCAGTATTACCAACAGTCAGTAGTCAGTACTATCAACAGTCAGTAGTCAGTATTACCAACAGTCAGTAGTCAGTACTATCAACAGTCAGTAGTCAGTACTATCAACAGTCAGTAGTCAGTACTATCAACAGGCAGTAGTCAGTATTACCAACAGTCAGTATTACCAACAGTCAGTATTACCAACAGTCAGTAGTCAGTATTACCAACAGGCAGTAGTCAGTACTATCAACAGTCAGTAGTCAGTATTACCAACAGTCAGTAGTCAGTACTATCAACAGGCAGTAGTCAGTATTACCAACAGTCAGTAGTCAGTATTACCAACAGTCAGTAGTCAGTATTACCAACAGGCAGTAGTCAGTATTACCAACAGTCAGTAGTCAGTACTATCAACAGTCAGTAGTCAGTACTATCAACAGTCAGTAGTCAGTATTACCAACAGGCAGTAGTCAGTATTACCAACAGTCAGTATTACCAACAGTCAGTAGTCAGTATTACCAACAGTCAGTAGTCAGTACTATCAACAGTCAGTAGTCAGTATTACCAACAGTCAGTAGTCAGTACTATCAACAGGCAGTAGTCAGTATTACCAACAGTCAGTAGTCAGTATTACCAACAGTCAGTAGTCAGTATTACCAACAGGCAGTAGTCAGTATTACCAACAGTCAGTAGTCAGTACTATCAACAGTCAGTAGTCAGTACTATCAACAGTCAGTAGTCAGTATTACCAACAGTCAGTAGTCAGAATTATCAACAGTCAGTAGTCAGTATTACCAACAGGCAGTAGTCAGTAATGCCAACAGTCAGTAGTCAGTATTACCAACAGGCAGTAGTAAGTACTACCAACAGTCAGTAGTCAGTAGTCAGTATTACCAACAGTCAGTAGTCAGTATTACCAACAGTCAGTAGTCAGTATTACCAACAGTCAGTATTACCAACAGTCAGTAGTCAGTATTACCAACAGTCAGTAGTCAGTACTATCAACAGTCAGTAGTCAGTATTACCAACAGTCAGTAGTCAGTACTATCAACAGTCAGTAGTCAGTACTATCAACAGTCAGTAGTCAGTATTACCAACAGGCAGTAGTCAGTATTACCAACAGTCAGTATTACCAACAGTCAGTAGTCAGTATTACCAACAGTCAGTAGTCAGTACTATCAACAGTCAGTAGTCAGTATTACCAACAGTCAGTTGTCAGTACTATCAACAGTCAGTAGTCAGTATTACCAACATGCAGTAGTCAGTACTATCAACAGTCAGTAGTCAGTATTACCAACAGTCAGTAGTCAGTACTATCAACAGTCAGTAGTCAGTACTATCAACAGTCAGTAGTCAGTACTATCAACAGTCAGTAGTCAGTACTATCAACAGTCAGTAGTCAGTACTACCAACAGGCAGTAGTCAGTACTGTCAACAGTCAGTAGTCAGTATTACCAACAGTCAGTAGTCAGTACTATCAACAGTCAGTAGTCAGTACTATCAACAGTCAGTAGTCAGTACTATCAACAGTCAGTAGTCAGTACTATCAACAGTCAGTAGTCACTATTACCAACAGTCAGTAGTCACTATTACCAACAGTCAGTAGTCACTATTACCAACAGTCAGTAGTCACTAGAGAAACAGGTATTATGGGGAGTCACAGGTGTAACAACAGAGAAACAGGTGTTACGTTGGAGTCACAGGTGTAACAATAGAGAAACATGCGTACCTTTCTTTTTGAGCGTGCAGATTTCTTGGAGATGTTCTTCATCTTCCTATGGAGATGGAATAACACCTGAGGGGAAAAGAAAACACATCATAAATATTACAGTCTTAACACATTCAGTTCTCTTTATACTTGTAATGAAATTGTAATAAATAGTTAGCGGTTAGAGGTTGAATGTATAAATGTTTCATTTTTATTTTATTTATTTTATTTCACCTTTATTTAACCACGTAGGCTAGTTGAGAACAAGTTCTCATTTGACAACTGCGACCTTGGCCAAGATAAAGCAAAGCAGTGCGACACAAACAACAACAACAGAGTTACACATGGAGTAAAACAAACATACAGTCAATAACACAATAGAAATAAAAGTCTATAAACTGTGTGTGTCAATGTCACGGCTGTTTAAAGGATCGGACCAAAGCGCAGAATGGTTGTAGTTCCACATATTTATTATTACCGTGAAACGTTGCAGTACACCAAATACTTTTACATTTGACATTTTAGTAATTTAGCAGACGCTCTTATCCAGAGCTACTTACAGTAGTGAATGCATACATTTTTTATAATTTTTTCCCGTACTGGTCCCCCGTGGGAATCGAACCCACAACCCTGGCGTTGCAAACACCATGCTCTACCAACTGAGCCACAAACAACAAAATAACAAAACCATGACGCAGAGAGAAATACACACTGCTCACAAATTAACAACCCACAAACACAAGGGGAATACCCCCAACTTAAATATGATCTCCAATTAGAGACAACGAGGACCTGCTGCCTCTAATTGGAGATCATCCAACAACCCCAACATAGAAATAGAAACCTAGAAAAACCACGTAGAAACAGATAACAAGAAAACCACCCAAAAACACCCCCTGTCACGCCCTGACCTACTCTACTATAGAAAATGACATCTTACAAGGGTCAGGACGTGACAGTCAATGAGGTAAGATAAGGGAGGTAAGGCAATAAATATGCCATAGTGACAAAATAATTACAATATAGCCATTTAGAAATGTAGCATCTTAACAGATACATTGCGAAGATATGATGGAGGTCCTTCCTCGTGGACAGTCAGTCAGCCTTAATAACAGCACATCCATCCCTGTCTAATCCGTGGGAGAAAGGAAGCCTCTATCCCTCTCCTCTGGATGGAAGGCAGTAGTTACCGTAACATACACGGTCTCGGGATGACATCGTCAACATTCCTCATGTACACATGTCCCGTCACTGCTCTGTGTCCCGTCACTGCTCTGTGTCCCGTCACTGCTCTGTGTCCCGTCACTGCTCTGTCACTGCTCTGTGTCCCGTCACTGCTCTGTGTCCCGTCACTGCTCTGTGTCCCGTCACTGCTCTGTGTCCCGTCACTGCTCTGTGTCCCATCAGTGCTCTATGTCCCATCAGTGCTCTGTGTCCCATCAGTGCTCTGTGTCCCATCAGTGCTCTGTATCCCATCAGTGCTCTGTGTCCCATCAGTGCTCTCTGTCCCATCAGTGCTCTATGTCCCATCAGTGCTCTGTGTCCCATCAGTGCTCTGTGTCCCATCACTGCTATGTGTCCCATCACTGCTCTGTGTGTACATGGGTATTGACACACAAGCACCAGCCCATCAGCTAGCTTAGTAGCACTCCAGGAAGCCTCAGCAGTTGGCAAGACAGCACAATCTGGGACCAGGCTAGGGTAAAAGCCCATCTCAGAGGAACATGAAATGGGTCAGAAATGAAATACAGAGTGGGTTTGTCTGAAATTACATCTTATCAAACAGCTATTCTAGGTTGGAGGAGAAAAGCATAATGCTTAAGACTGTAGAGTGGGAGAATAATGTTCTCTGGAGTGATGAATCACGCTTCACCATCTGCCAGTCTGACGGACGAATCTGGGTTTGGCGGATGCCAGGAGAACGCTACCTGCCCCGATGCATACCAACTAAAGTTTGTTGGGGCTGTTTTTCATGGTTCGGACTAGGCCCCTTAGTTCCAGTGAAGGGAGATCTTAACGCTACAGCATACTATGACATTCTAGATGATTCTGTGCTTCCAACTTTGTGGCAACAGTTTGGTGAAGGCCCTTTCCTGTTTCAGCATGACAATGACCCCGTGCACAAAGCCGAGATCCATACAAAAACGGTTTGTCAAGATCGTTGTGGAAGAACTTGACTGGCCTGCAAAGAGCCCCGACCTCAACCCCATCGAACACCTCTTGAATTGGTGCGCCGACTGCGCTTTAAATGTTTTACCCAGTCTGCATTCCAAATGGCACCGTATTCCCTACATAGTGCACTACTGTTGACCAGAGCCCAATAGGCCTTTCTCATAGTAGTGCACTATAAAGGAAATAGTGTGTCATTTGGGACTGCAGACCCAGAATGAGCAAGAAGAGTAGATATACAGAGGACAAATCCAATCTAATGTTATTTGCCACTTGCTTGGTAAACAACACGTGTAGAATAACAGCGAAATGCTGACTGGCGGGTCCTTTTCCAACAACGCAAAGTTAAAGATGAAAATGACATGGAAATAGGGACACGAAGAATAAATACTCAGTGAAATGAATACACAGTGAAATGAATACACAGTGAAATGAATACACAGTGAAATGAATACACTGTCAGGGTGTGCGCAACTGGTCGAAGGAAGTCAGGTGCAGGAGAGCAGAGATGAGTGAACAGGCACACTTTATTCAGGCAGAGGAAAAACAGCCGGACGCAACTGCGTCACAACACTCCGGCCCAAGGGAAAAAAGCGATAGCGCACAAATTACACAAAATTGTACAAATAACCAAACCACGGGTTACAACAATACCCGCCGCAAAACCAGCCTGAAGCGTCACACATGTAACGAACGAACAATACCACACACAGACAAGGGGGGGGAACAGAGGATAATATACACGTAGAGTAATGAGGGGATGTCAACCAGGTGTGCGGGAAAACAAGACAAAACAAATGGAAAATTACAGGTGGCTAGAAGACCGGTGACGTCGACCGCCGAACGCCGCCCGGACAAGGAGAGGGACCGACTTCGGCAGGAGTCGTGACATACACAGTGAAATGAATACACAGTGAAATATATACACAGTGGAATAATCCATAAAAATATTTCAGATACAAACCAGAAAGAGGACCTCTAGCAACACTAATGAGGAAATGTCACAGTCCCCTGAGCTACAAATATGTTCCATTTAAACATTTTTACAAATTCAGGCTCAAACTATTCCACTGGTAAAGATGTCTTGGAGAATAGAGGACTTGGAGAATAGAGGACTTGGAGAATAGAGGACTTGGAGAACTTCTATCTCCTAGCCATTAGACTGTTATAATGGCTAACAACTGCTTCTCCCCCTCACACCTACGCTGCTGCTAAAATGATTACTGATTAGATGTATTGCTTCCGATATACTGCTGTTCTTTGAGAGCTGATTGCCATTACTATTAGTATTAGTATCTATTCATCCTGCTACTGGTCACTATTACTCCTGTTTACATGTACTGTATATACTACCATCAGTATTTATACACTAAATGTACAAAACATTAGGAACACGTGCTCTTTCCATGACATAGACTGACCAGGTGAATCCAGGTGAAAGTTATGATCCCTTATTGATGTCACTTGTTAAATCCACTTCAATTAGTGTAGCTGAAGGGGAGGAGTGTCATAAGCGTCGTAACGATCAGACCAAACTGCAGCGGGTATGTGAAACATCTTCTTGATTTATTAAAGAAATGAACACTGAACAAAGGCACGACGAAAAACAGTCCTGTAAGGTACTCTGACTATACATGGAACATCCACCCACCAACACAAGAGAAAATAACCCACTTAAATATGGCCTCCAATTAAAGGCAATGAAGAACCGCTGCCTTCAATTGAAGGCCAAACCAAAACCCTGAACATAGAAATAGAAATACTAGAAAATCAAACATAGAAATACATAACATAGAACTAACCCAAAAACCCCAACAACACAAAACAAACACACCCCTGCCACGTCCTGACCAACTACAATAACAATATGACCCCTTTACTGGTCAGGACGTGACAAGGAAACAGGTTAAATAATGATTTTTAAGACATGAGGATTGTGTATGTGTGCCATTCAGAGGGTAAATGGGCAAGACAAAAGATTTAAGTGCCATATGTTTGTTATTGAACGCTGTTGAACGCCCGAAAGCTGAACGAGAGACCTCGGGTTTTGTGTTTTTGTAAAGCTGACAGTGTTTCGATATACTTTTATTTTTATTTTTGGCCCTGTGGCTCTGTTGGGCCCTGTGGCTCTGTTGGGTTTAGTTGCTGTGAGCGCTGCTGACCGTCCCAGGATCCCTCCAGATTCTGCAGAGGGGAACGTGGCTACTCATAGCAAGCAAGTAGCAAACCTACACAAGCTACTGGGGAATCCACGCCCGCCTACTTTTTCATTTTCTTCTACCCCAGTAGCCGGACGCCGCTATGGTCTGGTGGAAGTGTCGCCGCCGTGTCGGCTCTCCACAGCCGACTGGCCGGTGCCCAGCAGGGCTCCATCCCCGAAGGGGTCTCCCCCTTCCCTGGAGAACGTAGCGGTTCTCAACCCAACCAGCCATGGAGATACGTCACTTGCCGTGGAAGTCGAAGACATCGTCCTCTGGCAACGGGGGTCTACTTGGAGATGATGAGCCCGGACCTGACACAGACCAGAAACAGCTTTGCCTCCCTGGATCCAGAGGTTCCAGGGCCTTCTTCCTTGGTGGCTTCCCATTCAAGATTAGATCCGGAGGTACCTGCATCTTCGTCATCTATTCTGTCTTCCTCTCCGGTGGCTTCTACCTTGGGTTCAGATCCTCGGAGTTCCCACCATCATCAGACCGTGAGGCTGCCTGAGAGACCGGCCCATTTAACATCGCCAGCTGTCATCATCATCATATTTTCTGGGTGATTTTAAATATTGACTGGCTCTCATCAAGCTGCCCACTCATGAAAATACTTCAAACTGTAACCAGTGCCTGCAACCTGGTTCAGGTGGTCAGTCAACCTACCAGGGTAGTTACAAACAACACAGGAATGAAATCATCAACATGTATTGATCGCATCTTTACTAATGCTGCAGATATTTGCTTTAAAGCAGTATTCAAATCCATAGGATGTAGTGATCACAATAAAATAGCCATATCTAGGAAAACCAAAGTTACAAAGGCTGGGCCTAATATAGTGTATAAGAGGTCATACAAGACGTTTTGTAGTGATTCCTATGTTGATGATGTAAAGAATATTTGCTGGTCTGAGGAACAACCAGATACTACACTTGACACATTTATGAAATTGCTTATTCCAGTTACTAATAAGCACGCACCCATTAAGAAAATGACTGTAAAAACTGTTAAATCCCCTTGGATTGATGAGGAAGTGAAAAATTGTATGGTTGAGAGGAACGAGGCCAAAGGTATGGCAAATAAGTCTGGCAGCCTAACTGATTGGTAAACGTACTGCAAATTAAGAAATCATGTGACTAAACTAAATAAAAATAAACTATACTATGAAACAAAGATAAATTATATAAAGAATGATAGTAAAAAGCACCTTAAATGAAATTTTGTGGGTAAAAGACAACTTGGCTCCATCACTCATTGAGTCAGATGGCTCATTTATCACAAAACCCACTGATATTGCTAACACAATTAATTTTTTTTTTATTGGCAAGATAAACAAACTTAGGGATGACATGCCACCAACAAATGCTGACACTACACATCCAAGTATATCTGACCAAATTATAAAAGACAAGAATTGTACTTTCGAATTCCGTAAAGTCAGTGTGGATGAAATTCTGTAAAATCAGTGTGAAAAAATTATTGTTGTTTTATCAACAATGACAAGCCACCGGGGTCTGACAATCTGGATGGAAAATTACTGAGGATAATGGCGGACGGTATTGCCACTCCTATTTGCCACATCTTCAATTTAAGCCTACTAGGCCTAATTTAAGCCAATTTAAGCCAAAGTGTGTGCCCTCAAGCCTGGAGGGAAGCTAAAGTCATTCCGCTACCAAAGAACAGTAAAGCCCCCTTTACTGGCTCAAATAGCCAACCAATCAGTCTGTTACCAACCCTTAGTAAACTTCTGGGAAAAATTGTGTTTGACCAGATGCAATGCTATTTCACAGTAAACAAATTGACAACAGAATTTCAGTACGCATATAGGGAAGGACACTCAACAAGCACGGCACTTACACAAATGATTGATGATTGGCTGAGAGAAATTGATGATAGAATGATTGTGGGGGCTGTCTTGTTAGACTTCAGTGCAGATTTTGACGTTATCGATCATAGTCTGCTGCTGGAAGAACATATGTGTTATAGCTTTACACCCACTGCTTTAATATGGATGAAGAATTACTTGTCTAACAGAACACAGAGGGTGTTCTTTAATGGAAGCCTCTCCAATATAATCCAGTTAGAATCAGGAATTCCCCAGGGTAGCTGTTTAGGCCCCTTGCTTTTTCAACCTTTACTAACGACATGCCACTGACTTTGAGTAAAGACAGAGTTTGTGGATGACAACACTATACACGTCAGCTACTACAGCAACTGAAATGACTGCAACACTCAACAAAGAGCTGCAGTTAGTTTCAGAGTGGGTGGCAAGGAACAAGTTAGCCCTAAATATTTCTGAAACTAAAAGCATTAAACCCTAAACTACATCTCATAATGAATAATGTGGAAATTGAGGTGACTAAAGTGCTTGGAGTAACCCTGGATTATACATTTACATTTAAGTAATTTAGCAGATGCTCTTATCCAGAGTGACTTACAGTAGTGAATGCATACATTTCATAAATGTTTTCTGCATACTGGTCCCCCATGGGAATCGAACCCACAACCCTGGCGTTGCAAACACCATGCTCTACCAGCTGAGCCACACAGGACTATCTGTCATGCGCACAGTACTATATAGAGCCATGATTACATGGAATTCTTAATCTTAATCTCACTTTCTATATACGAACTAAATACACTTTCCTGCAACCAGCCTCACCCAATGTGGTACGGATCTGCTATTTTTATTCCTTATAACTAGAACTTCCATCAGGAGCTAGACAGCTAACTAGCTACTAGTCTTTGTTAGCCGTGGCTAGCGGTCTTCACCTTTTTCTTGGTCACCAGCCAGCCTTAGCTCGGACAACACCAGCCAGTCTGCACAGCGCGATATCAACCCAGAGCATATCGGACTGCTTCTCTCTACCATATCACCGGATTCCTTACCGCTCTGGATCATTACACCGGATCATCGCAGCTAGCTAGCTGCAAACGAGTGGCTACTGTTAGCTAACACCTCTATCCCGAAGCAAGCACCAGCTAGCCTTGAGCTAGCCTCGAGCTAGGCCCACATACCAGCTAATTCTAGGGCTACAATACCTCCTTTGCCAATTGGCCTGGACCCTTTATTGTCGACACGGAGCCCCGCCGATCCATTCACGACTGGACTGCCGACGTTATCGTCCGAGGTTGTCTCAACAGGCTATTCTGTTACGATGTCGCCAAAGAACCGTCTACTAGCCCCGGGCCGCTAGCTTTTCTGAACGCTGTGTCCCCTGCTCGCCTAGCGTAGTAGTGGCTACCGAACAGCACCTTAACTCACCTATTTCTGCTCTTTTGACCCTATAATCACTTGGCTACACAGCTGATGCCCCCTGGACTGTTTCAATAACACGGTACCTCATTTTGTTTACCCGTCGGCCCCAGACTCGAACTCAGGTCCTGTATGTACCTAACTGATTCGCTCTGCCCTTTCATCGCCATTCACCCGTTGTTGTCGTAGCTCTCCTGATCAACACCTGTAATTGCTTTATGCCTCTCTCTAAAGTCAATATGCCTCGTCTACTGCTGTCTTGGCTAGTTTTTATTGTTTTATTTCACTGTAGAGCCCTCAGTCCTGCTCAACATGCCTTAGATAGCTCTTTTGTTCCACCCCACACACATGCGGAGACTTCACCTGGCTTAATTGGTGCCTCCAGAGATGAAACCTCGCTCATCGTCACTCAACGCCTAGGTTTACCTCTACTGTACTCACATCCTACCATACCATTGTCTGTACATTATGCCCTGAATCTATTCTACCACGTCCAGAAATCTGCTCCTTTTATTCTCTGTCACCAACGCACTAGACTACCACTTCTTATAGCCATACCCTTAACCTACTCCTCCTCTGTTCCTCTGGTGATGTGGAGGTTAACCCAGGCTCTGGAGCCCCCAGGTCCATTCCTATTCCCCAGGCGCTATCATTTGTTGACTTCTGTAAACGTAAAAGCCTTGGATTCATGCATGTTAACCTCTATGGGCTAGGTGGGACGCTTGCGTCCCACCTACGTAACAGCCACTGCCAGCCTGTGGCGCGATTTTCAAAACCTTAAAAATCCTATTACTTCAATTTCTCAAACATATGACTATTTTACAGCCATTTAAAGACACGACTCTCGTTAATCTAACCACACTGTCCGATTTCAAAAAGGCTTTACAACGAAAGCAAAACATTAGATTATGTCAGCAGAGTACCAAGCCAGAAATAATCAGACACCCATTTTTCAAGCCAGCATATAATGTCACCAAAACCCAGAAGACAGCTAAATGCAGCACTCACCTTTGATGATCTTCATCAGATGACAACCCTAGGACATTATGTTATACAATACATGCATGTTTTGTTCAATCAAGTTCATATTTATATCAAAAACCAGCTTTTTACATTAGCATGTGACGTTCAGAACTAGCATACCCCCCGCAAACTTCCGGGGAATTCGCTAACATTTTACTAAATTACTCACGATAAACGTTCACAAAAAGCATAACAATTATTTTAAGAATTATAGATACAGACCTCCTCTATGCACTCGATATGTCCGATTTTAAAATAGCTTTTTGGTGAAAGCACATTTTGCAATATTCTAAGTACATAGCCCAGGCATCACGGGCTCGCTATTTAGACACCCGGCAAGTTTAGCACTCACCATAATCATATTTACTATTATAAAAGTTTGATTACCTTTTGTTGTCTTCGTCAGAATGCACACCCAGGACTGCTACTTCAATAACAAATGTTGGTTTGGTCCAAAATAATCCATCGTTATATCCGAATAGCGGCGTTTTGTTCGTGCGTTCCAGACACTATCCGAAATAGTAAAGAAGTGTCGCGCGCATGGCGCAATTCGTGACAATAAAATTCTAAATATTCCATTACCGTACTTCGAAGCATGTCAACCGCTGTTTAAAATCAATTTTTACGACATTTTTCTCGTAGAAAAGCGATAATATTCCGACAGGGAATCTCCTTTTCGGCAAACAGAGGAAAAAATCCCAAAGGCGGGGGCGGTCGGCGTCACGAGCATAAGCCCAGTGTCCCTTGATCGGCCACTTGAGAAAGGCGATAATGTGTTTCAGCCTGGGGCTGGAATGACGACATTCTGTTTTTTCCCGGGCTCTGAGCGTCTATGGACGACGTGGGAAGTGTCACGTTAGAGCAGAGATCCTTAGTAAATGATAGAGATGGAAAAGAAGTTCAAGAAATGGTCAGACAGGCCACTTCCTGTAAAGGAATCTCTCAGGTTTTGACCTGCCATTTGAGTTCTGTTATACTCACAGACACCATTCAAACAGTTTTAGAAACTTTAGGGTGTTTTCTATCCATATGTAATAAGTATATGCATATTCTAGTTACTGGGTAGGAGTGGTAACCAGATTAAATCGGGTATGTTTTTTATCCAGCCGTGTCAATACTGCCCCCTAGCCCTTACAGGTTAACATCAGAAGCCTCCTCCCTTAGTTTGTTTTATTCACTGCTTTAGCACACTCCACCAACGCTGATGTCCTGGTTTAGGAAGGCCACCAAAAATTCTGAAATGTCCATCCCCAACTACAACATTTTCCGCCAAGATAGAACTGCCAAAGGGGGTGGAGTTGCAATTTACTGCAGAGATAGTCTGCATAGTTCTGTCATGCTAACCAGGTCTGTACCCAAACAGTTCGAGCTTCTACTTTTAAAAATCCACCTTTCCAGAAATAAGTCTCTCACTGTTGCCGCTTGTTACAGACCCCCCTCAGCACCATATGTGAATTAATTGCCCCCCATTTATCTTCAGAGTTCGTTTTGTTAGGTGACTTAAACTGGGACATGCTTAACACCTCAGTCATCCTACAATCTAAACTAGATGCCCTCAATCTCACACAAATTATCAAGGAACCTACCACATACAACCCTAAATCCATAAACACAGGCACCCTCACAGACATCATCCTGACCAACCTGCCCTCTAAATACACCTCTGCTGTCTTCAACCAGGATCTCAGCAATCACTGCCTGTGTCCGTAATGGGTTCACTGTCAAACAACCATTTACATTACATTTTAGTCATTTAGCAGATGCTCTTATCCAGAGAGACATTTCATTTCATGCATTTTTTTGTACTGGCCCCCTGTGGGAATCAAACCCACAACCCTGGCTTTGCACACACCATGCTGGCACTACAAACACCATGCTCTACCAACTGAGCCACAGGGACCACCCTTCATCACTGTCAAACGCTCCCTAAAACACTTCAGCGAGCAGGCCTTTCCAATTGACCTGGCCCGGGTATCCTGGAAGGATATTGACCTCATTCCATTTGTAGAGGATGCCTGGTTATTCTTTAAAAGTGCTTTCCTCACCATCTTAAATAAGCATGCCCCATTCAAAAAATGTAGAACTAAGAACAGATATAGCCCTTGGTTCACTCCAGACTTGACTGCCCTTGACCAGCACAAAAACATCCTGTGGCGTACTGCATTAGCATCAAAAAGCCCCAGCAATATGCAACTTTTCAGGGAAGTTAGGAACCAATATACACAGGCAGTTAGAAAAGCAAAGGCTAGCTTTTTCAAACAGAAATGTTCATCCTGTAGCACAAACTCAAAAAAGTTCTGGGACACTGTAAAGTCCATGGAGAATAAGAGCACCTCCTCCCAGCTGCCCACTGCACCGAGGCTAGAAACACTGTCACCACTGATAAATCTACAATAATCAAGAATTTCAATAAGGATTTTTCTACAGCTGGCCATGATTTCCACCTGGCTACCCCTACCCCGGTCAACAGTTCTGCACCCCCCACAGCAACTTGCCCACGCCTCCCCATTTCTCCTTCACCCAAATCCAGATAGCTGATGTTCTGAAAGAGCTGCAAAATCTGGACCCATACAAATCAGCTGGGCTCGACAATCTGGACTCTCTCTTTCTAAAATTATCCGCCGCAATTGTTGGAACCCCTATTACTAGGCTGTTCAACCTCTCTTTCGTATCGTCTGAGATCCTTATAGATTGGAAAGCTGCCGCGGTCATCCCCCTCTTCAAAGGGTGAGACACTCTAGACCCAAACTGTTACAGACCTATATCTATCCTACCCTGTCTTTATAAAGTCTTCGAAAGCCAAGTTAACAAACAGATCACTGACCATTTTGAATCCCACCGTACCTTCTCCGCTATGCAATCTGGTTTCTGAGCTGGCCATGGGTGCACCTCAGCCACGCTCAAGGTCCTAAACGATATCATAACCGCCATCGATAAAAGACAATACTGTGCAGCCGTCTTCATCAACCTGGCCAAGGCTTTCGACTCTGTCAATCACCGCATTCTTATCGGCAGAC
Source organism: Salmo salar (assembly GCF_965601325.2). Taxonomy (NCBI): domain Eukaryota; kingdom Metazoa; phylum Chordata; class Actinopteri; order Salmoniformes; family Salmonidae; genus Salmo; species Salmo salar. Next base: position 59,679,225 of record NC_138301.1, read on the forward strand.
TCAACAGCCTTGGTTTCTCAAATGACTGCCTCGCCTGTTTCACCAACTACTTCTCAGATCGAGTTCTGTGTGTCAAATTGGAAGGCCTATTGTCCAGACCTCTTGCAGTCTCTATGGGGGTGCCACAGGGTTCAATTCTCAGGCCGACTCTTTTCTCTGTATACATCAATGATGTCACTCTTGCTGCTGGTGATTCTGTGCCCCACCTCTACGCAGACGACACCATTCTGTATAATTCTGGCCCTTCTTTGGACACTGTTTTAACAAACCTCCAGATGAGCTATACAACACTCCTTCCGTGGCCTCCAACTGCTCTTAAATGCAAGTACAACTAAATGCATACTCTTCAACCGATCGCTGCCCACACCCGCCCGCCCATCTAGGATCCCTACTCTGGACGGTTCTGACTTGTGGACAAATACAAATACCTAGGTGTCTGGTTAGACTGTACACTCTCCTTCCAGACTCACATTAAGCATCTCCAATCCAAAATTACATCTAGAATTGGCTTTCTATTTCTCAACAAAGCATCCTTCACTCATACTGCCAAACATACCCTCGTAAAACTGACTATCCTACCGATCTTTGACTTCAGCGATGTCATTTACAAAATAGCCTCCAACACTCTACTCAGCATATTGGATGTAGTCTATCATAGTTCCATCCGTTTTGTCACCAAAGCCCCATATACTACCCACCACTGCGACCTGTATGCTCTCGTTGGCTGGCCCTCGCTTCATATTCGTCGCCAAACCCACTGGCTCCAGGTCATCTATAAGTCTTTGCTAGGTAAAGCCCCACCTTATCGCAGCTCACTGGTCACCATAGCAGCACCCACCCGTAGCATGCGCTCCAGCAGGTATATTTCACTGGTCATCCCTAAAGTCAACTCCTCATTTGGCCGCCTTTCCTTCCAGTTCTCTGGAATTGCAAAAATCACTGACTGAAGCTGGAGTCTTATATCTCCCTCACTAACTTTAAGCATCAGCTGTCAGAGCAGCTTACCGATCATTGCACCTGTACACAGCCCATCTGTAAATAGCCCACCCAACTACCTCATCCCCATATTATTTATTTGTTTGCTCCTTTGCACCCCAGTATCTCTACTTGCACATTCATCTTCTGCACATCTATCACTCCAGTGTCAATTGCTAAATTGTAATTATTTCACCACTATTGCCTATTTATTGCCTTACCTCCCTAATCTTACTACAGTTGCACACACTGTATATAGATTTTTCTATTGTGTTATTGACTGTATGTTTGTTTATTCCATATGTAACTCTGTGTTGTTTGTGTCACACTGCTTTGCTTTATTGGGTGGCAGGGTAGCCTAGTGGTTAGGGCGTTGGACTAGTAACCGAAAGGTTGCAAGATCGAATTCCCTGAGCTGACAAGGTAAAAATCTGTCATTCTGCCCCTGAACAAGGCAGTTAACCAGCTGTTCCCCGGGAGGCTGTCATTGAAAATAAGAATCTGTTCTTAACGGACTTGCCTAGTTATATAAAGGCAACAAAAAAAATATCTTGGCCAGCTTGCAGTTGTAAATGAGAACTTGTTCTCAACTGGCCTACCTGGTGAAATAAAATGAAAAATGTAGACACGTGATAACATAAGCACTACACACACATGTACAAATGGATTTTGTGTTGTGTAGATATGTGGTAGTGGAGTACGGGCCTGAGGACACACACTTAGTGTTTTGTGAATTCCGTAATGAATGTATTGTAATATTTTGACAATTGTATAACTGCCTTCATTTTGCTGGACCTCAGGATGGGGATCCATAATAAATAAATAAAGTATGGTAGCAGGTGCCAGGTGCACCGGTTTGAGTGTGTCAAGAACGGCAACACAGCTGGGTTTTTCAAACTCAACAGTTTCCCGTGTGTATCAGGAATGGTCCTCCACCCAAAGGACATTCAGCCAACTTGACACAACTGTGGGAAGCATTGGAGTCAACATGGGCCAGAATCCCTGTGGAATGCTTTAACACCTTGTAGAGTCCATACCCCGACGAATTGAGGCTGTTCTGAGGGAGAAAGGGGGTGCAACTCAATATTAGGAAGGTGTTCCTAATGTTTTGTGCATTCAGTGTATATTTCTGCTACCAGTCACCTTTCAGCCCTGTTTACATGTATATATTACCATAAGTATATTACCATCCGTATTTATATATTCTTGTGAACTGTCACTTTTCAGCCCTGTTTACATGTATATATTACCATTAGTTTATTACCATCCGTATTTATATATTCCTGTGAACTGTCACTTTTCAGCCCTGTTTACATGTATATATTACCATTAGTATATTACCATCCGTATTTATTTATTCCTGTTAACTGTCACTTTTCAGCCCTGTTTGACTGACGATTGGCTGAGTTAAATTGATGATGAAAAGGGGGCTGTTTTGTTGGACTTCAGTGCGGCTTTTGACATTATAGATCATAGTCTGTTGCTGGAAAAACGTGTGTTTTATGGCTGTGTACCTTCCTATCACGCCTACACTGACACTCTTACACACAAACACACACACACACACACACACACACACACACACACACACACACACACACACTCACGTACTCACGTACTCACACACACACACACACACACACACACACACATACACAAACACAAACACAAACACAAACACACACACACAACATAGCATCTGACCAAATTATACAAGATTTTAGTTCTGGGTTAAAAACAACAGGATTTTAGTTCTGGATTAAAAACAACAGGATTTTAGTTCTGGGTTAAAAACAACAGGATTTTAGTTCTGGGTTAAAAACAACAGCATTTTAGTTCTAGGTTAAAAACAACAGGATTTTAGTTCTGGGTTAAAAACAACAGGATTTTAGTTCTGGGTTAAAAACAACAGCATTTTAGTTCTAGGTTAAAAACAACAGGATTTTAGTTCTGGGTTTAAAACAACAGGATTTTAGTTCTGGGTTAAAAACAACAGGATTTTACTTCTAGGTTAAAAACTGGATTTTAGTTCTGGGTTAAAAACAACAGGATTTTAGTTCTGGGTTAGAAACAACAGGATTTTAGTTCTGGGTTAGAAACAACAGGACTTTAGTTCTGGGTTAAAAACAACAGGATTTTAGTTCTGGGTTAAAAACAACAGGATTTTAGTTCTGGGTTAGAAACAACAGGATTTTACTTCTAGGTTAAAAACTGGATTTTAGTTCTAGTTTAAAAACAACAGGATTTTAGTTCTGGGTTAAAAACAACAGGATTTTAGTTCTGGGCTAAAAACAACAGTATTTTAGTTCTAGGTTAAAAACAACAGGATTTTAGTTCTAGGTTAAAAACAACAGTATTTTAGTTCTAGGTTAAAAACAACAGTATTTTAGTTCTGGGTTAAAAACAACAGGATGTTAGTTCTGGGTTAAAAACAACAGGATTTTAGTTCTGGGTTAAAAACAACAGGATTTTAGTTCTGGGTTGAAAACAACAGGATTTTAGTTCTGGGTTAGAAACAACAGGATTTTAGTTCTGGGTTAATAACAACAGGATTTTAGTTCTGGGTTAAAAACAACAGTACTAACGGTCACTTTTTAGCCCTGTTTGACTGACGATTGGCTGAGTTAAATTGATGATGAAAAGGGTGTCATGTCCTGACCATAGAAAGATGTTATTTTCTATGGTAGAGTAGGTCAGGGCGAAACAGTTTTTTCTTCTTCTATGTTTTCTATTTCTATGTTGTCAGGGTCTAGTTTTGTATTTCTATGTTGAGGTTTTGTTTGGGATGATCTCCAATTAGAGGCAGCTGGTCCTCGTGTCTCTAATTGGAGATCATACTTAAGTAGGGTTTTTTTCCACCTGGGTTTGTGGGAGATTGTTTTTGAGTAGTGTATGTTTCTACTCTGCGTCACGGTTTGTTGTTTTTGTTATTCAGTTTATTTATATGTATTGCATAGTTTCACAGTGTAAATAAAATGTGGAACGACACACACGCTACACTTTGGTCCGCTTCTCCTTACGACAACCGTGACAAAGGGGGCTGTTTTGTTGGACTTCAGTGCGGCTTTTGACATTATAGATCATAGTCTGCTGCTGGAAAAACGTGTGTTTTATGGCTGTGTACCTTCCTATCACGCCTACACTGACACTCTTACACACACACACACACACACACACACACACGCACACTCTTACACACACACACGCACACACGCACATACACACGCACACACGCACACACAGACACTCTTACACACACACACGCACACACGCACACTGACACTCTTACACACACACACACACACACACTGACACTCTTACACACTCACACACACACACACACACACACACACACACACACACACACACACAGACACACACACACACACGCACAGACACACAGACACATACTCACTCACTCACTCACCACCACACCCACTCAAACTACCCCCCCCACACACACACACACTAATACACATACACACAATAACACCCACACACACATACACACAATAACACCCACACACACTCACTCACCACGTACTGTATGCTGCTGCCATTCTGTCTACTAGTATATTTATGTCTATTATTATTAAAGGATCTGTGGTTGTCATTTCTATGGTCATCTATCTTGGACAGACAATGTAAACATAGCATCTGACCAAATTATGCAAGATTTTAGTTCTGGGTTAAAAACAACAGGATTTTAGTTCTGGGTTAAAAACAACAGGATTTTAGTTCTGGGTTAAAAACAACAGTATTTTAGTTCTGGGTTATAAACAACAGGATTTTAGTTCTGGGTTAGTGACAGTATTTTAATTCTGGGTTAGTGACAGTATTTTAATTCTGGGTTAGTGACAGTATTTTAGTTCTGGGTTAGTGACAGTATTTTAGTTCTGGGTTAAGTGACAGTATTTTAGTTATGGGTTAAAAACAACAGTATTTTAGTTCTGGGTTAGTGACAGTATTTTAGTTCTGGGTTAGTGACAGTATTTTAGTTATGGGTTAGTGACAGTATTTTAGTTATGGGTTAGTGACAGTATTTTAGTTCTGGGTTAGTGACAGTATTTTAGTTCTGGGTTAGTGACAGTATTTTAGTTATGGGTTAAAAACAACAGTATTTTAGTTATGGGTTAGTGACAGTATTCTAGTTCTGGGTTAGTGACAGTACTTTAGTTCTGGGTTAAGTGACAGTATTTTAGTTATGGGTTAGTGACAGTATTTTAGTTATGGGTTAGTGACAGTATTTTAGTTCTGGGTTAGTGACAGTACTTTAGTTCTGGGTTAAGTGACATTATTTTAGTTCTGGGTTAGTGACAGTATTTTAGTTATGGGTTGGTGACAGTATTTTAGTTCTGGGTTAGTGACAGTATTTTAGTTCTGGGTTAGTGACAGTATTTTAGTTCTGGGTTAAAAACAACAGTATTTTAGATCTGGGTTAGTGACATTATTTTAGTTCTGGGTTAGTGACAGTATTTTAGTTATGGGTTAAGTGACAGTATTTTAGTTATGGGTTTGTGACAGTATTTTAGTTCTGGGTTAAGTGACAGTATTTTAGTTATGGGTTAAAAACAACAGTATTTTAGTTCTGGGTTAGTGACAGCATTTTAGTTCTGGGTTAGTGACAGTATTTTAGTTCTGGGTTAAGTGACAGTATTTTAGTGCTGGGTTAAAAACAACAGTATTTTAGTTCTGGGTTAGTGACAGTATTTTACTTCTGGGTTAGTGACAGTATTTTACTTCTGGGTTAGTGACAGTATTTTAGTTCTGGGTTAAAAACAACAGTATTTTAGTTTTGGGTTAGTGACAGTATTTTAGTTATGGGTTAAGTGACAGTATTTTAGTTATGGGTTAGTGACAGTATTTTAGTTCTGGGTTAGTGACAGTATTTTAGTTCTGGGTTAGTGACAGTATTTTAGTTATGGGTTAAGTGACAGTATTTTAGTTAGGGGTTAGTGACAGTATTTTAGTTCTGGGTTAGTGACAGTATTTTACTTCTGGGTTAGTGACAGTATTTTAGTTCTGGGTTAAAAACAACAGTATTTTAGTTTTGGGTTAGTGACAGTATTTTAGTTATGGGTTAGTGACAGTATTTTAGTTCTGGGTTAGTGACAGTATTTTAGTTCTGGGTTAGTGACAGTATTTTAGTTCTGGGTTAGTGACAGTATTTTAGTTCTGGGTTAGTGACAGTATTTTAGTTATGGGTTAGTGACAGTATTCTAGTTATGGGTTAAGTGACAGTATTTTAGTTATGGGTTGGTGACATTATTTTAGTTATGGGTTAGTGACTATTTTAGTTCTGGGTTAAAAACAACAGCATTTTAGTTCTGGGTTAGTGACAGTATTTTAGTTCTGGGTTAGTGACAGTATTTTAGTTCTGGGTTAGTGACAGTATTTTAGTTATGGGTTAAGTGACAGTATTTTAGTTATGGGTTAAGTGACAGTATTTTAGTTATGGGTTAGTGACAGTATTTTAGTTATGGGTTAGTGACAGTATTTTAGTTATGGGTTAGTGACAGTATTTTAGTTCTGGGTTAGTGACAGTATTTTAGTTCTGGGTTAGTGACAGTATTGTAGTTATGGGTTAAGTGACAATACAACAACCAAAGCAGTTTGTCGAAGTAGTCCAGTCTGTAGTAAACCATATGAAGGACTATATAGGGCTATCAGAAATTCTAGCCCTCTTAACCGAACACCGCACGGGGTAAAAAACTGTCACGCAGCCGGGTACAAAGAGCACTGACACACGCGCAGGTTTTCCGGAGCGCAGTGGTGCCGCACATTCGCACTTTGTTCTCGCTCACAGCATTTATTGCCGCGCTTGAATGAAAAACATTAGCATTAAAGCCCAATAAATGTCATCATGTGTCATTGTGTCATTTTCCATTATACAGGAGAATGTTACAACCCCACTAATGTACACCTTAACCTGTGCGTAAAAGGTAAGCGTTTGACAGTTTCTCTATTACAGAAGAAAAGTTGTCTTACCTTCGCATAGCAGCATATGATCAACCCCAACGGCAACAGATATCCAATGACTAAAATCGTGACTTTGTAGGTGTGTTTGGAAGCGCTTGCGTACCACGCTTCCCAGCAGAACGAACTGTTTGGCGCTTCCGGATGGTCAGTAAGTATCTGGTGTTGCGCCTCTGGTATAGAGAATATGAACGATAGCGCCCAAATAACACAGACCCCAATGAGGGCATTCCTCCTGTTGCGAATGCAGGGGGACTTTTTGGAGTGTACAACAGCTATGTACCTGTCCACTGACATGGCAACAAGAGTGAAGATGCTCACCAGCATACACACCATCACCAAATAGTGAACACATTTACATAAAAACGCTCCAAATATCCACTCGGGTAGGGAGTATATAGTAGCCTGGAACGGGACACAAAATAGCAGAAACAATATGTCCGCTATACTTAAATTGAGGATAAAAATGTTTGTCGTACTTCTGTTACGCCGGGCCTTGATTTTCCCTATTACTATAATCACTAGAGAGTTCCCGACGACACCCAGGAAAAATATACATCCAAAAATCACGGGAACAATCACCGCCTCCGCACCACCGTGGTCTTCTTCACCGGCCCCCACAGTCAGGTTGCCGGTGTTTAATAACTCGGTCCAGACGCGGCGTCCTCGTCCAGACGTTCCAAGGAGTTAAGAAATGACAGCGCTGCTATCTCCAGAGAAAGTGGTGATTTTTGTCCAGAGCCTCGCATGGTAGACAATCTGGTCTATGTATCACACTCAGTCCAGTAACACTGCTGTGTCAAGTTCCAGATGTTGAATTTAGGCTACTTTTACGCATCGTTTAGAGGAAATGGTTATGCATTTATCCACTTGTGAGAAAACCGCCAACAACAAGTGAAGGCTTGGTCTCCCGATGCGCGTCTTCGACGGAACACACTAACGATAGCCTGGCTATGACAGATACAGTATAGGCTAACCCATGCAGTCATGAAGCGATAAAATGAAACCATGTGCTGTCCAAAACCTTGCCGAGCTCCTTATAATAACAGGAACATGGAGACCTTTCAGCGCTGGCTCCTTCTGCTGTAAAAAAACCCTAATGGTATAATTAAGCAATAAGAAACGAGTGGGTGTGGTATATGCCCAATATACCACGGCTAAGGACTGTTCATAAACACTACGCAACGCGGAGTGCCTGGATACAGCCCTTAGCCGTAGAATATTGGCCAATATATCACAAACCCATGAGGTGCCTTATTGCTATTATAAACTGGTTTCCGACAGGTTGACAAACTACTGTGGAGTATATCTGGAGATCATTATACCATGGAGCTGAAAGGGTTTGAGTGAAACACTGTGAGGTGTGAAGATTGGAAAGAAAAGAACAACCTATAAATACCAGCCCCTCGTCCTGTAACCTTGGTACCAGCTGCAGTGGTCTCTGATTCAGACCAGTCCCTCATCCTGTAACCTTGGTACCGGCTGCAGCGGTCCTGTAACCTTGGTACCGGCTGCAGCGGTCTCTGATTCAGACCAGTCCCTCATCCTGTAACCATGGTACCGGCTGCAGCGGTCTCTGATTCAGACAAGACCCTCGTCCTGTAACCTTGGTACCGACTGCAGCCCTCTCTGATTCAGACCAGTCCCTCGTCCTGTAACCTTGGTACCGACTGCAACGGTCTCCAATTCAGACCAGTCCCTCGTCTGGTAACCTTGGTACCGGCTGCAGCGGTCTCTGATTCAGACCAGTCCCTCGTCCTGTAACCTTGGTACCGGCTGCAGCGGTCTCCGATTCAGACCAGTCCCTCGTCCTGTAACCTTGGTACCGGCTGCAGCGATCTCTGATTCAGACCAGTCCCTCGTCCTGTAACCTTGGTACCGGCTGCAGCGGTCTCTGATTCAGACCAGACCCTCGTCCTTTAACCTTGGTACCGGCTGCAGCATTCTCTGATTCAGACCAGTCCCTCGTCCTGTAACCTTGGTACCGGCTGCAGCGGTCTCTGATTCAGACCAGTCCCTCGTCCCTTAACCTTGGTACCGGCTGCAGCGGTCTCTGATTCAGACCAGTCCCTCGTCCTGTAACCTTGGTACCGGCTGCAGCGGTCTCCGATTCAGACCAGTCCCTCGTCCTGTAACCTTGGTACCGGCTGCAGCGATCTCTGATTCAGACCAGTCCCTCGTCCTGTAACCTTGGTACCGGCTGCAGCGGTCTCTGATTCAGACCAGTCCCTCGTCCTGTAACCTTGGTACCGGCTGCAGCGGTCTCTGATTCAGACCAGTCCCTCGTCCCTTAACCTTGGTACCGACTGCAGCGGTCTCTGATTCAGACCAGTCCCTCGTCCTGTAACCTTGGTACCGACTGCAACGGTCTCCAATTCAGACCAGTCCCTCGTCTGGTAACCTTGGTACCGGCTGCAGCGGTCTCTGATTCAGACCAGTCCCTCGTCCTGTAACCTTGGTACCGGCTGCAGCGGTCTCCGATTCAGACCAGTCCCTCGTCCTGTAACCTTGGTACCGGCTGCAGCGATCTCTGATTCAGACCAGTCCCTCGTCCTTTAACCTTGGTACCGGCTGCAGCATTCTCTGATTCAGACCAGTCCCTCGTCCTGTAACCTTGGTACCGGCTGCAGCGGTCTCTGATTCAGACCAGTCCCTCGTCCCTTAACCTTGGTACCGGCTGCAGCGGTCTCTGATTCAGACCAGTCCCTCGTCCTGTAACCTTGGTACCGGCTGCAGCGGTCTCCGATTCAGACCAGTCCCTCGTCCTGTAACCTTGGTACCGGCTGCAGCGATCTCTGATTCAGACCAGTCCCTCGTCCTGTAACCTTGGTACCGGCTGCAGCGGTCTCTGATTCAGACCAGTCCCTCGTCCTGTAACCTTGGTACCGGCTGCAGCGGTCTCTGATTCAGACCAGTCCCTCGTCCCTTAACCTTGGTACCGGCTGCAGCGGTCTCTGATTCAGACCAGTACCTCGTCCTGTAACCTTGGTACCGGCTGCAGCGGTCTCCAATTCAGACCAGTCCCTCGTCCTGTAACCTTGGTACCGGCTGCAGCGGTCTCTGATTCAGACCAGTCCCTCGTCCTGTAACCTTGGTACCGGCTGCAGCGGTCTCTGATTCAGACCAGTCCCTCGTCCTGTAACCTTGGTACCGGCTGCAGCGGTCTCTGATTCAGACCAGACCCTCGTCCTTTAACCTTGGTACCGGCTTCAGCGGTCTCTGATTCAGACCAGTCCCTCGTCCTGTAACCTTGGTACCGGCTGCAGCGGTCTCTGATTCAGACCAGTCCCTCGTCCCTTAACCTTGGTACCGGCTGCAGCGGTCTCTGATTGAGACCAGTCCCTCGTCCTGTAACCTTGGTACCGGCTGCAGCGGTCTCTGATTCAGACCAGACCCTCGTCCTTTAACCTTGGTACAGACTGCAGCGGTCTCCGATTCAGACCAGTCCCTAGACCTGTAACCTTGGTACCGACTGCAGCGGTCTCCAATTCAGACCAGTCCCTCGTCCTGTAACCTTGGTACCGGCTGCAGCGGTCTCTGATTCAGACCAGTCCCTCGTCCTGTAACCTTGGTACCGGCTGCAGCGGTCTCTGATTCAGTCCCTTGTCCTGTAACCTTGGTACCGGCTGCAGCGGTCTCCGATTCAGACCAGTACCTCGTCCTGTTACCTTGGTACCGGCTGCAGCGGTCTCTGATTCAGACCAGTCCCTCGTCCTGTAACCTTGGTACCGGCTGCAGCGGTCTCCGATTCAGACCAGTCCCTCGTCCTGTAACCTTGGTACTGGCTGCAGCGGTTTCTGATTCAGACCAGTCCCTCGTCCTGTAACCTTGGTACCGGCTGCAGCGGTCTCAGATTCAGACCAGACCCTCGACCTGTAACCTTGGTACCGGCTGCAGCGGTCTCTGATTCAGACCAGTCCCTCGTCCTGTAACCTTGGTACCGGCTGCAGCGGTCTCTGATTCAGACCAGTCCCTCGTCCTGTAACCTTGGTACCGGCTGCAGTGGTCTCTGATTCAGACCAGTCCCTCATCCGTAACCTTGGTACCGACTGCAGCGGTCTCTGATTCAGACCAGTCCCTCGTCCTGTAACCTTGGTACCGGCTGCAGCGGTCTCTGATTCAGACCAGTCCCCCGTCCTGTAACCTTGGTACCGACTGCAGCGGTCTCTGATTCAGACCAGTCTCTCGTCCTGTAACCTTGGTACCGGCTGCAGCAGTCTCTGATTTCTATCATGGCTGTTATGTTATGTATAATTATTCACAATAGCAAGTGTTATTCATATTTGTGCTAACTCTAATCATGAATATTTGACAGAGAGAAATCCTTGGATAAAATACTATGTGGCAAGACGAAAGTAACACTTGGTTGGATATCCCACAAACAAAATCACTGCCCCTAGGATGGTTTTGATCTTCTATGAACCCCTGCATGTCATGTGTGCTCCCTCGCCGGTCTCTCTAGGTCACCAGGCTGCTCGTTATGGCGCACACACCAGCCACCATCGTTACGCGTGTCAGAGCAGTATGACACTCACCTGGACTTCATCACCGCCCTGATTGCCTGCCCTATATATGTCACCCCCCTTTGTTTCCTTCCCTATATATGTCACCCCCTTTGGTTCCTGCCCTATATATGTCACCCCCCTTTGGTTCCTTCCCTATATATGTCACCTCACTTTGGTTCCTTCCCTATATATGTCACCCCCTTTGGTTCCTGCCCTATATATGTCACCCCCTTTGGTTCCTGCCCTATATATGTCACCCCCTTTGGTTCCTGCCCTATATATGTCACCCCCCTTTGGTTCCTTCCCTATATATGTCACCCCCCTTTGGTTCCTTCCCTGTATATGTCACCCCCCTTTGGTTCCTTCCCTATATATGTCACCCCCTTTGGTTCCTTCCCTGTATATGTCACCCCCCTTTGGTTCCTTCTCTATATATGTCACCCCCTTTGGTTCCTTCCCTGTATATGTCACCCCCCTTTGGTTCCTTCTCTATATATGTCACCCCCTTTGGTTCCTTCCCTGTATATGTCACCCCCCTTTGGTTCCTTCTCTATATATCCCACCCCCTTTGGTTCCTTCCCTGTATATGTCACCCCCTTTGGGTCCTGCCCAATATTTTTCACCCCCCTTTGGTTCCTTCCCTATATATTTCACCCCCCTTTGGTTCCTTCCCTATATATGTCACCCCCTTTGGTTCCTTCCCTGTATATGTCACCCCCCTTTGGTTCCTTCCCTGTATATGTCACCCCCTTTGGTTCCTTCCCTATTTATGTCACCCCCCTTTGGTTCCTGCCCTATATATGTCGCCCCCCTTTGGTTTCTGCCCTATATATGTCAACCCCCTTTGGTTCCTGCCCTATATATATGTCACCCCCTTTGGTTCCTTCCCTATTTATGTCATCCCCTTTGGTTCCTTCCCTAGTTATGTCACCCCCTTTGGTTCCTTCCCTATATATGTCACCCCCTTTGGTTCCTTCCCTGTGTATGTCACCCCCCTTTGGTTCCTGCCCTATATATGTCACCCCCTTTGGTTCCTTCCCTATATATGTCACCCCCCTTTGGTTCCTTCCCTGTGTATGTCACCCCCCTTTGGTTCCTGCCCTATATATGTCACCCCCTTTGGTTCCTTCCCTATTTATGTCACCCCCTTTGGTTCCTGCCCTATATATGTCACCCCCCTTTGGTTCCTGCCCTATATATGTCACCCCCCTTTGGTTCCTGCCCTATATATGTCACCCCCCTTTGGTTCCTGCCCTATATATGTCACCCCCTTTGGTTCCTTCCCTATATATGTCACCCCCTTTGGTTCCTGCCCTGTATATGTCACCCCCCCCTTTGGTTCCTTCCCTATATATGTCACCCCCTTTGGTTCCTGCCCTATATATGTCAACCCCCTTTGGTTCCTGCCCTATATATGTCACCCCCTTTGGTTCCTGCCCTATATATGTCAACCCCCTTTGGTTCCTACCCTATATATGTCACCCCCTTTGGTTCCTGCCCTATATATGTCACCCCCCTTTGGTTCCTTCCCTATATATGTCACCCCGCTTTGGTTCCTGCCCTATATATGTCACCCCCCTTTGGTTCCTTCCCTATATATGTCACCCCCCTTTGGTTCCTTCCCTATATATGTCACCCCCCTTTGGTTCCTTCCCTATATATTTCACCCCCCTTTGGTTCCTTCCCTATATATGTCACCCCCTTTGGTTCCTTCCCTGTATATGTCACCCCCCCTTTGGTTCCTTCCCTGTATATGTCACCCCCTTTGGTTCCTTCCCTATTTATGTCACCCCCCTTTGGTTCCTGCCCTATATATGTCG